>NC_057410.1:26338079-27047332 GCF_019320065.1 Cervus canadensis | reverse complement strand
TTTTTCACCATTGAGGGTGATGCTTGCTGTGGGTTTGTCATATATAGCTTTTATTATGTTGAGTATGTTCCTTCTATTCCTGCTTTTTGGAGAGTTTTAATCATAAATGAGTGTTGAATTTTGTCAAAGGCTTTCTCTGCATCTATTGAGATAATCATATGGTTTTTATCTTTCAATTTGTTAATGTGGTGTATTACATTGATTGATTTGCAGATATTAAAGAATACTTGCATTCCTGGGATAAAGCCCACTTGGTCATGGTGTATGATTTTTTTAATATGTTGTTGGATTCTGTTTGCTAGAATTTTGTTAAGGATTTTTGCATCTATGTTCATCAGTGATATTGGCCTGTAGTTTTCTTTTTTTGTGGCATCTTTGTCAGGTTTTGGAATTAGGGTGATGGTGCCTCATAGAATGAGTTTGGAAGTTTACCTTCTTCTGCAATTTTCTGGAAGAGTTTGAGTAAGATAGGTGTTAGCTCTTCTCTAAATTTTTGGTAGAATTCAGCTGTGAAGCCATCTGGTCCTGGGCTTTTGTTTGCTGGAAGATTTTGATTACAGTTTCGATTTCCTTGCTTGTGATGGGTCTGTTAAGATCTTCTATTTCTTCCTGGTTCAGTTTTGGAAAGTTATACTTTTCTAAGAATTTGTCCATTTCATCCAAGTTGTCCATTTTATTGGCATAGAGCTGCTGGTAGTAGTCTCTTATGATCCTTTGTATTTCAGTGTTGTCTGTTGTGATCTCTCCATTTTCATTTCTAATTTTGTTAATTTGGTTCTTCTCTCTTTGTTTCTTAATGAGTCTTGCTAATGGTTTGTCAATTTTGTTTATTTTTTCAAAAAAACAGCTTTTAGCTTTGTTGATTTTTGCTATGGTCTCTTTAGTTTCTATTGCATTTATTTCTGCCCTGATTTTTAAGATTTCTTTCCTTCTGCTAACCCTGGGGTTCTTCATTTCTTCCTTCTCTAATCAAAGCAGCATCTTTTCTAATATTTGACTTTTAATGCTAAGAGCTTGGGTGGGTGCTGTGAAATCAAAGATATCTTTATCCCCTGTTTCCTTATTGTGTATATAAAGAGAAATGTCTGCTGACAGACTTACACTGTTTATGTAAGCTTAAAAGTTTCTCTCAGGTTCTCTTGCTACTATTTGGAAAGCTCTAAAGAAAGACTTCTGTCTGAGGTTCTCTCCTTCCAAAAAGCTGCTGTATATATAGGTAGCAGAATTGGGACCTTCTTGCAAAGTGAGAAACTTTGAGTTTACAAAAAAGAACATCATTTAGTGCATAATATGCCTGCCTGATTTGACTGAAGTACATATGGTGTAAATTCAATTATTTTTTTTACTAGATGAATTAAGAGTTTTAGCTGGAGTTTCAATATCAAAGTCTCCAAATTAATAGAATGAATATACAGAAAAGTAGAAGGATACAGTAGACCTGAAAAGCACTGTAAAGCAATTCAAGATAATTAAGATTTATTTAATTTTCACACAACAGTAGGATATAAATTCTATTCATGTTCCCATAGACTATAAACTAGGAGACACTGGAACATATCTGGGAACATAAAGCAATGTGCAAAAATTTCATGATCTAAAGGTATTAAAATCATACAGAGTCTGTTCTGTTATTACTGTGGAATCATGTTAGAAATCAATATCGAAAGATAATTGCAAATAACCCACATATTTTCAAGTGCAATGTGACATTTACCAAGAGAGATCTTTGACTTAGCCATTGAAAGTCTCAATAAAGTTAGACTGAAAAAAACAGAGGAGGTGATTGCAGAGAAAAAAGCATTTAAATAAGAAATTAGTATCAAAATAAAAAATATTAAAGATACTTTAAACAAAATCCCATGTTTAAACAAAATTTCCATGTGGAAATTAAATGTCCACTTTTAAATGATGGGTGTATCTGAGAAGACTTAACAAGGAAAATTAGAAAATATTTGTAATAAAATAAAAATGAAAAGACTGTTTGCCAAGATTTGTTGCATGAAGCTGAAGCTGCTCAAGACAGTTAAATACAGTGTGGAATCTTGAATAAGGTATAAAAACAGATAATGGATATGCATATAATTTTGTGAAACCTGACTCAATGTTCTGATGAAAAAGTTGGAATCTAGGGAGTTCCCTATTGCCCCAGTGGTTCAGATTCAGTGCTTTCGCTGTCAGACTGGAGTTCCATCCTTGTTCTGGAAACTAAGATCCTACAAGCTGCATGGCGCAGCAAAAAAAAAAAGGAGTTGAAATCTAGAATTCATTTTCTCTCTTGACAGAGATTTCACAGAAAAGATTAGACTTATTGTTTTTTATTAGCTCTGTAAGTAATTATGAGACTAATCATTTAGAATACTAATAGTAAAAATTTATTTAAATTTTAATTTATTAAAAATTTTGTCTTGAGATAATTTTGTTTAAAATTATCTTTTTTCAAGCTTTTTCAAGCACCTTTTCACACTTCATACTTGGAGAAAAAGCACACTACTATCTCAATTGTTTAGTTTTCAAAGATAAGCTTTAAAGGCCTGTTGTGAATAGGAATTTTCCTTAATTGTATTGAAGGCTTCGGTGCCTTCTGAAACAGGATATCAGTCATCACAACAAAAATAATCTGTTAATAATTGAATTGGTTCCTCATGAGTAGGTCAGAAATTAGAAACTTTTAATAATAATAACAATATTAATAATAATGTTCTTTTAGAAATAACTGCTCTTAATACTTTTGGACACTTCTATTTTATTTTATTTAATTAACTTATTTTTTGGTAAGGGAGTTCTTATGTTTTCTAAATTAGCGTGAGGGGCTATGTTTTACACTTCAGAAGATACCCCACCACACCCCTGCCCCCACCACCGGCTTCTGAGAAAATTGAAACTTGAGCTCACTTGAGTTGTTTGTTGGATCAAAAAGAGTTATAGATTCTATCCTTAAAAACCCATCAAAATGAGGGGAAGTCAGTCTTTTAAATATTTGGATTAATCTGGAGGCAAAGGCAGAGACTGAGTGATTGCCTGAAGGGCTCTCTGTGGAGGCTGATCTAAAACCTGTTTGCCTACTTCCCAGAAATACTTTTTACTTCAGTTTGGTTTTGAATTCTTGCCACCAAAAGCATGATTAAGACTTTTATGTTTTTTCTATTAAACATCTCTTAATCATATTCAGAAAACTGCGATTATTTTCAAGGTTATCTAATTCAGTAGAACAATTATTCATTTCATATAGTAAGGGTTCAGTCATACAGAGTCACAGAATGCTTGTTTTGAACTTTTTTTTATTTGTTCTTGTTAATTCCTCTCCCTCTTGTCTCTTCTTTCCAGAGTCCTATTCTATGAACTCAGACACTCAGGTATCCTCCATAGTATGGGGTCCTACATCTTCTGTTCAGATAGCTGTTCCAGATGGTAATTTATTGCTTTGTGCTATTGACTCATTTTTGTTTGGAATTAGGCTTCAGCCAGTAACAAATTTACCATATTGTCCTTCTTGTCCTCTGTGCCATAAAAAATTGTCTGCATTTCCTGTCCTCCAGGACTTCCCTATAGCTCAGTTGGTAAAGAATCCGCCTGCGGTGTAGGAGTCTGCCTGCAACACAGGAAACCCAGGTTTGATTCCTCGTTTGGGAAGATGCTCTGGAGAAGGAAAAGGCAACCCACTCTAGTATCCTTGCCTGGGAAATCCATGCACAGAGGAGCCTGGCAGGCTACAGTTCATGGGGTTGCAAGAGTCGCAGTAAAGCACCATTGTCCCCCACCCAACAATATCATGGAGACCTCCTCCATTCAGGGCTCACCACCTGGTGACTTAGGCTGTAAATGAAATGGATTTATAACCACAGGGACCTCCCTCATAACTTATTTCCAGTTCTGAGATGAGCTAAGATTAGCTTCAAGTCTGGTGTCTTATAGCAGTAGTGCTTAGCTAGGGCTTCCCTGATGGCTCAGATGGTAAAGAATCTGCCTGCAGTATGGGAGACCTGGCTTCAATCCCTGGGTTGGGAAGATCCCCTGGAGAAGGAAAGTCGGACACGACTGAACGACTAACACTTTCAGTACTTGTAAAGGCAGTCTAACTTGCAGCCTGGCATAAAAACCTCTAGGGTGCTTAGGCTGCTTCAGATGAGAATGTAGCAGGAAAATACTGAACTAGCGCCTTATAGAGTATTTAATGAGACTGCGCTTTGACTAATCCTTCCTGATTCTAAATTTCTCCTTTAGAATTTCCATTCCTTTTCAGTAAATTTCCTCCTCAGTTCAGTAACACTTAAGGTGAAGTGGGTCAGTTCCCTTTAGAAAGAAAGCTGCAAAGGTATCTTGGAAACCCTGAGATTAGAGCTTTGTGGTTAAAAATAACCATTTGATGGCTACACACACTGAGTTTCCTAACTTTCTTGTTGGTTAGCCCTTTTCTCCCAGACCCTGCATTCAAAATTAGCAGCAGAATGCAGGAGGAAGGGAAACTCTGATGATTAGTCTGTGATGAGCCCTCCTGTCATGAGGGTGATACTTCCCCTCTCCCCAAGCTCTTCACTGCAGGTCTTAGTCAGATGGCAAAGGGTTCTTGTTTGGTGATTTCCCTGCTGCTTCAGATTTTAGCCTGAAATGTGGCAGGATTTTGCAAGTTACCAATTTTGGGGGGAAGCCTGATGGAGATATAACGTCCAAGGATAATCCTTTGAGTAAATCCTACCGAATAACCGATGCGGGGTGGAGAGGGGAGTGTCCCATTAGCCTGACTATTTCCTTCTAAAAGTTAAGATTTTAGGTTATCAGTGAGGCTAGTCTGGGGATGTTATATATTGAGCCCTAGACATCAGTGATTTTAGAAGAAAATGAAATGATTCTAAAAATTGGCAAATGGCAATAGAAGTGTGAAAGTAGGGGGAAACCATTTGTGAGATTAATGTTGAAAACTGATGTAGAGCTGAGTGACCAGGAAAGAGGGCTGAGAGGAAGCTTTATCACCATAAGCATTTTTGTATTTCTCAAATTTTCAGCCATGTGAATGTATTGCCTATTCAAAACTTAATTTATTAACAATATGAATAAAAATAAAGTAAATTGAGATCGAGTCAGGTCAGTCTTATGTGTTTAGGTATTAAAAGATTTAATTTCAGTATTTCTAAGATGATTATTAATATTAGAGTATTTTGTTAATTTTAACTCACTTCTTCTCAAATCTGTTAATTCAGAAGATGCTTTTGGAGACCATGGGGACTCTGCCAGTCTTGGTGCCATCAGCCCTGCCTGCAGTAACTCCTCAATTCCTCAGTCCTCCAGGGGGCTCTCAGAGGAGCCCTTCACCACCTACCTGAATGAGAATCATGCCGTTCCTGAGGAGGTTAGTGACAGGTCCTTGGAGGAAAACATTATTATTTAGGGAAAATCTATGAATTCAAAGTCTGCCGGACAACTCAAAATCAACAACCTCAGAGTCAGTTCTGGCAGGCAGTCTCTGAAGACTGAATTTTTGCAGTCAGAGTAAACAGAAATTGTTAAGGAAACTAAGGTCCTTGAAAAACAGTTGCCAAGTTGTACTAGTGAGCATTTTTTGATCCAGAAACCATGAATTTCATGTTCCCTTTTTTACGGTGCCTTTCGTCCCATTTGGATGGTACTGATATTCTCGCTGGGGTTTTAGAATGAAAGGCTGTTGGAAATGGCAAGTAAGAGAAGGGTTGGGCTCTTATTTGGACAGAGAGTTGACCAGCTTATTGATAAGCAGTGGATAAGATGGCGATTAAATTTGGACACACCCATGTCCAACTTCTGAAATCCTTTGTTTATGAAACTGATATTGTTGCTATTTATTATTATTATTTTTTTAACTTTTTATTCTGTATTGGTCTATAGTCATTTAACAATGTTGCAATAGTTTCAGGTGGACCATACATATGCAGGTGTATCCATTCTCACCCGAAGGTGATAATCATTTTGCTTTGTTTTCCTCTCTCTTCAGTACTCTTGTTTTAGCTTTCGTAAACTCTGGGTCTTCACAGGACCAGGACTTCTTATGAGCATTGTGGATCCAGGAAACATTGACTGTGATTTGCAGTCTGGAGCACTGGCTGGTTTTAAGGTGAGCATGGAATCCTCCCTCTCCTTTTTAAACACACACAGCACACCACAGCCTTTTCCTCTGCTCTACCTGCTGGATATCAGCCTTGGTGGCTACATGCTGATACTTCATTGGCTCTGACACTTAGGTGAAAAGTACTTTTCCATCTGTTTTTAAATTTTATTTTGTCATGTAGTTGGTTTTTAATTTTATTCTACCCAGGTAGTTTCCTTGAACAAAAGTGAAACAGCAGATGGGAGAAACTAAGACTCAGAAAGGTACAAGGTAACCTAGCAAGTTCTGTGCAGAATGTGATACAGAACTCAGGTCATTTGATCCCTGAATGGGGCGCTTTCCTAAGTGTACTGTTTCCCATTCCTATTGCCAAACAACCAAGCCGAAACTTCCAGTTGTCGCACAAGTGTAATGGTGGGATTTTGTTCTTCTCTAGCTGCTGTGGGTTCTGCTGTTGGCCACCATCGTCGGGGTCCTGCTCCAAACGTTTGCAGCTAGGCTGGGAGTGGTCACCGGACTTCATCTTGCTGACGTGTGTTACCGTCAGTATCCGAGGGTAAGCATTGTTTGTCTGTTACTCATAGGTAACTGTGTGTCTGGCAACCTGTGCTGTCCTGCCCCCTCCCCCCGACCCCATACTGAAATAGTGGAGGAAGAGGGGATCTGTGTCCCTGAGGACTGGCAGTCCCAAGGGAAAGTCTGTAGCTTCTCTTGCTGCGAAACAATGTTTCTGCACTCCTTCAAAATCTAACATGAGATTCACATTTACCAGAAAGTTTCCTTAGAAACATTCTATGTGAATAAACACTTACCTTTTACTGTGCCTTCTGGCACCCAGCAGGGCCCAGTTCGAAAAGGGGTGGGGGTGTTCTCTAAAGCTTTTTTTCCATTCATCCATATTACTCCATTACTTTGCATTGTTCATATTTTCCTTTTTGTTTGTCTTTGCTGTCAATATGAAGTGAGTTTTTTTTCTTTTACCAGGGCATGTTTGGCAGGATCTTTGAATTTGTTAATGATGCTTTTTCATTTTACCTTGACCCTGGAGTTTACACTGTCCTCCATAGTTTCTTTCTGGATATTTAGGTCTTTCTTGTTCCTGCTTAAGTTAGGAATGGATAGACGCAGGGTCTGGAAGATAGCTTTAAACTGCCTTGATCTTTAGATAAGTATCTACCTCCAGTTTTTTCTTAAAGTTTAATCTCCTTTCCTGGCTGTGAGAGAGTATCTTTACCTGCCTTTTTTTTTGTTCGTTTTTATATGCATCTCAAAAAAAAAAAAAACAACTTGGTAATTTATAGTTTGTTTAGCTTCTCTTTCTTCATGTACCTCAGCTCTTGTTTTTTTGTGACTTTTTCTTCAGTGGTAGCTACGATGAAGTGGCCCCCCCAACCCCCCTCCCTCAGTGAGCTGGCACTACTAAATTTCTGTTTAATTATTTGGTGAGATTATCTTCCAGATTTTGTTATTGGACACCCAATTCCAACACTTTGCGCTGAGTCCCTTTTGCATATCTGTCTTTTTTAACTTGCTTGTGCATTATTTTTTATTTTTTGCTTGTGCATTATATTAAGGATGACTCCAACCTTTTCATGTTTGTTTTGTCTCTTCAGCTATGGTCAGGATAGATATATTTTCTATAGTATTTCTGTTCTTTCCTGAACAATATTTTGACTATCTTAGCATCCTCATTTCCCCCTAAGAATTTTAGGATTGTTTTTAGGCAAAAAAAATTAGTGGAAATAATGAGTGGAATTTCCATTTTTCTGTCAAGTGAAATGGAAGGAGAAGAAATTGACATCAGCTGCTGCCCTGACCTTGACTCACAGGCTCTGCCACAAAGAGCAGCCTGGCCCTCTCCAGCAGGGGGCCAAAGCTGAGTTCTGGTCCTTCATCTCTAGACCTAAAGTTTAATAAAGGACTGTTTATGGATCACTGCCAAAATGTGAATTCTAAACTATGGAGGAAGTTCTTTGAAATGATTAATTAGAACCATATCTTTCTGCTGTTTGGTGTTTAGGTTCCACGAATCCTTCTGTGGCTGATGGTGGAGTTAGCTATCATTGGTATAGATATGCAAGACGTTATTGGCTCAGCTATTGCCATCTATCTCCTGTCTGCAGGAAGGTGAGAGGTTTTTCTTCTAGAAAGTAATCAATGTTTTGTGAGATTTCAAAGCAAGTATAAAAACAAAAGTCCTTCCCAGTCACCTTCCCAGGTGACTTAGTGGTAAAGAATCTGCCTGTGAAGCAGTAGGTACAAGTTTGATCCCTCGATCTGGAAGATTTCCTGCTGAATGAAATTGCACCCCACTCCAGTATTCTTGCTTGGGATATCCTATGGCTAGAGGAGCCTGGCGGACTATAATCCATGGGGTCGAAAAAGAGTTGCACACGACTTAGAGACTAAGCAACAACATAAAAAGAAAAACACAAGTCATTTTCAATTTCCAAGATTTACTCAAGTATTATTTTTTCTGTAGAACCTTTCTGAAACTCCCTTCCTTTCTCCTGGCAGATGTAGGCTGTGTATCTTTCATGTTCTCATGTTGGGTAATACATACCTGTGTTATGCAATATGTGGCAGGGTGTATTATAATTAATTTGTATGTCAGTTTATCCCAAGTGAGGTCGTTGAGAGATAAGACCGATGCTTTTCAGTTTTGTGTCCTGAATGTCTGAAATACTAGACAAAGTTTGAATGAATGTATTGTTTCACTTTGACAAACCTAGACAGTGTGTTAAAAACAAAGACATTACTTTAGTGACAGGGGTCCCTATAGTCAAGGCTATGGTCTTTCCAGTAGTCATGTACAGATGTGAGAGCTGGACCAAAAAGAAGGCTGAGCACCGAAGAATTGCTGCTTTTGAACTGAGGTGCTGGAGAAGACTCTTGAGCCCTTTAGACAGCAAGGAGATCAAACCAGTCAATCTTAAGGAAATCAACCCTGAAGACTCATTGGTGAGGCTGAGCTCTAATACTTTGGCCACCTGATGCAAATAGCTAGACTCATTGGTAAAAGACCCTGATGCTGGGAAAGATTTATGGCAGAAAGAGAAGAGGGCAACAGAGGACGAGATGGTTGGATGGCATCACTGATTCAATAGGCGTGAACTTGGGCAAACTCTGGGAGATGAGATGGTGAGGCACAGGGAACCCTGGCATGCTGCAGTCCATGGGATCTCAAAGAGTTGAACACAACTTGATGACTGAACAGCAACAACAAATGGTTTCATTTAGTGCTGTGATCCTAAACTACCCAGGGCCTGGCCTACTTACCATGGGTCCATTTACCCAAGTCCTTGCTCCTCCAAGTGTCAGATATCTGGAGAACTGTTGGGAAGAGGGTCATTCTCAATGTTTCTTTTCTTCCCTTAAATCTCTGTCTTTCATCTCTGACCTAGGATTCCACTATGGGGTGGAGTTCTTATCACCGTTGCAGATACATTTGCATTTCTCTTTTTGGACAACTATGGTAAGGAGCATGGGAATGGAGGGGTCAGTCAGAGGAGCTGCTTTCCATCATGTGATTTACAGGGAAATCTGCCTTCTATGAACTCACTGCTACATTTTCCCCTTCAGGTTTGCGAAAGCTAGAAGCATTTTTTGGTTTTATCATCACTGTTATGGCCCTCACATTTGGCTATGAGGTGAGTATTACAGGCTATTCATTAACTTTATTTTTTTTATTAGCTTTTTAAAACAAAGATTTTTGTTCTTTCATTATAAGATACAGTAGGTTTTAACAAAAAGCCAAATTCAACCTTATGCCAATTTTAAAGGAATGAATTGTAGCAAAGACTAGTGTCCAGGAAGGCCTGCAGGGACTCTTAGTTCAATTGATTAGAGATTCTGGAACTTTCCAAACTAATCTCCCAGGTCCCACGTTGGCCATCCCAATAACAGAGCAGCCTTGGAGAGGGTTAGGAAAGCGGTTGCAGGGTTATTCTGGCTGTTACCTAAATGGATTCTGTTTTTGCTTATCCTGGTTGACAGTAATTGCAGCTTGGACTGTCTCTGTATTGTAGCAATGAACTATAGGGGATACAGTGCATATTTCCTGGTTTGTGCCCCAGTCCCAACACTCCATTGGGTTAAAACTAACTCTACCATTATATGTAGTGAAGTGAAACCCAGCACCTTTCTATGTCCAATTATTATAAATTGATTTCTGTTAATTTCCCTAGCTAATAAGCTTTTAAAAATGCATCTTCTCTGAGTAGATGATACACCTTGATCTAAGGCTTCCAAGGGAAATGCTGAACCAGGAAAAAAGTGTGTATGAGAAGTGTTTCTGAGTGAGTCTCAGCAGATGCTAGTGGCAAGCATAAGTGATTTGTGTATACATTGTGAGCACAGAAGCATGGTTAGTGTGGGTAATCAAGAATTGGCTGTATTCTGAGGTGTGTCTGACAGGAGTTATTGTGATACTATTATCAATAAGGCCCTTATATTTCTTTAGAATATTAATTACATTCTCTACACATCTATTTTGTATATATAGAATACAATAGGAAATGTCTGGATGCTCCAGTCCTAAATTCTCTGAACTGTGTTGCTTGTTTTTTTGGATGGTTCTGGGGTCCTCATGTCCTGTGTAGTTGTTGATGAAGGGGCTTAACGAGTACTGGATGCACTTTCTCTAGTACTGTGTTACTCCCTGGTCTCATGTTCCAGAAAAGGCTAATAGCTGTTCTGTTTGTATGTAGTGTGTTTCAGTGAAACCCAGCCAGACCCAAATCCTCAAAGGCATGTTCCTGCCATCCTGTTGAGACTGTCGTACCCCACAGATCATGCAGGCTGTGGCCATTGTGGGCGCCATTATCACGCCACACAACATATACCTGCCTTCTGCCTTAGTCAAGGTGAGCAAAACCTTTCTTACCTCAGTGGCCTGTGTAGTTCATGGGACCTTTTCCTTTAATTGCAAGGGAGGGACACTTAGTTTACAATTGTTAGAGCCCTGAAGGAGCACGTTGTTTTTCCACAGTTGGACTCCACACAGTTGGACTCTGTTTTTATCGCAAAGGTGACCAGAGATAACAGACCCCATAGAGAAGATACTAAAGTCCCTCCTAAAAATACTGAAGGTGTACCAGGTTTCTCATCTTTAAATCTCAGAAGCCTGAATGGACTCCTAGTGGTTCGGGAAAATAAGCCCAACCTGGCTTTTACCAAGTCAATCAATCCATCACAATCATCAGAGACTTTTGTCATTAAGGTTGTCTCCGGCTTAGGTCTGAAATCAGGTTGTTTTTGTAGGTCAGCGGTTCTTCCAGCCATAGTAACTGAGGGCTCAGAAGTCACTTGGTCACTTTTTCCAATTTGGGGATGTGTGATATCATTGTAGGGTCATGACTTCTTACTCAGTGAACCAGGATGTAAGTGGAATCGCACACATTTCATGTGATCAGTTGTTTGCCATCGAGGACTTGCAGTGGACTCCACACTCATGAAATATTGCAAGTAACTTGTTCTAACAATTTTGAAAAAATGACTTTTGCTGTTACCTCTCTAGTCCAGACATATAGACCGAGCCAAAAGGCAGGAAGTTCGAGAAGCCAATAAGTACTTCTTCATTGACTGCTGCATTGCTCTCTTTGTTTCCTTTATCATCAACACCTGTGTCATCTCAGTGTTTGCTGAAGCATTTTTTGAGAAAACCAACGAGCAGGTGGTAAGTAAGCCGGGGACCTGGGTACTACTGAATGTGAGGGTAAGGAGGAGGCTGATTGGGGCAGGAAAACGTGACAGTGACTTGGAGCTCAGGGGAAATAGATCTCAGTGCTGCCCCTAAGTCATCGCTCCAGTCGTGGCTTACACTCTGGGGCCGTGGTGAAACTCAGCCCATCCTTCCCAGCTTTTGGCTGGGAAGGGAGTTTTCCTTGGACAAAGATTGCCTCTTGCTGTTGTTAGTGGCTTCACGTCTGTTTGCTCTTTCTCATCCCCTTCCCCTTCCTGTTTACCAACTACCAGCTGCTTGCCAGTCCTGCCGTTTGGTGATGACAGGTTGCAAGGAATCAACACACAGAAAACAGGATCTGTGGCTAGACAGGCTGTTTTGTCACTTTGAATTCTCTGTCCTCTTGACTCCTGATTCCCAGTCTAGTTTTGATGACTCCTTTGTTTCCCATTATAGGACTTCTTTTTTTTTTTTCTTACCTTCTTTAACTGTCCTCTTATTTTTTTTCCCCCATTTATTTTTATTAGTTGGAGGCTAATTACTTTACAATATTGTAGTGGTTTTTGCCATACATTGACATGAGTCAGCCATGGATTTACATGTGTTCCCCTTTCTGATCCCTCCTCCCACCTCCCTCTCCATCCCATCTCTCTGGGTCTTCCCAGTGCACCAGGCCCGAGCACCCGTCTCATGCATCCAACCTGGACTGGTGATCTGTTTCATCCTTGATAGTATACTTGTTTCAATGCTATTCTCTCAGAACATCCCACCCTCGCCTTCTCCCACAGAGTCTAAAAGTCTGTTCTGTACATCTGTGTCTCTTTTTCTGTTTTGCATATAGGGTTATCATTACCATCTTTTTAAATTCCATATATATGCGTTAGTATACTGTATTGGTCTTTATCTTTCTGGCTTACTTCACTCTGTATAATGGGCTCCAGTTTCATCCATCTCACTAGAACTGATTGAATGAATTCTTTTTAATGGCTGAGTAATATTCCATAGTGTATATGTACCACAGCTTCCTTATCCATTCGTCTGCTGATGGGGATCTAGGTTGCTTCCATGTCCTGGCTATCATAAACAGTGGTGCGATGAACAGTGGGGTGCACCCATTATAGGACTTCTGACTCCTGTCTCTGCTTTGACTAAGGGCTCCCTATTCTGGGTGTCCTCTCATATTTGTGGCCAGTCTCTGCTCTCATCAGAATCCATGTCCAGTTTCTTGCCTTCAGCATCTGTCTCTTAGATGACCTGTGTATGATCTATAGGAGAGGTCTTCTCTTGAGTCCTGGACTCAAAATTAAAAGCTGTTCCTAAACTGCTTTGGTTCCAGGTTGCGGTCTGTAAAAACAGCAGCAGTCCCCATACTCACCTTTTCCCAGAGGATAACTCAACACTGGCTGTGGACATCTACAAAGGGGTAAACCTGTTCAGATTTCTGATCTTTGCCCCTGAATCAAGATTCTTAGCATAGTATCTGGTCTTTTCTTAGGGTTCACTTCAGAGCTCAGCATATCTTCTCTGGATTGTTGAGTATTGTTATTCAGAGGTCCCATGCCAGACAAGCCTTTTGGATTATGTGGAAGGAAATATAAGATCAGCTGAAAAGATGAATTGTATCCGTGATTCTTAAACTTATGTTGGTAGCATTTTGTGCAATAGGCGTTAATCGGCGTCAAAGAAAGTGTTCTTAGTAAAGTGGTCTTTTTTTATATATTTGTTCTCTTCCCCAATCCCTCACCCTTGTGGTTGGAGACTTTATTTATTTAGGGCACACTGTGTGGCATGTGGGCTCTAGTTCCCTGACCAGGGATCATCCCATGCCCCCTGCATTGAAAGCATGAAGTCTTAACCACTGGACCACCAGGAGAGTCCCAGGAAAGTGGTCTTTGTTGGGACCTCTCTGTCCCTTTTATGCCAGTTACATTGTGAACCTCCAAAAGTAGAATAAATAGTATGTAGCATCTCCAGAATTCATTTGTGCTTTGTCTCCATTTCTATTACCATCTTCCAGAATACTGTGTTAAGGAATATAATTTGGGAAATGTGTTGTAGACTTTTTTTTTAATAGTTAACATATAAGTTGAGGATAAAGGCTTTCGGAGCCTAGAGGAAAGAAGGAACTAGGCTGAGGAGGAATGGGGGCCCATCCAGCATAATTTAGGTTGAAAGCCTCTAGAATGAGGTCAGGACCCGAGTCTTGCTTCTGGGACAATGCCAGCACAGTGCTTGGTAGAGGTGGGTGCATAGCCAGGAATAGAGGAAGTGACATAAAGGAGTATGTTCGAGGTGTTGTCTCAGGTGATCTCTCTCCCTTGCCTCTCCAGGGTGTTGTGCTGGGGTGTTACTTCGGGCCTGCCGCTCTCTACATCTGGGCCGTGGGGATCCTGGCTGCGGGGCAGAGCTCCACCATGACAGGGACCTATTCCGGCCAGTTTGTCATGGAGGTATGTGCTGTTGTGACTGGGTAGACTAGAGGACATTGCGTTTTTGTCGTTTCTTAATTCCGTGCCTCTAATGTCTTCCCGAACCTCCCCAGACCTTTTTCTGTTTCCTCTTCCAGACATTCATCCTCCTGTGTTTTCTTCCAGGGATTCCGGAACCTAAAATGGTCACGCTTTGCCCGAGTGATTCTGACCCGCTCTATTGCCATCATCCCCACTCTGCTTGTGGCCGTCTTCCAAGATGTGGAGCATCTCACAGGACTGAATGACATCTTGAATGTTCTTCAGAGCTTACTAGTGAGGAGAGAACTGGGGTCTCACATCCCATTGAGTCAGGAGGCGTTCTGTATTGCCGTTAGGTACCAAGCCTAGTGTGGGTGTGGGGAAAATTCAGAGGAAGAAAGAGACACCTTCTTGGTCTACAGTGAATGCATATGAAATCTCTGGCATCTCAAAGGCTTTTAGAAATGACTTGGTTTTTTTTCTAAGCCTGTTGAATGGAAATTATAAGCTGTAATTACACAAAGAACACAGCGTTATTGTTTGTTAATCCAAGCAAACACTAAATAATGTGTAAGACACTCCTTGGTTTTATGGAGATTAAGAAAATTTGGCAGATACAAATTTTGTTAAGACACTATGAGCATCACTGATGCTAGGTTCATGCTACAGATTTCCACACAACCCTCCAGCACGTTGTGATGACAGGAATAATTTCTCACAGAGTAGGTGAAGCAAGGTCTGTGGTTCTGTTTTGCTAAAAGTGCCGCTCTCTGGGGTGTTACAGGAACCCTCCATAGCCTTGTCTGATCTTCGTTTTCTCTTTTCTAGCTTCCCTTTGCCCTTATACCCATCCTAACATATATGAGCTTGCGACCAGTCATGAGCGAATTTGCCAATGGACTGTGAGTGTGTTTCTTTTAGTTCCCAAAGATGTGGGGGGAAGGGTATCTTCATCAAACAGGCCAGTCAGAAAATCAGTTATAGGGGAGCTATATGCTTTAAGAAGTGATTGCTAGAGCTGCCCCTTCAATCTGTGACTTAGAAAAGAGAGACTATTGGGGACTTCCCTGAAACTAAGGTCTCACATACCACAGAGAATGGCCAAAAGTTAAAAAAAAATAAGCACAACATTGTATATCAACTCTGCTTCAAATAATAAAAAAAAGATAGAGATTGTGTATGTAACAAAGGAGGGAAAGCACATTTTTTGTTCTAATACCTTTTCGATACATCTTTAAAGGGCATGCGGCATTTGAAATGACTTGTTTCATCTCTAGGGACTCATGACTTTTTGCAGTTTTAGGGCTTGTTCATTTTTCAGGGAATTAAATAATAGGGATTATTTGATAGTGTTATTTTCCCTCTTTCTCTGTGTGTGTCAGCCACTCAGCTGTGTCTGATTCTTTGTGATCCATTGTAATTTGTGACCATGGAGTCTTCTTCAGGCAAGAATACTGGAGTGGGTAGCCATTCCCTTCTCCATGGGATCTTCGTGACCCGGGGATTGAGCCCAGGTCTCCTGCATTGCTGGCAGAGTCTTAGCTGTCTGAACTACCAGGGAAGCCTTTCTTTCTCCCTAACATTGCATAACTTTGACCCTTTTAACCTAATCTGGGACATAAGATCTACTTTTAAGTTTAGTTTGAAATGCTGCTTACTCCTGCCTAAGGAGATATAGTGTCTTTTTCCATCTGTGGACAGGGTGGACTATTCCACCAATAATTGTGCTGATTCTTTTTACAGAGGCTTGCGGATCGTGGGCGGTATCGTGGTCCTTATCATCTGTTCCATCAACATGTACTTTGTCGTGGTTTATGTCCAGGATCTAGGGCATATGGTATTGTATGTGGTGGCTGCAGTGGTCAGCGTAGCTTATCTGAGCTTTGTGTTTTACTTGGTAAGTCCAGTTGGAAGGGGTAAGGGTGGTCAAGGGGGGCTAACACTCAGAAGAGAAAGAACCCAAAAGAGCACATAGCTATCTATCTTCAGGTTATTGACACAATTTACATGAAATCGTTAAACCAGCCGTGACTAAAGAATATTTTTAGCCATAAATTTTCCCTTGGTTCCTAAGTTTTGTCATTTTTCTGTCACTCCAGCTGATTTCCATTCCTAATAATTCCTGACAAGAGAGTGTAGTATGTTTGAAAAACTCAAAGAAGATGAGCTATGTAGAAAGTAGAGAGTGGTAAAAGATGGGGTTGGAGAAGGGAGCTGTGTCCTGTGATTTCAGATCTTTGGAGGGCAGCACATGTGGATTCACAGCCCTACCCAACTCTACTACTTAATAGCTGTCCAATGTTGAAATTAGTAAATAGTGATATTCTGTCTTTGAATTATTCTAGAGTTATTAAAAATGATGGTTATAAAACATAGCTCTGTAAAAAAGGAATGCAGAATTATGTATACCTAGATAATAAAAAAATTATCAAAAGTCTAGAGTAGATTATGTAAGAATGGTAAGAGGAGTTGCCTTAGGATGGTGGGATTATGGGTATATTCTTTCTCTATTTTCCAGATCTATAATGTGATATATATCAGTGAAAAGCAGTGAGAGCTACAACACATCCACCTCCCTGTTCTACACAGGTTTCTCTAAAAAGCACAGGGTTCAGGATTAGGGACAGCAGAATTTATACTGTATCTGCTACAGAGAATGGCAAGGCTGGAGGGTAGAAACCCTCTGCTCATCTTTCTAACACTGACCTAGTTCCCATGCCAGTATCTGCCACAGGGTAGGTACTTGATTGGGAAAACATTTTAGTAAATATTGAAAAATTATTACTTGAGTAGGTATAGCGCTTCTTTTTTCCTCCTCAGTGAACCATGGGCACACTAAGATTATGATGAGCCTATAATATAGGGACTTACTCCAAGGAAACCCAAGTAACTGAGTATAGTCTTGACAGAAATTGTTTTAAAAATTCCCAGCAAGGCATTCCCTGGTGGTATAGTCGTTAGGATTTTGGGCTTTCACTTCAAAGTTCCAGACAGACAGACAGATATACACACCACCGCCCAAAGAAAATGCTATAGAAGTTAAGGGGATCTTTCCTTTATGCAAATGTGCTGAATTGTTCTCAGTCAGCCTGACGCTATAGAAATTGTTGAAGACCTACTTTTAAGGCCGAGCACTGATTCTGGAGTGAGGTACTACTGTTTAGTCAGGAGACTATCTCGGTTTTATTAGTCAGTCATTCCCCGTATTGTACGGAATGTGATAAGCCTGAAAAAAAGTGGTCTTGACGGAACTCTCCCAATCAGATAAAAGAAGCAAACACAGAGCAGTAGGAACAAAGGGAACTGAGTATCAAAATTAGTACAACAAAGAGGTTTGCGTCTGAGCAGTGCAGTGTGGGCGGTGCAGGGGGTAAGGGCTCTCCAGAGTTTGGTGAATGATGACTGTATTTCCTCTTTCAGGGTTGGCAGTGTTTCATTGCACTGGGCATGTCCTTCCTGGACTCTGGACACACACGGTAAGCATCTCTGAAGTCCTGCTGACCGAAGATGCTATCCATGGCTACACTGAGTAAACACTGTCTGCAGGTACCATCAGAGCCAGTGTGTTTCTATGGTTTACTGTGTGAACATAGCCAGACATGTGTGTTGTACAGACTGCATTTAGGACTCAACTGTTAGTTGGAAAAGACTTTGTTTCACATGTTTGAAAGATGGCATTATTTTTCTTTCTGAACTCTAACCTGGGAACTGGATTAGGTAGGATCCTTGACAACTTGACATCTACTTCTCTCAAACAACACTGAACTCTTTTGCTGCCCAAGGGCCAGCTTCTTTTATCTGTTTGAGGCATAATCCTCTTTGTAAGATTCTGAGAAAGACTGACTATATGTTAAAAAAACTTATTTAGATAATTCAATAAATTTTTTATAATACAAAGTACAGAATATGTGTGCAAGTTTAGTTTATCAAATGACAGTGCATTTAAAAGGCTGAGAAATTTCCTTATGCATGCCCTTTGAATAATTGTTTTTTCTTTACATCTGTTTAGTGTCTTATCTCCTTTAGTACAATCAAGGGAAAGCAGTTTGTGTTGTTCATAGCTATACTCCCAAAACCTAAAGTAGTGTCGTAGTTCAGTTCAGCTCAGTCACTCAGTCATGTCCAACTCTTTGTGACCCCATGGACTGCAGCAGGTTTCCTTGTCCATCACCAACTCCTGGAGCTTACTCAAACTCACGTCCACCAAGTCGGTGATGCCATCCAACCATCTCATCCCTTCCCCTCCTGCCTTCAGTCTTTCCCAGCATCAAGGTCTTTTCCAGTGAGTCAACTGTTCGCATCATGTGGCCAAAGTATTGGAGTTTCAGCTTCAGCATGGGTCCTTCCAATAAATATTCAGGGTTGATTTCCTTTAGGATTGACTGGTTTGATTTCTTTGCAGTCCAAGGGACTCTCAACAGTTTTCTCCAACACCACAGTTCAAAAGCATCAATCCTTCAATGATTGGTTCTCTTTATGGTCCAACTCTCACATCCATAATAACTACTGGAAAAACCCTAGCTTTGACTATATGGACCTTTGTTGGCAAAGTAATGTCTCTGCTTTTTAATCTTCTGTCTAGGTTTGTCATAGCTTTTCTTCCAAGGAGCAAGTGTCTTTTAATTTCAATTTTATTTTCAATTTAATTTACTTTATTTAAATTATAATAAAATTTTATTTTATTTTCAATTTAATTTTAATTAAGTAGTGCCTGAGATATATTAAGTGCTCAGTAAAGTGTTTATTGCATAAAAGGTTAGCAAAGATTTTTGTCTGCTACATATGGGCAATGAACTTAGAAATTTGAACAATAATATATTTGGAAAGTGTCACACTGGAATGTTTGTCTACTTAGAAAACCTTAAACCTGTTCTCATTTTCCAACAAGCTTATGAACCTATCTCTTGGATGGACGGAGGTGTCAGTGCCATTGAAGGATATGAGAAGCGATTGTTCCACGTTGCTCTCTCGCCGTACTCCAAAGTGACCACAACTTTGATTGTTGTAAAGAGTTTGTTTCAGGATTCATTAAAATCCACTACTCTTGGTTTCAAAGCCATTGTGCAAGTTTAGTGTTGAAATCTACTGGTGTTGGAGGGTCTCCTCGAGAGGTGTGGGTCGGCAGTGGCTCACTGCAGGGACTGGGGCACTGACACCAGCAGTTCTCTGGATTATTTTAATTATAAAATTATACATTTTTAATTATAAAAGATTAAATCTCAACTAGGGTGGCTTGATCCATATTAATATAAATGAGATAATATAAATGAGATAAATGAGATAATATAAATGAGATAATCTACCACTATCAGGTTCAGGATTCTTTTAATTTATTTTCACTTTGAATTTCTCAGTGGCAGTTAAGAGGGATGAGAAAGCTTAAAATAGATGATAAATGGACAGATGGTAAAACTCACTTGTAGGTGGTGGTAACTAATCTGTTAGAAAATCACTTCAACAGTTTTCTGCAGAGATTAAAGAGTTTATCAAATTTTTCTTTGGAGTCCTGATTTTAATAATTCTCGTATTAGTACAGAGCTCTCCTGATGGTATTTCTTCTTGAGCACTAGAGTTGGGAAACCTTCCCCTTCCTCCTCTAGGAGGGTTGTGGTAGAAAAAGATGGTAGCATTTATGAACTGGTGTTTTCAAGAGACTTTGGGGTGAGGAGAAAAAGTTTGAAAGAAAAGGGGCCATCTGAAAAAAAAAAAAAAAAAAGAGCCATCTGTTATATTCCTAAAAAACACCTTCTACCAGAATCGGCATACCAGAAGCATGCCCAAGACGACTTGCAAGGCAATCTCAGGAGCTCTGGATGTGAGCGTTGCAAAGCTCGCTCCCTCTCAGCGAGTCCTTTGGTGTCACTATGGTTACCAAGTCTTCTCTGCAGGGTTGCACTGGGCTACTTCTCTTCAGCCACTCCCTCAGAGGGAAAAACTTTGAGACCAGATGGTGGAGCTCTAGAGTCAGAGAAAATGGGTCCCTTCAGCATGGAGCTGCTGCTCTTCAGCCACTTCTGACATTTTGACATGTGGAGCCTGACACCGTGTGATTATTTCAAACCAAATCACATTGTCTGGTGGAGATAAATAATCAGGCCTTTTAAAGCCACTGACTTGGTGAGAACAGTAATGGGAATGCAATTGAAGGACTTTTCATTTCTGGTGTCTTCCTTCCGGAGTGCCTGTTGATTGATGTTCTCTGTTCACCTGAGCCCCTAAAGGCATTGTTTCCAATACCTTGTACACAGTCAAAATCACAGACTGAATGGACTGTTTTATATCTCATTAAGGGTAAACTGGGGGCTTCTCTGGTAGCTCAGATGGTAAAAAATCCATCTGCAGTGCAGGAGACCCAGGTTTGATCCCAGGGTTGGGAAGATCTCCTGGAGAAAGGAATGGCCACCTACTCCAGTATTCTTGCCTGGAGAATCCCATGGTTAGAGGAGCCTGGCGGCCTACAGTCCTTGGGGTCAGAAAGAGTTGGATGTGACTGAGTAACTAACACTCACTCACTCACTCAGGGTAAACTAATGTGTTCCACTGACCATACCTTACCTCAGCCCCTCCAGGGACATAGTGCAGAATCATGAGAGGAAAATTCCCTAGCCATCATTCCTCACATCCCTTTCTCTCCCTAATATCATTCCCTAAACTGGTCACACGGGCACTCTGAAAATAACTGGGGATTGACATCTTAAGTTCTCGTCTGGCCTCAGTAGGTGAGGGCCATGTTGACAAAGTTCTTTGTAAAGACAGTACACTGTCATTTACCTTTCCCCAGAGTCTGGGTAGGTCCGGTCAGTCTCAGATTTACAGATGTTTAAAAACCCAGGTAAAAGCTGCTAGTTTTCTTTTAAAAGTTGTTGCAGTCCTGCCGTTGACGGTCCTGACTTGCAATGATGGCAAATTTCTTCCCAGTTAAGCTGCAGTTTATATCACTGTGTGTGTAGTGTTTTACAGTGTTAACACTCCCATGCTATATTCCATCAGATGCTCTAACATGTAAAGTGTACTTTCTGTTCAGCCAGTGCTTCGGGTACAGTAAACAACATTTAAAATTGAAATCTTCCAGCGCCAGCATATGCACTCTGTGTGGAATAAAATAACTGCTGCGACAGCATACTGGGAATTAACAGGGATGGGGGAGAGCTGCAGTTTGGCTCCTGTGAGGTCCTGTTAGTGGTTTTAGGAGTTGTTAAAACGAGCTTTTAGTGACACTTAACAATATGTACACTTAGTTTGTAATTTAAAAGGTTTTTTTTTCTTTTTTCAATTTGGTTTCCTGGTAATTTTTTTAACCTTGAAAATACTCTGTTAATGGGTCTCAACAACTTTGAAATACTGAAATATCAACTACCACCTGGAGAACATATTAGACCCACACTGTTAGTGATTTTTCTCTTTATAAGAGTTAGAGAAATACAGTTTACACCTGGATAACCAGGGATGCTGACCCTCTGTGGAATAAAGAAAAAAATTGGCCTGTAATCTATAGTCAGCTCTTCGTGTTTATACTCGGCCCTTCATGTCCAGTGTTCTCTGAATCTGTGATTCCGCATTCTCAAATTTCACCCGACTTGGGATCATGTATTTTTGTGGCATTTAATATTGAAAAAAAATCTGCATGGGAATAGACCCTCACTCAAATTTACATCGTTCAGGCCTCAACATACATTTAGTTCTGAGAACACTTGATGAATTGTAGACACCAAACACTAGTTTCTACTACCTATTTAGTTTTGCTGTTGCTGAAGATTACATCATTTCCATATTTAAAGTTGAAAAAAATGGTCATTTTGCCTTTCTCTGCTCTAAGCTGAATGTTTTTCTGTCTGTAGTCTTCTTTCACCATTGAGGTAGGCTTTTATATTCTGTATATGCTGCCAATAAAAAGTATGTGTATTTGAAAAGAGAAAGGAAAATTATTTAGCTTAGATATGAAAGCATTTTGGCAGACCAGATGTAAATACAAAGACAAAGCTCAGACACAGTAAACTACTAGGCTTGTCACCAAACACACAGCAGGAAAAGCTAAGTCAGCACTTAATTTGTCCCAGGAGTGTCACTAGAACTTCATTTTCCCTTTCTCTGTTGCAAGCTTCCCCTGTCTGTCTTACAGGAACTGAATACTGTAAGTTACACCATAGAAATTATCTCAGAATTTTGTTCTACATGGTGTCCTTCTTCATTTAGCTATTCCTTCTTTCTTTGGTTTTTTTTTTTTTTAAACTGTGCCATGTGGCTTACAGAATCTTAGCTTTCTGACCAGGGATTGCACCTGGGCCTGTGGCAGTGAAAGTCTGGAATCCTACCCACTAAGCCACCAGGGAACTCCTTATTTGGGTTTAATTTCTGAACTAAAATAAGATGCATAACACTTTGAAGGTCCTGATTTGAGACATTTCCTTTAGCTCTGCCCTCTGCAGTGCTTTCTGTTTTTTCCGTGGACAGGACCAATGAGTCCAGATGTGTCACCTTCTTTTGACACCTTAGCTTTGGAATGTTAAAAATGACTAAGGCATATGCTCGTTGGGTGTCTAAGCACTCACGTTTGTGTGTGTGTGTGGGGGGGGTGGGGCTCAGTTGTGTCTGACTCTTTGTGACTCCATGGACTGTAGTCCGCCAGGCTCCTTTGTCCATGAGATTTTCCAGGCAGGAATACTGAAGCGGGTTGCCATGCCCTCCAGGGATCTTTCGAACCCAGGGATCAGACTCGAGTCTCTTGCACCTCCTGCATCGGCAGGAGGATTCTTTACCACTGTACCACCTCGGAGGCCCAAGCACTCACATGATCTCATGTAATTCTTATAACAAAAGGATACAGATAAGGCATCTGAAGGACCAAAAATTAAAACAACGTTATCACCAGTAAGTGGGCAGTTGGCATTTGAAACTGACTAGCTTAATTCCAGAGCCCATGTTATCATTACCAATCATCCAATATATAGTATACACTTTGTAGTATACACTTTAAGACACCAAGGTTTGGTGTCTAGCAGCCCAGAACAGCACCATATCAAAGATACTTTTCTTAATGCTCTGATGAGTGCTACAATACATTTTAGGTCAAAAGTTGCCAATTGATAGGCTCATTTTGTTTGGCCTGTGCTAAATTTTCAAAAGCACCTGAATGCTTTTTCTGGTAGGTGTAGAAAATGGGCAGGGCCAGCAATAGCTAAGAACTGAGAGTTTATTCATTTCCGTACCCCTGTGCCCTTGAAAAGTTTAGCTAATTCTCTGCCATTTAGCCCCATTTCTCAGTGTCCCCGAGCAATACCACAAACTTCTCCAATGAAGGAGTTTTCTCTACTAAGTCATCAAGTGATATAATCTGGAGGTCATAGAACTAAAAATGCAGCCCTTGCTTACTACAAGCCCACCCCACCACCTTAGCTCACTTGAGAATAGGCTGTAGTAAATTGTCCGGTATCTGACAATTGCTCTTGGTTATTACAACCTTAAGTCATAAGACCCTAAAATGTGTGTGAAAGGTGAAGTGCTGTTATTCTGCCCTGAGGCTAGTGTGTTTCAGTAATTCCTAGCCTGGTAGTTGAGAATAGTTTTAATCATGGGCTCCATTTTGTTTCATCTTCTCACATTCATCACAATCCTCTGATGGGTTTTTTTAACGTCTGAAAAAATATCGAAGACCTAAAGGAGTTAGGCTTCCCAGGTGGCACAGTGGTAAAGAATCTGCCTGCCAGTGCAGGAGAGACAAGAGATGCAGGTTCGATCCCTGGATTGGGGAAAATCCGTTACAGTAGGAAATGGCAAACCCTTCCCGAATTCTTGCCTGGAAAAATTTCATGGTCAGAAGAGCCTGGTGGGCTATAGTCCATGGGGTCACAAAGAGGCAGACACGACTGAGCACAGACATACACACACACAAAATGTGATAGCTTATTAATGTCCTTGGCATTTTCAAATGTACTATTTTTTCTAGTTTTACAAATGAGTAGGATAAGGCTGCAGAAGGATACATGACTTCCTCAAGATCACAGGAGGTGGCAGAGTTGGAGCTTGATCCCAGCCCCAGTGTCTTTTCCACTATACTGTATTAGTCCATAGGGTCACAGAGTCAGACACGACTGAAGTGACTTAGCACGCATGCATACTGTGAATCTATTGTGTGAATTCAGCATCCTGCCTATTCATATAGTCTCATTTAATTCTTATAACAAAAAAATCAGCCTCTAAATTACAGATTAGGTAACTGAAAGGGCCAAAAGAGGCTGTTACCAAGGGCCGACAACATTCCTAAAAGCCCAGGTAATACCAGTAGGGCTAAAAGGAGACTCAGTGATTGTCCCATGGTGAATGCAGAGAAGAAAAAAAGAGTAAGCTACATCTTCATAAATGCCAGTACAAGCCGTCTGGATTAAGTCTCCAGGAGTGGGTCTGGCAATGTGTTTTTTTGCTTTGTTTTCATATTTATTTTTGATCTGCACTGGGTCTTGGTTGCGTCTCAAGACCTTGGTTGTTGCCGTGTGTAGGCTTCTCTCCAGTTGCTGTGGGCTCCAGAACCAGAGCTTGCTTAGTTGCTCCCAGGCATGTGGGATCACAGTTCCCTGACCAAGGATCACACTACGTCTTCTGCCTGGCAAGGCGAATTCTTAACCCCTGGACCACCAGGGAAGTCCCTGGCAATGTGTTGTAAAAGCAGCTGAAGTAATTCTTATTTGGTCTGATAAATGTTTGGGACCCATAGATTGTTTCCTTTTCTTAGCACATGCCGTGTTATGTTTCTTTCTTTTTTTAAATGGAAGACTTTTCTCTGCTCAGGTGCCAAAGGATAATAGAGCCCAGATAATAGAGCTAGGGATTTAGACTATTTGAAATTTGATTTCTTTTCTCTCTTTTGGCTGCACTGTGCAGCTTGTGGGATCTTCGTTCCTTGACCTGGGATTGAACCTGAACCCTCTGCAGGGAAAGCACAGAGTCCTAATCACTGGGCTGCCAGGGAATTCCCTGAAATTTGACTTCTAACATACTTGATATTAAGGTACAAAAGCTCACAGTACATTTCCTCTTAATATCCTGATCAGAAACACCCATCCTGAGGTAGAGTATGTCACAAGAATAGTTAAAGTGCAAATTTTGTATTTGGCATTAACAAATCCTTAACAAATTTCAGTTCCTATCAATTATTTTATATACAGTAAACCATTCATATATCTGTAAGCCATTTATTTTCTGAAAGAAGATCAGTATAGCAGAACTGAAATAAGAGCTACTTTTTTTTTTTAAGAGCTACTCTTATATGCTGATTATAGGTACCTAGATGCCAATTTTAGATACTTATAAATCAGTCTAACCCTTTTCCATCTTTTTGTCCTCAGTACCATCTGGGATTGACAGTTCAGCCTGAGCTCTTACCTTCTGAGCACCATGGATGCTGACTCACTTGTGTCTACATGACTGACAGCCTGAGGGACTAGATGAGACCCACTTTCTCTTAGTCCTTTTGTGTGGAGTGTCCTGTTAACATATCTCTGTTTGTTCAGTCGTGAGTTTTGTTCAGATGTTTTGAACTGAAGGTAAAGATTTCCTCATAGGGTAGATTTCCTCACAGTGTTAAAGCTGACAGCTGTTAAGTGTAGGTCAGAGACCCACCCACCTCACAACAGTCCTACAACTGCCAGAGTTAAATGATTAGCCTATGATGGCCACACACCCCTATGGGCTTGTGTCTGGACTTCTGGAATTTTAAAAGTATGTATGTGTGTATGTTTATGTAAACCTGAACATACTCGTTTGGGTAGAGTTATATATGAAAATGATATTTTGTATTTTTTTTTTTAAAGAATGTTGTTTCAGATAAACCAGATATTTTGTCTGAATCACAAGTGACAAAGGAGTAAGAGCACTGTTCTTTTTCCGAATGAACTGGTCAAATTGACTGACTTTTAAAGTGATACTTGACTGTGGCCAGTTAAACTTGACTTGGATTTAATCGACCTATCCTTGGTGACTACTGATACTAGCACATCAATTCCAAAGAAAACATGTCTTTTATTCGGCAGTTGTATTTCATTCTGGTTGCTGGCATGCTCTGTGATTATTATTTTCTTTCCTGTTGTTTTTCTTGAATTTTTTTCTTCAGAGATATGATGGCATTTTCCAAAGAGCTTAATACCTAGTAACAATATCCAGAAGTCATTCTTTAACCAATGATCAGTTTTCCATGCTGCATTATAACTCAGCCCATTCTAGCACTTTAGGTATAAAAAGAATTCTAACATTGAATTTTATAAAGCCCAGCAGAAGATAATGGAGATATTAGTTTTCTTTCTAATGTGTGTATAGTCCCATCTTTCCTTCCCACTTTTTCCATTAATACTCAAACACCATTTCTAGGCCAAAGTCTATTTCCTAATAGACTTTGGAAATATTTCTAATATCTCTAATGCTGACTCTCCTAGGGAATGCTAAGCATTTAAAGTCATTTACACCATGCCGTATGAGACTGGAACTAGACTGGGACTTGGAGATGAGTCTGCATGTCACACACTGCCTGCCCACATTGGATTATAGATTTTTTTTGACTCCTCTTTCTAACCAGGATTTTTTTTCCCATAAAATTTTTATAATAAATCATTTAATACCTAAAACTTGAAAGTTTCTGCATAGTGATCTGATCGAAAAGTCAGAGGATTTTCAACACCAGGCTCGTACCCCTTCATGGAAGTGCAGTTGGCTTATCTGCAGATGACACCACCCTTATGGCAGAAAGTGAAGAACTAAAGAGCCTCTTGATTAAAGTAAAAGAGGAGAGTGAAAAAGTTGGCTTAAAGCTCAACATTCAGAAAACGAAGATCATGGCATCCAGTCCCTTCACTTCATGGCAGATAGATGGGGAAATAGTGGAAACAGTGGCTGACTTTATTTTTCTGGGCTCCAGAATCACTGCAGATGGTGACTGCAGCCATGAAATTAAAAAACGCTTACTCCTTGGCAGGAAAGTTATGACCAACCTAGACAGCATATTAAAAAGCAGAGATATCACTTTGTCAACAAAGGTCCGTCTAGCCAAGGCTATGGTTTTTCCAGTGGTCATGTATGGATGTGAGAGTTGGACTGTGAAGAAAGCTGAGTGCCGAAGAATTGATGCCTTTGAACTGTGGTGTTGGAGAAGACTCTTGAGAGTCCCTTGGACTGCAAGGAGATCCAACCAGTCCATCCTAAGGGAGACCAGTCTTGGATGGTCGTTGGAAGGACTAATACTGAAGCTGAAACTCTAATACTTTGGCCACCTGATGCGAAGAGCTGACTCATTGGAAAAGACCCTGATGCTGGGAGGGATTGGGGGCAGGAGGAGAAGGGGACGACAGAGGATGAGATGGTTGGATGGCATCACCGTCTCAATGGAGATGAGTTTGGATAAACTCTGGGAGTTGGTGATGGACAGGGAGGCCTGGCGTGCTGCGGTTCATGGGGTCGCTAGAGTCGGACACGACTGAGCGACTGAACTGAACTGGACTGAACTGAACTGAATGGCAGCTATCCATTTTTAATGTAATGAAGTCTGTGCCTTCTCTCCTTTCCTTCTAGCCTCAAAGACACTGAGTTTGCAAACCCTGCAGCCTTTGTATGTTTGAGCATCATTTTCCTCTTTCAGCTTAAACCTTGCTGCCTTATTTTAAAACAGGACCTTTCAGTAAGACTTAAAAAAAAAAATCCAGACATTGCCTTTGTTCATTTATAATGATTTGAATCTCTGAGTGGCAGGGATTTTTTTTCCAAGATGATTGTTTAAAATTCCCTCGTTTCTACTTTGTGGCCTTTGAAATTTCTGATAAGAGCAACAGCCTTGCATCCCAGGTTAGAGAGCTTGTGATTTTTTTTTTTTTTTTAGTTTTTTATTTTTATTTATTTTTATTTTTTTTTTCCAGTGGGTTTTGTCATACATTGATATGAATCAGCCATGGATTTACATATATTCCCAATCCCGATCCCCCCTCCCACCTCCCTCTCCACCCGATTCCTCTGGGTCTTCCCAGTGCACCAGGCCGGAGCACTTGTCTCATGCATCCCACCTGGGCTGGTGATCTGTTTCACCATAGATAGTATACATGCTGTTCTTTTGAAATATCCCACCCCTCACATTCTCCCACAAAGTTCAAAAGTCTGTTCTGTATTTCTGTGTCTCTTTTTCTGTTTTGCATATAGGGTTATCGTTATCACCTTTCTAAATTCCATATATATGTGTTAGTATGCTGTAATGTTCTTTATCTTTCTGGCTAGAGCTTGTGATCTTAAAAGTAAAACTGAATTAACATCATTTATCAGCTCTTATTTGAAAAAGAGACTTAAAAACTGAATTTCAGTGTTTTAGTTTCTTTATACAGAGACAGCAACTCTAGACGAATCAATTTGTTGGATTTTTCTTCCCTCCCCGGGCAAGTGTCCAGATGTTCATTTATCAGTAGTTTCATTACCAGAGAATGTTTGGGGAAAGAAAAAAGGAATAAGAATCCTGTTATACAACTCATGAAAAAGATAAGGTGGTTGGTTAAATAGAGATTAAGTTCTTGGGGGCGTTTCTGTAGCTTATCTCCATTCTTTAATTGTATGTTACTAGGAATAGACTAGAGTTTGCGGAAATTTCTAAGTATACCCCTCAGGTCATACAACTCCTGTAATCAGAAAACTTGATATAAAGCAAAAACTAGATCATGCCAAAACCAGTGGAGGAGACTGATGTTTAAAGAGTGAGTCTTGGGTAAACGTTTTTGCTAAGTTAAGAGCATTTAATCATTATGATTTACAAATCTGGATTTCTATGATATGTACTTATACAGACAATAATATAATCAATCTCCCCCCTTTTGACCCTACCGAGCGGCATGCGGGATTCCCCACCTGGAATCAAACTGATGTCCACCTCCAGTGAAAGTAGAGAGTCTTAACCACAGGGGAAGTCCCAATATATTCAGTCTTAAGATTAACCTACATGTATATACTCACTCAATTCCTAAGGTTTAACACTGTGGAGTCAATTTGTAAAAGGATGCTCTGACAGTGTATACCCAGAGTTTCAGAAAAATGCAGTTCAATACTGAGCACTTGCTCAGTATTGAACTGAACAGCTGCTGTTACATACTACATTACTGAGCAGCTGCTGCTACATAACTGTGTGCTGGCCTAATAAAAAAGGCATTCAGAGCATACCCAATAGTTTAACTAGTCAGTGAGGCATCAGAGATTACAGCAGCCAATGAAAATAGCCTTCTCACTTTTTAAACATTATGATATTAAGCACCAAGACTTTGCCCTAGAAGTATTGTGCACATTCAGGTTTATATCTGTTTATAGGGTCTTCCCTCAATGACCTCCCCTCTTTGCCCAAGCTAATGTGGGTAAATGGGCATCCTGCATACTTAGCTTTTCTCCATAAATGATTTTACATTTTAATTCAAGCATAATTGGTGAGCTCTTATGTATAACTACTCAATATTTTTCACTGCTTTTTTCAAGCAATAATTACATTACTTTAGTATATTCAGAGTAAGATTATTGCACAATTCTGGAGTCTTTTGGGTTTTGTGAGAAGAGCCCATTTCTGATTAAACATTTTTAATGCTGAGCATATTTTGAAAGAGGGGGATCTTTATGGTAGCCTGATTAGAAGTATCTTTTCATTGTGTAATCAGTATGAAGGATGACATTCCTATGACCTCGGTCTTAAATTTTCCTGACTTTCATGGAGCACATTGGAGCCAACTGCTGGAATGTTTACTCTAGGGAAATAGAGTAGCTGGATTCTTTCCTTGTCTGTTTTCTAAAGAGGACAGTGTTGACTGAAACATGTATGTCTTTTGGTGGTACTTGAAGAGCTTCATGGTGGGTATGGATGGCAACTTTAAAAATAATTACCCTGTGCCCTAGAGAAAAGTGTAAATAATACACAGAACAGTGAGTTATTATTGTCTAGAATGTAGATATAGTATCCAATATTCCTGCATCTTTCCCTTCCCCAAACACTAGACTTCACTTTCTGGTCAGAATAATTTTGCCAGTATAGAAAACATCAAGGAAGAGGAAGTCAGCACCACAGATCATGTTATAGTGCCCCCCGCCTTTTTTTAAAATAGTGCATTCTTGTTTTTATTTCAGTGGGTACTTTTTTTTTCCCCTTTGGTTTTCTTCCCCAGGCCTGGAGTTGGAAGAAATCTTAGACATAGCAGTTATGACTTTAGCAAAATGGAGCTAGTTTTTAGAACCCTAAGGCTTACAGAGGAGCTTGAGGCCTCGGGTATACTTAACATTTATTATCTTCTTTGTTTCTTGTGTTTTTTGCAGTGTCATACCACATCTCCCACAATACTGCCATATGAGCGAAAAGGGATTTTTTTCTTTAGCAATTTTCCTTTGTACTGCCAAAAATACTTTCAAGAAGTATAAGGATGAATACACAAATATTTAAATCTTAGATATTTATGTTTGTGGTAAATGAGTCAGGTTTCTTTATAAGAGTGAGGTGCACAGTGGTGAACCAAGTTTTTTTTTAATTTCACCAAGCCCCAGACAGCATGCTACCCAGCACAAGCTCCTGTGCTAGCCGTGTGCACTCCCACCGGGGGCCTCTGGGCTGAACCAAATTTAAATAAAAACATAGCCATTCATTCCCTCTAATGTAATTTTTGCCCATTCTAAAAAGGAGTTTATGAAAGCCTTAATTACCTTGCCCTGTTTGGAGAGAAATGAGTGAAAAGAGCACCATGTTTAATATGGATAGTGAAAAATTTTCTGTAGCCATTATATAACTCCTAATTTTCAGATCGATTTGGCATAATATAGATTGTTTTCTGCCACTAACTAGAAAATAAAAATTTTAAAAGTGAGAACATCATGTCCTAGGTTCTAAAAGACATCAACAAAGGTATTTTTGAGTTGACTATGATTATTGATTTGGAAATCAATGTCTTAAACATTTGAAGGCTATGAGAATTCTGATGGGAACTTCTGCAGTATAATTTGCTACATATTGAAAATTCATTCTTCATAAGGACTTTTCAGAAGACTTCTTATTTTTCTTGTGTGTAACTTCATATTTTGGTAATCCTTACAGAGTAATCCTTATAGAGTAGAGAACACCTAGAAACAAAAAGATGTATATCAAAACAAACACTCTTTATCTTATTAATTTTTGGCTTGGATCATACAAGTGATTCTAAAGGGAAAAAACCCCAAAATCTAAGAGCCCTTTAGGATCAGTATAAATCTGAATTTATGATGTTACTGTGCCACTGTGAAGTTTGAATTTTAAAATAGTGGTGAGAAGGGAAAGTGGGAAGATTGGCTAGATCTTGAGATTTAAAAAATAGGCACTTAGAAAACATACATTCAGTATTGTACCCAGTATTCTGCATTCAGTACTGTACTCAGTATTGTATTCAGTATTTTGACAAAAAGGAAGGTGAATGGATCATAGTCCCTGCTTCTAGGAATTTACTGTTGACTGGATGAATTAGCTATCTTTAGGCACCTGAGACAGATGTACATCTTCCGCAAGGATGAGGTCCTAGGACCCTGCAGAAAGAGGGAAGGACCTGGGAGGATAGCCTGAGGAAGAGCTGATTCTGTGAATTCCAGGGACCTCAGCAAATGTTCATACCCAAAGCAAGATAGGGAGTGGCAGATTTAAAATACATTCCATAACAGTTGTCAAGGCGTCAGCTATCTAGTAGATTGTCTAAACTTAACATTTACTTCATTTTCCTTCTGCTTTATTTTTGACACTTTCTGTTAAAACCTACTGAGTGAACGGAGTCTAAAGGGTCAGTAAGTTCATTTTCTGATCCCAGTCAAATAGAAAAATGAGGCAGATGTCTGCATAATTTTCTAATGAAATAGTACTGTAACTATCAAAGATGCATAAAATTCAAGCCAAAAAATGTTTAAACTTGAATCACTGTGGTATCTATGGAAATAACATTCTCTGTTTCAGAGAGTACTATAGGACTCATTTCTCTGTGCTTATTAGGCACAATTATTGAGAAACCAAGGGAATATTTTATGCAAAGATGGGCACAATAAAGGACAGAAATGGTATGGACCTAACAGAAGCAGAAGATATTAAGAAGAGATGGCAAGAGTACACAAAAGAACTATACAAAAAAGATCTTCATGACCCAGATAACCACGATGGTGTGATCACTCACCTACAGCCAGACATCCTGGAATGCGAAGTCAAGTGGGCCTTAGGAATCACTATGAAAAATCTAGTGGAGGTGATGGAATTCCAGCTGAGCTATTTCAAATCCTAAAAGATGATGCTGTGATAGTGCTGCACTCAATATGCCAGAAAATTTGGAAAACTCAGCAGTGGCCACAGGACTGGAAAAGGTCAGTTTTCATTCCAATCCCAAAGAAAGGCAATGCCAAAGAATGCTCAAACTACCTCACAATTGCACTCATCTCACACACTAGCAAAGTAATGCTCAAAATTCTCCAAGCCAGGCTTCAGCAATGCATTAACCGTGAACTTCCAGATGTTCAAGCTGGTTTTAGAAAAGGCAAAGGAACCACAGATCAAATTGCCAACATCCATTGATCATGGAAAAAGCAAGAGAATTCCAGAAAAATACCTACTTCTGCTTTATTGACTGAGCCAAAGTCTTTAACTGTGTGGATCACCACAAACTTTGGGAAATTCTTAAAGAGATGGTAATACCAGACCACCTGACCTGCCTCCTGAGAAACCTGTATGCAGGTCAAGAAACAACAGTTAGAACTGGACATGGAACAACAGACTGGTTCCAAACAGGAAAAGGAGTGCGTCAAGGCTGTATATTGTCACCCTGCTTATTTAACTTATATGCAGAGTACATCATGAGAAACACTGGGCTGCATGAAGCACAAGCTGGAATCAAGATTTCTGGGGGAAATGTCAATAACCTCAGATATGCAGATGACACCACCCTTATGGCAGAAAGCAAAGAAGAACTGAAGAGCCTCTTGATGAAAGTGGAAGAGGAGAGTGAAAAAGTTGTCTTAAAACTCAACATTCAGAAAACTAAGATCATGGCATCTGGTCCCATCACTTCATGACAAATACATGGGGAAACAATGGAAATAGTGACAGACTTTATTTTGAGGGGCTCCAAATACACTGCAGATGGTGACTGCAGCCATGAAATTAAGACACTTGCTTCTTGGAAGAAAAGCTATGACAAACCGAGAAAGTGAAAATGAAATCGCTTAGTCATGTCGGACTCTTTGCGACCCCATGGACTGTAGCCTACCAGGCAACTCCATCCATGGGATTCTCCAGGCAAGAATACTGGAGTGGGTTGCCATTTTCTTCTCCAGGAGATCTTCCCAACCCAGGGATCGAACCCAGGTCTCCTGCATTGCAGGCAGACGCTTTACCACCTGAGCCACCAGGGAAGCTCACAGCATATTAAAAAGCAGAGACATTACTTTGCCAACAAAGGTCCCTCTAGTCAAGGCTATGGTTTTCCCAGTAGTCATGTATGGATGTGAGAGTTGAACCATAAAGAAAGCTGAGTGTTGAAGAACTGATGCTTTTGAACTGTGGTGTTGGGACTCTTGAGAGTCCCTTGGACGGTAGGGAGATCCAACCAGTCCATCCTAAAGGAAATCGGTCCTGAATATTCATTGGAAGGACTGATGCTGAAGCTGAAATTCCAATACTTTGGCCACCTGATGCGAAGAACTGACTCACTGGAAAAGACTCTGATGCTGGGAAAGATTGAAGGCAGGAGCAGAAGCGGGCAACAGAGGATGAGGTGGTTGGATGGCATCACCGACTCTATGGACATGAGTTTGAGTAAGCTCTAAGAGTTGGTGATGGACAGGGAAGTCTGGCATGCTGCAGTCCATGGGGTGGCAAAGAGTCAGACACGACTGAGTGACTGAACTGAACTGATTAATCCCTTGCCTACCTCAGGTTCAACCCCTGAGTTGGGAAGATTCCCTGGAGTAGGAAATGGCAACCTACTTGAACCAACGCAATATTCTTGCCTGGAAAATTCCATGGAATAAAAATTCCTGCTGGGCTACAGTCCATGGGGGTACAGAGTAATTAGCCTCCAACTAATAAAAATAAATGAAAAAAAAAAACAAATAAATAAATTCAGTCTCCATATGTTTGTTGTTAGTATACAGAAATGCAATTGATGTTCATGAAGGATAGCAAGTTTTGACTGTGTTGGCACGTGTTTATCTCTGGTTAGTGAGGATATATTTATTCTCTCAGAGTCAATTTAATAAGTGGAAATTAGAATCAGAATAAATAATCACATTTATATGTATATTTTGAAGGCTGATTAGCAATAAGTGAAATTGAAGTTAAAATGACAAACAAAAACAGCAAAAAACAAATAACAGTAAAACGATGATGGCAGGTACACTGATAAATAGGTACAATGCTGAAAGCTCTATAAGTTCAGCCAAATCTTTCTGGAAAGAACTCTGGAAAGGTATAAGTGGTATTAAACTGAATATATTTCCTGCCTTTGAAATTCTACTTTGGGGAACATACTCCAAGGAAGTAAGTAAAGGAAAAGTCAAGAAGTTGATACAAAGATGTTTATGACTATACTATGTATGAGGAGAAGCGGGCAACAAAGAATGAGAGGGTTAGATGCCATCACTGACTCGATGGACATGAGTTTGAGCAAACCCTGGGAGACTGTGAAGGACGGGGAAGCCTGGCATGCTGCAATCCATGGGGTCTCAAAGAGTCGAACATGACTGAGGAACTGAACAGCAAGAATATATGAGGGAAAACAAAACCACCCAAATGGGCCAAACAGAGGAAAAACTACCATAGCCATATAAAAACTGTAAGTATAGGAAGGACGTAATAAAGTGCTAAGTGAAAGAAGCAAAAACAAATAATCTATTGACAGAGTTTAAATACATGGAATGTATACATAGACCTCAGCAGGGATCATGAGATTTTAAACAATATAAATCAATTATAATGACAAGTTAATGTAAGAAATTAAAATATTCTGTAAATTATCTGCACAGGAAACTCCATCCTGTGGCAGAAAATACTTAGTGGATATTCTTAGTAAAACAAGTAAAAGAAACTATTCAATAATATATATATACAAACTTTATCATTTATTTTTCTAGCAAAAACTTGGCTCTCTTTCCTTATCAAGTCAAGACTATGTTCTTACTGAAATTTGCTTTGTTTCTTTTAGAGATTAAAGTCAGAACCTTTACTGCTTTCCATACAGTGTCTATAGGTTGTATATAATTGAGTCTAGTTGGAAACATTTTTATCTTTCTACTTTAATCACTAAATGTCTCTGGAAAAACATTTAATTTACAACAGACACAGTGATTAATCTCTGTTCATTATAGTGATCTGCTCAAGTGATACTGATCTCTTGAATTGTTTTTCTAGTTAAATATGCTAAAGAAGATGAAGAAATCATTGTAAACTTATTTGCCTCTGTTTCTTGCTTTTACAAGCCTTAATCAAATTAAGTGGAACATTTAAACACAGACTATTACCATAAAGTAAAATTTTGATTTTTTTTGATATGTGAATAATGAGACCTATAAAGTTGCTAGATTTGTAGTGCCATTTATTGGAAACATATGACTTATACCTATTTAGAAGTTTTTGTGGAATTACTCACAAACTTACATATGTCTGATATATATGTGTATGTGTATATATACACAAAATTTGTTGAATTATAGTGGATTTACAATGTTGTGTTAATTTCTCCTGTACAATAAAGTGACTCTGTTATACATATATATTTTCTTTTTCATATTCTTTTCCATTATGGTTTATCACATGATATTGAGTATAGTTCCCTGTATATATATCTGAATTAATTATTTTTTATTTTATCTTTTAGCAGTTGTTTTATATTTAATTTATAAAAGAGACCTCCAAATAATAATAACAAATTATCCAGGGGCAGGGGAGTAGGGTCAGGTCCTCCCCATCCCAGCTGTGCCCCCTTCCTCTCTGGCAAGAAAGAATTGGCCTCCCAGGGGTAAATAAGTTATTTTAATAGTTCCCAGACAAAATACACTCAAAGAAAGAGGCATGGCTGAAGTATACAATCATAATGCTTAGGGCAGCTAAAGTGTCCAAAAGAGAAGGAAGAGAAAGCTTAGCTTTTAAAACAAATTACTGGTGCTTAGATTTTGTGTGTGTGTTTGTGTTTTTAAGCCCACATACATATAGTATTTGCTAAAAGTGTGAATGTATTAAATATATGTTGGGAAAGGATATAGAAGGCAAGACTCCAGATACAATTATAATAATATTGATACTTCTTGAACCTAGAGTTTACTTAACCATCAATGTTAGCATCTGGAACACATCAGGAAGCCAGCAACAAGCCACAGGGCATGAACATCACAAAGTTCACACTCTCAAATATATAGGTAGGCCCAGGCTTTCATTCAGAGCTTTTTAACTCTGGATTGACTCACAGTTAATAGTTTCTTGTGTATCATTCCCATTAACATAAATACTTGTACAGGTATATTCTCCCCCATACACACAAATGGACTTGTGCTCTACATAATATTCTGTTTTCATTGCCTTTTAACACTAACTCGAGGATTTTTTTCATATCAACATAGGTAACTCTTCATTGTTCTTTTTAACAGAAGCACAGAAATTCTTTATACTATGTGAAAATTTACTTAACAGCCTCTGACTGATGGATATTTAAGTTGTTTTCAATTTGTGGTGTTGCAAATACTGTAATGAATATTTTCACATATAAATGAGTTTTTGCACATTTATATGTATAGCTATAGGATAAATTCCTGTTGGATGAAGGAGTAAGTGTACTTGAAATTTTAATATTATTAAATTGTCCTCCAAAGAGGACACTTCTTCCAACTGGGGTATCCAGTCCTCCAAACTAACCCCAACACTGTATTGAACTTAAAAGTCTCTGACAGAATAGTAAGTAAAATAACATCTTGCTTTACTTTCTTTTTAGTTAAAGTATAGTTGATTTATAATATTAGTTTCAGGTATACAACATAGTGATTCAGAATTTTTATAGATTATACTCCATTTAAAGTTATTACAAAATAATGGCTATATTTCCCTGTGCTGTAGAATATATCCTTATTGCTTATTTATTTTATACATAGTAGTTTGTATCTCTTCATCCCACACTCCTGTCTTGCCCCTCTACCCTTCTTCAGTGGAATGGCAAACCTACTTCAGTATTCTTGCCTTGAGAACCCCATGAACAGAATGAAAAGTCAAAAAGATATGACATTGAAAGATGAACTCCCCAGGGCAGTAGGCGCCCAACATACTACTGGAGAAGAGTGGAGAAAGAGCTCCAGAAGGAATGAAGAGGCTGAGCCAAAGTGGAAACGATGCCCAGTTGTGGATGTGTCTGGTGGTAAAAGTAAAGTCTGATGCTGTAAAGAGCAATATTGCATAGGAACCTGGAATCTTAGGTCCATGAATCAAGGTATTGGAAGTGCTCAAACAGGAGATGGCAAGAGTGAACATTGACATTTTAGGAATCAGTGAACTAAAATGCACAGGAATGGGCGAATTTAATTCAGATGACCATTATATCTACTACTGTGGGCAAGAATCCCTAAGAAGAAAAGGAGTAGCCCTCATAGTCAACAAAAGAGTCTAAAATGCAGTACTTGGGTACAATCTCAGAACAACAGAATGATCTCTGTTTCCAAGGCAAGCCATTAAATATCACAGTAATCCAAGTCTATGCCCTAGCCACTAAGGCCAAAGAAGGTGAAGTTGAACAGTTCTAGGAAGACCTGCAAGACCTTCTAGCTAGAACGAACACCAAAAAAAGATGTCCTTTTCATAATAGGGGACTGGAATGCAAAAGTAGGAAGTCAAGAGATACACGGAGTAACAGGCAAGTTTGGCCTTGAAAGACAAAATGAAGCAGGGCAAAGGCTAACAGAGTTTTGCCAAGAGAACACACTGGTCATAGTAAACACACTCTTCTGACAGACAACACAAGATGACTCTACATATGGACATCATCAGATGATCCATACAGAAATCAGATTGGTTATACTCTTTGCAGCCAAAGATGGAGAAGCTCTATACAGTCAGCAAAAACAAGACCGGGAGCTGACTATGGCTCAGATCATGAACTCCTTATTGCAAAATTCAGACTTACATTGAAGAAAATAGGGAAAATCACTAGCCCATTCAGGTATGACCTAAATCAAATCCCTTATGCTTATACAGTGGAAGTGACAAATAGATTCAAGGAATTAGATCTGAGTGAAGAGCTATGGACAGAGGTTCATGACATTGTACAGGAAGTGGTGATCATTGTACAAAAAGTGGTTTTTGAAATGCAAAAGGAAAAATGGCTGTCTGAAGAGGACATGTAAATAGTTGAGAAGAGAAGCTGAAGGCAAAGGAGAAAGATATACCCATTTGAATGCAGAGTTTAAAAGAATAGCAAGGAGAGATAAGAAAGCCTTCTTAAGTGAACAATGCAAGGAAATAGAGGAAAATAATAGAATAGGAAAGACTAGAGATCTCTTTGATAGCCTATGGTGAATGGTGAATGGTGTCGGGTTCGTGATCTCCATTGGAGAGAATTTTGCTTCAGATTCAGAGACTCAGCTTTAGTCACTCAGAGCTTCCTGGCAAAAGTTTTATTACAGTGAGAAGGGGGTAGAGAAAGCTTCTGACGTAGACATCAGAAGGGGGCAGAGAGTGCCCCACTAGTCTTACCAAGGCCTTATGTACTTTTCAATTGATTATTAACAAGAGAAAGGTCTTATCAGACCCAAACAAACATTTTAAGATAACAGGATTAATCAGAAGGTTCTTAAATATGTCTTCCAGCAAGATATAATGTTGTTCCGTAATCATTAGTACAGAATTTAAGGAAAAACAAGTCCTTGAGCAAGATAAGTTGTTTTGTTGTGTAATCATTAGCTGTATGCTTAAAGAAAAAAAAGTCTTATGTGACTAAGATGAAGGAATGTAGACAAAAATCTTTGTCCCTTTCTCCTCCTTGAGGGCCCTGGACTCCTCATCAACTTACCTAAGAATTAACTCTCTCATCTTCAAGAAAATTAGAGATACCAAGGGAACATTTCATGCAAAGATGGGCACAATAAAGGACAGAAATGGTATGGGCCTAACAGAAGCAAAAGATATTAAGAAGAAGTGGTAAGAATACACAGAAGAACTATACAAAAAAGATCTTCATGACCCAGATAACCACGATAGTGTGATCACTCACCTAGAGCCAGACATCTTGGAGTGCAAAGTCAAGTGGGCCTTAGGAAGCTTCACTGCAAAGCTAGTGGAGGTGATGGAATTCCAGCTGAGCTATTTCAAATCCTAAAAGATGATGCTGTGAAAGTGCTGCACTCAATATGACAGCAAATTTGGAAAACACAGCAGTGGCCACGGGACTGGAAAAGGTCAGTTTTCATTCCAATTCCAAAGAAGGGCAAGGCCACAAAGTATTCAAACTACCAAACAGTTGCACTTATTTCACATGCTAGCAAAGTAATGCTGAAAATTCTCCAAGGAAGGCTTCAATAGTACATTAACCAAGAACTTCCAGATGTTCAAGCTGGATTTAGAAAAGGCAGAGGAACTAGAGATTAAATTGCCGACATCTATTGCACTGTGGAAAAAGCAAGTGAATTCCAGAAAAACTATTTCTGCTTTATTGACTATGCTAAAGCTAAAGCCTTTGACTGTGTGGATCACAACAAATTGTGGAAAATTCTTAAAGAGATGGGAGTACCAGAACCACCTTACCTGCCTCTTGAGAAACCTGTATGCAGGTCAAGAAGCAACAGTTAGAACTGGACATGGAAGAACAGACTGGTTCGAAATTGGGAAAGGTGTACGTCAAGGTGTATATTGTCAGCCTGCTTATTTAACTTATATGCAGATTGCATCATGAGAAATACCAGGTGGATAAAGCACAAGCTGGAATCAAGATTGCCAGGAGAAATACCAATAACCTCAGATATGCAGATGATACCACCCTTATGGCAGAAAGCGAAGAGGAACTAAAAAGCCTCTTGATGAAGGTAAAAGAGGAGAGTGAAAAAGTTGGCTTAAAGCTCAACCTTCAGAAAACTAAGATCATGGTATCTGGTCCCATCACTTCATGGCAAATATATGGGGAAACAATGAAAATAGTGACAGACTTTATTCTCTTGGACTCCAAAATCACTGCAGATGGTGACTGTAGACACAAAATTAAAAGATGATTGCTCCTTGGAAGAAAAGCTATGACCAACCTAGACCGCATATTAAAAGGCAGAGACATTACTTTGCCAACAAAGATCTGTCTAGTCAAAGCTATGGTTTTTCTAGTAGTCATGTATGGATGTGAGAGTTGGACCATAAAGAAGGCCGAATGCCAAAGAATTGATGGTTTTGAAATGTAGTCTTGGAGAAGACTCTTGAGAGTCCCTTGGACTGCAAGGTGATCAAACCAGTCAATCCTAAAGGAAATCAACCCTGAATATACATTGGAAGGATTGATGCTGAAGCTGAAACTCCAAAACTTTACCCAAGTGATGTGAAGAGCTGACTTATTAGTAAAGACCCTGATCCTGGGACAGATTGAAGGAGAAGGGAATGACAGAGGATGAGATGGTTGGATGGCATCACTGATTGAATGGACATGAGTTTGAACAAGCTCTAGGAGATGGTAAAGGACAGGGAAGCCTGGCATGTTGCAGCCTATGGGGTTGCAAAGATTTGGGCCCTATTGAGCAACTGAATGACAACATACTCTATTTAAAGTTATTACAAAATAATGGCAATATTTACCTGTGCTGTGGGATATATCCTTGTTGCTTATTTATTTTATACATAGTAGCTTGTATCTCTTAATCCCATACCCTTGTCCTGTTCCTCCCCTCTACCCTCTCCCAACTGGTGATCACTAGTTTGTTCTCTCTGTGAATTTGTTTCTGTTTTGTTAGATTCACTTGTTAGTTTTAAGATTCCATTATAACATATCTTGCTTTAATTTGTTCTTTAATTGCAAGACTAAACATTTAAATCACATATTGGCTCTCTTTATATTTCTGTTCCAGTAATTTGCTTCTTTTTTGCTTCTTTTTCTCTTTTTAAAAACAATTGATTGAAGAATCCTATTGTTGATTTGCAATGTCTTTTAATATGAAGGATGTTAACCCATTGTCTATCATCCTTGGCAAATATTTTTATAATTTTTTTTGTACTTTAAGTTTGTTTATAGTCCATTTCTTTTCCTTGCAGGAGTTCTAATATTTTATTTATTTATGTATTATCAGTCTATTTCTTTAAAGCTTCTTCTACACTTTAAGATTTTTTCTTAAAAAATTCAACAGTATTTTTTCTAGTAGCTTTACTTTTATGTTAAGGTGTTTGATCTACTGAAACTGGAGGACTGCCCTTGGTGATGGTGGTTGCTACTAAGCAGCTCTTCTCAGTCCATACTCGCCAGCCTCAGCACTCGGCGCACTTCCTGGAGGATCTGCTCCTGGTTCTTCACGGAGCAGAGCACCAGGGTGCAGACCACCACGTCCATGGAGCCTGTGGCCACCTGGTGCATGTTCTCCCTGGCAGCCACTATGAAGCGCTCAAACTGCAGGTGTCGGCCTGGGCAATGCACTTGATCAAGAACTTCTCAAAGGGGGTTGGGATCAACACAGGTCACCTGACATCCAGAGGGGTAGAACTTGAAGTTGGCCCCTGTGCCACAGCCCAGCTCCAGCAGCGAGAGCTTCCCAGAGGGGCCCATGAACTCCCGCAGGTTGCTGAAGAGCTCCCGCTTCTTGCTCGCCATCTGTTCATTATACATCACAGTGAACCTCGCCAGGAAGTAGGGGAACCACTGTTTGCATACCCAGTTCCACAAGCCCAGAAAGTCCAGCAGGTACATGGGAAATACCAGGATGCAGATGGCCAGCCAGAGGATTAAAATGGTGGGCGCCATCACTCAGAAGAGAAGAAAACAGATCAACAGTTAGAGATCTGACTCCTTTAATTGCGGGAAATACGTTTCTGGCCACACTCCAGAGCCAGTCAGCTGCAGAGGAAAGAAGAACTGGCTGTGCTGGAAATACACAGCTGAAGTCAGATATCGGGCAAGAGACCTGTTTCATCCAATTAATAGATGTTTGGCAGAAGTTGCCTCATGGCTTATTTTTCATGAAGTGAAATGAGAAGGTTCCCAGCTTTTCCTTAGAAGGAAAGCCGATTACAACCCCTTATTCCTGCTTGGAGACTATTGCTGCAGTTTTAAATGCAGAGTGTACTCACAGCTTGCCTGTTTTCTGATGACCTCTCCTAAGAAAATGATCTGTGGGTGGAGCCTGGCTAAAACCCACACCAGCAAGCCAATGCCAAAGCCCAATTATTGCTACATGCCCCTTCCTACTTTCGTTCCATCTCCCCCCCTCTCTGCATCGGTTTTTTAAAAAAGAAGTGAAAGCACGTGCCTCTCTGGTCACAGTTAGCAAGACTTTTCCCTTTTGCATCTCGGCAGAGTCTCTTGGCCAAGATTATTATTATTATAATCCGAAAATGGGATTATTTTTAAGTCACCGTTTTGGGCTGCCTATCTTTTAAAGGGCAAGTTTCACCTTCAGACTGTGCCAAACCACTTCATTACTGGGGCTTCCCAGGTCGCTAGGGGTAAAGAACCCGCCTGCCAGTGCAATGATAGAGGTTAAGAGATGCGGGTTCTGTCCCAGGGTTAGAAAGATCCCATTCCAGTATTCTTGGCTGGAGAATCACATGGGCAGAGAAGCCTGGTGGGCTACAGTCCATAGGATCACAAAGAGTAGAACACTACTGAAGCAACTTAGCACACATACATGCATGTACTACATTACTGAGCTTATTTATATCAAAAATGTTTCCAGACATCCATCTGTTTTAAACAAGAAAGCCTGGGCTTTAGGGTGGTTGGGGAACATAGCGATTTTAAAAAATAATATTTACTTTTTTAAACCAGGTGATGGATACAAAGAATGATCTGCTGTTTTATTATTTGTTACCATAGTTTAGTTGCTAATTCGTGTCTGATTCTTGTGACCCCATGGACTGTAGCCCACCAGGCTCCTCTGTCCATGGGATTTAACAAGCAAGAATACTGCAGTGGGTTGCCATTTCCTTCCCCAGAGGATCTCCCCCACCCTGGGATGGAAACAGGGTCTCCAGCTTTGCAGGGAGATTCTTCACAGACCGAGCCGCCAGGTAAGCCATTATTATTTGTTATACCCTACACATATTTTATAAATATATATTCCATCTTAACAGCTTTCTTGAGGTAGATGTTACATACTATAAACTACACACATTTAAACTGTCTAGTTTGGTTAAGTTTTCACGCATGTACACACCCATGAAATCATTGCTTCAGTCAAAGTAATGAAGATACATATCACCTCCCCCAAATACCTCTTGCCACTTTGTGATCCTTCTTTCCTGTCCTCCCTGCTCCTGGGCTACCACTGATCTGTTTTCTGTTGCTAGAGATTAGTTTGCATTTCCTATAGTTTAATGTTAATAGTTTTTCCAGTGGTCATGTATGGATGTGAGAGTTGGACTGTGAAGAAAGCTGAGCACCGAAGAATTGATGCTTTTCTTATTAACACTACTATTCCTATGAGTAGTGTTGGGGAAGACTCTTGAGAGTCCCTTGGACTGCAGGGAGATCCAACCAGTCCATCCTAAAGGAGATCAGTCCTGGATGTTCACTGGAAGGATTGATGCTGAAGCTGAGACTCCAATACTTTGGCCACCTCATGCGAAGAGTTGATGCGTTGGAAAAGACCCTGATGCTGGGAGGGATTGGCGGCAGGAGGAGAAGGGGATGACAGAGGAAGAGATGGCTGGAGGGCATCACTGACTCGATGGACATGAGTTTGGGTAAACTCCGGGAGTTGGTGATGGACAGGGAGGCCTGGTGTGCTGCGATTCATGGGGTCGCAGAGTCAGACACAACTGAGCAACTGAACTGAACTGAATGTTAATAGAATCATACAATATCTACTTTTTTTGGTCTGGCTTCTTTCATTTAGCATAATTGAGAGTCATCCATATTGTTGCATGGATCCATTGATTTTCCTGCTTTTGTATGGATCTATTACAATTGGTTTATCCACTCACCTGCTGATGGACATTTAGGTTGTTAAGTTTTTGGCTGTTGCAAATGACGCTACTATGGGGACTTCCCTGGTGGTCCAGTGGTTAAGAATCTACCTTGCAATGCAGTGGAATCAGGTTTGATCTTTGGTCAGGGAACTAAGTTTCTGAGGAGCAACTAAGCCCCCATGCCACAACTACTGAGCCTGGAACCCACTAGTCAAAACTAAAGAGCCCATGAACCTCAAGGACAGATCCACTGTTTTGCAACAAAAGATCCCGCATGACACAACAAAGATCCCGTGTGCCGCATTAAGACCCAATGCAGTCAAATAAATAAATATACTTTTAAAAAATTAAGCTACTGTGAACATTAGTGTGCAAGTCTTATATATGTACATATGGTTTCTCCTGGATAAATTCCTATGAGTAGAATGTGTAAGTCACATGGTAAGTACATGATTATCTTTTAAAGAAAATGCCAAACTGTTTTCCAAAGTGGTTGTACCACCAGCAGTGTATGAAGGATTGAGTTGCTCCACATCCTCACCTACAGTTGGTGTGGTCATCCTTTTAATCTTATCAATCCTAAAAAATGTCTAGTGGTCCCTCATTGTAGTTTTAATCTGCATCTCCCAGATGATTAATGATATCAAGCATCTTTTAATGGGCTTATTTGCCATCTATGTATCTTATCTGCAGTATCTGTCCCAATCTTTTGAACGTTTTATTTATTATTATTATTATTGTTTTTGGCTATGCTGCGTGGCAAGTAGGGTCTTAGTTCTCCAACCAAGGATTGAACCTGTGCCCCCTGGAGTGGAAGTGTGGCACCCTAACCACTGGACCACCAGGGCATTCTGTGAACATTTTTAAATTAGGTGATTTTCTTATTGAGTGTTGAGAATTCTTTGCAAGTCATGATTAAATATGTGATTTGCAATATGTTTTCCTATTCCATGGCTTGTCTTTTTAATGGTATGCTAAGAAATGCAGAAATTCTTGTGGCATCTTTGTTTTGTTTGGTATCAGAATAATGCTGTCCTTGTAAAATGGATTTGGAAGTGTTTCTTCCTCTCTGTTTCTTGGAAGAGTTTGAGAATGATTGGTACTAATACTTTACATATTTTATAGAATTCACTAGTGAAATCCTCTAGTCCTCAACTTTTCTTTGTTGGGAGATTGTTCCTTACTGATTTAATCTCCTTACTAGTAATCTATCTCTTCAGATTTTCTATTCATGATTCAGTTTTGGTTGGTGGTATGTTTCTAGGAATTTATTCATTTATTCTATGTTAACCAATTTGTTAGCTCATAGTAGTCACTTATGATTCTTTGTATTTCTGTGGTATCAACTGTAAAGTCTCTTCTCTCCATTTCTGATTTTATTTATTTGAGTCATCTCTTTTTTTTCTTGAGAGCCTAGCTAAGATTTGTCTATTAAATCTTTTTTAAAAAGCCAAATGTAGTTTCATTGATCTTTTCTATTGTCTTTTTAGGCTCTGTTTTATGTATTGCCACTCTGATCTTTCTTATTTCCTTCCTTCTACTAATCTTGTGCTTTATTTGTTCTTTTTTTTTTAGTTTCTTGAGGTATAAAATTAGGATATTTGAATTTTTTCTCGTTCCTTGTGGCAAGCATCTATCGTTTTGAACTTGTCTCTTGGTATTGCCTTTGCCGCATCCCATAAGTTTTGGTATGTTCAGTTCAGTTCAGTCGCTCAGTCGTGTCCGACTCTTTGAGACCTCATGGACTGCAGCACGCCAGGCCTCCCTGTCCATCACCAACTCCCAGAGTTTATCCAAACTCATCTCCATTGAGTCGGTGATGCCATCCAACCATCTCATCCTCTGTCGTCTCCTTCTCCTCCTGCCCCCAATCCCTCCCGGCATCAGGCTCTTTTCCAATGCGTCAACTCTTCGCATGAGGTGGCCAAAGTACTGGAGTTTCAGCTTCAACATCAGTCCTTCCAATGAACACCCAGGACTGATCTCCTTTAGGATGGACTGGGTGGATCTCCTTGCAGTCCAAGGGACTCTCAAGAGTCTTCTCCAACACCACAGTTCAAAAGCATCGATTCTTCTGCACTCAGCTTTCTTTATAGTCCAACTCTCACATCCATACGTGACCACTGGAAAAACCATAGCCTTGACTAGATGGACCTTTGTTGGCAAAGTAATGTCTCTGCTTTTTAATATGCTGTCTGGGTTGGTCATAACTTTCCTGCTAAGGAGTAAGTGTCTTTTAATTTCATGGCTGCAATCACCATCTGCAGTGATTTTGGAGCCCAAAAAATAAAGTCAGCCACTGTTTCCACTGTTTCCCCATGTATTTGCCATGAAGTGATGGGACCAGATGCCGTGATCTTAGTTTTCTGAAGGTTGAGCTTTAAGCCAACTTTTTCACTCTCCTCTTTCACTTTAATCAAGAGGCTCTTTAGTTCTTCTTCACTTTCTGCCATAAGGGTGGTGTCATCTGCATATCTGAGGTTATTGGCATTTCTCCCAGAAATCTTGATTCCAGCTTGTGCTGCATGCAGCCCAGCATTTCTCATGATGTACTCTGCATTATAAGTTAAATAAGCAGGGTGACAATATACAGCCTTGACGTACTCCTTTTCCTATGTGGAACCAGCCTGTTTTTCCATGTCCAGTTCTAACTGTTGCTTCCCTGACCTGCATACAGGTTTCTCAAGAGGCAGGTCAGGTGGTCTGGTTTCCCATCTCTTTCAGAATTTTCCACAGTTTATTGTGATCCACACAGTCAAAGGCTTTGGCCTAGTCAATAAAGCAGAAATAGATGTTTTTCTGGAACTCTCTTGCTTTTTTGATGATCCAGCAAATGTTGGCAATTTGATCTCTGGTCCGTCTGCCTTTTCTAAAACCAGCTTGAACATATGGAAGTTCACAGTTCACGTAGTGCTGAAGCCTGGCTTGGAGAATTTTAAACATTACTTTACTAGCATGTGAATTGAGTACAGTTGTGTGGTAGTTTGAACATTATTTGGCATTGCCTTTCTTTGGAATTGGAATGAAAACTGACCTTTTCCAGTCCTGTGGCCACTGCTGAGTATTACAAATTTGCTGACATATTGAGTGCAGCACTTTCACAGCATCATCTTTCAGGATTTGAAATAGCTCAACTGGAATTCCATCACCTCCACTAGCTTTGGTCATATTTCCATTTTTATTTTTCTCAAGGTATCTTTCAATTTATCTTTTGATTTCTTAATTGACTGTTCAACAGCATGTTTTTTTAACCTCCATATATCTGTAAATTTTCTGGTCTTCTTGAAGTTAATATCTAGTTTTATACCACTGTGGCTGAAGAAGATACTTGACATGCTCTCAGTTTTCTTCTTTTGCTTCTATTTTATGATTTGGTTTTTTGGCCATACGGCATGTGGGATCTTAACTCCTCGACCAGGGATTGAACCCACACAGCCTACATTGGAAGACAAAGTCTTAACGACTGGAATGCCAGGGAAGTCCCTCTATGTCTTAACCACTGCAATTTTCCAGTGTCTAGAATAGTATCTGGCACAGAATAGATCCTCAATGCTGTATTATATGAATAAAGTGAAACGGAACCAACATACATGTTTGTGTGTCCTCATTCTAACATTGTTTGGTGACATTAAATAGAAGAGACTGTGATGTCTTTCTAAACTAAACCTATTCAGCTTTGGAAACTTGGTCATTCTGAACCTCTGGCCCTGCCTCTTGAGAAGACTTCTCCCCAACCTCATTTTACTCCGGGTGCCTCACCCTCTAACTCCAGTGGTCAGCTTGTGTCCTAGGCACCCCGACCACTATTTTTGGTTTGGGACTTGACGCATAATCCAAGCTAGGTGTCAGACAGAGCCCTCCCTGAGATTTTTGCTGGAACAATAAGGGAAAAGATAGTCTATCTGCTAGTGGTGAGGATTCTACCAGCCCAGAGCAGATGGTGGCTGCCTTCCCACCATGCAGGCAGAACCTGTCTAGGAATCAACCACACTGGGACTGAAGTAGAGCCCAGAGTGAGAGGGAGTTAGAAAGAAAGAGATAAGTGGACAGTGGCTTGGTTGATATTATCTGAGTTCCCAGATGAAGCTCTGTCCAAACCCACTGTACCATTATGTTATGTGTGATTTACTTCCCTTTGAGCATAGTCTGAATTGGGTTTCTATCACAGGTAATAAAAAACCAAAACAAGGGAATTTCCTGATGGTCCAGTGGTTAACACTCAGTGCTATCACTACTAGGGCCCTCGGGCCTGGGTGGGATCCTTGGTTAGGACATCTTTTTTTGTGTTAGTTTTAGAAGGTCGTTATAAAAACTTTCACCTTCAGCTTCTTCAGAATTAGTGGTTGGAGCATAGACTTAGATTACTATGATACTGAATGGTTTGCCTTGGAAATGAACCGAGAGCATTCTGTCATTTTTGAGGTTGCACCCAAGTACTGCATTTCAGACTCTTATTGACTATGAGGGTTACTCCATTTATTCTAAGGGATTCTTGTCCACAATAATAGATATAATGGTCATCTGAACTAAATTTGCCCATTCCTGTCCATTTTAGTTCACTGAATCCTAAAATGTTGATGTTCACTATTGTCTTCTGCTTGCATGCCTGCTAAGTCGCTTTAGTCTTGTCTGACACTTTGGGACCCTATCGACTGTAGCCTGCCAAGCTCCTCTGTCCATGGGATTTTCTAAGCAAGAATACTGAATGGATCAAGAATACTTGCTTGGATCTGAAGTGTGTGATCATTTCCTAGTTAGGGGATCTTTCCAACTCAGAGAACGAACCTGCGCCTCTTACGTCTCCTGCATTGGCTGGCAGGTTCTTTACCATTAGTGCCTCCTGAGAAGCCTCTTAACATCTCTTGCTTTATCATGTCCAATTTACCTGGATTCATGGACCTAACGTTCCAGGTTCCTATGCAATATTGTTTTTTTTTTAGCATCGGACTTTACTTTCACCACCAGGGCCACTGGTGACTTTACTTTCACCACTGGACCACCAGGGGTGTCCTCCCTAGAGGAAGGAACATCTAAAGTGAGACATCAGGGACTTAACATGGTGGTCCAGTGGATAAGAATCCACCTGCCAATGCAGGGGACACGGGTTTGACCCCTGATCTGGGTAGATCCCACATGCCATGGAGCAATTAAGCCCATGAGCCACAACTACTGAGCCTGTGCTCTAGAGCTGGGGAGCTGCAACTACAGAGCCCGTGTGCTGCAACCCTTGAAGCCTGTGTGCACTAGAGCCTGTGCTCTGCAACAAGAGAAGCCACCACAATGAGAAGCCTGCACACTGCAACTGGAGAGTAGTCCCCGAACTCTGCAACTAGAGAAAAGCCTGTGCAGCAAAGAAGACCCAGCGCAGTCTAAAATAAATAAATAAAATTATTTCTTAAAACAGCAAAGTGAGACATCGATGGTAAGTAGGAATTAGCTAGATGGAGGATGGGCAGAGCCAGAATGCTGCAGCATAGCACAACATGTGAAAAGACAGGGAGGTAACAGAGAACATCGGTGCATTTGGGGGACAAAAAACGTAGGGAGCATCCTTGTGAGGCTGGTATCATACTCAGTTCAGATAAAGAAACGAAACAAAGATTTGATAATTTACCCAGAGTCTCTCAGTTGGCTTGACCTGGAATCCAGGTCTGTTTTACCATTAAGAGGCTGTTTTTACTCTCACTGTCCCACGAATGTCTCTAATGCTGATTGGGTCCTCAGTATCATTACACTGAAATTGCAGACAGGTTGTTTAAAATGAGAAGAGGACGAAGGAGTGAACCTAAGCAATGCCTTCATGTGAGGAGTAGGAAGAAGAAAGTCCCAGTGAAGGTAGGAGTGAAAGAACAATTAAAACAGAATGACTCAAACAGCACAGCGTGATGGAAGCCAAAGAAAGCGTTGTAAGAGGAATGGTATCACATTTCAAAGATGGAGAAAGTTGAAAGAGTTAGTGGGTTTTCTGACTTTATTTGGCGATGATCTCATTTAGCTAATGAGAACGTAATTTCTAGGCAGGGTCACAAAAGGATGGAAAAGAGTGTTGAAGAAGTAGAGGAGTGCAGATCACTTTTTCAGATACATTAATTTCTGGGTGCAAGAAGTAGTAAAAAGGGAAACCAATTTCAAGATGGAGACAGTCAGTTTTTTGGAGGTGATCTTCAGATAGACACTAAAGGAAGGGAAGGAAGCAGTCTGCACAGGAGTTGAGCTGTGATGTAGGATACAGGTTGAGCCGACCATCAGAGCTGTCCCTGGTTGGGGAAAGAGGGGCGAATCTTCATCTTCCCGCCTATATCAGTTATTTGATGTGGGCTGCCTGAGAGAGGCATAAGAGGTCATGCCTGAGGCCAACAGCATTCCCACTCGAAACAGGGGTATTAAGTCCTTCATTCTCACAGGGGATACTTCTAGTGCATTCCAGCATTATCACAAGGAAGAATACTTTTAGGATAGATAAAGATATCACAAGACTCAGCTGGGTTGGGAAGATCCCCTAGAGGAGGAAATGGCAACCTACTCCAGTATTCTTTCCTGGGAAATTCATGGACAGAGGAGTCTGGTGGGCTACAGTCCATTGGGTTGCAAAGAATCTGATATGACTTAGCCACTGAACACACATACAAAGACTCAATTTTGGAAATAAATACATAAATATAAACATATAACCTAATTATTAGTCTTCATTTCTTGAGCCATAACATATTAAAACAATGGGATGATACATAGTTATGGAACACCTCTTATATATCTGGACTTTGTTAACACCAGGTGTACAAAGATAATTTCCCCTTTTGAGAAGCTCATATTTTTGTAGGAAAAGAAAGCATAAAAACATTAACCCACTAAGGGGCTGTGCTTATATTATTTGTATTGTGTCTGTTCCACCCATCATCTGCCTGGTAGGTAATTGATTTTCAATAAATGTATTCAGAATGAGTTGGTGTTAGAGTAAGAAGTGCTTGTGTAGCAGACAGGATATAGGGCTAATGCTGCCTGGAGGAGGGAGTCAGCAAATGCTTCCATAGAAGAGGGTGTTTTAATGGAACTGATGATAGTAACAATAAAAACAACAATAATAATGAGGTTTTTTTCCAGGTAAGAAATGTGTATAACTATTAGCATAACTGATGCTGTCACACCCAAGTTCCTTTTGTCTTTACCCTGACCCAACCCAGGACTGTACTGTTCTGTTACTCACTTCTCTGTTGTCAAGTGTTTTGTAGTTAATAGGTATAGTTTAATAATCATTAGGATCATGTAGCCCCTATGCTCTGTTGATCCTCAAACAATGACAACCTTTGCTTAGGTGTTCCCATGAGACTAGTTATTCATTCATAAGTCTTGCCTTAGGAATACAGGTCCTCTTTTGAGCACCTACCCCCATACCCTAGTTTAACAATAAAATTGTCCTAATGGACACTGATGTGGAATGTAGTTTCAAAGTCTTCTGGATCATTGTTCGTCCAATCCCACCCTGTGAGTAAGTTACCATATAATAAACGGAAACATGATTATATGGAACTGCCTGTCTTGCTTTCTTTTCTCAAGATGCCATCTCAGTTTGATGGGTATGTTTTGTTCCCTCTGTCCAACAAAAAGGGAGGGGTGGGAAGACTTAGGAGGGGGCTTCCTGGGTGGCTCAGTGGTAAAGCATCTGCCTGTCAATGCAGGAGACACAGGAGATGTGGTTCTTGTTCGATCTTGGGGGTCTTGGGATCTTGAGTTTGATCTCTGGGTCTTGAAGATCCTCTGGAGGAGGAAATGGCAACCCAGTCCAATATTCTTGCCTGGAAAATCCCATGGACCGAGGAGTCTGGCCTGCTATAGTCCATGGGATTGCAAAGAGTCACAGAGTACTGAACTTCTGAGTAGGCATGCATGGAGGAGTTAACTTCATGCACTTGTTCAGGGGGACAATAAAGCATGAAAAAGAATACTGGGAGAGTGGAAGGGAAGTGAGCATGGAAGAAAAAGTGTCCTATTTAAATAAAACCACACATGATACAGATACATATTAACATCTATTAAGAAATCAGTTGGCTTTATGATAATGTGAAATGTTCAGTGAATTTACATGAATAGGATTTTATAAGAGAAATTATTTCTGAGCTAGAGATTTGAATGAAAGGAAACTGTTTTAGGTGTGTAAGATGAAGCACTGTGATATGGTAGTTGGGGTGCTGGCTTTTAGATTTAACAAATTTTTATTCAAAGCCTGACTCTACCACTAACATGCTGTGAAATTAATTAGCTTTAATTAATTTACCTCCTTAAGTCATTACTTAATCTCCCTCAAACTCAGGTTCCTAACATGCAAAATAAAGATTATAGTCCTTCCTCACAAATTTATTGTGAAGAGCAATTCTTGTTTATAATGTCCTAAATATGGTATTTGATACATAATAAGGATTCCATTAATGTTACTGTAAGTGCATTGGGGACCTAGCAGGCAAGACTGGAGCGTGTAAGTTGGGGGCAGTTCCTGAGTAACGGCCACAGGAGTACTATGATAGAGTCTCCTTGTAAAATGAATTCCTATTTTGGGAGTCCTAAACCACAACAGGGACTTTTCCTGCAACAGGTTAGTTCTTAGGTGATTTCATATTTCTTCTTTTATTTTCCCATGAAGGGGGGCAAATTGAGCCCAACCCAATCTAAGGCAGTTTTGCCTTAGGGAACTTGTCTGCTGTAGAACAAGGACAGAGATAGGTCGATTGTAATGAGATGGCTTCTAGTCCTGAAAGGAAGGGATCTTCTTCATCTTGTGGTGCTATGGCCATTCTGGGCCTCTAGCACCTGCAAAATGAGACAGAGATGAAATTTTAGAATCAAAGTTTTTAAATGTAATTAACTGTTTGCTAATATCCATGAGTGGCAAATATACACATGCATGCTCAGTTGCTCAGTCATGTCTAACTCTTTGCGACCATATGGACAGTAGCCCAGCAGGATCCACTGTCTGTGGAATTCTCCAGGCAAGAATACTGGAGTGGTTTGCCATTTCCTCCTCCAGGGGATCTTCCCAACCCAGGGGCTGAAACAAAGCTCCTGTCTCCTGCACTGATCAGCAGATTCTTTACTATGAGCCTCCTTGGATGCTCCCGCAGATATATGATGCTTTCCTTTTCACGACAGGTCAAAGATGAAATCTGATTATGCTTTGAAGGTTGTGGTTTGCTTCTTGAAACTCCCTGTGGTGTCTTTAACAATGTGTTGCCCAGAGCAGGGTAAGTGGCCTTGTCTGACCAAGGGGAGGTGCACTTGTCTCTATATATAAAGGCAAGAGACAGGAGCGGCACTGGGAAAAGTCAGACAGAGCCTGCACAATGAAGAAACAGCTTAAGGAGGAGGCAGCCCCACACTGTGAGCTAAGTAAGTAGCCAGCAAGTAAGTATATAACAGCCCAGGGAATCTACCCACCAGAGAGCGGACCTGTATTGCGAAAAGGAAGGTCCAGTCATTTTATTTTCTAGTTGCAGTAGAAGTTCCCAAAGGAAAGGTTCTGGTCTGGAGGGACTTCATCAAGCTTTTCTGAAACACCCCATATGCATTGCAGAGAGATCCTCAGAACTAATTTGTAGTAAAGAACCTACCTGCCAATGTAGGAGATGCTGCAGACTCACATTCCATCTTTGGGTTGGAAGATCCCCTGGAGGAGGAAATGGCAACCCACTCCAGTATTCTTGCCTGAAAAATTCCATAGACAGAGGAGCCTGGTGGGCTACAGTCTGTGGGGTTGCAAAGAGTTGGACATGACAGAGAGACTTTGAGTATACACACACATGGTATAAGCTTAGTTATTCAGCTTTGGATAAAGACAACTCAGTACTTGCATAGTGTTGAAAGTTGGATACTGGCTTGGTTTGAGTGGAGGACATTGTCTTTATGAATCCTGTTTATATAAGGAAGACAGGGAGTAACATCTTTAAAAAGTGGAGCGTTTGAGGCAGAAAAGGAAGCCTTTTGCCTTATTATTGTTGTCTTCTTTATCATGGGAGTCTCTCTGGTTAGAGAGCATTTGAATGTGCAGAATATAAGGAGTCAGAAGAACTAGGCCCTTGCTGTCTAAGCCATCCAATGCCATTTAGTCTTTGATAATTTAACAAGCATGTATTGAACAATTAATGTTTATTGGCCCCTGGAGACACAGGAAGAGCCCTACAGGTATCATCGGGAATATCATGGACATAGTAAAACAATAAATATGAATTATAAACTGTAATACCATCAGAATGGAATATAAAAGAGTTGACCAACGATAAAAATATATTTATTGTCTAATTCCTCTTCCATTTTTAATTTAAGTTCAGAGTAACATACTTTTTTTAGAATAAGGATCAGTTCCCAGTAAAGACTTACACTGGAAAATTAGGGTTCTCAGTCTTGTCTTTGTTCTTATTGCTAGTAGGTCATCTTGTATGGGTTATTTTTGTTCTCTTTTGTTCCATCTGTCACTAATAATAGAGTGTCTGTAAAATTCCTAGGAAATGAAAGGAGGCTGAAGGTTATCTATTGAAATTTCAGCAGGTTCCAAAGGGTAGAAGGAGGAATATATGAGTCTTGATTTCCTGGTGGCTCAGATGGTAAAGAATCCGCATGAAATGCAGAAGATGCAGATTTGATCCCTGGGTTAGGAGGGTCTCCTAGAGAAGGGCATGGAAATCCCCTCCAGTATTCTTGCCTGGAGAATTCCATGGACAGAGGAGCCTGGCAGGCTACAGTCCATTGGGTAGCAAAGAGTTGGACACGACTGAAGTGACTTAGCATTCTTGCTCGCACACTAGAGAATCTTATATATATATTGTCTGTCATTACAGACAAGTTTTCTTTGCTTTAAGCAAAGAAACTTTGAGGCACATATTACTAAAAATTGTTAAGGTCAGTCTACATTGGGGGCAGCCAGTATCTGTCACTGGAATAAATAAGTTGAATGTAACCTAATGGTAATCATTCCTCACATTTGCGAGAGAAAAGCTACTTAAGTATAAGGGCAAAACATTTTTTTCTGAGATAAGAAGTGGGTACAGACTGGTTTAATAGACTTCTTATTTCAGGGTAAAGAAGTCTCTGAAATTTTTACAGAGCTTGGAGTTGTGTTCTGAGATAGTTGTGTCAGGATAGGAGGCCAGGTTGGGCTGTCAAAGGGAAATACACTGCTGTGAACTTCCGGTTGGGAGGAAATCAGGGGAGGCTTCCAGTGAGAGCTGGGAGGGACAAAGACCAAGCTATAATGTCTGAAAGGAAGATATTAGTGGCCCTGACATGTGAGCAGGCAAGGAGGTTTGGAAGCTGGCAAAGCCTCAGAGGGCTGAGCAGAGAAAGTGAAGAGCCCTATTTAATGGGTATTAATTGGGCCATTCTAGTTCTCAAGTCTCTGGTTAATGAGTGATATTTTTGTCTAAAAACTCAGTACTTCTCGACAGCCTGGCCACATCTCTCCCCAGTTATCGCCTTTGACACCAAGGCAGTTGATGTTATTTTCAACTGTACTCTTCCTCCTTGTATCTTACTCCCTCTCCTCATCTTGCTGCCTAACATTTTCTCTTTATTTTTCTTCTTAATCATTAGATGTTCTGCATGTCAGATTTGCCTTTCAACTTTCAAACAGATTTTCAAAAGTCTAAGTCAAGTGGAAACAGCAAACTTGGTGTTGAGTTGAAATTGTGGTTCTCTGATTGACTAATTGAGATGTCTCCAATTTAGAGATTATTACCTTGACATAAAAAGTCAGTAACATGGTCCACCTCAGTGGCCATTGTGTCAGAGAGAGAGAGAGAGAGAGAGAGAGAGAGAGTCTCTGAAGCAAGTTAGGCATGTTGTACAATAGCAGCACTGTACTTTATGAACTGGGCGTGCTTGTGTGACGTTCAGCTTACTGAAATATTAGCCACTAGGGTAGAGAGCAGAGAAGGCAATGGCACCCCACTCCAGTACTCTTGCCTGGAAAATCCCATGGACAGAGGAGCCTGGTAGGCTGCAGTCCATGGGGTCGCTAAGAGTCGGACACAACTGAGTGACTTCACTTTCACTTTTCACTTTCATGAGCTGGAGAAGGAAATGGCAACCCACTCCAGTGTTCTTGCCTGGAGAATCCCAGGGACGGGGGAGCCTGGTGGGCTGCCGTCTATGGGGTCACACAGAGTCGGACACGACTGAAGTGACTTAGCAGCAGGGTAGAGAGGGTTAGAGTTTCAAGGCTTTTTTCTTAAACTAACACCAGAGGGGCTTTTCACTTTGTTCTTCTGTCAGGTGAAAAACATTGAAAGTGTTAGTTGCTCAGTCATTTCTGACTCTTTGAGACCCCATGGACTATAGTCCACCAGGCGCCTCTGCCTGTATTCTCCAGGCAAGAACACTGGAGTGAGTAACCAGTCCCTTATCCAGGGGATCTTCCTGATCCAGGGATCAAACCCAGGTCTCCTGCATTGCAGACAGATTCTCTATCATCTGAGTCACCAGGGAAGCTTGTCAGGAAGTAGATGTAATCTGTCTCCAACCTGTCTTTTTTTTATTATGTCATTTTATATCAACATCATTTTTATGAAAGAAAAATGGGATTATTTTGTATTCAAATTTTAAAAATAATTCCAAACTTCCCATCCTCAATTATAATTTAGAAATTCACATGGTTTCTCTCTTATCACCCCTAGTGGGGGCAGATTGAGTTTCAGAATCAATTAGATGGAAAGACTCAGAAACTGATGCTTCTTTATTGACCTGGAATGGAAAAACAGAGGAAGCTATCATTTCTCATTCTAAAAAATGGCCAGTAATATTCCTTATTAAAATCCATAAGTTCAGAGAGCAGTTAGCTCTGTTTGAAACACAGAATATTTCAGTTTGTTGACTCCTAATCATTCAGGGGCAGGAGCTCACCTTCATGAAGAGCATCTTATACAATATGAAAGCTATACTAAAAATATTGGTTTGGTAGGATTATCAAGTATTTTAGCCTTAAAGTAGACCTTTAGAGGAAAGGGAATTTTAGAAGGATCTGGAAATCTTTACATTTTCTTCAAAACAAATGGAATTCTGTGTTTTGTTTTGTTTTTTAAATCACAACTCCTTTTTATTCTCTAATAAACAACTTGGGTATGACTTTTAAGGCCTATTTCAGCAGTTTCCATTTTGTCACCAGCATGTTGAACACTGAACACTGGCTGAGGAAATATCAAGAGGGAAAAGAGGTGGCTTTGCCAGTCAGCTTTAAATATTCCTGTTCACATTTATCTAATCAGCTGATTCCATGCACACTTTTCTGGTTGCCCCTATGAAACTTCTTTTCCTACTTAATGCTGTCTCCGGTTTTATCTATATAAAGGAGTGAAAGAAGGGGAGAAGAATTAGAAGACTGTTCAAAAAACATTCCTCTCCAAAACTAAGATTAATTTTAGGGAGACCTTTGCAACATTGAACACAGCTCTAAAATCAATGAAATGGTTTTGGGTGACTTTGCTCTTTGTAAGAGAGTTTAATAAGATAAATATTAGTTTAAATTCAATTTTTTTTTAACCATGGGGGGAATAGTTGAAATTTTATATACTTTAGTACTCAGTATTTCACACTTTCTTGTTGTCAATTTTTAAACCAGGTTTGGGCTATCCAGATTGTTCTTCAGAGTTCTTGTAAATGCTAAGAAAACACTTGGAAGTATTTTCAACTAAATATTCAGAATTTATGATAGCTAGTAAGTGTTGGGGGATATAACTTCTTATGTTGATATAATTTAAAACTTGCAGAAAAGTTGCAAGAGTAGTATCAGGGAATGAATGCTTTCAGAGTAACATGGTTTGATAATAGTAAGCTGCAGGTGCCTTGGGGGAACATGAAAGAGGGCCATATAACCCAGGTTAAGGAGTGAGGAAACACTTTGTTGAGGAAGACTTTTTTATTTCTTTGGATTCAGGAGAAACTTCCAAATCACAATTTCAGAGCATGGCTGTTTGCACACTAAGTCAAAGTAGTAGTAAGTTAAGCTTAAGGCCACATATGCCTGCCCACCAGACAGCTTCAGATCTCTGGTTATCCATTGCTGAAGCTTTATCAGAGAGAACTGATATATCCCTGAAGTGTTCATTGAGAAACGGAAGGTTCCTGAGGTGTTTGTTGGGAAACTGAGTAAATCTGCATGCTTTATGATTTTAAAAAATAAACAATTCATTTACTTGGCAAAATATTTTAAAATTGCAAAACCTTATACAGTGTATATTCATGAGAGGTCCTTTTGCCTGACTTCATTTGTGCTCCTCCACTCCTTCCTCTTGGAGATGGCAATACCAGTTTGGTATGTCCTTTGGATTTCGTTTGTACGTGTATTGTATATTCTGTGTCTCTCTTTTGCTACATAAATGATAGCGTACTGTTCTATAGTATCTTTAACTTCACAGTGTATCTTGGAGATTGTTTCCTGTCAATCTGTTTAGATTTGCCTTGTTTATGGTATTCCATTCTATGAATGTCCTAGGTTGTTTTAGTCTTTTGAAACTACAAACAGTGCTGTGGGAAATATTCTTGCACATACTGATACTTCCTGTACAAGTGTTTCTTTAGTATGCATTTTTAGAAATGGAATTGCTGGGTCAAAGGATATGTAGACTTTTGACATTTAGACAGAAAATGTAATTAGCATTCTTATCTTGTAAAACAGACTTAAAATTTTTTAAATGAGGAATGGGATAAAATTGTTATATTGCATTGACCCATGAGTGCCTTTCCCCCCCTGCTGTTGATGGCTGTTTGATAGGAGGAAACTTGCTGGCTTTAAGAGAAGGTGACACTTAGTGGTTGGGGGTGAGCTAGAATGTCAAGGCACACTGTTAATCATAATTGTCCGAGTACTGGAGGGTTGATTTTTATTACTTGTATCTCCACTTGATCTTTTCTTAACATAATTTAATGACTAAAATGACCTGGAGGTATGGTCCTAGAGAGCAAAGTGTTCTTATTATTAAATTACTGCTTCTATCTGGGTGTTGAATTTTCGTCAAGACCTAAACACTGGCAGCATGCAGAGCGCATTGATTCTCCATTCCTTGCCCTCGTTATGTTCTCTAGACACTGCAAGCAATGAAAGTTAGAGTTGTTCACTCAATGTTTTGATGAGAAAGTTGGAATCTAGGGAATTCCCTGATGGTCCAGTGGTTGGAACTCGGGGGTTTTATCTTCCAGGCCCAGGTTCCATCCTTGTTCTGGAAACTAAGATCCTAAAAGCTGCACAGCGTAGCAAAAAAAAAAAAAAAAAAAAGCAAGAAGTTGAAATCTAGAATGCATTTTCTTTCTTGGAGAGAGATTTTGGAAAGAAGATCAGACTCTTGTGTTTAAAAGTTCTGTAAGTAATTATGGGAATAATCACTTAGAATACTAATTACAATAATTTGATTTTTTTGTGAGACATTTCTTTTTAAAATTATTTAACTATCACCCTTTCACACATGATACTTGGGGAAAAACACACTTCTGTCTCAATTGTTTGCTTTTTAAATATAACCTTTAAAGGCCTGTTTTGAATAGGAATCTTCCTCAAATGTGTTGAATACTTCTGTGCCTTCTGAAACCAGATATCAATCATCAAGACAAAAGTAATCTCATTGAATTGGTCCTTCCTGAGTAGAGCAGCAATTTGAAACTTGAGTTATTCTTACTAATATAATATTAATAATACTAATCTTAAAAAAAATAATTCACGACATTTTGGCACTTCTTTCTATTTTATTTATTTAATTAGTTTATTTTTTGGCTATGTTGTGTGGCTTCAAGATCTCAGTTCCCCAGCCAGGGATTGAACCTGGGCCACAGCAGTGAAAGGCTAGAATCCTAACCACTATGCCACCAGGGAACTCCCATAATAATATTCTTCTTTGGGAGGTGGGTTGGAGGGGGCCTTTGCTATGTGACTTGTGGGATCCTAGTTGCCTGACCAGTGATCAAATTCACACCCTTGGCAGTGAAAGCATGGAGTCCTAACCTCTGAACCACCAGGGAATTCCCAGTAATCTTCATAATAATGTTTCTGAGGGATTGAAGCATACAGAAGTTTTCTCATATAAATAGCCCACGATTTTCTGTGTAAGAGCCATAGTCCCAGATCGGATTTTTGGTTTCTAGTTTATTGTGTGTTATCTTGGTTTCTTAGAATTAATGTAAAATAAAAGTAAAAACGCTCTGAGTGGGGTCTAGGAGCTGTGCTGTGATTGGAATTCAAGTGGTACTGCTACTGAGTGGTCAGATGTGTATGTCCCATTTAGGTGAGGTGCTGGCTGAGATAAGGGTGGGGTTTAGTCAGCAGTATTGAGATCTGCTGGTGAAACCATCTGGTAGCTCAAACTCTGATAGGAAGGACATGGATTTTGTTCATTATACAAAGTTCTTGATATTGGTGACTATAGAGATGAAAGGTTATGTTTCCTAACTTAGCAAGAGGTGGTATGTTTTACACTCCAGAATATAGATGAAATCTAACACCCCCTTCAGGTCTTAATTCTGCAAAATAGGTATAGAATATGTCAATTTGTTATTGTTTTAGTCATTAAGTCATGTCTGACTCTTTTGAGACCCTATGGACTGTAGCCCACCAGGCTCCTCTGTCCATGGCATTTCCCAGTCAAGAATACTGGAGTGGGTTGCCATTTCCCTCTCCAGGCGATCTTCCCAACCAGGGCTCAAACCCAAGTCTCTTGCATTGGCAAAAGGATTCTTTTCGGCTAAGCCACCAGGAAAACCCCAGAATATGTTACCAGAATATCTAAAAAAGAAAGTAGAGCACTGTTCACACAGGAGTGGAAAAAGACTAGTAAAGGAAAGAGAAGGGGAGGCTTCCTTAGTTTTTTAGTAGGATAGTTGTTGGGGTTCAAGGGGAGGTGGTTAACAATTAATATTATTTACCTTTCCCCTTCGAAGTTTGAACTTAACTGAGAAATAGATTCCTTAATCAGTAGATCAAAATTTTTTAAAATTAGCCTTATTGGTGGAGTTGACTGGAGAATATGCCATAGATCTGTGACCCAATGGATTTACTAATATACCCCCTCTAACCCCCAGTTAAACTTAACCCAGTAGTCCTCATGCTCTCCCTTCCCAGGCTGCTTATTGCTGATGGAGAGAAGTGCAGGTGGAATGTGGACTATGCCTTGTCCTCCTGGTGCCTCTGGGGGGGCAGGGAGGTGGAGCTGGTCATTCATTTTTCTCTTAGTTGTTGAAGTGCTGAGGAATGAGACCTGAAACCTTACAGCTGAAGTCTCTGTTCACGGAAAGGTGAGGCTGCGAAACAGTGGCCCTCTTCTACCAGTGTGCTCGTGAGATGCTTCCCCCCGACCCAGAAGCTTGAAATATGAGCTTAAATTGTTAGTTAGATCAAAGAGAGTTATAGATCTCTGTCCTTAGAAACCCATCAAAATGGTGGGAAGTCAGTCTCTTAAATATTTGGGTTAATCTGGAGGCAAAGGCAGAGACTGGGAGATTGCCTCAAAGCCATTCTGTGGATGCTTTTGTTGTGTTGTTCAGTCACTAATCCATGTCTGACTCTTTGTGACCCCATGGACTGCAGCACCCCAGGTGTCCCTGTCCCTCACTATTTCCTGTGGATACTTATTAAAAACTACTTGCCCGCTTTCCTGGAATACCCTTTACTTCAATTTTGTTTTGAAGTGTTGCCAGCAAAAATATGATTAAGACTTTTATATTTTTTCTATTAAACATCTCTAATCATAGTCTGCGAACTGTGATTATTTCCAAGGTTATCTAATTCAGTAGAACAATTATTCTTTTCACATAGTAAGGGTTCAGTCATACAGAGTCACAGAATGCTGCTCGTGAAACTTGTTTTAATTTGTTCTTGCTAATTCCTCTCCTTCTCTTCTCTCCTTTCCAGAGTCCTATTCTATGAACTCAGGCACTCAGGTATCCACTACGGTGTTGGGTCCTGAACAGAAGATGCCAGATGGTAATTTACAGCTTTGTGTCATTGACTCATTTTTGTTTGGATTTAGGCTTAAGCCAGTAACAGAGATTTACCATATTGTCCTTCTTGTCCTCTGTTTCATCAAAAATTGTCGCCATCTCCTGTCCCCCAGCCATCAATATCATGGAGACCTGCTCCATTCAGACAAGGGAAACACTGCTGATTAGTCATCGATGAGTGCTCCTGTCATGAGGGTGACACCTCCCCTTCCCCAAGCTCTTCACTGCCGGTCTTAGTCAGGTGGCAAAAGGTTCCTGTTTGGTGGTTTCCCTGAAACTTCAGAGTTTAGCCTGAAATGTGGCAGTATTTTGCAAGTTACCCATTTTTGGGGCAGCCTGATGGAGATATCATGTCCAAGGATGATCCTTTGAGTAAATCCTACTAAAAAAATGGGTGGGGGGTGGAGACTGGAGTGTCCCATTAGCCTGACAATTTCCTTCTAAAAGTTAAGATTTTAGGTTATCAGTGCGGCTAGTCTAGGGATGTTATATATTAAGCGCTAGACATCAGTGATTTTAGAAGAAAATGATTCTAAAAATTGGCAAGTGGCAGTAGAAGCGTGAGGGCTTCCCCAGTGGCTCATCTGGTAAAGAATCCGCCTGCAGTGCAGAGACCTGGGTTTGATCCCTGGGTTGGGAAGAGCCCCTGGAGAAGGGAACGGCTACCCACTCCAGTATTCTGGCCTGGAAAATTCCATGAACTCTATAGTCCATGGGATCGCAAAGAGTCAGACACGACTGAGTGACTTTCACAGTGCAGTACAATAGAAGCGTGAAAGTAGGGGGAGACCATTTGTGAGATTAGTGTTGAAAACTGATGTAGCGCTTAGTGACCGGGGAAGAGGGTTGAGAGGGAGCTTTATCACCATAAGCAATTTTGTATTCCTCAAATTTTCAGCCATGTGAATGTGTTGCCTATTCAAAAATTAATTTATTAGAAATATAAATAAAAATAAAGTACCAGAGACATTACTTTGCCAACAAAGGTCCATCTAGTCAAGGCTATGGTTTTTCCAGTGGTCATGTATGGATGTGAGAGTTGGACTATAAAGAAAGCTGAGTGCCTAAGAATTGATACTTCTGAACTGTGGTGTTGGAGAAGACTCTTGAGAGTCCCCTGGACTGCAAGGAGATCCAACCAGTCCATCCTAAAGGAGATCAGTCCTGGGTGTTCATTTTAGGGACTGATGTTGAAGCTAAAGCTCCAATACTTTGGCCACCTGATGCGGAGAGCTGACTCATTTGAAAAGACCCTGATGCTGGGAAAGATTGAGGGCAGGAGGAGAAGGGGACAACAGAGGATGAGATGGTTGGATGGCATCACTGACTCAATGGGCATGGGTTTGGGTGGACTCCGGGAGTTGGTGATGGACAGGGAGGCCTGGCGTGCTGTGGTTCATGGGGTCGCAAAGAGCCTGACATGACTGAGCGACAGAACTGAACTGAACTGAACTGAACCAGAAATTGATACAGAGTCAGGTTGATCTTGTGCATTTAGGTATTAAAAAGGTTTAATTTCAGTATTTCTAAGATGATTATTAATATTAGTGTATTTTGTTAATTTTAACTCATTTCTTTTCAAATCTGTTAATTCAGAAAATGCTTCTGGAGACCATGGAGTCTCTGTCAGTCTTGGTGCCATCAACCCTGCCTGCAGTAACTCCTCAATTCCACAGTCCCCTGGGGCACACACAGAGGAGCCCTTTACCACCTACTTTGATGAGAAGATTGCCATTCCTGAGGAGAAGGTTAGTGACAGGTCCTTAGAGAAAAATATTATTATCTAGGGAAGACCTATGTACAATGTCTGCTGGATAACTCAGGATCAGCAACCTCAGAGTCAGTTCTGGCAAGCAATCTCTGAAGACTGAATTTTTGTAGTCAGAGTAAACAGAAACTTTTAAGGAAACTAAGGCCCTTGAAAAACCATTGCCAAGTTGTACTAGTGAGCATTTTTTGACCCAGAAAGGGAAAATTTCATGTTTCCTTTTTTCCGGTGCCTTTTGTCCCATTTGGGTAGTGTTTGAGCACAGAGGTACTGCTATTATTGCTGCGGTTTTAGACTGAAAGGCTGTTGGAAGGGCAGGTAAGAGAAGGGCTCTTATTTGGACAGAGAGCTCACCAGGTTATTGATAAGGAATGGATAAGATGGAGGAGAAACTTGGACTCACCCATGTCCAACTTTCGAACCCTTTGTTCTTATGAAACTGATATTGCTGCTTTTTATGTGATAAAATAATAGATAAATTAGATCAGCAGTTTGGAGGTGATAACCTTTTTTTTTTCTCCAAGAGACACTTTTATTATTATTATTTAAAACTTTTTCTTCTATATTGGAGTCTAGTCAATTAACAATATTGGCTAGTTTCAGGTGGACAGCAAAGGGAGTCAGCCATACATAGGCATGTATCTATTCTCCCCCTGGAGGAGATAATCATTTTGCTCTGTTTTCCTCTCTTGTACAGCCCTCTTGTTTTAGCTTTCGCAAACTCTGGGCTTTCACGGGACCAGGATTTCTTATGAGCATTGTGGATCCAGGAAACATTGAATGTGATTTGCAGTCTGGAGCACTGGCTGGATTTAAGGTGAACATAGAGTCCTCCCTCATCCATTTTTTTTGGTTTACCTGGTGGCTCAGGTAGTAAAGAATCTGCCTGCAATGAGGGAGACACAGGTTTGATCCCTGGGTCAGGAAGATCCCCTGGAGAAAGGAATGGTAACCCACTCCATTATCCTTGCCTAGGAAATTCCAGGACAGAGGAGCCTGGCAGGCTACAGTCCATGGGGTCACAAAGAGTCGGACACGACTCAGTGACTAACACTTTAACTTTTTCTTTCCTTTTTAAACACACAGAGCACACCACATCCTTTTCCTCTGCTCTGCCTGTTGGATATGAACCTTGGTTGGCTACATGCTGACTCTTCATTGGCTCTAACACTTCGATGAAAAGTACTTTTCTGTTTTTAAATTTTATTTTATCACGTAGTTGGTTTTTAGTTTTATTTACCCAGGTAGTTTCCTTGAACAAAAGTGAAACAGCAGAACTAGAACTTGGAAAGGTGCAAGGCGACCTAGCAAGTTCTGTGATACAGAAGGTGATACAGAACTCAGGTCATTGGATTCCTGAACTGGGCTCTTCCCTGAGTGTGCTGTTTCTCATTCCCATTGCCAAACAACCAAACCAAAACTTCCAGTTATCTCGAGAGTGTAATGGCGGGATTTTGTTCTTCTCTAGTTGCTCTGGGTTGTTCTGTTTTCCACCATCATGGGACTCCTGCTGCAGAGCCTTGCAGCCCGACTGGGAGTGGTCACTGGGCTGCATCTTGCTGAAGTGTGTCACCGCCAGTATCCCAGGGTAAGCAGTGTTCGTCTCACATCATAGGTAACTATGTGTCTGGTAACCTATGCTAGCCCCTAGTATACTAAAATAGTGGAGGATGTGGGGATCGTGGCCCTGAGGGCTGGGAATCCCAAGGGAAATTCTCTAGCTCCTCTTGCTGCTAAACCGTGTTTCCCTGATGCTGGGAAAGATTGAAGGCAGGAAGAGAAGGGACCACAGAGGATGAGATGGTTGGCTGGCATCACCGACTCGATGGACATGAGTTTGAGCAAACTCCGGGAAATGGTGAAGGACAGGGAAGCCTGGCGTGCTGCAGTCCATGGGGCCGCAAAGAGTCGGACACCACTGAGCGACTGAACAACAACAACAGTGTCTGGAAGACAGGTTTAAACTGACTTGATCTTTGGATAAGTACTAATCTGCCTCCAGTTTGTCTTAAATGTTCAATCTCCTTTCCTGGCTGTGAGAGTATCCTTACCTGCTTTTTATCTTGTATGCCTCTTAAAAAAAAAAAAACAAAAAAACTTGGGAATTCATAGTTTGTTTTATCTTCTCTTTCTTCATGTATCTTAGTGGTTTTTTTTTTTTTTGTGACATATTTGTTAGGTAGTAGATTCCTGGAGGTTGTTTTTTTTTTTTCCTGGCCTCAATGAGCTAACAGAAATTTCTTTCTGTTCAATTATTGACCAGATTAGATCCCAGATTTTATTATAGGACACCCAATTCCAACACTTTGCCCCGAGTCCCTTTGCATATCTGTCTTTTTTTACTTGCTTGTGTATTATTACACTAAGGATGACTCCAACATTTTCACGTTTGTTTTGTCTCTTCAGCTGTGGTCAGGATAGATATTTTCTTCTGCAGTATTTTTATTCTCTCCTGAACAATATTTTGACCATCCTAGCATTCTCATTTTCCACTAAAACTTTCAGGATTGTTTTTAGATGAAAAATTAAGTGGAAATAATGAATGGAAATTCCATTCTTCTGTCAAGTGAAACGGAAGGAGAAGAAATTGGCATCAGCTGCTGCCCTGACCTTGACTCACAGGCTCTGCCACAAAGAGCACCCTGGCCCTCTCCAGCAGGGGGCCAAAGCTGAGTTCTGGTCCTTCATCTCTGGACCTAAGGCTTAATAAAGGACTGTTATTAAGTCCTTATCACAGTGCCAAAATGTGAATTCCAAACTATAGGGAAGTTCTTAGAAATGATTAATTAGAACCATATCTTTCTGCTGTTTGATGTTTAGGTTCCACGAATCCTTCTGTGGCTGATGGTGGAGTTGGCTATCATTGGTGTAGATATGCAAGAAGTTATTGGCTCAGCTATTGCCATCAATCTCCTGTCTGTAGGAAGGTGAGGGGGTTTTCTCTAGAAAGTAATCAATGTTTTGTGGGATTTCAAAGCAAGTATAAAAACAAAAGTCCTTCCCAGCTGGCTCAGTGGTAAAGAATCTGCCTGTCAAGCAGGTGATGCACGTTTGATCCCTGGGTCAGGACAATCCATTGGAGAAGGAAATGGCAACCCACCCCAGTATTCTTGCCTGGGAAATCCTATGGACAGAGGAGCCTGGTGGGCTATAGTCCATGGGGGTTGCAAAAGAGTTGGACATGACTTAGCAATGAAACAACAACAACATAAAAACAAAAACCCAAGTCATTTTCAATTTTCAAAATTCAACTCAAGTATTATTTTTTCCATTTAACCACTCTGGAACCACCTTCTTCTCTTCTGGCAGATGTAGGCTCTTTATCTCCCATGTTCTCATGTTTGGTCATGCATATCTGTGTTATCCAGTGTGTGGCAATGTATATTATAATTAATTTGTATGTCAGCTTATCCCACTTGTCAAGTGAACTCCTTGAGAGATAAGACCCATATTTTTCAGCTTTGCGTCCTGAATGTCTGTAATAGTAGATAAAGTTTGAATGAATGTATTACTTTACTTAGTGCTGTGATCCTAAAACGCCCAAGGCCTGGCCTCCTTACCACTGTTCCCTTTTCCCCAGGTCCTTGCTCCTCCAAGGGTCATATATCTAGAGAGTTGTTGGGAAGAGAGTCTTTTTCTTACTGTTTCTTTTCTTTTCTTTTCTTTAATCTCCCATTTTAATATCTGACCTAGGATTCCTCTATGGGGTGGAGTTCTCATCACCATTGCAGATACCCTTATATTTCTCTTTTTGGACAAATATGGTAAGGACAGTGGGAACAGAGGGGTCACTGAAATTTCCATCATGTGGCTTACGGGGAAATCTGCCTTCTGTGAACTCACTGCTACATTTTCCTCTTCAGGTTTGCGGAAGCTGGAAGCGTTTTTTGGTTTTCTCATCACTATTATGGCCCTCACATTTGGTTATGAGGCAAGTATTACAGGCTGATCATTAGCTGTTGTTTGTCTTTTTTTCATTAGCTTTTTAAACAAAATTTTTGTCCTTTTATTATAAAAGACAGCGTGTGTTAACAAAACCCAAATTCAGCACTAGGACAATTTTAAAGGAATAAGGATATAGGAAAGACTAGTGTCCAGGAAGTTCTGCAGGGGCTCCTAGGTGAAAAATGACTAGAATTTCTAGGACTTTCCAGACTAGACTCCCTGGTCCCAAATTGGCCATCTCAACAACAGAACAGCCTTGGCAAGGATTAGGAGAGGAGTTGCAGGGTTATTCTTGGTTGTTACCTTGACGGGTTCTGTTTTTGCTCATCCTGGTTGACAGTAATTCCAGCTTGGACTTTCTCTGCATTGTAACAGTTAATGAACTATAGGGGATACAGTGCATGTTTCCTGTTTTGTGCCCCAGCCCCAACACTGCGTTGGGTTATCCCTAACCTTATCATTATATGCAGTGAAGTGAAACCTAGCACCTTTCTATGTCCAATTATTATAAACTGATTTCTGTTTATTGGACTAGCTAAGCTTTTAAAAGTATGTCTACTCTATGAGTAGATGATACAGCTTGGTCTAAGGCTTCCAAGAGAAATGCTGAACCAGGAAAAACAGTGTATGAGAAGTGTTTTTGAGTGAGTCTCAGCAGATGCTAGTGGCAAGCATAAATAATTTTTATATACATATGTGAGCACCAGATGTTGGATCATTGAAAAACAAGAGAGTTCCAGAAAAACACCTACTTCTGCTTTATTGACTACGCTAAAGCTTTTGACTTTGGATTGCAACAAACTGTGGAAAATTCTTAAAGAAATGGGCATACCAGACCACCTTATCTGCCTCCTGAGAAATCTGTATGCAGGTCAAGAAGCAACAGTTAGAACTGGACATGGAACAACAGACTGGTTCCAAATTGGGAAAGGAATACGTCAAAGCTATATATTGTCACCCTACTTATTTAACTTACATGCAGAGTACATCATGAGAAATGCCAGGCTGGATGAGGCTCAAGCTGGAATCAAGATTGCTGAGAGAAATTTCAATAACCTCAGATACGCCAAAGACACCACCCTTATGGCAGAAAGCGAAGAGGAATTAAAGAGCTTCTTGATGAAAGTGAAAGAGGAGAGTGAAAAAGTAGGCTTAAAACTCAACATTCAGAAAACAAAGATCGTGGCATCTGGTCCCATCACTTCTTGGCAAATAGATGGGGAAACAGTGGAAACAGTGGCTGACTTTATTTTTAGGGGCTCCAAAATCACTGCAGATGGTGACTGCAGCCATGAAATTAAAAGACACTTGCTCCTTGGAAGAAAAGCTATGACCAACCTAGACAGCACATTAAAAAGCAGAGACATTACTTTGCTGACAAAGGTCCATCTAGTCAAAGCTATGGTTTTCCCAGAAATCATGTATGGATGTGAGAGTTGAACTCTGAAAAATTGATGCTTTTGAACTGTGGTGTTGGACAAGACTCTTAAGAATCCCTTGGACTGCAAGGAGATCCAACCAGTCAATCCTAAAGGAAATCAGTCCTGAATATTCATTGGAAGGACTGATGCTGAAGCTGAATCTCCAATACTTTGGCTACCTGGTGCGAAGAACTGACTCATTGGAAAAGACCCTGATGCTGGGAAAGATTGACAGCAGGAAGAGAAGGGGACAACAGAGGATGAGATGGTTGAATGGTATCATCAACTGAATGGACATGAGTTTGAGCAAGCTCCTGGAGTTGGTGATGGACAGGGAAGCCTGGTGTGCTGCAGTCCATGAGTTCACAAAGAGTCAGACATGACTGAGCCACTGAACTGAACTGAGCACAGAAGCATGATTTGTGTGGGTAATCAAGAATTCACTGTATTCTAAGGTGTGTCTCACAGGAGTTATTGTGACACTAATATCAATAAGGCCCTTAGCAACCATGTTATTTCTTTAGAATATTAATTATATTCTTTACACATCTATTTAGTATATGTAAAATAATGTGAAATGTCTGGATACCCCAGTCATAAATTCTCTAACCTTGTGGTGCTTGGTTTCTTTTGGGTGGTTCTATGTTCCTCATTTCCTAAATAGTGTTGATGAAGGGGTTTAAGGAGTAAAGGATGCAATGTTATCTAGTACCGTATTATTCTCCTAGTGTCAAGTTCCAGAAAAGGCTAATAGCTGTTCTGTTTGTATGTAGTATGTTACAGTGAAACCTAGCCAGACCCAGGTCCTCCAAGGCATGTTCCTACCATCCTGTTCAGGCTGTCGTACCCCACAGATCATTCAGGCTGTGGCCATCATGGGTGCTGTTATCACACCACACAACATATACCTGCATTCTGCCTTAGTCAAGGTAAGCAAGACCTATCTTATCTCAGTGACTTATGTAGTTCATGGCATCTTTTCCTTTTGTTGCAAGGGATACATATTTAGTTTACAATTATTGGAGCCCTGAAGGAGCACGGTGTTTTTCCACAGTTGGACACCACACTCTTGTATCACCAAGGTGACCAGAGATGACTGACCCCATAGAGAAAGGACGAAAGTCCTTAAAAGATCTGAAGGGGCACCGTGTCTCTTGTCTTTAAATCTCAGAAACCTCAATGGCCTCATGGAGGTCAGGAGGAAGGAGCCCAACCTAGCTTTTACCAGTCAGTCCAACACAATTGTTTGCTGGAAAGTTTCAGAGACCTTTGTAATTAAGGGTAACTCCCCCTTATGTCTAAAATCAGGTTGTTTTTGTAGGTCAGTGGTTCTTCAAGCCACAGTAACTGAGGGCTCATCACTCACTCAGTCACTTTTCCCTGTTTGGGTATGTGTGATGTCATCAAAGGGTCGTGATTAAACTCAGTGAACCAGGATGTATGTGGGGTCTGTCACACTTCATGTGGTCAGTTGTTTGACCTCTAGGACTTTCAGCTGACTCCAACTCATGAAATATTACAAGGAAACTTGTTCCAACTAGTCAAAAAATGACTGTTGCTATTACCTCTCTAGTCCAGACAGGTAGACCGAGCCAATAAGCAGGAAGTTCAAGAAGCGAATAAGTACTTCTTCATTGATTCCTGCATTGCTCTCTTTGTTTCCCTTATCATCAATGTCTTTGTCATCTCCGTGTTTGCCGAAGCATTTTTTGAGAAAACCAACCAGCAGGTGGTAAGTAAGCCAGGGACCTGGGTAGCAGTGACTGTGAGGGTAAGGAGGAGGCTGACTGGGGCAGAAGGCACGACAGTGACTCAGAGCTCAGGCGAAATAGATCTCAGTGCTGACTTAAGTCGCTGCGCTAGTCGGGTTTGTAGTCTAGGGCTGTGGCCAAGTCCAGACCCATCATTCTCAGCTTTGGACTGGGAAGGGACCAGTCCTCAGATAAAAACTGCCTCATGCTGTGGTTAGTGGCTTCACGTCTATTTGCTCTTTCTCATCCCCTTTTGCTTCCAACTACTGACTGCTTTCCAGTCCTGCCATTTGGTGATGACAGGTTGGGAGGAGTCAGCACACAGAAAATAGAATCTGTGGCTAGACAGACTGTTTTATCACACTGAGTTCTCTGTCCTCTTGACTCCTGATTGCCAACCTAGTTTTGATCACTCCTTTGTTTCCTCTCACTCTCATAGGACCTCTGATTCCTGGCTCTGCTTTGACTAAGGACTCTCTATTCTGGGTGTCCCTTCATATTTGAAGCCTTCTAAGGGCCCTCACTTCATGTCACCATTTAAATTGACCTAACATTCATGTATTACCATGCATACTGTAACTCAGGAAAAGTTTTTGATGACCTGGGAGTGTAGAAAAATTATCAAGGAAGACCTCAAGGCCATTGCTGCCAGTCTCTGCTGTCATCAATCCATGTCCAGTGTCTCGCCTTCAGCATCCATCTCTTAGATGACCTGTGTGTGATCTATAGGAGAGGTCTTCTTATCTGAGTCCTGGACTCAAAATTAAAAATTGTTCCTAAACTGCTTTGGTTCCAGGTTGCGGTCTGTAAAAACAGCAGCAGTGCCCATACTCACCTTTTCCCTGATGATAACTCAACACTGACTGTGGACATCTACAAAGGGGTAAACCTGTTCAGGTTTCTGATCTTTGCTCCTGAATCAATATTCTCAGCATAATATCTGGTCTTTGCCATGGGTTCACTTCAGAGCTCAGCATACCTTCTCTGAAGTGTTGTTTTTTTTTCCAGAGGTCCAGATACCAGATAAGACTTTTGGATTATGTAGAAGGCAATAGAGATCTGCTGAAAAGATGAATTAATTGAATCAGCAATTCCCAAACCTGTGCTGCTATAGGCATTAATCGGGGTGACTAGAGAAAGTGTTCTTAGTAAAGTGATTTATTTTTTATACTTGTTCCCCACCTAGCCCCAGTGACGGGACACTTTATTTATGTAGGCTGTCCTGTGTGGCGTGTGGGACCTAGTTCTCTGACCAGCATTCGAACCCATACCCCCTGCATTGGGAGTACAGGGTCTTAAACCAATGGAACACCAGGCAAGTCCCCGTAAAGTCATCTTTATCGGGGCCTCTCTGTCCCTTATGCTAGTTACATTATGAACCTCCAAGAGTAGAATATAAGCATCTCCAAAATTCATTTGTGCTTTCTCTTTGTTCCTGTTATCATCTTCCAGAATACTGTGTTAAAGAATATAATTTGGGAAATGTGTTGTAGACTTTTTTTTAATAGTTAATGTATAAGTTAAGGATAAAAGCTTTAGGAACCTAGACAAGAGAAGGGACTAGGCTAAGGAGAAATGGGGACCCATCCAGCAGAATTTAGGTTGAAAGCCTCTGAATGAGGTCAGGACCCAAGTCTAGCTTCTGGGACAGTGCTCAGCACAGTGCTTGGTAGAGGTGGGTGTGTGGCCAGGAAGACAGAGAGGTGACACAGAGGAGTACTTTGGGGTGTTGTCTCAGGTGATCTTTCTCCCTTGCCTCTCCAGGGTGTTGTGCTGGGGTGTTACTTCGGGCCTGCCGCTCTCTACATCTGGGCGGTGGGGATCCTGGCTGCGGGGCAGAGCTCCACCATGACAGGAACCTATTCCGGCCAATTTGTCATGGAGGTATGTGCTGCTGTGACTGGGATAGACTAGGGGAAGAGGACATTGCCCTTTTGTTCTTTCTTAATCCCGTGCCTCTATTGTCTTCCCAAACTACCCAGTCCTTTTTCTATTTCCTTCCAGACATTCATCCTGTTTCTGTGTTTTCTTCCAGGGATTCCTGAACCTAAAATGGTCACGCTTTGCCCGAGTGAGTCTGACCCGCTCTATTGCCATCATCCCCGCTCTACTTATTGCCGTCTTCCAAGATGTGGAGCATCTAACAGGGATGAATGACTTCCTGAATGTTCTTCAGAGTTTACAAGTGAGGAGGGAGCTGGGGAAATTCACATCCCACTAAGTCAGGAGGGATTCTGTACCTATATTCTGTATTGCCTTTAGATAACAAGCCTAGTGTGGTTGTGGGGAAAATTCAGAGGAAGAAAGAGGCATAGTCTTGGTCAATGGTGAATGCATATGAAATCTCTGGCATCTAAAAGACTTTTAGAAATGGCTTTATTTTTAAGCTTGTTGAATGGGAATTATAAGCTGTAATTACACATAGAATACAATTATTGTTTGTTAATCCAAACAAGCATTAAATAAAGTATAGGACACTGTTGGGCTTTATGGAGATTAAGAAGACAAGGCAGATACAAATTTTGTAAAGACACTGTGATCATAATTGATTCTGGGTTCATGCTACAGATTTCCACATAACCCTCCAGCATGTTGTGATGACAGGAATAATTTCTCACAGAATAGATGAGGCAGGGTCTGTGGTTCCATTTTGCTAACAGTGCTGCTCTCTGGGGTGTTACAAGGACCCCCTGTAGCCCCGTCTGATCTAATTTTTTTCTTTTGCAGCTTCCCTTTGCTCTCATACCCATCCTCACATTTACAAGTTTGCAGCCTGTGATGAGTGAATTTGCCAATGGATTGTGAGTGTACTTCTTTTTGTTCCCCAAGATGTTGGGGGACAGATATCTTCATCAAACAGGCCAGTTAGGAAATAAGTCATAGGGTACTATGTGCTTTAAGAGGTGGCTGCTAGAGCTGCCCCCTCAATCTCTAACTTAAAAAGGAGAGACTACTGGGGACTTCCCTGATAGTCCAGTGGTTGAGACTCTGCCTTCCTATGCAGGGGGTGAGGGCTTGATCCCAGGTCAAGGAACTAAGGTCCTAAATGCCACAGGGTGTGGCCAAAAATTAAAAATAAATGAACACAACATTGTAAATCAACTGTACTTCAATTTTAAAAAATTAAAGAAAATAGAGATGGTAAATGTCACAAAAAAGGGAAAGCACATTTTTTATTTCTGGGGGAAGTTTTTCAGCTTTTAGTGCTTTAACTCTTCAACTTCAGCCACTGAAGGTTAAAGCATCTTAAATCCATGTTAAATGATCTTGCTGAGAGAGGCATAAGCTAATACCTTTTATATACATGTCTAAAGGACATGGAGTATTTGAAATGACTTGTGGTATCTCTAGGGACTCATGACCTTTTCAGTTGTAGGGCTTGTTGCATTTTTTTGGGACTTATATGATACGGATTATTTGATAGTGGTTTTTTTTTTTTTTCTCTTTCTCCGTATCATTGTGTAATTTTTGCTCGTTTAATCTAACCTGGGACAAAAGAAGCCCTTTCCAGTTTATTTTGAAATGCCGCTTACTCCTGTCTCGTGACCTCAAAAGACACAGTGTCCTTTTCTGTTTGTGAATAGGTTGGACTATTCCACCAATAATTGTGCTGATTCTTTTGACAGAGGCTGGAGGATCATAGGCGCTATTGTGGTCCTTGTCGTCTGTTCCATCAACATGTACTTTGTCGTGGTTTATGTCCAGGGTCTAGGGCATGTGGCATTGTACGTGGTGGCTGCAGTGGTCAGCGTGGTTTATCTGAGCTTTGTGTTTTACTTGGTAAGTCCAGCTGGGAGGAGGCAGGGGTGGTTGAGGTGGGGCTAACACTCAGAAGAAAAAGGATCCCAAAGAACACTTACCAATCTATCTTCAGGTTATTGACACAATTTACATGAAATTGTTAAATCAGCTGTGACTAAAGAATATTTTTAGCCATAAATTTTCCCTGGTTCCTAAGAGCTGTCATTTTTCTCTTTCTGTCACTCTGTCTGATTTCCATTCTAATAATTCCTAACCAGAGAGTGTAGTATGTTTGAAGAACTCGAAGAAGATCAGCCATGTAAAAGTAGAGAGTGGTACAAGATATGGTTGGAGAAGGGAACTGTGTTGTGTGATTTCAAGTCTTTGGAGGGCAGCACATGTGGGTTCACAGCCCTGCCCAACTCTACTACTTAATAGCTGTCCAATGATGACACAAGTAAATAGTGATAATCTCTCACTGAATTATTAAAAATGGTGGTTGTAAAACATAGTGCTCCATAGAAAAAGAATGGAGAATTATGTATACCTAAATAATAAAAAAATTATCAAAAGTCTAAAGTAAATTATATAAAAATAGTAATAGTAGTTGCCTTCAGTGGTGGGATTATGGAGATACCCTTTTCTCTATTTTCCAATTCTTCTGTAATATTATTTATATCAGTGAAAAATAGCTATAGCAACAACACATCCACCTCCCTATTCTACACAGGTTTCTCTAAAAAAACACAGGGTTGAGGATTAGGGACTACTACATAGAATGGCAAGGCAGTAGGGTGGAAATGCCCTGCTCATCTTTATAACACTTACCTAGTCCCCATGTCATTGTCTGCCACAGACAATGTCTTGATTGGGAAAATGTTTTAGTGAATATTGAGAAATTATGTCTTGGATAGACATATCTCTTTTTTTTTGCCCGGTAAACCATGGGTACACTTAGATTAAGCTGACCCTATAAAATAGGGACAGTTGTTATTGTTCGGTTGCTAAGTTGTGTCCTACTCTTTGGAACCCCATGGACTACAGCATGCCAGCCTTCCCTGTCCTTTGCTATCTCCTGGAGTTTGCTCAAACTCATGTCCATTGAGTTGATACCATCCAATCATCTCATACTCCATCACCCCCTTCTCCTCCTGCCCTTAATCTATGAAACCCAAATAACTGAGTATGGCCCTGACAGAAATTTTTTTAACAATTTGCTCTAGGACATCTCCTGGTGGTTTAGTGGTTAGGATTTCGGACTTTTGCTTCAAAGTCCTAGGTTCAGTCCCTAGTCAGGGAACTGAGATCCTGTCCTACAAGCTAGGCAGCATGGCCAAAAAGAAGTTTCTGTAGAAGTTAAGGGGATCCTTCTTGTACGCAAACTGGTTATGAAGGTGCTCAGTTCTTCTCAGTCAGCCTGAGGCTATAGAAATTGTTGAAGACCAGTTTTAAGCCTGAGGACTGATTCTAGAATGAATTGCTATACTACTCTTTTGTTCAGAAGACTATCACAGTTCAGTCATTACCCATATTGTGAGGAATGGTATAGGACTGAAAAAAAAAGTGGTCTTCAGGGACCTCTCCCAGTCAGATAAAAGAAACAAACGCAAAGCAGTAGGAACAGAAGGAGCTGAGTATTAAAATTAGTACAACAAAGAGTTTTGCATCTGAGCAGTGCATTGTGGGCGGTGAGGGGGCTAAGCGGGCTCTCCAGAGGGGTCAGTGAATGATGACCAACTGTATTTTCTCTTCCAGGGTTGGCAATGTTTCATTGCACTGGGCATGTCCTTCCTGGACTGTGGGCACACGGTAAGCGTCTCTAAAGTCCTGCTGACCAAAGAAACCACCAGTGGCTGTACTGAGTAAACGCTGTTCACAGGTAGCCATCAGAGCCAGTGTTTCTGTGGTTTACTGTGTGAACACAGCCAAAGGTATGTGCTGGTGCACAGGCTACGTTTAGGACTCAGCTGTTGGTTGGGAAAGACTTTGTTTTGTATGTCTTTTGAAAGATAGCATTATTTTTCTTTCTAAGCTTCTAACATGGGAATTGGATTAGGTAGTATCTCTGACAACTTGATATCTGCTGCTCTCAAACGATGCTCAACACTTTCACTGTCCCAGGGTCAACTTGTTTTATCTTTAGTAGAGATAATCCTCATGCCTTATTCTTAACAAGACCGACTACATGTTAAAAAAAAAAACATTTGGAAAATACAATACATTTTTCATCATACAGTTTACAAAATAGGTATGCAAGTTTTGTTTATCTAAAGATAATGGATTTAAAAGGCTGAGAAGCCATTAAAAAGAATGAAACAATGCCATCTGCAGCAACATGGATCAACCTGGAGAGTGTAGTACTGAGTGAAGTAAGTCAGACAGAGAAGGAGAAATATTGTATGACATCCCTTATATGTGGAATCTAAAAAGAAATAATACAAATGAATTGCTTACAAAACAGAAAGAGACTCATAGGTTAGAAACCGAATTTGTGGTTGCTGGGGGGAAGGGATAATGAGGGAGTTTAGGACGGTCCCTGCTTAGGACACACTGCTCTATTCAAAATGGATACCCAACAAGGATCTATTGTACAGCACATGGAATTCTACTCAATGTTATGTGCCAGCCTGGAGGAGAGGGGGGTTTGGGGGAGAATGGACACGTGTATATGTATGGCTGCGTCCCTTCACTGTTCACCTGAAACACCACAACATTGTTAATCAGCTATATCCCAATACAAAACAAAAGTTTAAAGTTTGAAAAAAATAAAAAGTATACAGCAAAAAAATAAAAGGCTGAGAAATACTTTCCTTATACATATCCTTTGAATTATTTTTATTATAAAAAATAAAATCTCAACTAGAGTAGTTTGATTCATATTATATTTAATTATGAGATAATCTTCATCTATCAGGTTCAAGATTTTTTTTAACTTATTTTCACTTTAAATTTCTAAGTGGAAGTTAAGAGGGGTGAGAAAGCATTAAGATGATAAATGGACAGATGGTAAAACTCATTTGTGGTCGTGATGACTAATACTAATCTCTTCTGAAAATCACTCTGATGATTTCCCTCAGAGATTGAGAGCTTACTGAAATGTTCTTGGGAGTCCCGATTTTAATAACTCTCATGTTAGTACAGAGCTCTCCTGATGGTATTTCTTCTTGAGCCCTTAGAGTTGGGAAACCTTCCCCTTCCTTCTCCAGGAGGGTAGTGATAGAAAAAGATGGTAGCATTTATGAATTGATGTTCTCAAGAGACTTTGGGGTGAGGAGAAAAAACTTGAAAGAAGAGGAGCCATCTGTTTAATTTATATAAAACAACGTCTTCCAGAATCGTCATGTTTTTCTGAAGCATGCCCAAGACAACTTGCCAGGCAATCTCAGGAGCTCTGGATGTGAGCGTTGCAAAGCTCGCTCCCTCTCAGCGAGTCCTTTGGTGTCACTATGGTTGCCAAGTCTTCTCTGCAGGGTTTCACTGGGCTACCTCTCTTCAGTCATTCCCTCAGAGGGAAAAACTTTGAGACCAGATGGTGGAGCTCTGGAGTCAGAGGAAATGCGTCTCTTCAGCATGGAGCTGCTGCTTTTCAGCCACTTCTGACATTTTGACATGTGGAGCCTGACACCATGTGATTGTCTCAGACCAAATCATATTGTCTGGTGGACATAAATAATCAGGTCTTTTATAGCCACTGACTTGGAGAGAACAGTAATGGGAATGCAATTGAAGGACTGCATTTTTGGTGTCTTCCTTCTGGAGTGCCTGTTGACTGATGTTCTCCGTTCACCTGAGCCCCTAAAGGCATTGTTTCCAAATCTTTGTACACAGTCAAAAGCACAGACTGAATGGACTGTCTTTTACATGGCTTTAAGGGTAAACTTCTGTGTTCTACTGACCATACCTTTACCTCAGCCTCTCCAGTGACATAGCATAAAATCATGAGAGACAAATTCCCCAACCATTCCTCCTCACATCCCTCCCTCTCCCCTACCATCGTTCCCTAGACTGGTCACAAGGGCACTCTGGAGATAACGGAGACTGACCTCTTAAGCTCTCGTCTGGCCTCAGTAGGTTGAGGGCCAAGTTGACAAAATTCTTTGTAAAGGCAGTACATTAACATTTACCTTTGCTGGGAGTTTGAGTGGGTCCAGTCAGTCTCAGGTTCACAAATATTTAGAAGCCCAGGTAAAAGCTGCTAGTTTTCTTTTAGAAGTTATATATGTGGCTTGCAATGATGAAAATTTCCCAGTTAAATGGCAGTTTATATCACTATGTGTGTAGTATTTTACAGCATTAACAACACTCCCATGCTATAGTCCATCAGATGCTCTCACATGGAAAGTGTTCCTTCTATTCAGCCACTCCTTTGGTTACAGTAAACAATGTTTAGAACTGACATCTTCCATGCCAGCATGTACACTCTGTTTGTGTGAAATGTTTAAGAATATACAATTGTCCTTTATGTAAGTTGGTCCTTGTTCTCCATAAATATGTCATGAAATAACTGTGCTGCTACAGTGTACTGGGAATTAACAGGGATGGGGAAGAGCTGTATTTTGGTTCCTGTGAGGTCCTGCTGGTGGTTTTAGGAGTGGTTACAACGAACTTTTAGTGACATTTAACAATATGTAAACTCAGTTTGTGGGGATTCCCTTGTGGCTCAGGTGGTAAAGAATCTGCCTGCAGTGAGGCAGACCCAGGTTCAATCTCTGGGTCAGGAAGATCCCCTGGAGAAGGAAATGGCAACCCACTCCAGTAATCTTGCCTGGAGAATTCCATGAACAGAGGAGCCTGGTGGGTTACAGCCATGATGTCACAAAGAATCAGACACAACTTAGCTACTTTCACCTGGTGACCCAGCGGTAAAGAATCCTCCTGCAACACAGGAGACGCAGAAGACTCAGGTTTAATCCCTGGTCGAGAAGATCTCCTGGAGGAGGGCAAGGCAACCTACTTCAGTATTCTTGCTGGGAAAATCCCATGGGCAGAGGAGCCTGCTGGGCTACAATCCAAAGGGTCACAAAGAGTCAGACACAACTGAATGAGCACACACACACCAACTTTGAAATACTGAAACATCAATTACCACCTGGGTTGATATATTAGACTCATGCTGTTAGTGGTTTTCTCTTTAGAAGGTATAGAGGAATACAGTTGATCTCTGAACATGCAGGGATTGGGGTGCCAACCTTCCATGGAATAAAAAATCTGCATGTAATTTATAGTCAGCTCTTCATGTTTATACTTAGCCTTCCATGTCCAGTGTTCATCCAAATCTGTGGTTCCGCATTCTCAGATTCACCCTGTCTGGGATCATGTATTTCATGTATTTACCATTGAAAAAAATCCCTATATGAGGAGACTAGAGGGGTTCAAATTCATGTTGTTCAAGGCTCAACATAGGTTTAGTTCCCAGAAGACTTGATGAATTGTTGACACCAAGCACTAATCTCTATCACCAATTTAGTTAGTTTTGCCATTGCTAAAGATTACATCATTACCATATGTAAAGTTGAAAGATAATTGTCATTCTGCCCTTCTCCACTCTAAGCTCAACATTTTTCTGTCTATAGTCTTATTTCACCATTGATGTAGGCTTTTACATTCTGTATATACGGCCAATAAAAAGTATGTGTATTTGAAAAGAGAAACCAAAATTGTGTAGCTTAGAAATGAAAGCATTTTTGGAGACCAGATATAAATACAAGGACAAAGCTCAGAAACAGTAAACTACTAGGATTGTCACCAAACACGGGGCAAGAAAAGCTAAGTCAGCACTTAATTTGTTCCGGAGGTGTCACTAGAACTTCCTTTTCCCTTTCTGTGTTGCAAGCTCCCCCTGTCTTAACAGGAACTGAATACTGTAAGTAACACCATGGAAGTTATGAGAATTTTGTTCCCCATGTTTTCCTTTCTCATTTAGCTCTTTTTTTCTTTTAATCTTTTTTTTTTTTGGCTGTGCCATGGGGTTTATGTGATCTTAGCTCCCTGCCCAGGGATTGAACCCAGACTAATGGCAGTGACAGTCTGAAATTGTAACCATTAAGCCATGGGGAACTCCTTATTTGGGTTTAATTTCAGAAGTAAAATAGGATGCATAACCATTTGAAGATCCTGGTTTAGCTTTAGCTCTGCCCTCTGCAGTGCTTTCCGTCCCTTCCTTGGACAGGACCAGTGAGTCCAAATGTGTCGCCTTCTTTTGACATCTTAGCTTTGGAATGTTAAAAATGACCAACACATTACTATGCTCGTTGGGGTCTAAGCACTCGTGTGTGTGCATGTATGCTCAGTCACTCAGTCATGTCTGACTCCTTGAGACTCCATGGACTCTAGCCCACCAGGCTCCTCTGTCCATGCAGTATTCCAGGCAAGAATACTGGAGTGTGTTGTCATTTCCTACTCCAGGGTATCTTCCTGACCCAGAGATCAAACCCGTGTCCTTGGGCCTCCTGCATTGGCAGGAGGATTCTTTACCACTGCACCACTGGGGAAGCCCTTAACACTCATAAGATCTCTTGTAGTTCTTACGACAAAAGGGCAAAAATAAGCAACTGAAGAGTCAAAAGTAGAATAACACATTGCTAATAATTGTGTAGTTGACATTTGAATCTGACTAGCTAAATTCCAGAGCCCATGTGACCATTACCAATCATTCTATACAATATATAGTATATACTTCATAGTATGTACTTTAAGACACCAAACTTTGGTGTTTAGCAGCACCAAGAACAGCACCATATTGAAGATACTTTGCTTAATACTCTGATTAGGGTTAGAAGATGTTTTAGGTCAAAAGCTGCCAATTGATAGGCTAATTTTGTTTGGCCTGTCCTACATTTTCCAAAGTACCTGGATGCTTTTTCAGGTAGATGTGGAAAATGGCAGGGTCCTGTATGATCCTATCCTAGCAATAAGTAAGAACTGATAGCTTATTCATTTTCTGGTGGCTCAGACAGTAAAGAATCCTCCTGCAATGCATGACACCTGGGTTCGATCCCCAGGTTGGGAAGATTCTCTGTGGAGGTCATGGTCACTGCAGTATTCTTGCCTGGAGAATCCCCATGGACAGAGGAGCCTGGTGGGCTGCAGTCCACGGGGTTGCAAAGAGTCAGACACAACTGAGTGACTAAGCAGAACACAGCACTGCCCTTGAAAGTTTTAGCCAATTCCTCTACCATTTAGCCCCATTTCTCACTGAGAAATGCAACAAACTTCTCCAATGGAGTTCTCTCTACTAAGTCATCAAATGATAACAACCTGGAGCTCATGGGACTAAAAAAGCAGCCCCTGTTTACTACACGCCCACCCCACCACCTTAGCTCACTTGAGAAAAGGCTACAGTGAATTGTCAATGTATATGACAATTGCTCTTGGTTACTAAAATCAGATGGTCAACACAGAAATCAGATTGATTATATTCTTTGCAGCTGCAGATGGAGAAGCTCTATATAGTCAGCAAAAACAAGACCTGGAGCTGACGGTGGCTCAGATCATGAGCTCCTTATTGCAAAATTCAGGCTTAAATGAAGAAAGTAGAGAAAACCACTGGGGCTTCCCTGGTGACTCAGATGGTAAAGAATTGCCTGCAATGCAGGAGACCTGGCTTCAATCTCTGGGTCAGGAAGATCCCCTGGAGAAGGGTATGGCTACCGACTCCAGTATTCTTCCCTAGAGAATTCCATGGACAGAGGAACTTGGCAGGCTACAGTTCATGGGGATGCAAAGAATTAGACACGTTTGAGCGACTAACACTTTCACTTTCAGAGAAAAACACTAGGCCATTCATGTATGACCTAAATCAAATCCCTTATGATTAGACAGTGGAGGTGATAAACAGATTCACAGGACTAGATCTGGTAGACAGAGTGCCTGAAGAACTATGGACAGAGATTTGTAACATTGTACAGGAGGGGGTGACCAAAACCATCCCAAAGAAAAAGAAATGCAAGAAGGCCAAGTGGTTGTCTTAAGAGGCCTTACAAATAGCTGAGGAAAGAAGAGGATTGGAAAGCAAGGGAGAAAAGGAAAGGTACACCCAACTAAATGCAGAGTTCCAGAGATGAGTAAGGAGAGACAAGAAGACTTTCTTCAGTGAACGATACAAAGAAATAGAGGAAAACCACAGAAAGGGTTAAGACTAGAGATCTGTTCAAGAATCTATCAATTATTGGTATTTGACTTAAATATCAATCTACTGGTATTTCTTTGGAAAATCAAAGGAATTTCATCCAAATATGGGCCCAGTAAAGGACAGAAATGGTGAATATCTAATAGAAGCAGAAGATATTAAGAAGTGGCAAGAATACACAGAAGAATTATACAAAAAAATGATCCAGATAAACATGAAGGTGTGCTCACTCACCTACAGCTAGACATCCTGTAGTGTGAAGTCAAGTGGGCCTTAGGAAGCATCACTACCAACAAAGCTAGTGGAGGTGGCAAAATTCCAGCTGAGCTGTTTGACTTCACACTCCAGGATATATGGCTATAGGTGAGTGACCACACCATTGTGGTTATCTGGGTCATTAAGAACTCTTTTGTATAGTTCTTCTCTGTATGCTTGCCACCTCTTCTTAATCTCCTCTGCTTCTATTTGGTCCTTACCATTTCTGTCCTTTATCGTGCCCATCCTTGTGTGAAATGTTCCCTTGATATCTTCAATTTTCTTGAAGAGATCTCCAGTCTTTCCCATTCTATTGTTTTCCTCTGTTTCTTTGCACTGATCACTTAGGAAGGCTTTCTAACCTCTCCTTGCTGTTCTGGAACTCTGCATTCAGTTGGGGATATCTTTCCTTTTCTCCTTTGTCTTTCACTTCTTCTTTTCTCAGCTATTTGTAAGGCCTCTTAAGACAACCACTTTGCCTTCTTGCATTTCTTTTTCTTTGGGATGGTTTTGGTCACCCCCTCCTGAACAGTGTTACAAAGCGCTGTCTATAATTCTTTAAGCACTCTGTCTAGTCCCTTGAATCTATTCATCACCTCCACTGTCTAATTATAAGGGATTTGATTTAGGTCATACCTGAATGGTCCAGTGGTTTCCCCTACTATCTTCAATTTAAGTCTGAATTTTGTAATAAGGAGCTCCTGATCTGAGCCACAGTCAGCTCCCGGTCTTGTTTTTGGTGACTGTATAGAGCTTCTCCATCTTTGGCTACAAAGAATATAATCAATCTGATTTCAGTATTGACCATCTGGTGATGTTCATGCATAGAGTTTTGTGTTGTTGGAAGAGAGTGTTTCCTATGACCAGTGTGTTCTTACTGAAGTGGTTTGCATTCCCTTTTCCAGTGGACCACATTTTGTCAGAACTCTCCACCACGACCCGTCTGTGTTGGGTGCCCCTGCACGACATGGCTCATAGTTTCATTGAGTTGCACAAGGCTGTGATCCATATGTTCATTTTGGTTAGCTTTGTGATTGTGATTTTTGTCCTGGAGGCTGTGGGATTGTAGTTCTTGCTTCTTCTTTCTGCCTTCTGATGGATGAGGATAAGAGGCTTGTGCAAGCTTCTTGATGGGAGGGACTGGTTGTGGGGTAAACTTGGTATTGCTCTGGTGGGCGGGGCCATGCTCAGTAAACCTTTAATCCAGTTTTCTGCTGATGGGTGGGCCTGTGCTCCCTCCCTGTTAGTTGTTTGGCCTGAGGAGGCCTAGTCCTGGAGTCTGCAGGCTCTGTTGTAGGGCTGAAGGTGAACTTTAAAAGGACTTATGTCAATAGGTGCCTCCCAGGACTGCTGCTGCTAGTGCCCCTGTCCCTGTGGCAGGCTACTGCAGGTCAGAGCCTCACAGGAGACGCTCAAACAGTCACAAGCAGGTCTAGCTTAGTCTCTTGTGGGGTCACTGCTCCTTTCCCTGGGTCCTGGTCCACACAAGGTTTTGTTTGTGCCTTCCAAGAGTTTCTGCTTCCCCAAGTCCTGTGCAAGTTCTGTAATCAAATCCCACTGCTCTTCAAAGTCAGATTCCCTGGGGATTCCCAGTTCCTTTGCTAGACCCCCAGGTTGGAAAGTCTGACCTGGGGCCTAGAACCTTCACAGTAGTGAGAGATCTTCTTTGGTATTACTGCTCTACAGTTTGTGGGTTGCCCACCTGGACAGTATGGGATTTGACTTAAACATGATTACACCCTCCCACCATCTCGCTGTGGCTACTCTTTGGTCCTTAGACATGGGGAATCTTTCTTCATGGGTTCCAACATCTTCCTGTCGAAGGCTGCTCAGCGGCTAGTTGCATTTTTGGTGTTCTTGCAAGAGACTATGGGCACACATCCTTCTATTCTGCCACCTTGATATCTCATTTTCCACTATACTATACTAGAAATGTTTTCTATGATTTTACAGTGTGCATTTGGTGTCCTGAGCACTCATATGATCTCATTTTAATTCTTACAACTAAAGAATTAGCCTCTATACAGATGAAGTAACTGAAAGGTCAAAAAGAGGTTGTTGGTACCTAGCGGCAACAACATTCCTCAAACCCCAGGTAATACCAGTGGGCTAAAAGAGACTCAGTGATTGTCCCATGGTGAATGCGGAGGAGAGAAAAAGAGTAAGATACAACTTCACAAATGCCAGTACAAACCACTGGGATTAGGTCTCTAGGAGTGAGTCTGGCAATATATTTTTTTTGCTTTGTTTTCATATTTATTTTTTGTCCACGCTGGGTCTTGGCTGCGTGTTGCAGGATCTTTCATTGCTGTGCGCAGACTTCCCTCTAGTTGCTGCTTGTGGGCCCCAGAGCCAGAGCTTGCTTAGTTGCCTTCAGGCATATGGAATCATAGTTCCCAGCCCAGGGCTCAAACCTATGTCTCCTGCCTGACAAGGTGGATTTTTAACCGTTAGACCACAAGGAAGTTCCTGGCAATGTGTTTTAAAAGCAGCTAAAGTAATTCTTATTCAATCTGATAAACATTTGGGACCATTGGTCATCTCCTTTTCTCTTAGCACATGCCATTTTATTATTATTTTTAATGAAAGGCTTTTCTCTGCTCAGGTACCAAAGGATATTAAGGCCCAGATAATAGGGCTCAGGATTTAGATCATTTGAAATTTGATTTCTTTTCTCTTTTTTGGCTGCACTGTGCAGCTTATGGGATCTTAGTTCCCTAACCAGGGATTGAATGCTAACCCTCAGCAGGGAAAGCTAGGAATCCTAACCACTGGACTGCCAGAGAATTCCCTGAAATTTTATTTCTAACACACCTGGTATTAAGGTATAAAAGCTTGCAGTGCATTTGCTCTTAAGATCCTGATCAGAAACACCCATCCTGAGGTAGAGTGTCATAAGAATAGTTAAAGTGAAAATTTTGCATTTGGTATTACCTCAATCTTGATTTTAGCTCATATAGATTATTTTATATACAATAAACCATTCATGTGTCTGTAAGCCATTTATTTTCTGAAAGAAAATCAATATAGCAGAATTGAAACAAGAGCTACTTTTATATACTGATCATAGGTCCTTAAATTCCAATTTTAAATACTAACAAATCAGTGTAACCCTTTTCCATCTTTTTGTCCTCAGTACCATCTGGGATTGACAGTTCAACCTGAACTCTACCTTCTGAACACCATGGATGCTGACTCACTTGTGTCTAGATGACTGATAACTGATAGCCCGGGAAACTATATATGACCTACTTTCTCTTAGTCCTTTGTGCCAAGTGTTATGTTAATATATCTCTGTTTGTTCAGTGGTGAGTTTTGTTCAAACTTTTTGAACAAAAGGGAAAGATTTCCTCATAGGAAGGGTGTGAAAGGCTGATAGCTGTTAAGTGTAGGTCAGAGACCCACCCACCTCACAAGAGTCCTACAACTGCCAGAGTTAAATGATTAGCCTATGATGGCCACACACCCCTATGGGCTTGTGTCTGGACTTCTGCAATTTAAAAAATATATATGTGTGTATGTTTATGTAAACCTGAACATATCAGTTTGGGTAGAGTTTTATATAAAAGTGATAGATATGTTGTATTTTTTAAAACAAATATTGCTCAGATAAATCAGATATTTATTTTGTCTGAATCACAAATGACAAAGGAAAAAGAGCACTGTTCTTTTTCAGAATGAACTGGTCAAATTGACTTATTTTTAAAGTGATACTTGACTATGGCCGGTTAAACTTGACTTGGATTTAATTAAATAGCCCTTGGTAACTACTAGTATTAGTACATCATTTCCAAAGAAGACTTTTCTTTATTTGACAGTTATATTTCATCCTGGTTGTCAGCATGCTCTGTGATTGTTATTTTCTCTATTGTTTTTCTTGAATATTTTTTTTCAGAGATATGATGGTATTTTCCAAAGAGCTTAATACCTAGGAACAGGATCCAGAAATTATACTTTAACCAATGATCAGTTTTCCATACTGCATTGTGACTCAGCCCATTCTAGCATTTTAGGTATAAAAAGAATTCTAACATTGAACTTTGTAAGGCCCAACAGAAGATAATGATAATTTTCTTCCTAATGTATGTATAGTCCCACCATGTCTTTTCTTCCCCCTTTTCCCATTAATGCTCCAAACATGATTTCTAGGTCAAAGTCTATTTCTGTAGTGGCTAATGTTTCTAATGCTGACTCTCCTAGGGAATGTTAAACATTTTAAGTTATTTATAGCAAGTGGTATGATATTAGAACTAGGCTGGGGCTTGGAAGATTAGTCCACAGGTCACAAACTGCCTGCCTGCATGTGGGTTATAGCTTTTTTTTTGATGCTCCTTCCTAACTAGGATTTTTTTATTTCATAACTTTTTTTTTTTTTTTTTGAAGGGAGTCGAAACTGTTTGCTTGACAACACAATTAAATAGCTGGCGGTTTAAAAGTCAGTCTAGGTTCAAGATGGCAGATTAGAAGGACGTGCGTACCCATCTCCTCCTGTAAAATCGCAACTAGCTGTTGAACAACCATTGACAGGAGGATGCTAGAGCCCACCAAAAAAAATACCCCATGTCTGCTAGTGTTGGAGACTCTCCCGTGGTGGCGTGGGTTGACAGTGGCTCACTGCAGGAACCTGGGCACCCATAGCAGCCTCCATAAAATTTGTATAATAAAACATTTAATACTTATACTTGAAAGTTTCTGCATATTGATCTGATTGAAAAGTCAGAAGATTTTCAACACCAGGCTCACATCCCTTCATGGAAGTGTAGTTGGCTTACACTGGAGGCACTATCCATTTTTAATGGAATACACTCCATGCCTTTTCTCATTTCCTTTCAGCACCAAAGGCATTGAGTTTACAAACCCTGCAGCCTTTGTATGTTTGAGCATCATTTTCCTCCTTCAGCATAAACCTTACTGCCTTATTTTAAAACTTAGCACCTTCCAGACATTGCCTTTGTTCATTTATAATTTGATCCTCTAAGTGGCAGGGATTTTTTTTACCAAGATGATTCTTTAAAATGCCCTCATTTCTACTTTGTGGCCCTTGAAACTTCTCATAAGAGGAACAGCCTAGCCAAACAGGTTATAGACCTTCTGATCTTAAAAGTAAAACTGAGTTAACACCGTTTATCAGCTTTTACTTGAAAAAGAAACTCAAAAAATGAGTTCCAGTGTTTTGGTTTCTTTATACAGTGACAGCAATTCTAGATGAATCAGTTTGTTAGAAGAGCCCATTTCTGAGTAAATACTTCATCTGTTTTTAATGCTGAGTGTGTTTTGGGAGAGGGAGGTCTTTCTGGTAGCCTTATTAGAAGTATCTTTTCATAGTGTAATCAACATGAAGGATGACATTTCTATGCCAGAGGTCTTAAATTTTCCTGATTTCATGGAACATATTAGAGCCAACTGCTGGAATGTTTGTTCTAGTGGAATAGAGTAGTTGGATTCTTTCCTTGCCCGTTTTCTGAAGTGTTGACTGAAACATGTATGCCTGTTGGTGGCACTTGAAGAGCCTCATAGTAGGTACAGATGGCACCTTTAAAAATAATTACCCTGAGTCAGTAGAGAAAAGTGTATATAATACACAGAACAGTGAGTTAGTGTCTAGACTGCAGATAGACTTTCAAACATTCCTGCATTTTTCCCTTCCCCAAACGCTAGACTTCACCTTCCAGTCAGAGTATTTCTCTACTACAGAAAATATCAAGGAAGAGGAAATTATCACCACAGATCATATTATATGCATTTTAGTGTATTTTTTGTTTTTTTTTACCGTGTATTCTTGTTTTTATCTCAGTGGGTACTTTTTTTGTCCCCCCTTTGGTTTTCTTTCCCATGCCTGGAGTCAGAATAAATCTGAGGCATAGCAGTTGACTTCAACAAGATGGAACTAGTTTTTAGAACCTTAGGGCTTATAGAGGAGCTTGAGGCCTCAGGTATACTTCACATTTATTATCTTCTTTGTTTCTTGTGTTTTCTGCAGCGTCATGCCAGATTAGCAGTAGCACAAATGGACTAAATCTTTCCACTCCCACAATACTGCCATTTGAAGGGAAAAGGGATTATTTTAGCAATTTACCTTTGTATTCCTAGAAATACTTTGAAGAAGTATAAAGATGAATACACAAATATTTAATGTTAGACATTTATGTTTGTGGTAAATAAGTCAAGTTTCTATATGAGAGTGAGGTGTAGAGTGGTAAACCAAAATTTTTTTTTTTAAATTTCACTGTGTACCCCCCTTGCAGTGCACAGCCTTGCAGCTCCACTGGGGCCCTCAGGGCAGAACCAAATTTAAATAACAACATGTCCATTCATTTGCTTCTGATGTAATTTTTGCCCATTCTAAAAAGGACTTTATGAAAGCCTTAATTACCTTGCCCTGTCTGGAGAGAATTAAGCAATGAATACAGCATCACATTTAATATGGAGAAAATTTTTCTGTAGCCATTATATAACTCCTAATTTTCAGATTGATTTGGCATAATATAGATTATTTTCTGCCACTAACTAAAAAATAAAAATTTTAAGTCAGAAAATCATGTCCTAAAAGAAATAATGTTCTAAAAGACATCAACAAATACATTTTTGAGTTGACTATTTATGATTGTTGATTTGGAAGTCAACATCTTAAACAATTGAAGGCTATGAGAATTCTGGCTGAAACTTCTGCAGTATAATTTGCTATATATTGAAAATTCATTCTTCGTAAGTACTTTTCAGAAGGCTTCTTATTTTTCTTGTGTGTAACTTCATTTTTTGTACCTATTGAAGAATCGAGGTCTAATGTAATCCTTGTACATAGAGTAGAGAACACCTAGAAACAAAATATGTATGTCAATAGAGTATTCATGGGAAACAAACACTGCATTTCTTCACTTGTATTTTTTCTAAAACTAACCTACAATTAAAAACAAACACCCTCTATCTTATTAATTTTTGGTTTAGATCATAAAAGTGGCTCTAGGGAAAAAACAAAACAAAACTCAACTTTGATCCCTGAGTTGGGAAGATCCCTGGAGTAGGAAATAGCAACACACTTGAACCAACCCAGTATTCTCGCCCGGAAAATCCCATGGACAGAGAAGCCTGGTGGGCTATACAGTCCATGGGGTCACAAAGAGTAGGACACAATGTAGGTATTTCCTGGAGTTCTGATCCCAATGCTTTTCTCACCTCATTCACACCTATTGTTTCACTCCTAAGCAAGTAGATCTCTCTTCTGAGAGTGAGACCTATATATAGACTATATTAAATGTGACATTTCAACGTCCCATATGTAGATGGTCTCCAAAACTTGTATACAAGCAACTAAGTTGAGCATGCCCCTGTAGGTGCATTTATAAACAAAATAAATGTACTATAGCCAGTCAATATACTGATAAATCTTTTTCATTTTGTTTTTGGCTTTGGTTGCACAGTGTGGCATGTGTGCTTGGGTGCAAAATCATCTCGGCTGTGTCTCTTTACGACCTTATGGACTGTAGCGCACTAAGCTCCTCTGTCCATGGGATTCTCCAGGCAAGAATACTGGTGTGGGTGGTCATGCCCTCCTCCAGGGGATCTTCCTGAATCAGGGATTGAACCCACATCTCCTACATTGGCAGGCAGGTTCTTTACCACTAGCACCACCCAGGAAGCCCAGTAAGGCATGCAGGATTTTAATTTCTCCACCAGGGATAGAACCCATCCATGCCCCCTGAATTGGGAGTGTGGAGGGAAGTCCCCCCGCAGGCATCTTTCTAAACTGTTATTCTGACTATGTTACTCCCCTGTTTAAACCCTTCACTGGTTTACTTCATCTTGTTACTCCTCAACTAGCAACCATGAAAATCTATAGGGGGACCTGTTTTATATCAATTTAGCTAAACTGTTACTATGTTTTCCAGGATTCCCTTCTCTGCATGGTGGTGGTGGTAGTTTAGTCGCTAAGTCATGTCCGACTCTTGCAATCCCATGGACTGTAGCCCGTCAGGATCCTCTGTCCATGGGATTTTCTAGGCAAGAATATTTGAGTGGTTTGCCATTTCCTTCTCCAGGGGATCTTCCCCAACCCAGGGATTGAACCCGGGTCTCCTGCACTGCAGGCAGATTCTTTACCAACTGAACTACCAGGGAAGCCTCCTTCTCTGCATAGTTCTGAGTTAGCTTGGCCATGAGAGACATTTTACTTGAGATTTGAAAGTGAAAGGATACCTTTCCAAATACTTTTTGCACTTGTCAGGCTTGGTGCAGAGGACCGGGTGCTATTATAGTTTGTGTGTGTGTTGTTTATCTGCTGGCTCTCTTTGCTACTGTTGGGCAGCAGTCAGGCCCACAGGTCTTTCAGCTCCTTATGAATCTCCTCTATTAGCTTTTCTGGCTCCTGGGCCAGACATGGTTAATAGAGGGTTCCAGCTTTTCTTAAAGTTCATGCCATTTAGGTCGGAGTCGACATGATTCTGACTCAAGTTTCCACTTGTCTTTGTGGGTTCCAGTTCATCCTTGCAGATTCTAGTTTCTTTTTCCTTCCCAACTGCTGCCTTGTTCAGGTGCCAGGATTAGAAATAAAACCAACAGCCTGACATGGACTGTTTAACCAGCTACCCAAATTGCTTAAGGTCGTATCTCTATAATAAATCCCTTTTTCGGTATCACTACTAGTAGTTTTAGAAGGAAATGGCAACCCACTCCAGTATTGTTGCCTGGGAAATTCCATGGAGAGAGAAGCATGGCTACAGTCCATGAGGTTATGAAAGAGTTGGACATGAGTGACTAAACAACTAGTAGTTTTGCTTATCTGATTGAACAGAATGATACAGAATTTGGTATTAGAAGCTCCCAGAGGAGCATAACCCTAACATAACATAACATAACCCAGAGGATTGGTTCTGTGAATTAGTTCTGGGTTATTTGGAGTTGGTTCTCTAATATGATTAGATTTAAAGGTATTAATGGCCTTTCTCCCCCGTTCCAGTGGCTAAGAGTATGCTGACAGTCCATGGCATACATTAGCAAAACATTAAAAAATTATCACCTTGCAGATACCCTACCATGTGCCTATAGAAAGCAAGGCTTTAGGTGATCAAGTATATACTGCCATAGACCATTTAGTGGAAATAAGGAGTATAATATAGTTGGTTACTTCTAAGTGTACTGGAAAACTTGGGAAAACTATACAATGGGCTCATGACTTTTTTTTTTTTTTAAAAGATGCAATTTATTTATTTTTATTTAGATACACAAGGTCTCAGTTACAGCATGTGGGATCCAGTTCCCTGATCAGGGATCAAACCCAAGTCCCTGCATTGGGAGCTTGGAGTCTTAGCCACTGGACCTCCAGGGAGGTCCCTGAGCTTATAGCTTTTAATTCCTAGCTCAGGTTTGCATGAGGGAACTGAAAGCTTTAGACTTTCCAAAAAGAAACTCAATTCCTGTGGCCATGAGATTGCTATTTTTGAAAAATATCCACAGAGTCTAATCTTGTGAGTGATTAATCACAACACAAAATGAATTCCCAGCCTCACAACACCTCTTATATTAAAGTTTAGGGCACTGCTTTGGAAGGAATGGGACTCTGAAAATTGGAATGGGGACATATGGTCAGATTTCAGTGAAAGTGGGTCCTTGAGCCCCAATATTTTACTGACACTCCTATAGAGAAACAGTCCTCTATATCTGTCTGAGAAAGATTGAAACTTGGGCCAAAACGTAGTCTCCACTAAATGAAGCTGAAATACCAGAACTTCCTTAGTATACTTCCATGGTAAAGCAGTGATTCTTCTGACCTATGGAGCAAGGGCTCTTATGGTAGGGAAAGCTAAGTGTAAACCATTCTATATGCATCTATTATCAAAGTTATACTGCATTCCCAGGGGGACTGTATAGCTTAGTATCATCAGCAATGACTTTAAAGATGCCAGGGTGGTGATTTCTACCACATCTCTATTCATTTTGCCTCTTTTGCCAGAAGGCAGAGAGATCTTAAAGAATGATAATGGATTTATAAAAACTTAATCAGGTGATCAGTCTAATTGCAGCTACCGTACACGTGTGGTTTCAGTGCTATAGCAAATCAACCTAATTTTTGCTGTCTGATTTGCAGCTGTTAATCTGATGGATTGCTTTTTTCTGTATACCTTTTGGTAAAGACCGTCAGAAGCAGTTTGCTTTCATCTGGCAGGGCCAGCGGTATACTTTCAGTGTTGAGTCTCGGGACTGTGTGAACTTTCCAGCCCTATGCCACAATCTAGTCTGTAGGACCTTGATCATCTCTATTCCACAGGATATCACATCAGTCCATTACATTGATCGGATCTATCAAGGGGAAATTGCTACTATATTGTTAGGCTAGGGAGAAGGGTGTCTGGAATGTATACCTTCTGGGGCATTTCTTAGTATTCCCATGTCCTGTGATTAAAGAAGGTGGAAAATTACACCCAATACAGGAAGGATGATTAATGACCCACATCATTTAAGAATGAAGGTTTGGGTTAACACCCCAGTCAAATAACTATGAATAGCCAAGGTGCTTTTGGAAGGCAAAGGATGGATAAAATGTCTAGTGGAAAAACATGGTTATAATATGAGCCATGCTCACCTGACCAGTAGCAGAAACAAAGACTGTGATGGTTATGAATATTTCTTCCTTATTTTTATATGAATACACTTGTGTATATTCACCAGTTTTTTGTTTTTTGTTTTTTTTTTTACTGTTTGCCACTTTCACTTACCTACCATCTAATATAAAAAATGTTAATAGTAGTTAACCTTATATCTCAGTATTTAAGTCACAGGATATCAAAAGGGAACATGACTCAGCTCAAAAATGAATCAGCATCACCCAAAGGGACTTTGTATCCTCCTGGGGAGAGAGTTAGCATGTTTTTGGTTGTACAAGGCATGTTTGATTTTGCCGTTTGTCTTTATTTGAAGGTAAGTGTATTAAGAGATGTATATACAGATGCCAGGTGGACAAGGAGTAGAAGGTGATGGATTTGTATTATGTCAACTTAGCTAAAATGTAACTAGGTTTTCCAGAATTCCTTTCCTTTTGTCAGCTACAAATTGGCACTTGCCATCTACCTCGATAAGTATTAAATCATGTGCTGCTGCAGCAGCTCTTGATTTTCAACACCCCCTGAAAGGAGTTTAGGGTAGAAAGCAGATATGAGCCATTCTGTGCTCAGGGGAAAACTGGGAAGACAGGTCTTCAGATAGTTAGATATTTTCAGGAGCTGACTTTATGAGCCCAATTCTTTTATCTCCTATCTAGAAAAGCACTAAAATCCTTCAGGTGATGACTATTCTTTGTGACTACCAGAAAGACTAGCAGACTAGCAGAAGACCAGCTAGAAACCTTCTGGAAAAATATGTGCTTGACTCTATGTATTCCCCCTTCACCAAAATCACATACATAATGATGTTACCCCCACTCCACCCCACCCCTGCCTCTTTGGAGTAGTTTCTGAGTTATCTGAGGTGTTGTCTCCCAGGCTGAAATCTTCATTTTGCCCCAAATAAACCTCAATTTGCAACTGTCACATTGTGCATTTTTTTAAGTCGAAACTTTCATTCCCTGAAAAACTGCACAGGAGACATTTAGCATGAACCTAGAAGGCTGAAGTAAAGCAGCAGCCAAGTTCTTTTAACCCGACAAGGCACTGCTGCAGCATGTTTTTCCCATCTGCGGGGCCACTTTGTTGGCATGGGGCAGCAATCAGGAGTGTAGCTACTATGGCTCCTGCTGAATTTCCTCTTTCACTTTCTCTGACTCCTTGGCCAGGTCTGTGTTTAGTTCCAGGATGAGGGGCATCAGCTTTTTCTGTCACTCCCAGCATCTACTTTGAAGGCTTAGAAACGGTGAGAAATCCACAAGGATTCCAGAATATCCTGTGTCTTCTAGGTCATCCTTATAGGTTCTAGATTTTCCTTGCTTTTCTCATTTTTCATCTACCATTTCTTAATAACTGCTTGCTCTGACCACTTCAGGTCCCAGTTCCTGATACATAAGCAAGAGCCTTATAGTTACATAAATCCAATTACCTACAACAAATCTCTTACTTTATGCTACTACTAGTAGTTCTACAGTCTCAACAATCACAGATTGACTCACCTACCACACTGCTACGTAGAATTCCACTAACATGCCATGCTTTTATGACTTTTTCCTCTGCCTGGAGTCCCGACTTCCTTCTCTGCTTAGCTATTTCCTCTGCATTCTTGGTTCATCACATGGTTTGCATTCTTAGAGAAGCCTCCCCTGAATTCTCAGCTCTAAATGCCCCTCCTTTATGCTTGCGCTTCCAGAGCAACCTGTTATTTTGTTGTAGTACATTTGACTTTATATTGTCTTCTCCTGCTCTTGGTCTCTCTCCCTAAGGAGACTAAACTGTTTGAGGTAGGGAGTTACTTTTTATATCTCTAGACCAGCACAGTGCCTTGCACATAGCACATGCGCAGTGTTTGCTGAATGATGAAAATGAGAACACATTACTGTGTAGTAATGTTTCCTGTTGTATTTTGTTCAAGTATCACATATCACAGCTCATAGTAAGAAAATAATTACCATATAACTCCCTCTGTGCAAGTCCCACACTCATCATCTCATAATCCTAGACCTACTCAGGCTGAATATACTTTGCACAGAATGAATGGGAGCTAAGAACATTGTGACTTGTTCTTATTAATATAGACAAAAAAACCTTAGATAATTTAGGTCCCAAAGTAGATTCCTTTTCTATCTGAACTATCTGATTTAGCTGTTGATATAACCTGAATAAACCAGATAATTTTACACCATTCTTTGGATTTGACTGTGTAAATGTCACTTAATTTACAGACTAATAAAAAAAATTGCCTATCGCTCAAGCTGAATAGCTGAGTTACATAGGGTATAAACTATTCACTGCTCCTTTTACTACAGAGGATAATACAAACTATAACCTAGTTCTCTACTAGGTTTTTCCTTTTTAAAATTGAAGTATATTTCACATACAACATTATGGTGTACAACATAATGATTCTGTATTTGTATGTATTGTGAAATGATCATCACAATAAGCCAAGTTAACATCTATCACCAGATATAGTTACAGAATTTTTTCTTTTGATGAGAACTTTCAAGATCTACTCTCTTAGCAACCTTCAAATATGCAATACAGCATTATTAACTATAGTCACCATGCTATATATTATATCCCCATGACTTATGTATTTTATAACTGGAATTTTGTACCTTTGCCTACTGAGTTTTTTTTTCAGTGCTTAAACTACCAAGACATTAAGCCTATAACTGGCCAGCAACCTCAACCGCATTATTAACTATAGTCACCATGCTATACATTATATCCCCATGACTTATGTATTTTATAACTGGAATTTTGTACCTTTGCCTACTGAGTTTTTTTTTTTTTCAGTGCTTAAACTACCAAGACATTAAGCCTATAACTGGCCAGCAACCTCAACCAAGTGAAGATTGCTGCCTTTCTTTCCAGTCCTCCTCCATTAATCATCTTGATCCAATATTCATGAATGAATATGAATGAATGAATGAATAAAAATATGCTCTAATCTGAATGAATTAATAATAAAAATACTCTCAAAGATGGTTGAATCATATACAAATTAAGTAGGTTACCTAGAGTCACAGCTCCTACAACAAATCCTTGGGCAGCAACTCTCATGTGAATAAGATGAATGGACATTTTCTGATCTCTTCTGTATTTTAACTTGTAAAGACCATAGGACACCACAGTCACAAAGCCTGCTATCCCTGTAAATTAAAAAAGTAGAGATTATATAAATAGCAGGCTAAAATTTCCCAAGAACTTAGAGATTTGAATAAAGGACTGCCCAAGGGGTCAGTATGTGGAAGATAAGCAGGCAAAACACCAAAAAATACTTCATTAATGGATTCAGTATTTGCAGTTTTGACTATTTCAGAAAAAATCGAATTGTATAGTATAGAAACTTGTCTAGTAGTTTTCCTGAGGCATGGTTTCAAATTTGTAGGCAGTTAAGACTTTTATTTGGGGCAAGCTGTTTAACCAGTGAGTGAACCAACCAAAATCTCAACATTCATAGCTTTTGGGTGTTTGGCTTTATTCCTCTCTAGTTTTTATTAATATTAAATAAGGAGTAAATCTAGTGAAGTGAAAGAAACTTTAATATCTTAAGTGAAAATGACATGTTGAGTTTTAGTAAGAGGTTAAAAAGGTGTGAATATTTGCATGAGAAGCCTGTGACTCTGGGAAGAACTGTGATTCTAAAAAATTCCAGAAGCCATACAAATATTTTTTTACATATGTCAAGAACTGAATATACTGCTGTGACAACCAAGATTCTATGCAGTTGACTCTAAAACAGAAAACTGAATAGGAATCAACTGAATAGGGAAAATTCTAGTAAGTGATTTGAAACAGTGTGAGAAGTTAATCCATGACAAATCAAAATAACCATATAACAAATAAGGGGATAACTATCTGAACTAGCTTGAATTTACATCTCACACCAGACCCTACAAAAAACTCTGGATGGGTTAGAATTAAGTATGAAAACAAAGCAAATTTATCAAAAAAATATAGAAGAAAATAAAACAGAATATTTATGACATCTAAAAAAGGAATAAGGTAGACTTAAAGTGAGGACAAAAATACTGTATTTTGATGACAGAATAAAGGAAACTTCTGCATGGTAAAAGTGTGGCTCTATTTGGGGGGGATCTGTCTTCTACTGATTTATGCATCTACCTTCATCAATACCACATTGTCTTGACTGCTATATCTGTATAGTAACCCTTAATATCAGGTAAGGATGATTCCTCCCACTTAGTACTTTTTCTCCAAAAAGGTTTCTTTATGTCAAACCTCAACATGAATCAGCCACAGATATACATGTATCCCCTCTTGAAGCTCCCTCCCATCTCCCTCCCCATCCCACCCCTCTAGGTTAATACAGAGCCCCTGTTTGAATTTCCTGAGCCATACAGCAAAGCAATTATCCTTCAATAAAAAATAAATAAAATTTTAAAAAAGGTTGTTTTAGCCATTCTAGAACTTTTGCTTTTATATGAATTTTAGAATAAGCTTGTTTATATCTACAAAAAAAACCTCATTGCTGGTATTTTGATAGGAATTACACTAAACCCATAGATGAGTTTGGGGAAAACTGACATCTTTATTGAGTCATACAATCCACGAACACAACAGTCTCTATATTCATTTAGGTCTTCTTTGATTTCTTTCATTAGCATTTTGTATTTTTCACCATACAGATTCTCTACATGTTTTCTGAAGCTTGAAAGTGTATTAGTCGCTCAGTCATGTCTGACTCTTTGCAACACCATGGATTGTAGCCTCCTGCCTGTCCCCTGTTCATGGAATTCTCCAGGCAAGAGTACTGAAGTGAGTAGCTATTCCCTTCTCTAGGGAATCTTCCTGATTCAGGGATTGAACCCAGGTCTCCTGCACTACAGCAGATTCTTTACTGTCTGAGCCACCAGGAAAACCCTAATCATTTCATTTTCTTTAGGGTGACTGTAAATGGTCTCATGTCTTTCATTTTGGCTTCCATGTGTTTGTTGTTAGTATATGGAAACGCAATTGATGCTAAAGTAGAATAGCAAGTTTTGACTATGTTGGCATGTGTTTGTCTCTATGGGTGGGTGAGGATATATTAATTCTCTCAGATCCACTTAATAAATGGAAATAAGGATCAGAGTAAATAATCACATTTATATGAATATTTTGTATGCTAATCAGCAATAAATGAAATTGAAATAAAAATGACAAACAAAAGCCGCAAAAAACAAATTATAGTAAAACAATGATGGCAGGTACACTGAGAAACAGGTACAATGCTGAAAGCTCTGTAAAGATTTAGCCAAATCATTCTGGAAAGAAATCTGAAAAGATACAATAATTGATATTAAACTGAACATGTGAGAAGTTTAAGAGGGAAAGGACATATGTATACCTATGACTGATTCATGTTGATATATGACAGAAACCATCACAATATTGTAAAGTAATTACCCTCCAATTAAAAATAAAATTAAAAAAACTGAACATGCTTCATGCCCTGAAAATTCTGCTTTGGGGAAAATACTCCAAGGAAGTAAGCAAAAGAAAAGTCAAGAAGCTGACACAAAGATGTTTACAGCTACACTATGTATGAGGAAAAACAAAACAATCCAAATGGCCCAAACAGAGGAAAAACTATCAGAGCTGTAAAAAACTTGTAAATATAATTATATTATAGTATAATATACTACTATGAAATGTGAAGTAAAAGAAGGAAAAACAAATAATCTATTGACACAGAGTTTAAATACATGTAATGTATTTAAAGTGTCATTATTTAGACCTTAGCAGTGACCATAAGATTTTAAACAATATAAATCACTTATAACGACAGAAGTCAAGATAAGAAATTAAAATGTTCTATAAATTATCTGAGGATACTCCATCCTGTGGCAGAAAATACTTAGTAGATAGTCTTAATAAAACAAGTAAAACAAACTAATAATATATATACAAATTTTATCATTTAGCTTTCCAGTAGGAACTTGGCTCTCTTCCCTTATTAAGACTCTGTTCTTACTGAAATTTGTTTTGCTTCTTTCAGAAATTAAAGTCAGAACCTTTCCTGTTTTCCATACAGCATCTCTGTAGTTGGTATATAATTGAGTTTAGCTGGAAACACTTTTATCTTTCTACTTTAATCACCCTAAATGTCTCTGGAAAAACAATTTAACTTACAACAGACACAGTGATTAGTCTGTTCATTATAGTGATCTGTTCAAGTGACACTGAGTTCTTGAATTTTTTTTTCTAGTTAAAAATGCTAAAGATGATGAATAAATCACTATAAAATTATTTGCCTCCATTTCTTGTGCTAGTACAAGCCTTAATCAAATTAAGTGAAACTTTTAAACACAGAATACTACTTTAAAGTAAAATTTTGATTCTTTTTGATACGTGAATAATGACACATAAAGTTGCTAGATTTGTAGTGACATTTAATGGAAACATATGACTTATACCTATTTAGAAGCTTTTGTGGAATTAATCACAAACTTATGTGTGTCTGATTAATACATATATATATTTAAATTTTATTGGAGTATAATTGATTTACAACCTTGTATTAATTTCTGCTGTACAACAAAGTGATTCTGTTTTACATATATATTTTCTTATTCATATTCTTTTCCATTTATAGTTAATCACACTATATTGAGTCTAGTTACCTATGTATATATATGATTTAAATACTTTTTAAAAAATAGTTTCCAGACTAAACACAAGGAAAGAGGGATGGCTGAAGTATACAATAATAATGCTTAGGGCAGCTAAAGTATCCAAAAGAGAAGGAAGAGAAAGCTTAGCTTTTGAAACAAAATACTGGTGCTTAGATTTTTTTTTTAAACTCCATATATATATATATATATAGTATTTGATAAAAATGTAAACACATTAAATATGTGTTGGGAAAGGATAAAGAGGCCAAGACTCCAGATACAATTATAATAATATTGATACTTCTTGCATCAAGAGTTTATTTAACCATCAATCTTAGCACCTGGAACACATCAGGAAGCCAACAACAAGCCTCAACAACAACAGACTTTCATTCAGAGCTTCTTAACTCTGAACTGACTCACAGTTCTTTTGAGCTTGGGTTTCTAGCTTCTGGCAACACAGAATATTAGAAGCAGAAGTTTCTGATGGTACCCAACAGTAATGGAAGAAAGAGAAAGATTTATAAACATTGGACACAAGAACTTAAAGAGATATGTAGATCTTCCTTAACTTGTGATTGGATTACATCTTGATAAACCCATCATAAGTTGAAAATACTGTAAGTCAAAAATCCATTTAATACAACCTCACCTATTGAACATCATAACAGCCTAGCCGACTTTAAACGTGCTCAGAGTACTTATGTTAGCCTGTAGTTAGGCAAAGTCATTGAATACAAAGCCTATTTTATAATACAGTGTTGAATATCTCATGTAATTTATTGAATATTGTACTGAAAGTGAAAAACAGGATGTTGGGTACAGAGTGGTTGTAAGGGTATTGGTTGTTTACCTTCATGATGGTGATGCTGACTGGGAGCTGCTGCTGTCCAGCACCATCATAAGAGTATTGTATCACATATCGTTAGCCCAGGAAAAGACAACATTCAAAGTATGATTTCTACTTGAACGCAGATTGCTTTCTCATCATCTCAAAGTCAAAAAGTTGTAACTCTGTATACAGAGTCTCTGTATATATCTCAATAGTTCCTAACAGACTCAGTCTAATAAACTGAATTGGCTGCCAGTGATTCTGAATCATTATAGAAAAGTTACAGTCCATTCAATCAATTCTATTTAGACTGGTTGGGAAGTTAAAAAAATTTTTTTTTAATATAAAACTGTAATTTTACTTTTCATATTTATTTATTGGCTGTGCCAAGAGGCATGTAGGATCCTAGTTCCCCAACTAGGGATTGAACCCACGCCCCCTGCACTGGACATGCAGAATCTTAACCACTGGACCACAAGGGAAGTACTTGGCAACAAGTACTTTTAAATAGACTGTGAATGAAAATGAATTAAACAGAATAAAAATTTGATGTTTCATAATAATAATAGCTAACATTTACTGAGTATTTGTCATACACTAGGAACTGTGCTGAAAGTTTAACTCATACATGCATAGAAGGGGTTAGCTTCAATTATCTGAAAGTATTCAATTATATAAAAGATTTCAATACTCAAAGATACTGGTTGAGGTATTATTGTGTTATTACAAACAGTTTTACAGTATCCAGTCAAGGCTTGTACTTACCTACAGGGACAAATGGGGAGTCTCTAGATTTTCTGATCAGTCGGGATAACTGGCCTTCATCTTCATCTGCTGACCACTGGTTATCTGAAGACATTTTTCTCTCTAATAACTAGGGGATAAATGTGGTTGCTATGAATGCTCAGAAAGAATCTGTTTCCCTCTTCCAATATCCTCTTGATTACGTGTTCTTCATTTGTTTGACATGACTGTCTGCTCAACTGAAATAAAGTTATCTTTCCTTCACCCTCTGCATTGTGGAATCCTTTCATTTTGTTTAGGGGTGGAGGAAAAAGAAATATACAGAGTGGTAAATAATAATCAGATCCCATGAATACAGAGTAAAAACATAGATCATATAAGTGTTATTCAGTCCCCTTTCACTGCTCAGCATTTGTAATCATTGGGAATCTCAGAACTTCCACAGAGAGTAAGAGCAGAGTTTCTTTTACAAAATACAGTTTTAAAGAATGATGGCAAAGCCAACATAGGCAAAAATAACTCCAAATTTACAGTTATTGGGAGAATGACCACTCCAGTTCTGCAGAATGTGTAGGGTACTATAAAGTCATTGAGATTTTTACCAAGCTCCTACCATGTACCAGGTGCTACCCTAGTCAATGGAAATAATCTTCCTTGTCTGCACAGGATGAATGAGGAAGCTAGCAAAAGCAACTGTAATCACAATCAACACGATCTGGAAGTATCTGTTTGTTATCCGTGCAACCCTCTATTTTTAACCCTCAAATCTGAAATACGATGGCTTCATTCTTTGATATCAATCAGCTTTCATCAGAAAATGTAATCTGGTAAGTGGCAGAAGCACAATACCTTTAGCGTACTCCACCACTTGCAGCCTGTCTTCTGGTGTTCGCTTAGCAGGAAGCCGTGGATCAGAACAGGCTTTGCAAAGACGGGACACGTTTAGGTGCAATTTCTAACTAATTGATGATGGGAAAGCCAGTGCCCTCGCCCCAGTAAGGGGGAGTGGCCGGCTGGTATTGGCCAAGGTTTCATAAGCCCCAGCTGGAAACTTACTAGTAGCAGGACCTGGACCACAAACATTAGGTTTTCGAAGATAGCATTCAAGGAAACATTAAGCTTTTCAAGAAAAGGCCTTTCCTTCTGCCTTCAAAAGGGCGCTCCCAATTCCCTCTGTGGTTGAGTCCCCATTACCCAACTCCTATTCCAGAAATTGAATGGAAAGTGGGGGCAGGGTTACAACAGTGGGTTTGTAGGTGGGAGTGGGGTTAGCCTTATGAGGCCAAGACTCTTGTTGTCTTTCAGTGCGCTTGCCAGATGGCCGCCCACGGTGGCCGAGATCTGAGGCTGAGGAGCCGCAAGCCTGTCCCAGCTCATCTGACCGCCAAGCCCTCGCACCTGAGCTACACGTGGAGCTGGGAGATGCATGCTCGCCCTGCCAGGAAGGACGTGACATCACTGCGCCCTCGGCCAATCCAAAGGCCCTGGGGCGGGAGACAGACGGTGTGAGGGAGCTGCGCCTGCGCGGCACGAGACTACTCTGTCTCCCTGCGGGTGGTGGTGGACCCTGTTTTCGCTGCTTCTGTGAGGGTGCAACCTTGAGGCCTCAGAGAAATTCTGACTCAGGTCTCCCGACTGCAGCCACGAACGCCTCAGGCTGAGGACAGAGGACCAGGTAGAGTTCATGCTTTTACCTTAGAAGTTTGAAATTTTTAATTATTTTAGATTTACAGAAAAGTTCCCAGAATAGTACAAAAAACTGTGTATATGATACCTTAGATCCCTCTTTGTTAACATTTAGTCGCATTTGCTTTATCATTTTCCTCTGGATATGGTTTCTTCCTTCCAATGAGCCGCCTGAGAGAAACTTGCACATGGATAGGCCTGTACCCCTGTATACTTTGTGTGCACTTGGTCTATTTTCTTACATAACCATCATACAAAGAGCAAAATCAGGAAATAAACAGTGCTATAATACGATAATCTCAAGATTTTATTCATATTTCACTAATGGTCCCAATAATCCTTAACAGCAAAAAAAAAAAAATTTTTTTTCTTGTCAAGGATCCAGTCCACTCCAATACATATTACATTTGGTTGTCAAGTGTCTTTTAGACTCCTTTAATCTGGAATGTTTCCTTAGTTGATTGATGTATTACTCAAGATACTTCAGAGATACAGAACTGATAGGTTTTTTTTTTTTTTAATATTTATTTGCTGCTTTGGCTGTGTTGGGTCTTAGCTGTGGCACATGGGATCTTCATTGTGACCCATGGACTCTCTAGTTTGTCTTGTGAACTCTAGAGCTCAGTGGGCTTCAGTAGTTGCAGGTTCTTAAATTTCTGATCCTACCCAGTGACTTTATTTTTCCCTTCTGTGAAATGAATAGTGAAGCTGTCTGCTGAGAGGACATTGTGGAAATGAGTGTGGTGAAGGTTTGTCCTTTGTGGCAAATGAGGGCAAATTATGAGATTTCTTAGCAGCAGTGAAAGTCTAACTCAGATTTTGTGCTTTCTCCTGAGAGCAGCAGAGGAAGAAAATGGCTGGAATCAATTGTTTGCTTAACAAAGGTTAATTGAGTGCTGCAGACAGAAAGGTGTCTTAAGACAAATGCCCTGTCCTCAAGAAGCTTAGAATGAGTTGGGGAGATGGATGAGTAAAGCAGTGTCACATGAGAACCTGTTGAGATGATGGGAGGAAGAGGTATGGGCTTATAGGAGCTAAAGGATCTTAAAATTCAAACTGGAGAGTTAAAGAATTCTTTTAGAGAAAGTGGCTTATGGGATATTTTAAAAAATTTTTAAATTTTTTATTTTTTTATTTTTTTCATTTATTTTTATTAGTTGGAGGCTAATTACTTTACAGTATTGAAGTGGGTTTTGTCATACATTGACATGAATCAGCCATGGAGTTACATGTATTCCCCATCCCGATATTTTTTTTAGAAAACTTATAGATTTTAGGTGAAGAGATGGTAGGGATGTTTCAGGCAGAGGGCACAACTTGTGGAAAGGCCCAGAAGCAAACAGCAAAAGCGGTTCAAGGTGTAGAATTGGGTGGGAGTGGCTTATAGAGGATGGAGCTATATGACCAGTGGGGCCAGTTCATGAGACCCTTGCATTTTATTCATGAAAATTTTTTTATTGGAGTATAGTTGATTTACAATATTGTGTTAGTTTCAGGTGTATAGCAAAGTGAATCAGTTCTCTCTCTCCATAAATATATATCCGTTCTTTTTTTAGGTTCTTTTCCCACATAAGTTGTTAACAAAATATTGAGTAGAGTTCCCTGTGCTGTATAGGTCTTTGTTAGTTACCTATTTTATATATAGCAGTGTGTATATGTTAATCCTAATCTCCTAATTTATCACTTACTCCTATGTTTTCCCTTTGGTAACTACAAGTTTGATTTCAAGATTTGTGAGTCTGTTACTATTTGTAAATAAGTTCCTCATGTCATTTTTAAAATTAGATTCCACATATAAGTGATATCATGTGATGTTTTTCTCTGACTCACTTCATTAGTATAATAATCTCTGGGTCCATCCATGTTGCTGCAAATGGCATTGTTTCATTCTTTTTTTAATGGCTGAGTAATATTCCATTGTATACACGTGCCATATTTTCTTTATCTGTTCATCTGCTGATTGACATTTTTGTTGCTTCTTTGTCTTGGCTATTGTAAATTGTGCTGCTATGAACATTATCGTGCATGTATTTTTTTGAATTATGTTTTTTGTGAACATATACCAAGGACTGAGACTGCTGGATCATATGGTAATTCGATATTTAGTTTTTTAAGGAACCTCAATATTGTTCTCCATAATGGTTGTACCACTTTAAATTCCCACCAGCCGTGTAGGAGGGTTCCTTTCTCCACAGCCTCTTCAGCATTTTTGTTTTTAGACTGTTTGATGATGGCCATTTTGACTGGTGTGAGGTGATTCATCATTGCATTTTTCTAATGATTAGTGATGTTGAGCATCTTTACACGTACTTTTGGGCCATCTGTCTTTTTTGGAGAAGTGTCTCTGGATCTTCTCCTCATTTTTTTGAGTGGGTTGTTATTTTGGTATCAAGCAGCATGAACTGTTTGTATATTTTGGTGATTAATACTTTGTTGGTTGCTTTGTTTGCAAATATTTTCTCCCATTCTGTTGGTCATCTTTTTGTTTTGTTTATGTTTTCTTTTGCTGTGCAAAAGCTTTTAAGTTTAATTAGGTCCTGTTTGTTTATTTTTGTTTTTATTTTCATTACTCTAGAAGGTGGATCAAAAAAAGATATTGCTATAATTATGTCAGAGTGCTGCCTATGTTTTCCTTGAAGAGTTTTAGGTCTTTAGTCCATTTTTATTTTTGTTTCTAATGCTAGAGTGTTCTAATGTCATTCTTTTACATGTAGCTGCCAGTTTTCCTGGCATCATTTATTGAGGAAACTGTCTTTTCCTCATCCTATATTCTTGCTTCTTTTGTCAATGATTGATTGACCACAGGTGTGTAGATTTATTGCTGGATTTTCAGTTCGGTTCCTTTGATCTGTATTTCTTTTGTGCTGGTGCCACACCTGTACTCAGAAAACTATAAGGTGCTGATGAAAGAAATCAAAGATGACACAAACAGTTGGAAAGAAATACCATGTTCTTGGATTGGAAGAATCAGTATTGTCAAAATTGAGGCAGGAGGTAGCTGGGACCCAGGCTAGGCAATTTCAGCTATACTCTTGTTTACATTTCTTGGGGCAAGAAAAAGGTGAGCTGTAGGTTACATACTTACAACCAGCCTCCTGTTTGCTCTTCCACAGGGAAGTAACAACTGAAACAGGGTAAATAGCCAGGCTTTGTCTCCTGAGGACACCTTAAAATAACAGTCATGGCAGGAACAGAGAGGGGCTAACCCTTGTTTGAGTAAAAGGATCAGGAGGTCGTATATTTTCCATCCTTGGGGCAGGGCTCCTTAGGATTTAAAAAGGAGGGGACCCTACTCCCATGATATATGATGCTAATATGTGATCTCATTAGCCTCTGGGATGGAATCCCTCTTGGAAAAAAAGTTGTACACATGTGTGTTGGGGAGAGTCTTATGGAAAGAGAAACCAGATAATTGGCTAAAGGTAAACAAAGACTCAGAAGAACTGTCCTATGTAAATGACTTAACCCCCTCTTTACTGTGCTCCTCCTCCCTAGGGGGGATGCCCACACCCTTTCTCTCTGGGTGTGCATCTCTGCCTCGCTTCTATCTTAACAAACTGTCTCTGTGTATTCTCCCATTTATTGTTGTGCTATGTCTCTAATAGTAAATTTTGTACCTGCATTTACAGCTTTTGCCATCATGAGAAATGCATTTTTCCCTGGGGGCAAAGATCCAGGGAAAAATAGCTTCTAGCCTCTAGCACTTGTTGGTCTGATGGCTAGGATTCCTGGTTTTTATCCAGGCTGTGAGAGTGTTAGTCGCTCAGTCATGTCTGAGGTTTTGCAACCCTATGGACTGTAACCTGCCAGGCTTCTTTGTCTCTGGAATCCTCCAGGCAGGAATACTGAAGTAGGTTGCCATTCCCTTCTCCAGGGGATCTTTCCAACCTGGGGGTTGAACCCAGATCTCCCACTTTGAAGGCAGAAATCTTTACTCTCTGAGCAACTAGGGAAGCCCAGGCTACTCAGGTTCACTTCCTGGACAGGGAATTAGGGTCTTGCTTCACACCACCACTCATTGCTGCCTCTCCAAGATCAAAATGACTATACTATCATACATGTTTGTCAAAAATTCATCAACCTGTACAATTAAAATGGGTTGACTTTGTTATATGTAAATTACACATCAATAAGCTGATTTAAAATTTTTAAAAAATGAGTATACTATCCTAGGCAATCTACAGATTCAGTGCAATCCTTCTCAAATTACCAATGCCATTTGTCATAGAAATAGAACAAAAATGTTTTAAATTTGTATGGAAACACAAAAGACCCCGAATAGCCAAACAGTCTTTAAATAGAAAAACAGAGCTGGGGGAATCAGGCTTCCTGACTTCAGACTATACTACAGGATCTTGCATTTTAAGCTAAGGATTTTGAACTTTGATCTGAAAGCCATGAGAAGCCACCAAAGGATTTCAGGCAGGAAGTGGTTTTTTCTTTAGCTTCTAGAAGCATCATAGAGAACAGCTTGGGAGGGGTGGGGCTGTGGTGGGGCTTACTTAATTGAAGTAAGGAGTGATATGTGCAGAAGCAATGGAAGAAGAAAGGAAGGGCCAGTGTCTGGTTGTAGGAAGAAAGAGAGAAAGCTAGGATGATGTGTTGGGTTCCCAGCTTGAGTGACAGTGACAAATGGTGATTTTGCTATTTGCTGAGATTAAACAAATACAGAATAAGAAGCAGGTTAGAGGTAAAGGAGACCCATAGTCAGATATTGGCAGATTTTACAGCAATAGGAAAATAAGGCATGAATGGGAGAGTGGTGATGAATTGATTTACACTGCAGTCCAGCCTGGTTAGAGAAGGGAATCCATCTTGGTTGGTAGGGCAAGACAGATTAGATTTATCCAAGATTTCTAAATTGAAAAATGGGTGGGAGAGGTAAAAGGCTGGAAGGCTGGGTTTCCAGAATGAAACTTTAGAGTTTAAAATTTTATATGTGGCACTTTGGAGGTGATGATGATATGCTTTGATAGATGTTTAGTATGTCTATTTTCCTCTAGAAATGGTAAGTTTATTTGTAGGAGCACTTTTTTTCCCAAGGAGAGGATCTGTATCTTTCATCAGACTCTCAAGGAAATCTCTTAGGACCCTATAAAAATTAAGAATTGGTATTAGCCCCATCATAACCTATTTCTCATATTTTCAGACATGGCTGTCATGCAGTTGCTATATGAGCAGAAGGCAAATGTTTCTTTATAAAATTTAACTCAGAAGGGCCCTGCAGAATATGAAGGGAAGAAAATAAAAGCACAACAGCAAAAAGGTAGCTGACAGGTTAGCAGTTTATTAATAGTGTCCGCTCTCTCCAGTGTTTCCTCCTGCTTTTAATATTGGAGCAGATGAGGGGTATGTATTGGCATGTAGCTTGGTATATGGCATCATTTATGTTTATAAATAAATGTATATCTTACTGTTTAAGCCTTTGGTTTTTTAGAAAAAAAGTTTTTAGATTTCTTTGTTCTTAAGCTTTGGTGGACAATAAAGTGGAAAAAAAAAGCTCTTCCTCTGGGATCAGAGTTAATAATCTGTTCCCATAACCTGAGAGGTGAGATAGAATTTGAAAGGAGTGCTGTTTCTTTTATAAGCTTAATACTGCCTGCTTAGCTTGACAGGTAAAATGGAAGCCAATATTGGAAGGACTAAGAAAATCCTGTAAGTATCCACAGTACTCCCTGTAGAAGTTACTTTCAGCAGCTGAAGCAAATGCATTTCATGCAGGTGCCAATTTTTTATTGTCAGGTACAAAAATGAGAGCTTCGCCAAGTTCTTATGAAAGATTTTTAAAATATGGAATCTTCAGAAAACATTTTAGTGTGTAATAATTAAGTCAATTGAAGTTCCAGAATGACATTTATAGAAATGAAGGATCTTTTCTAATAGGAAAATAGTCTTTATTCCTCTCACAAATACTTAGGGTGGCAGGATCTTGACCACAGTGAGGGGCCGTGTGGAGCAGTTCCAGTGCTCTTACTAACCATCTTACATATTGTTTCATCCCCACAAAAATCCTAGGAGATGTGGGTACTGTTACCCTCTTATGCTAAGTGAGTAAAATATTAGTAAAATGTGGTGATGAGATTTGTTCAAGTATTCTGACTTCAGGGACTTCCTTGGTGGTCCAGTGGCTAAGACTCTGCACTTCTAAAGCAGGGCACCTGAGTTTGATCCCTGGTCAGGGGACGAGGGCACTTCCCTGGTGGCAGTAGTGTTAAAGAGTCTGCCTGCCAATGCAGGAAACACAAGAGATGTGGGTTCGGTCACTGAGTCGGGAAGATCCCCTGGAGTAGGAAATGGCAACTTGCCCCAGTATTCTTGCTTGGGAAATCCCATGGACAGAGGAGTCTGGCAGGAGTCCATGGGGCCACAGAGGATTGGGCAAAGCCGAGCAGCAGGTGACTAGATCCCGCATACTGCAACTAACGATCCTGCACCTGGCACAGCCAAAATAAAGAAATATTTAAAAACTAACAAACATTTTGGAAGCTTTTTTCACTGGACCACAATGCTGGGGAAAGCATTGAGGTGTCAGTTGACAGAGGCCTTAAATACAGAGTTGAGCAGCTTGAATTCAGTTTAATGATGAATAGATATCTTTGTAATTTTGAGTTGTGGGAATGGTCAAATTAAATTGTTCTGGAAATTATGAGCTCATTCTCAGAAAGGGATGATGAAGGAGTGGAGGCATGAAGACCTGTTTGAAGCATTTTCTGGTATGAGAGATCAGGACTTGGGTGAGGAAGCCCCTTCTTTGTACCCCAGGAAAGTTGTTTGCTGAACTTCTGCTTTATTGTGGGTTGAAATGGGTGAAAGAGGGAAAGGAAGGTTAAATCAGTTGTAAAAGGAATGTCTTTCTACTACTGTATTGAGGTGTATTATCCCCTCCTTACCTTAGAGCTACTTCTCTGTCATACCCTTGAAGCAGGTGATGCCTGGCAAGTTCCAGCATAAATGGTTTATCACTCTAGCCATCCCCATTCAGTCTACACATGTGGTCATCCAGGCATTAATTCTGAGGCTAAGGTGGTGGCTATGGAAGTGCAGTAGACGGACCAGTTGAAAGATATGTAGAAGAGGCAGGACTTCATGATGAATCCTTTGGCTTCACAGTGAGCACCTGCTATATAGTACACGCTGTATTGGGCATGTAGAAGAAAGGAGGAAGAGACTGGTGGTTATTAATAAGTGCTAAGAGATTTCTCAAAGAACTATCTTCTTGAAACAGCCAGCAAATGCTTTCTAGGGCATCACTTTACCTGTTCCTTAGGAAATTATTACAGATATTGAGGAAGCTGGAAAATGTTGCTTATTTAGGGAAGAAGAGAGTGAATTCTTTTTTGATGTGGTAAATCCAAAATATCAAAGTCATGGCAACTGTGAGGCTTAGGAATCTTCTTCACATAGATGGTGGTTCACAACCTAAGTTTATAAGGAACTCTCAAGGGACTGAACACAGACCAAATGAGTCTTAGGGGATGATTCAAGAGAATTGGTGGAGGAAGGGGCAAACGGTTATAGAGACTAGGATTCAGAAGAGCTGGAGAGGCAGGGCAGCATTGTAGGGAAGTCTGGGCTTTGGAGTCAGTTGAGCTGTGCGGGAATACCAGGATGACCATTCACTCTGTGGCCCTGGGCACGTGACAGAACATCCATTGGTCTGCTTTCTTCTTTGTCAGATGCAGAAAATTACACCTGCCTGGTAAAGTTGTGAGTACTATATGAATTCTGTAAAACTCCCTAGTATAAAGAAGGTGGGTAATAAATGAAATTTTTTATTATTTGCTGTTAGAGTCATAGAATAAATGAATCATTCCAAGGAGAAGGTTAATATCAGTTTCAGATACATTGTAAAGACTGTGAAGGATGTCTGGGTTGCACTATGGGATGTGAGAGATTTTTATCTTTAAAAATGGTGAATTCTGGGAACGTCCCTGGTGGTCTGGTGGTTAAGACTATACTTCCAATGCAGGGGGGTGTGAGTTTGATCTCTGGTCCAGGAGCTAAGATCCCATATGCCATTTGGCCAAAAAAAAAAAAAAGGTAAATTCTGAATGGTAATTTTCCTTGTTCCTATGTAATTCTCTGTAGGTTCCCAAATAGTTTCCTTTAGAAACAAAATAATGTCATACATCATCTGTGTATTATTATTATTATTTTAAAAACTGAACTAGAAATTGGGAACATTGGCCACTTTATGTTCATTTCCTGGGCCTTCAAGTTAATATGACATTTGCCTCAGTTCTGTGGTGATTCCATGGTTCAGGGAATCCTGGTTATTCTTTATGTAGCCTGAATGCAGTGGTCATGTATGGATGTGAGAGTTGGGCTGTGAAGAAAGCTGAGCACCGAAGAATTGATGCTTTTGAACTGTGGTGTTGGAGAAGGCTCTTGAGAGTCCCATGGACGGCAAGGAGATCCAACCAGTCCATCCTAAAGGAGATCAGTCCTGGGTGTTCATTGGAAGGACTGATGCTGAAGCTGAAACTGCAATACTTTGGCCACCTCATGCAAAGAGTTGACTCATTGGAAAAGACCCTGATCCTGGGAGGGATTGGGGGCAGGTGGAGAAGGGGACGACAGAGGATGAGATGGCTGGATAGCATCACCGACTTGATGGACATGAGTTTGAGTAAACTTTGGGAGTTGGTGATGGACAGGGAGGCCTGGTGTGCTGCGATTCATGGGGTTGTGAAGAGTCGGACACTACTGAGCGACTGAACTGAACTGAATACTTTTGGTTTTAAATATTGAGGTATTTAGAGTGCCACTTATTGAATTGCTTTATTTTTTGCTTTTGTTGACATTAGTCTGCTATGATTCATTACACTGTGAACTCCTTAATGGATAAATAAGAACTGAATTTCAATTATGTTAAGTTCTGTGTTTTCTAAAGCAATACCAAAAAGAATGGCTTATATTAGGGTCAAGAGTACAAAAGGGACTATTATGTAATATTTGCCTCACTTTCTATTCAAGTGTGAAATATGTAGGAATTTTCTGCTACAATTCATTACACCGTGAACTCCTTAACAGATAAATAAGAACTGAATGTCAATTATGTTAAGTTCTGTGTTTTCTAAAGCAATACCAAAGAGAATGGCTTATATTAAGGTCAAGAGTACAAAAGGAACTGTTATGTAATGTTTGCCTCACTTTCTATTCAAGTGTGAAATATGTAGGAATTCAGGGGAAGCTGCTGGATTATTGGAACAGTTAGGAACAGGATATAATAAACATATAAATATAATAAAATTTAGTAAGTTTTTGTTGTTTTTAGCCATTAAAGTAAGTGTTGAGTTCATGGACCCAGGGTCTTAACAAAATTAGGAACAAGCTGATGGAAATAGTAACCATCCCAAAATCTGCCCTTCAGGTTCCCAACCCTGCCTACTGTCTTTCAGTTCCTTGAAGATATTGTTTTTCTTTTTTGTTTGTTTGTTTGTGACACAAGCTGTTCCATTAGGCTGAAATACTCTATTCATCCTCTGAAATTCAGCTCAGATGTCACTTCCTCAAGGAAGCCTCTGATCCTCTCCCTGGGAGGGTCAGATTCCATTCTCCTGAACTTCTTCCTCAGAGAGAGCACTGATCACAACTGTATATTCTCCCAGAGAACAGAGAACAATTCTAGCTTATTCAGGGCTCTAAGCCAAGCACCAAGAGCAGAGTACACAGTAAGCATGAAGTAAATGTTGAATGAAGTTCAGCATTTATTAAGCACTAAGTACCTCACTTCATTAACTCCTCACAGTAACTCTTTAGGTAGATATTATCCCTATTAATACATGACAAGAGTGACACTGGAGAAGTAACTTGCCCCAGGTTATATAGTCAGTGACTGACACAGCCAGAACTTGATTCATGTGATTTTGATGGCCAAGCCAGTGTTCTTTTTTTCTTTTATTTCTCTTATTGTGTGCTATTATCCCATGGAAAAGCCAGTGTTCTGAACATGGCACTATGCTTAGCAAGATCAGAATGCAGTGATGTACTTATAATGGACACTTGTAGTGTGCCTTCCCACCATCCATTCCTGCTTTCCCTAATCACAGGCCCTGCTTTCATGTGGAGGATACACAACTCTCCTTGTCTCAGTCCCCAAGGTTTGGGTGTCCTCAGCCCTTGGGATGACGTGCTGTGCTCATCAACATGACTCATCCCATTGAAATAGGATGAATGACTCAGGGATGGACTTCTGACCTAATATTGTCAATTGAAGAATCAATTGAGACTCAACTGTAGAACTCTGGAGTGTTTCCAAAAAGTTGTCTTGATCTTTTCAACTGGCCATGGATCTTGGAAGCATGAAGACTAGCATTATTTCCAAAGACTACCACCTGAAAGAGAGAGGAGGGCAGATGTGACCCTAGACACTGTCTGACCACTGATTACATTATCTGAGCCTTGCCCAAACTGTGCCTCAGGCTCTCTGTTCCTAAACCTTTCACTAATTTGAGTCAGAGTTCTTTTTCTACTTAAATCTTTTTGGATTGGGAGTTCTGTCACCAGCAATCAAGGGAATCTAACCAACACAGAACCTAAAAAGCATGGACATCTTTTGCCTCTTTTCTGTTTCCATTTTGCATAGGCTTAAGTCATGTCCTTAGGTTCTTGGAATGATCATAAATGTGTGTTTTCTGGGCCTGCAAAGGTAGTGTAGCAGTGATGCTTGTAAAAACAGATGTTGTGGCTTTAGGAATCAGGGCTCTAAGACTAGCTCAGTAACTCGTGGAATGTGAGAAACTTCACTTATTTATTTTTCCCCACCTGTAGAGAGTAAGGATAATATTTGCTACACCAAATTTATTTTTTAATTTTTTTTCCATTTATTTTTATTAGTTGGAGGCTAATTACTTTACAATATTATAGTGGTTTTTGCCATATGTTGACATGAATCAGCCATGGATTTACATGTGTTCCCCTTCCCGATCCCCCCTCCTGCCTCCCTTTCCATCCCATCCCTCTGGGTCTTCCCAGTGCACCAGCCCTGAGCACTTGTCTCGTGCATCCAACCTGGGTTGGTGATCTGTTTCACCCTTGATAGTATACTTGTTTCAATGCTGTTCTCTCAGAACATCCCACCCTCACCTTCTCCCACAGAGTCTAAAAGTCTGTTCTGTACATCTGTGTCTCTTTTTCTGTTTTGCATATAGGGTTATCATTACCATCTTTTTAAATTCCATATATATGCGTTAGTATACTGTATGGGTCTTTATCTTTCTGGCTTACTTCACTCTGTATAATGGGCTCCAGTTTCATCCATCTCATTAGAACTGATTCAAATGAATTCTTTTTAATGGCTGAGTAATATTCCATAGTGTATATGTACCATAGCTTTCTTATCCATTTGTCTGCTGATTGGCATCTAGGTTGCTTCCATGTCCTGGCTATTATAAACAGTGCTGCGATGAACATTGGGGTGCACGTGTCTCTTTCAGATCTGGTTTCCTCAGTGTGTATGCCCAGAAGTGGGATTGCTGGGTCATATGGCAGTTCTATTTCCAGTTTTTTAAGGAATCTCCACACTGTTCTCCATAGCGGCTGTACTAGTTTGCATTCCCACCAACAGTGTAAGAGGGTTCCCTTTTCTCCACACCCTCTCCAGCATTTATTGCTTGTAGACTTTTGGATAGCAGCCATTCTGACTGGCGTGTAATGGTACCTCATTGAGGTTTTGATTTGCATTTCTCTGATAATGAGTGATGTTGAGCATCTTTTCATGTGTTTGTTAGCCATCTGTATGTCTTCTTTGGAGAAATGTCTGTTTAGATCTTTGGCCCATTTTTTGATTGGGTCATTTATTTTTCTGGAATTGAGCTGCAGGAGTTGCTTGTATATTTTTGAGATTAATCCTTTGTCTGTTTCTTCATTTGCTATTATTTTCTCCCATCTGAGGCTGTCTTTTCACCTTGCTTATAGTTTCCTTTGTTGTGCAAAAGCTTTTAAGTTTCATTAGGTCCCATTTGTTTATTTTTGCTTTTATTTCCAATATTCTGGGAGGTGGGTCATAGAGGATCTTGCTGTGATTTATGTGGAGAGTTTTGCCTATGTATTCCTCCTAGGAGTTTTATAGTTTCTGGTCTACATTTAGAACTTTAATCCATTTTGAGTTTATTTTTGTGTATGGTGTTAGAAAGTGTTCTAGTTTCATTCTTTTACAAGTGGTTGACCAGTTTTCCCAGCACCACTTGTTAAAGAGGTTGTCTTTTTCCATTGTATATCCTTGCCTCCTTTGTCAAAGATAAGGTGTCCATAGGTATGTGGATTTATCTCTGGGCTTTCTATTCTGTTCCATTGATCTATATTTCTGTCTTTGTGCCAGTACCATACTGTCTTGATGACTGTGGCTTTGTAGTGGAGCCTGAAGTCAGGCAGGTTGATTCCTCCAGTTCCATTCTTCTTTCTCAAGATTGCTTTGGCTATTCGAGGTTTTTTGTATTTCCATACAAATTGTGAAATTATTTGGTCTAGTTCTGTGAAAAATACCGTTGGTAGCTTGATAGGGATTGCATTGAATCTATAGATTGCTTTGGATAATATACTCATTTTTTCACAATTTGATCTTCCATCCATGAACCGGTATTTTCTCCATCATTTGTGTCTTCTTTTTTTTTCTCATCATGTTTTATAGTTTCTATGTATAGGTCTTCTGTTCTCTTTAGGTAGATATACTCCTAAGTATTTTATTCTTTTTGTTGCAATGGTGAATGGTATTGTTTCCTTAATTTCTCTTTCTGTTTTCTCATTGTTAGTATATAGGAATGCAAGGGATTTCTGTGTGTTAATTTTATATCCTGCAACTTTACTATATTCATTGATTAGCTCTAGTAATTTTCTGGTAGAGTCTTTAGGGTTTTCTATGTAGAGGATCATGTCATCTGCAAACAGTGAGAGTTTCACTTCTTCTTTTCCTATCTGGATTCCTTTTACTTCTTTTTCTGCTCTGATTGCTGTGGCCAAAACTTCCAACACTATGTTGAATAGTAGTGGTGAGAGTGGACACCCTTGTCTTGTTCCTGATTTTAGGGGAAATGCTTTCAATTTTTCACCATTGAGGATAATGCTTGCTGTGGGTTTGTCATATATAGCTTTTATTATGTTGAGGTATGTTCCTTCTATTCCTGCTTTCTGAAGAGTTTTAATCATAAATGAGTGTTGAATTTTGTCAAAGGCTTTTTCTGCATCTATTGAGATAATCATATGGTTTTTATCTTTAAATTTGTTAATGTGGTTGCTACACCATTTAAACAAAACAGAGTTGAGAAGAATGTGCCTAGTACTTTGTACTTTGGTATTACACACCTTCCAGCATGCCAATAATACTTCACCAGATCAACCTGTGGTTTTTCAGATTTCTCAGTCCCTAGACTGACCTTACCAGTAGTAAGCTGGGCAAATAAGGATGCCCCTACTTTTGGGAGACCCTGGAGGGAGGATATTCACATTCCATAGTTCAGGAGACTGTAGACTCATGTCCTAACCTCACCATAATTGTTTTCATGCACAAGAGAGAATAGTAAACTTCCTTTGTTTCTGCTCTATGGATTTCACAAATGGAGTTTTTGGACTTGAACTTTTCAAAACCCATTCAGACCCTTCCAAAATTGCCTTTTATTTTTATTTTTTGGCCATGCTACATGGCACATGTGATCTTAGTTTCCTGACCAGGGACGGAACCAGCATCCTCTGTCATTTCAAATGCAAATCTTAACCATTGGACAACCAGCAAAGTCCCCAAAATTGCTTTTTCTGAAGTCTGCTAGCTGTATTTAGTTATCTGGCTGTAGAAGGAAAAATCTGTACATTCAAATAGCTTAATTTTCCACCATGAAGGAAAGCCCTCCCATAGATGCTAAGAAAAATGAAAGTAAGTCAGCAAAGATATAAATCGTTCATTTTATTTCCATTCCTCAAATATATGTGAATTTATTGATTTGATATTTAAAATAGTGCTTTTGCAAAATCATCTCAGAAAACATACTAAATTTATTAAAATGCATACAAACTATTGCTGAAAATTCTAAATCCTCTAACTGACCAACTTGTTTTCAATGCACTTGTGATTATTTTCCAAGGTTTCTGTGGTTACAAGGAACAAAGAAATCATCTTGGGACCAGAGTAGAAATTTGATCAGAATAATCCAAACAATATTTGTCTACCTCTTTACAGACTCACAGGTTGCCTATTTTGAGGGGCTCTTACAAAGTATACCCAAGCATTCAGTGTTTCCCTCATTACAGTGGGCCTTTTCTTTGCTTGCAGTTTAAAACATTCAGCCAAGTACATGCTAGATAATAGGCAAAATGAACCCAAGAACTCTGCTTCATGTAGTTTTATGGATATACTAAAGTGTATTGTACTAAAGTACAATATTTCTTGTAAGAATTAAAGACTGGAATGCAGGAGAATTCTGGTGGAATACTGGAATAAAAAACGTAACAGAGCTGGGCAGAACCAGGTGTGGCGTCCTGGTACATTAATTTTGAAAGTCAGCCCACTAATATTAAGAACAGCAAGTAGATTCAGATTCCTTTTAAAAAAAAAAAAACAACAACAACTGTGCTTTTAGGTTTGGATTTTTCAAATAGTTAGTATTTCTTTATTCAGTTTGTGAATTATTAAGATCTTTTCCCATCTCCCTTTTCAAAATCTTCTTTTGTGTGATTTAATTCTTATTAGCATCAGCCTCTCATAGAAAGAGTGAAATTAAAATCTGTTGGGTCATCATTTAAATAAGAAAAATTGTGAAGTTATGGAATAAAGTAAGATCTGAGGATAATGGTAGAATTTAATTATGGAAGCCCACTGTTTCTTTCAAGAGAGAGTTCAAAGTTGTTTTGTTTTTGATTCTTGGGAGATGATAGAAAATGGCTAACTAGGTTATAACATAAACTTTTAGGGATGAAATTCAAATTTACCCAAAAAAGGGAGTTCCCATCTTCGACTTACTGAAGCCAAAACCTTAAATTATTTGAGCCTTTTGGGTCTCATCTCCCTGCTTCCACTATTTCACAGCATATCCGTAGATGTGAGGGCGCACGAGCTCCCAGGACAGAGGGGCCTGTAAGTGCTGCAGCTTCAGCTTGGAGAAGCGGGCCTGCTCCAGGGCCTTCCAGCTCTCTCTGGTCAGGTTGCATCCATCAAACAGAAGGTACCAGACGGGATCCAGGACCTGTTGCCAGAAGTAATTCCAGGTTGAAGGCTTATCTGCTACATGCTCCATGAAATAAAAAGCTCCTCCCTGATAAAGAAAAGGGGGAAAGAAAACCACACTAAGAATTTTAGTTTGGGACAAACAATTTGATAAGATGTTTAGATGCCAGAGTTCAGTGGCCCCAGAGGTCCACTTCATGAGAACACATGGAGAAATCCAAACTTACTGTGATACCATTGTGGTTAATAGTGTCATCTTCTGTCAGATTGTATACAGAGCTGCCAATCTATATTGTCTGTTCATAAAAGTAATATATAATGATAGCTAAAATTTAAAGCAGTTTAAAGCATTCAAGGGCCTATTCTTAATGCCTGTCACATGCGTGCTTGCATGCTCAGTCACTTCCAACTCTGCAACCCCATGGACTGTAGCCTACCAGGCTCCTCTCTCCATGGGATTCTTCAGACAAGAATACTGGAGTGGGTTGCCATGCCCTCCTCCAGGGGATCTTCCCAACCCAGGGACTGAACCCATGTCTCTTGCATCTCCTACATTGGCAGGTGGATTCTTTACCACTGAGCCACCTCGGAAACCTGGTTGTCAAACTGTCCTTTGAAAGAGTTGCAGCAGTTTGTATTCATACCAGCAATAGATGTGAGTGCCCATTTTCAATAAATGCTCATCTATATTTTTTAAAATCTATTTGATGTGTACTGTGGTATTTTTTATAACATGCATATCTTTAGTATTTTAAATCATAGCATCTTTTACTAAACGTCATAGGATGGAAAGATCCCCTGTAGAAAGGAATGGCAACCCATCCTAGTATTCTTGCCTAGAGAATTCCACGGACAGAAGAGCCTGGTGGGGTATACAGTCCATGGGGTCGTAAGGAGTTCGACACGACTGAGTGACCAACACTTTGACTACTAATACTGGCTGTTTGAATTTCTATTTTTCTGATTTGTCTGTTAATATCTGTTATCAGTTTTCTAATAGGCTGTTGGTTTTTTCTTACTGATTAGTAAGGGCTTTTAGTATAATTAAACTACATACAGTACAAATGTTTCCCCTATTTGTTGTTTGCCTTTTAATGACAATTTTTTTAACTTCTCTTTTTATTAAAAAAAAAAAAAAAACCTTTAAATTCATCTGAAAATTGTTCTTAGGTTCTGCTTTGCAAGCCTGTGGGAGTCTGAATCCATGCCAACCACTGTCTGAGGCTAAATAACCATGTCCTTTACTTTTGTACCATTGTCACAGAATGTAAGTGATAGGATTAATTTTAAAAAATGAATCTTCTAACAAATGAGAACATACTGTACGGCACAGGGAACTCTACTTTATGCTCTGTGGTGACCGGAATGGGAAGGAAGTCCAGAAGGGATTCACTTTGCTGCATGTTAGAGACTGATGCACCATTGTAAAACAGCTATACTTTAATACAAATTAATTTTAAAAAATAGGGAAAAAATAAAAGCACAAATTTTTGGTTTGTTGAAATTAAAAAAAAAAACACACTAGGTCTCTTTTGGCAGTGACACGAGTGGGAGCACTGGGACAGGAGACTTGAAGTGGAACTTCTCAGATTGTTTTAAGAACATGGCAGACAAGCCCAACATGGGGAAATCAGCAGCTTCGATGAGGCCAAGCTGAAGAAGACTGAGACGCAGGAGAACATCCTTTCGACCAGAGAGATCGTTGAGCAGGAGAAGCGAGTAAAGTGAAATTTCCTGTGAACCTGGAGGATTCTCCACCTCATCATCTTGGAGACCCTGTCTGTGAGGTGGAGGAAAGCCCACCTGCAAGATGTACACAAGTGACAAGCTGCACTGTGAGATTAAACAATATGTTTCTAAATTATGAACAGGTTACTGAAGAAATCAAAAGGGAAATTAAAAATTTCCTAGAAACAAATGACAATGAAAACACAACTCAAAACCTATGGGATGTAGCAAAAGCAGTTCTAAGAGGGGAGTTTATAGCAATATAGTCCTACCTCAAGAAACAAAAACATTGAATAGACAACCTAACTTTATACCTAAAACAACTGGAAAAAGAAGAACAAAAAACCCCCAAAGTTAGCAGAAGGAAACAAGTCATAAAGATCAGAGTAGAAATAAATGAAAAAGAAATGAAAGAAACAGTAGTAAAGATTAGTAAAAATAAAAGCTGGTTCTTTGAGAAGATAAACAAAATTGACAAACCTTTCGCCAGACTCATCAAGGAAAAAAGAGAGAAGAATCAAATCAACAAAATAAATGAAAAAGGGGAGGTTACAATAGACAATGCAGAAATACAAAGGATTATAAGAGACTTCTGAGCAACTATATGGCAATAAAATGGATAACCTGGAAGAAATGGACAAATTCTTAGAACAGTTCAATCTTCCAAGACTGAACCAGGAAGAAATAGAAATTATGAACAACCCAATTACAAGCACTGAAATCGAAACTGTGATAAAAAATCTCCCAGAAAACAAACCCAGGACCAGATGGCTTCACAGGTGAATTCTGTCAAACATTTAGAAAAGAGCTAATACCCATCCTTCTAAAATTCTTTCAAAAAATTGCAGAGGAAGGAACACTTCCAAACTCATTCTATGAGGCCACCATCACTGTGATTCCAAAACCAGACAAAGACAACACAAAAAAAACTACAGGCCAGTATCACTGATGAAGATAGATGCAAAAATCCTCAACAAAATTTTAGCAGTTCACCAATACATTTAAAATTCACCAATACATTAAAAAACTCAGACACCATGAACAAGTTGGGTTTACTCCAGGGATGCAAGGATTCTTCAGTATATGCATGTCAATATGATACACCATATTAACAAATTGAAAGATAAAAGCCATATGATAATCTCAATAGAAGCAGAAAAAGCCTTTGACAAAATTCAGCACCCATTTATGATTTAAACTGTTCAAAAAATGGGCGTGGAAGGAACATACCTCAACATGGTAAAGGCCATATATGATAAGCCCACAGTAAACATTATTCTCAATGGTGAAAAACTGAAAGCATTCCCCCAAAGATCAGAAACAAGACAAGGGTATCCATTCTCACCACCATTATTCAACATAGTTTTGGAAGTCCTAGTTACAGTAATAAGAGAAGAAAAAGAAATAAAAGGAATCCAGATCAGAAAAGTAGAGTGCTCCCTGTTTGCAGATGACATAATACTATACATAGAAAACCCTAAAGATATTATCAGAAAATTACTAGAACTAATCAGTGAATTTAGCAAAGTTGCAGGACACAAAATCAATACACAGAAATCACTTGCATTCCTATATACTAACAATGAAAAATCAGAAAGAGAAATTAAGGAATCAGTCCCATTCACTATTGCAACAAAAAGAATAAAATATCTAGGAATAAACCTACCTAAGGAGACAAAGTAACTGTATACAGAAAATTATAAGACACTGATGAAAGAAATCAAAGACAACATAAACAGATGGAGAGATATTCCATGTTTCTGGGTAGGAAGAATCCATATTGTGAAAATGACTGTACTACCAAATGCAATCTACAGATTCAATGTGATCCCTATCAAATTACCAATGGCATTTTTCACAGAACTAGAACAAAAAATTTCACAATTCATATGGAAACACGAAAGATCCCGAATAGCCAAAGCAGTCTTGAGAAAGAAGAATGGAGCTGGAGGAATCAACCTTCCTGATTTCAGATTATACTACAAATCTACAGTCATCAAGACAGTATGGTACTGGCACAAAAACAGAAATACAGACCAATGGAACAAGATAGAAAACCCAGAAATAAACCCATGCACCTGTGGATACCTTATTTTTGACAAAAGAGGCAAGAATACACAATGGGGCAAAGACAGCCTCTTCAGTAAGTGGTGCTAGGAAAACTGGACAGTTACATGTAAAAGAATGAAATTAGGACACTTCCTAACACCATACACAAAGATAAACTCAAAATGGGTTAAAGACCTAAATGTAAGACCAGAAACTGTAAAACACTTAGAGGAAAACATAGGCAGAACACTTGATGACATAAAGCAAGATCCTCTATGACCCACCTCCTAGAGTAATGGAAATAAAAACAAAAGTAAACAAGTGGGACCTAGTTAAACTTAAAAACTTTTGCACACCAAAGAAACTATAACCAAGGTGAACAGACAGCTCTCAAAATTGGAGAAAATAATAGCAAAAGAAACAAGGGTTAATTTCCAAAATATACAAGCAGCTCATACAACTCAGTACCAGAAAAACAAACAACCCAATCAAAAAGTGGCAAAAAGACCTAAACAGACAGTTCTGCAAAGAAGACATTCAGATGGCTAACAAACACGTGAAAAGATGCTCAACATCACTCATTAGAAAAATGCAAATCAAAACTACAGTGAGATACCACCTCACATGAGTCAGAATGGCCATCATCAAAAAGTCTACAAACAATAAATGCTGGAGAGGGTGTGGAGAAAAGGGAATCTCTTGCACTATTGGTGGGAATTTAAGTTGATACAGTCACTATGGAGGACAGTTTGGAGAGTCCTTAAAGAACTAGGAATAAAACCACCATATGACCCAGCAATCCCACTCCTAGGCATATACCTTGAGGAAACCCAAACTGAAAAAGACACATGTACCCCATTGTTCATTGCAGCACTATTTACAATAGCTAGAATGTGGAAGCAACCTAGATGTCCATCAACACATGAATGGATAAAGAACTTGTGGTACATCTAAACAATGGAATATTACTTAGCCATAAAAAGGAATACATTTGAGTGAGTTCTAATGAGGTGGATGAACCTACAGCTTATTATACAGAGTGAAGTAAGTCAGAAAGAGACATACCATATATTAACACACATATACAGAATCTAGAAAGATGGTACTGAAGAATTTATTTGCCGGGCAGCAATGGAGAAACATAGAGAGCAAATTTATGGACTTGAGGAGAGGGGAGGAGAGTCAGATGTATGGAGAGAGTAATATGGAAACTTACATTACCATATATAAAATAGATAAGCAATGGGAATTTGCTGTATGTCTCAGGAAACTCAAAATAGGGGCTCTGTATCATTGTGGAGGGGTGGGATGGGGAGGGAGATGGGAGGGAGGTTCAAGAGAAAGTGGACATATGTATACCTATGGCTGATTCATGTTGAGATTTGACAGGAAACAATTCTGTAAAGCAGTTATCTTTCATCTAAAAAATAATTTGTTTTAAAAAGGACAAAGCTATTGAGCCATCTAAAAGTGTTACTGAATTCATGATAATATTTTGTAATTTGATTTTTTTTTTTCAATCAGTGGATACTGTATGTAAATAACTGTCAAATAGCAGTAACTGCTGGTTTCATCTAGGACAGTCCTGTAAATATAGATCAAGTCTGGACACAGTAGAGGGTACACATTATTAACGAGTCTTCAGAAGTTTTCTACTTAACCTACCTCTGGGGGGAGAAGGAGGAAAGGGACCAATGAGTACCTCCAAAACCCATGATGACTGTCCCATTCTCCTTCGCCTCTTCTAGCTTCCCTAGCCTTGGCTGTCCAGGCAGAGATTAGAGAGGGAGTTCCCTCTACTTGCCCCTCTGTGGGCAAGTATGAGACGTGTGTTCAGAAGTGGAAAACTTGAAATTTCCTAATGGAAAAAAATTTTTCCATGGAAGAGGACAGGAGAGAAGAGGAGACCCAGGTCTGAGGAGGTTGCTGATGCCCTCTGGGTTACACAGGTTAGGCTAGAGAGCCTGTTACCCTTTCAGGTGACATGTGTAGCCAACTGGGCATGAAAATTTGGGATTAGAAGAGAGATCTGAGGTTGATACTTAGATTTGGAAACCATCTGTGTGCATGGTAATTGAAAACTTTGGCGGTACATGAGATTACACAGGGGGTGTATATAAGCAAAATTAGAGCCAAAATAGAAACTCCAGTGTTTAAGGGATGGGCAGAGGAAGACTAGCCAGCAAAAGTGGTAGAAATGTTGAAGTTGGAGCAATACAAAGCCCCAGTGATAAGCACTGTGGTGCAGTGATAAGAATATGTGCATTAAAGTCAGATCTGCTGGCTGTGTCAGAGAAGGCAATGGCACCCCACTCCAGTATTCTTGCCTGGAAAATCCCATGGACGGAGGAGCCTGGGAGGCTGCAGTCCATGGGGTCGCTACAGAGTCCCACACGACTGAGCAGCTTCACTTTCACTTTTCACTTTCATGCATTGGAGGGGGAAATGGCAACTCACTCCAGTATTCTTGCCTGGAGAGGCCCAGGGACAGGGGAGCCTGGTGGGCTGCCGTCTGTGGGGTCGCACAGAGTCGGACACAACTGAAGCAACTTAGCAGCAGCAGCAGCAGGCTGTGTAATGTGGGGCAAGTTTCTTAACTTCTCTAGGTCTGTTTCCCCAACCCCACATGAAGACAGTCCCTGCGTTAAGGACTGTGTGATGGGGTGAATGAGAATGCAGGAAAGCCTCTGGTTCTATTCAGCAGTGAGTGGGTGCTTTGTAGGAGCCAAAGGAAGACTTATGATCCCCTAAGAGCATTCTCAGTGCTTAAACCCGAGGTGATCATTATTTGCTTTGCAGAGAGAGGCGTTGTGAGATTAGTAACACATAAGCAAAATGTCTCTTAAATGTGCCCAGTTAATGCCCCGCCTTGGGACAGAAGAACCCAGGATTTGAATGTCAGAATCAGACCTTTTTCTGTTACAGTTTTGATGGCGGCCTATTCTTGAGCCAAACACAGAATTACAATCGGCCCTTGGTATCCACAGGTTCTGCATCCATGGATTCAACCAACAGATCAAAAATATTGGGGAAAAAAATCCAGAAAGTTCAAAAAAAGGCCAAACTTGAATTTCCCACATGCTGGCAACTATTTATATAGCATATACCTTGTATTAGGTATTAAAAGTAATCTAGAGATGATTTAAGGTATGTGGGAGGGTACGCATAGGTCATATGCAGATTCGATACCATTTTATGTAAGGGACTTGAGCTTGTATAGCTTTTGGTATCTGTGGTGGGGGCAGGGAGTGACTCTGAGGGACAACTATATTATTGCCTCTAAACACTATCTTCAAGTCCCTTTCTTTCTGAGGAGCTTCCTCTGTTAGAAAATAAAACTGCGGTCTAGGGCGGTATTACCCTAAACATGGCCATCTCGTCTGATCTCAGAAGCTAAGCAGGGTTGGGCCTGGTTAGTACTTGGATGGGAGAAAATAAAACTGGGGATTACAGACCATCTTTTTGCCCTAGAAGAGTAAATTCAAATGTTAAAATATCCATATTTTATGTATGTTCAGCTTTGTTTAGAATTGTTGTTCAGTTTCTCAGTTGTGTCCGACTTTGCAACCCCGTGGACTGCAGTACACCAAGCTTCTATATAAAACTAGTTTTTAAGTAAACAATAAAGGTAATATGTGAAAATTACATACAGGTATAAGAAATTTCAAACTATACAGAGAGGTATAAAATGAAAAGAAATTCTTTCCCCTCATTCAATTCCCTTCCCAATAGGTAACCACTGTTAATAATTACATGTTTATAATTCCCATTAAAATAAATACTTATATAAGTATATTCTCCCCCCCACACACAAATAGATTAGCACTCTACATAATATTTTGTTTTCATTGCTTTTAAAATTAACACTATCTCTTTGAGGATTTTTTTCATTGACATAGGTAAAAATTTCTTGTTTTATACTATGTGACAATGTACTTAACTTCCAATTGATGGATGTTATTTCCAATTTATTATATTAAAAATATTGTAATGAATATTATTATCTTTAAATGAGTTTTTGCATATTTTTGCAGGATAGCTATGGGATAAATTCCTGTTGGATGAAGATGTAAATTACTTGAAAATTTGATATTATTAAATTGCCCTCTGAAGAGGACACTTCCTCCAGTTGGGTGTCCAGACCCCCAGACCCACCCCAATACCATATTGAACTTAAAAGTCTCTGGAGAATAGTAGATAAAAAGGGTCTTGCTTTAATTTATTTTTAATTGAAGTATGATTGATTATGGAGAAGGAAATGGCAACCCACTCCAGTAGTCTTGCCTGGAGAATCCCAGGGACGGAGGAGCCTGGTGAGCTGCCGTCTGAGGGGTCACACACAGTCGGACACGACTGAAGCAGCTTAGCAGCAGCAGCATGGTTGATTATAATATTAGTTTCAGGTGTACAACAAAGTGATTCAAAATTTTTATAGTTTATACTCCATTTAAAGTTATTATAAAATAATGACTATATTTTCCTGTGCTGTAGAATATATCCTTGTTGCTTATTTATTTTATACATTCTAGTTTGTATCTGTTAATCCCATACCACTCTTGCTCCTCCTTTTTTCCCTCTCCCAGCTGGTAACCATTAGTTTGTTCTGTATATCTATGAATTTGTTCCTGTCTTATTATATTCATTTGTTTTATTTTAAAGATTGCACTATAAAATACCATGCTTTAATTTGTTCTTAAATTACAAGACTAGATATTTAAATCATATATTGGCTATTTTTATTTATATTTCTGTTCCTGTGCTTTGCTTTTTTCCCTCTTTTTAATATAATTTATTTAAGAATCCTGTTGATCTTGTTGATGTGTAATGCCTTTATGAAGGAAGTTAACTCATTATCATCCTTGGCAAATATTTTTTACAAAATATTTTTGTACTTCAGATATGTTTATAGTCCTTTTCCCTGCAGGAGTTCTAAAATTTTTTTTATTCATGTATTATCAATCTCTTCCTTCATGGCTTCTTCTGCACTCTAACATTTTTTCTTAAAAAATTCAGCAGTATTTTTTCTAGTAGCTTTACTTTTATATTAGCGTGTTCGATCTACTGAAACTGGGAGGACTGCCCTTGGTGATGGTGGTTGCTACTAAGCAGCCCTTTTCAGCCCATACTCACCGGCCTCAGCACTCGGCGCACTTCCTGGAGGATCTGCTCCTGGTTCTTCACGGAGCAGAGCACCAGGGTGCAGACCACCACATCCATGGAGCCTGTGGCCACCTGGTGCATGTTCTCCCCGGCAGCCACTATGAAGCGCTCAAACTGCAGGTGTGGGTTCTGGGCAATACTCTTGATCAAGAACTTCTCAAAGTTGGGGTTGGGATCAACACAGGTCACCTGACATCCAGAAGGGTAGAACTTGAAGTTGGCCCCCGTGCCACAGCCCAGCTCCAGCAGGGAGAGCTTCCCAGAGGGGCCCGTGAACTCCCGCAGGTTGCTGAAGAGCTCCCGCTTCTTGCTCGCCATCTGTTCATTATACATCACAGTGAACCTCTCCAGGAAGTAGGGGAACCACTGTTTGCATATCCAGTTCCACAAGCCCAGAAAGTCCAGCAGGTACATGGGAAATGCCAGGATGCAGACGGCCAGCCGGAGGATTAAAATGGTGAGCGCCATCACTCAGAAGAGAAGAAAACAGATCAACAGTTAGAGATCTGACTCCTTTAACTGCGGGAAGTAGGTTTCTGGCCACACTCCAGAGCCAATCAACTGCAGAGGAAAGAAGAACTGGCTGTGCTGGAAATACACAGCTGAAGTCAGATATCGGGCAAGAGACCTGTTTTATCCAATTAATAGATGTTTGGCAGAAATTGCCTCATCACTTATTTTTCATGAAGTGAAATGAGAAGGTTCCCAGCTTTCCCTTAGAAGGAAAGCTGATTACAACCCCCTATTCCTGCTTGGAGACTACTGCTGCAGTTTTAAATGCAGAGTGTACTCACAGCTTGTCCGTTTTCCAGTCTCTCCTAAGAAAACAGAAGCTGTGGGTGGAGCCTGGTTAAAACACACCAGAAGGCTGTTGCTAAACCCCATTTATTACTTTGTGCCCCATCCTGCTTCTGTTCCATCCTGCCCACCTCTGCCTCATTTTTTAAAAAAAAAAAGAAGTGAAAGCACATGCCTGTCTGGTCACAGCAAGAGTTTTCCCTTTTGCATTCTCGGCAGAGGTTCTAAGATGTTGATAACTGCACAGTGGGATTATTTTTAAATCACTGTTTTGGGCTGCCCATCTTTTAAAGGGCAAGTTTCACCTTCAAACTGTGCCAAGTTACTGCATTACTGAATTAACTTACATAAAAATAGTCCCCAGAATATTCACTTTTGGGAACCTAAAGTTTTAAGAAAATATTTTCAGACATCCATCTGTTTTTAACAAGAAAGCCTGGGCCTTAGGGTGTTCAGGAAACATAGAAATGCCCAAAAATAATGGTAATGTTTACTTTTTAAAACCATGTAATGGACACAGGGAGTGTTTTGTTTCATTATATGTTACACCCAATGCATGTTTTATAAATATGTGCTCCATCTTAACAGCTTTCTTGAGGTGGAATTAACATACAATAAACTACACATATTTAAGCTGTATCATTTGGTTAAATTCTGGCACATGTACCCACACATGAAATAATTGCTTCAGTCAAGGTAATGAGCATATCAGTTACACTCCCCACTTCCCAAATACCTCTTGCCCCTTTTGTGATCCCTCTTTTCTGCCCTCCCCACTCCCAGGCCACCACTGATCTGTTTTCTCTCTGGAGGTTAGTTCGCCTTTCCTATAGTTTGGGCTTACAAGAATCCTCCTGCAATGCAGAAGACAATGTTAGGTAGTTAGAATAGGGAAAAGAAGTCCAAAATGGCGGTGGCTAAAAGACCTGGAAGGGAAAAGCCCGCGAAAATAGAACAAAGGAACGTCAGAGGACCGGAGTGAGAATCTCAGGTAAAACAAACAACCCTCCTGCCTAAGCCTAATTTGCATAGGACAGACCCAGGGGGAACAAAAAACATATAAAAAGAGGAGCCAAAGCCCTCTTCTCTCTCTCACTTGCTCGCTCTCCCGCGCGATGGGGCGCTCTTCTCTTCGTGTCTTTGGATCGACGTGCGCTCATACCTCGAAGATGGATTTTCCTGCTATTATTTAAATAAATAGAGCTGTAACACTGATTTATTTAAGAGCTATAACACAGTCTGTCCTCCAAGAGCTGTGACCCGCCGAGGGGGCTTCAATGTCCGTCACTCCAAATTTTTGTTGTGACGAGACAAAGAACCGAGGAGCATACACTCATGTGACAACGCCAGTTCAATTCCTGGTTGATTCCTGGGTCAGGATGATCCTCTGGAGAAAGGATAGAGTATCCACTCCAGTATTCTTGGGTTTTCCTAGTGGCTCAGACAGTAAAGAATCTGCCTGCAATGTGGGATACCTGGGTTTGATCCCTGGGTTGGAAAGATCCCCTGGAGGAGGATGGCAGCCCACTCCAGTATTCTTGCCTGGAGAATCCCCATGGACAGAGGTCCTGGCAGGCTACAGTCCATGGGGTCGCAAAGAGTTGGACATGACTGAACGAGTAAGCACATACACATACATCCTATAATTTTATGTTAATTGGGATCATACAGTATCTACTTTGTCTGGTTGCTTTCATCCAGCATAATTAAGAGTCATTTATGCTGTTGTATGTATCCATTGATTTTCCACTGAGTAGTATGCCATTGTGTGGATCTATACCAGTTTGTTTATCTACTCACCTGACTTTGATGGATATTTGAGTTGTTAACAGTTTCCGTTGCTTATTACAGTAGTAACTTATTACAAATGAAGCTACTATGGGGACTTCTCCAGTGGTCCAGAGGTTAAGAACCCCTTGCAATGCAGGGGACTCAGGTTTGATCCCTGGTCGGGGAACTAAGATCCCACATGCCGCATCTAAGCCCCTGAAAGATTGTTGCTGAGTGTGAAAGATGATGGGATTCTTGGCCTCTGGAAGAGAGGAATTCAGTCTGGGGCCAGTGACAAGGCTTGATTGCTCAGAGCTTTTGTGTAATAAAGTTTTATTAAAGTATAGAAAAGATAGAGAAAACTTCTGACATAGACATCAGAAGGAGGCAGAAAGAGTGCCTCCCTGCTAGTCTTTAGCTGGATGTTATATAGCTACTAGCAGTCGGCTAATTAGAGAAAGGAAATGACTCAAAACTCAGAGACTGGTATCAGGCCCCTCACCCACAGCTTGCATTTTGAGATAACATTGGCACAAGGGGAGATGTCCCAGGCCATAAAATGATAGACGTGAATTTTGAAGAAAGGCAGGTTTCCAAGCAAATACAGTCTCATTAACATCGCTTAAGAGAACATTTGCGTGAGTAAAACATACTGGTTTGTCAAAGTCTGTTTTTAATCTTAGGCAGAACTGACTTGAAGACAGAGTCTAGGGTAAATACATAGTTCATTAACATAGCTTAAGACAGACATTTCCATAAGAAAAATGCATTGGTTAGCTCAAGGTTTGAGAAAAGTTAAGTTCAGGTGGAATCAGGTGTCGTCATGGCAACACAGATCTTAAAAGAAACCTCTTTTTAAATTTATATAGAGAAGGGGAGGGCTTACCTCATAGCGCAGTTGGTAAATCATCTGCCTGCAATGCAGGAGACCCAAGTTCGATTCCTGGGTCGGGAAGATCCCCTGGAGAAGGAAATGGCAACCCACTCCAGTATTCTTGCCTGGAGAATCCTGTGGACAGAGGAGCCTGGCAGGCTACAGTCCTGGTTGCAAGAGTTGGACACGACTTAGTGACTAAACCATCACCACCACCAGAGAAGGGGATAAAAACACTAACACTTATAGTTTGTTTCCTCCTGCTGCTTAAGAGAGAGACAAAAAAATGTCTGACACTTGCAGCCTATTTCTTCCGTTTGGAGACCCCTAGCCTTCCTGCCTGTTACCCTCTCACCCCCACACCACAACTACTGAACCTGAGTGCTGTGGAACCCACAAGTCACAATTAGAGAGTCCATGCCCCTCAACGAAAGATCCCAAATGACACAACAAAGATCCTGCATGCCACAACTAAGACTCAATATGGTCAAACACATATTTTTTTAAAAGTTAAGCTACTGTGAACATTAGTGTACAGTCCTTTGTATGGACATATGCTTTCATTTCTCATGGATAAATTTCTTTAATAGAATGTAAATGTCACATGGTAGGTATATGTTTACCTCACAAAGAAGAATGCCAAACTGTTTTCCAAACTGATTGTACCACCAACAGTGTATGAGAGAGTTAGTTGCTCTACATCCTCACCAACACTTGGTGTGGTCGTCCTTCTAATTTTAGTCACCCTGAAATGTATCTAGTGGTCCCTCATTGTAGCTTTAATTTGCATCTCCCAGATAATTCATGACATCAAGCATCTTTTGATGGGCTTATTTGCCATCCATATATCTTGTTCAGAGAGTCTGTTCAAATCTTTTTGAATATTTTATTTTTTATTATTGTTTTTTTTGGCCATGCTGAACGGAATGTAGGATCTTAGTTCCCCAGCTAGGGGTTTGAGGCTACACCCCCTGCAGTGGAAGTGTTTCATCCTGACCACTGGGTTGCCAAGGAATCCCCTGAACTTGTTAAAATTGGATTATTTTCTTATTATGTGTTGAGGATTCTTGTATCAAATCATGTCTGTATGTATGTACATGTCATGTACCAAATATGTGATTTGCAGATGTTTTCCTACTCTGTGGCTTGTCTTTTTAATGGTGTTTTCAGAAGTGCAGAAATTCTTCCTTGTGGCGTCCTCGTCTGGTTTTGGTGTCAGAATAATTCTGTCCTTGTGATACGAGTTTGGAAGCATTTCTTACTCTATTTCTTGGAAAAGCTTGAGAATTCTTGGTATTAATACTTTACATATTTGGTAGAGTTCAGTAGTGAAGTCCTCTAGTCCTGTGCTTTTATTTGTTGTATAATTTTTGATTACTGATTTAATCTCCTTACTAGTAATCTGTCTCATAACCTTCTAGTAATATACACCAAGGCTGTATATTGTCACCCTGCTTATTTAACTTATATGCAGAGTACATCTTGAGAATGCCAGGTTGGATGAATCACAAACTGGAATCAAGTTTGTCAGGAGAAATATCAATAACCTCAGATATTCAAATTATACCACTCTAATGGCAGAAAGTGAAGAGAAACTAAAGAGCCTCTTGATGAAAGTGAAAGAGGGGAGTGAAAAAGCTGGTTTAAAACTCATCATTCAAAAAACTAAGGTCATGGCCTCTGGTTCCATCACCTCATTGCAAATAGAAGGGGGAAAAGTAGAAGCAGTAACAGATTTTATTTTCTTGAGCCCCTAAATCACTGCAGATGGTGACTGCAGTCATGAAATTAAAAGACGCTTGCTCCTTGAAAGAAAAACTATGATAAACCTAGACAGCATATTAAAAAGCAGAGACATCTTTTTGTCACCAAGCATCCATCTAGTCAAAGCTGAGGTTTTCCAGTAGTCATTTATGGATGCGAGAGTTGGACTATAAAGTAGGCTGAGCACCAAAGAATTGATGCTCATGAATTGTGGAGCTGGAGAAGACTCTTGAAACTTCCTTGGACTGCAATGGGATCAAACTAGTCAGTCCTCTAAGAAATCAACCCTGAGTATTCAGTGGAAGGATTCATGCTGAAGCTCCAATCCTTTGGCCACCTGATGTGAAGAACTGACTCACTGAAAAAGACCCTGTTGCTGGCAAAGATTGAAGGCAAAAGGAGAAGGCCGCAGCAGAGGATGAGAAGGTTAGATAGCAACACTGACTCAATGGACATGAATTTGAGCAAACTCTTGTATTATAGTATTATAGTAAAACATTATATACATTATACAGCATTATAGTAAAGGACAGGGGAGCCTGACATGCTGCAGGCCATGGGGTCTCAAAGAATCAGACATGACTTAGTGACTGAACAACATAAAGTATCTGTTCAGATTTTCTATTTCTTCATGATTCAGTCTTGGTAGGTGGTACGTTTCTAGGAATTTATTCATTTCTAGGTTATTAACCAGTTTGTTGGCTCAAAGTAATGTCTTACAGTTCTTTGTATTTCCGTGGTATCAATTGTTAAGTGTTCTCTTGCATTTCTGATTTTGTTTATTTGGGTCCTCTTTTTTCTTAATTAGTGTAGCTAAAGTTTTGTTTATTAAATCTTTAAAAAAAAAAAACAAAAAAAACCAGTACTTAGTTTCATTGATCTTTCTATTATCTTTTTAGTCTCTGTTTTATTTATTTCCACTCTGATCTTTGTTATTTACACAGACCTTCTGTTGGGTAGTTAGACTAGGAAACAGGAGTCCAGAATGGCAGTGGCTAAAAGACAAGGGAAAAGCCCACAAAAATAGAACAAAGGAAGGTCCAAGGACTGGACTTAGGACCTCAGTAGAATAAACAGCACTCTTGGCTAGCCCAATTTACATAGGGCAGGCCAAGGGGTAAGAAAAAAACATATAAAAAGAGGAGCCAAAGGGCTGGGGCCCTCTCTTCTCTTCGCGTCTTTGGGTCAGCATGCCCTCATGCCTCGGGGATGTATTTTCTTGTTATTTTCTAAATAAAACTGAGCTGTAACACAGAGCTGTAACACTGATCTGTCTAAGAGCTATAGAGCTATAACATGGTTGGTCCGAGACCTGAGAGCTATAACATGGTCTGTCTTGAGAGCTGTGACACGCGGAGAGCTTTAACGTCCATCGCTTCAAATTGTTGTTGAGAAGAGACAGAACCAAGGAGATTACACTCCCCTAACACTTCCTTATGCTAACTTTGATCTTTATTTGTACTTCTTTTTCTTCTTCTTTTTTTGTTTCTTGAGGTATAAAATTAAGTTATTTGAAATTATTCTTGTTTCTTGAGGCAGGCATCTATCATTTTAAACTTGCCTCTTAGAATTGCTTTTGCTACATCCTATAAGTTTTAGTATGTTGTATTTCCACTTTCATTTGTCTCAAGGTATCTTTCAATTTCTCTTTTGATTTTTTCATTGACTCTTTGATTGTTCAATAGCATGTTTTTTAACCTCCATGTATTTGCAAATTTTCCAGTCTTCTTGAAATTAATGTCTAGTTTCATACCACCATGGCTAGAGAAGATACTTGATATGCTTTCAATCTTCTTAAGTTTACTAAGACTTGTTTTGTGGCCTAACATTTAATGTATCCTGGAGACATTAATGGAGAATGTTCTATGTGCCTTTGAGAAGAATAGGTATTTTGTTGCTTCTGGATGGAATCTTCTGTATATGTTTCTTAAGTACATTTCTGCAATGTGTTTTGTTTTTTATTGATTTTCTGTCTGGATGATCTATCCATTGATGAAAGTTGGATGTTAAAGTGTCCTGCTATTATTGTGGTGGTGTCTGTTTCCTCCCTTCAGGCATGTTAACATTTGCTTTATATATTTAGGTGCTGTGTCATTTTTCTTCTTGATCCTGAGATCAGTATGTTCTGGTATTGTCAACTTAATCTATCCATGAAAAAGTTCTCTATTGACTTTTCACCCAGTGGTTTTACTAGTCACCAGTCATTATTGTCTAGATCCATTATTTTATTACAGAGCAAATAATAATATTCTCTTTATTAATCAAATACTTATATAAATAAAAACTTACCTTACCAACAATTTAGTTAGTCTGAAAACTACAGTTTGTTCAGGAAAGGAAGGATAAATGCTTGATTTCCCCCCCCCTATATTTTTATCAATTTTCAGAGTAATGCATTGACTCCTAACATATAACAAAGGTGAGTAGTGTTATATTTTTTCTTTTTTTTAATTGAAGGATAATTGCTTTACAGAATTTTGTTTTCTGTCAAACCTCAACATGAATCAGCCATAGGTATACATATATCCCCTCCCTTTTGAACCTCCCTCCCATGTTGAGTGAAGAAAACCAGAAACTAAAGAGTACATAATTAATTATTTCATTCATATAAGGTTCAAAAACAGGAAAAATGAAAAGATAGTGTTTAAGTATTCATACGTTGTAAATATAATGTTAGAAAAATATGAAATTATAAAGAAAAACAAGGCAATAACTACCATTAGTCAGGGTAAAAGAAGTTGTTTTGATGTAGAAGGGTAACTCAGAAGGCTTCTAGAGTTCTGGGAGAGATCTATTCCTAGATAGTACTAGTTACATGCATATTCACCTTATAATATATATAATATAATGCTCAAAATTCATTAAGCTGTACATATGCTTTAGGCATTTTTTTTCTGTATGTGTTTACTTAACATGTAAAAGTTTTTGAAAAAATTCAAAATTCAGTAGGGCTGAGTGGAGCCCTGCTTTAATAACTTTACTTTTGAAAAAAATGAATACCTTCAGCCAGTAAGAACTATGAAAACTGTGATCAAATGAACAATTATGTAAAAGGATGCCAGAAAAGCTAGTATTATTTCCCTTTGAAAACTGATTTTTCTGTAATTTGACAAAAATATCTTACACTGAATACTAGGTTCATACTTAATAATTTCTCTTACAAGGCATATATCCAAGAATTGTCACTGTCAACATTAATATTTAATTATGGTTCTAGAAGTTGTGGCCAAATAAAGTGTATATGGCTAAGTACAGTGTAACTACTAGACAAAATTATCTTTGTCAATGACTCTAGAACCATAAAACCCAGGAGAACGAAGAACTCCTTGAATTAAGGTTAAATTCATAACAAAGTAGATGGATATGAAAACCAGTTAGAAAAGATAATGGAAACAGTTATAGCAATAATAAGAAAAACAAAATATGTAAGAATAGTTTTTGTTGTTGAGACAAATGAGCCTTTACAAGAATAAAATTGTAAATAGTTTAAGACATATAAAATAGACTTGCATAAGCTTAAAAATAAATGCTGTTTCTGGGGCAGAAGACAGGTATAGCAGGTAAAATGATAGCTTCCAAAGATGTCCAGGCTCTAATAATGGAAACTATGGATTTGTTACCTCACACAGCAAAACAGACTTTAAAGATGTGATTAATAGCATATACTTTGAGATTTAAGGGATTAGATCTGATAGACAGAGTGCCTGATGAACTATGGATGAAGGTTTGTGACATTGTACAGGAGACAGGGAGCAAGATCATCCCCAAGAAAAAGAAATGCAAAAAAGCAAAATGGCTGTCTGAGGAGGCCTTACAAATAGCTGTGAAAAGAAGGGAAGCAAAAAACAAAGGAGAAAAGGAAAGATATACCCATTTGAATGCAGAGTTCCAAAGAATAGCAAAGAGAGATAAGAAAGCCTTCCTCAGGGATCAGTGCAAAGAAACAGAGGAAAACAATAGAATGGGAAAGTCCAGAGATCTCTTCAAGAAAATTAGAGATACCAAGGGAACATTTCATGCAAAGATGGGCTCAATAAAGGACAGAAATGGCCTAACAGAAGCAGAAGCTATTAAGAAGAGTGGCAAGAATACACAGAAGAACTATACAAAAAAGATCTCCACGACCCAGATAATCATGTTGGTGTGATCACTCACCAAGAGCCAGACATCCTGGAATGCCAAGTCAGATGGGCCTTAGGAAGCATCCCTATGAACAAAGCTAGTGGAGGTGATGGAATTCCAGTTGAGCTATTTCAAATCCTGAAAGATGATGCTGTGAAAGTGCTGCACTCAATATGCCAGCAAATTTGGAAAACTCAGCAGTGGTCACAGGACTGGAAAAGGTCAGTTTTCATTCCAATCCCAAAGAAAGGCAATGCCAAAGAATATTCAAACTACCACACAATTGCACTCATCTCACGGGCTAGTAAAGTAATGCTCCAAATTCTCCAAGCCAGGCTTCAACAATACGTGAACCGTGAACTTCCAGATGTTCAATCTGGTTTTAGAAAAGGCAGAGGAAACAGAGATCAAATTGCCAACATCCGTTGGCTCATCAAAAAAAGCAAGAGAGTTCCAGAAAAACATCTCCTTCTGCTTTATTGACTATGCCAAAGCCTTTGACTGTGTGGATCACAACAAACTGGAAAATTCTGAAAGAGATGGGAATACCAAACCACCTGACCTGCGTCTTGAGAAACCTGTATGAACTAGGAGAAGCTTTTCGAGCTGCTGTCATAAAGAAATATGTAAAGATAGACAGAGTCAGAGAAATGTAAGATTGCTGAGTTAGAAGATGGAAACCTGTGTCTGACTTCTGACCTATGGAAGTGTAAGAGAATACATTTGTTTTAAACTACCAAGTTTGTTATAGCAGATATTTGCACCGTTCATTCCCTTATATCCTTTCATGTTTCTACTCAAGTGTCACCTCCTCAGAGAGGTGTAAGGTATATCTTATATAAAATAGCACCCTCATTGCTTTTTGTCTCTTGACTCTGCTTTAGTTTTCTTCATAGCTCTTATCAATATCTCACACATTACATCACCACACCACATAGCACTGTTAGTCAGAGTGAAAGTAGTAAGACACAGTGATAGATAGCCAAGGGCTATCACATAATATGGACTTGGATTTTATTTTAAATGTGATGGCACATCATTGGAAGATTGAGAGCAGGATCAAGATTGATCAAGCAGGATCAGATCAAGATATGATCTGATTTATGTATTAGAAGGATCACTGTGGTAATGTAGAGAATAGACTGAAGGAGACAAGAATGGAATCAGAGACCAGTTAGGGGACTATTATTATACTATAGTTCAGAGAGAGTTGCGAGTGGCTTGGATTAAATGGTGTGGTAGAGCAGTCTTAAATGGTTGCATTTGGAACATGTATTTAACAGGATTTGCCAGTACTGGATGTAGAATATGAGAGGAGGATAGGAGTTAAAAATGACTCTAGAGTTTGGCCAAGATGATGGAATAGGAAAACTCTGACCTCACCTTCTCTGATGAGCTCACCAAAGTCACAACTATCTTCAGAACACCATCAGTGAAAAAGATTGGCACCTGCCAGAAAAGATCTACAATTGAAGACATAAGGAACCACAAGAAGACGTTGGGAGAGGCAGACTCATGATATTGAATCAAGCCTCGTATCCCCAGGTGGGAGATCCACAAACTGGAGAATAATTATATTGCAGGGGTTCTTCAAGAGTGAGAGTTTTGAATCACATTTTGGGCTCCCCAGCCCAGGGATCCTGCAAGGGAAGAGTAGCCCTCAGAGTTGGATTTGAAGACCAGTGGGTCTTAATTTCGGGTGTCCAAAAGGACAGGGGGTAAATAGATACCTTCCTCTTAAAGGGCACACTCAAAATCTCAAATGCACCGTGCGTGCATGCTAAGTCACTTCAGTCGTGTCTGACTCTGTGGGACCCTATGGACTGCGGCCTGACAGGCTCCTCTGTCCATGGGATTCTCCAGGCAGGAATACTGGAGGGGGTTGCCATGCCCTCCTCCAGAGGATCTTCCTTACCCAGGAATCAAACCCGTTTCTCTTAACGTCTAAACTGCATTGCTAGGTGGATTCTTTACCACTAGAGCCAGCTGGAAAGCCCCCAAATATGGGAAAAGGCAGTAGTTTGATAGGAACCCGAGCCAGACCCACCTGCTGTTCTTGCAAAGTCTGCTGGAGAGGTGGGAATGGTGGTGGCTACAGCTCACCTTGGGGATGTAAACACTGGTGACAGCTATTCTTGGGAGCTTTCCTACCACTGTGGGAGGGTACCTCCCTCTAGCTTATTAAACATCAAAACCTGACCCTACCCACCAAGCCTGCAGAGCCAGTCTGGAATGCCTCAGGCCAAAAAACCAACTGGGCAAGATCACGTGAATGGACTAGGAAGGTCCTATGCTAAGTGAAATAAGTCAGAGAAGGACAAATATTGTATGATACACATATCTGAAGTCTAAAAAATAAAACCATTTAGTGATTATAATGAAAAAGAAGCAGACTCACAGATAAAGAGAACAAACTAGGGTTGCCAGTGGGGAGAAGGAAGGAAGGAGGGGCAAGATAGGGGTATAAGATTAGGAGGTACAAACTATTAAAAAGAAGCTATGAGGATATATTGTACAGTACAGAAAATATAGGCAGTGTTTTATAATAACCATGAAAGTGAAAGTTGCTCAGTTGTGTCCATCTCTTTGCGACCCCATGAACTCTAGAGTCCATGGACTTCTCCAGGCCAGAATACTAGAGTGGGTAGCCGTTCTCTTCTCCAGGGGATCTTTCCAACCCAGGGATCAAACTCAGGTCTCCCTCATAAATGGAGTGTAATTTTTAAAAAAGTTTGAATCACTATACTATATACCTGTAACTTATGAACTTATGTAATACTGTACATCGAGTGTACTTCAATTTAAAAAATCTAAAATTTTTGGCCAGAGCTGATAGTGGTGGTGCCTTATGAGAATAGAGACAAGGGACAGTAGCAGCTTCTGACGAGAGTCAAGAAATTAGGTTTAGATATGTTAACTTTGAGAAATGTATTGGGCACACAGCTGGAAATGTCAAGTAAGCAATTGGCTATATGAATCTGGAGTTTAGGAGAGATTATCAAGAGGTGCAAATTTTCAGGTAATCAGCATATCAACCTTTATATGAGATGGGGATAATGGTAGATAGAGATGAGCATTAAATTCAGAAATACTGCAATATTTAAGAGCAGGAAAAGAGGAAGATCCAGGGAATGTGACAGAGAAGGAGCAGCTAGTATAGTAGGAAAACCAGCAGAGTGTGGTGCCTTGAAAGTCAGGGGAAAAAAACAAAACAAAACTGTGTTTCAAGAAAATAGTGATGATTAATACTGTCACATACTACAGTGTACTACAGTGAGATTGAAAAGAATGAAGACTGAGAATTGACCTCTGGATTTGGCATATAAATAACATATTGGCCTTTGAAGTTCATTTATTACTATTGTTGGAATGAAAGGCATATTGAAATGAATAAAACAGAGTGTGAAAGGTTGTTGCTGAACCACGAAAGACGCTGGGATTCTTGGCCTCCAGAGGAGAAGAATTCAATCTGGGGTCAGAGATGAGGCTTGATTGCTCAGAGCTTTTGTATAATCAAGTTTTATTAAAGTATAAAAGAGAGAAAGCTTCTGACATAGACATCATATGGGGGCAGAAGAAGTGCCCCCTTGCTAGTGTTAGCAATGGAGTTACACACTTTTTAATTAGTTATTACAATGAATCAAAAGAATGTCTGAAAAAAAAATAAAAAAAATAAAAAAAAAAAGAATGTCTGGAGGTTGTAAAGATCTTACTAGACCCACTCCCATAGCTTACATTTTAAGATAACAGGATTAGCCAGAAGGTTTTCTGGAAGGAGAAACTGTCCTCAGGCAGGATACATTGTTGTTATATAATCCTTAGTACAGCTGAGTTGTTTAAACTGAGTTGTTTGTTGTGTAATCATCAGTTTGAGGCTTAAAGATAAAAACATCTTATGTGACTAAGACTAAGGAATGTGGAGGAAAACATTTGTCCTTTCCTCCTCCTCGAGAACCCCAGACCCCTCTCTCCTTGGGGACCCCCATACTTTTTATCAACCTGCCTAGGAATTGACTCTCTCAGTAGTAGAATGAATCAGTCTCTCTTATGGCTCCTGGGTTTTATGTCATAGTTGGAAAGGCTTTCCCTACTCTGAAGTTCTGTAGAAATTCCCTCAGGGCTTTTTCTACAAAATGTGCCGGTTTTGTTTTTACATTTAAATCCTTGACAGCAATTTGGAAGTTATCCTTTTGTGATCCTTATGGATCCATCTTTATTCTCAGTTGGCTACTTAGTTGACCCAACATCATTTACTTTTACTTTTTCATTTCTCCATTGATTTGAATCTGGTGGTAGTTGTGGAAGGCAGGTTGGTGAGTCAGGGTTACCACTTCCTGCCCCACAGTTCCCTTCCCTTCTCCCTTTCCCCACTGGCAAATGATTCCACAGTTTCAGTCCTGGCAGAAGTTCAGCTGTGCAGTTGAGAAGGCTTAACCTTGCCAACCCTCTGAAGGTGCAGATGGTTCTCAGTGTAGACATTCTGATGGGAGTGTGTGTCTTAAAGTAACAGATGATGAGGGACTTCCCTGGTGGCCTAGTATCTATGATTCCCTGCTCCCAATCCTGGGGGCCCAGGTTCGTATCCTGGTCGGAAAACTAGATCCCACATGCCACAACTAAGAGTTAGTATGCTGCAACTAAAGATCCATATACTGCTATTTAAAAAAAAAAAAAGATTGAGAAATTTCACAGTCAACTAATGTGACTTGTGGTAGCCAAGGAATTTTGCGGTTTTGCCAGAACACAAGCTAAATGGTATGTATACAGTGGAATATTACTCAGACATGAAAAGGATGAAATAATGCCATTTGCAGCAACATGGATGGACCTAGAGATGATCATACTATGAAAAGTCAGTCAGAAAGAGAAAGACAAATATATGATATCACTTTTATATGGAATCTAAAATATGGCACAAATGAATATATAAATGTTTCTGTGAAACAGAAACAGATTCACAGGCATAAAGAACGGACTTGCAGTTGCCAAAGGCAGGGGGAGAAGGATGGACTGGCAGTTTGGGGTTGTAAGACTATTACATATAGGATGGATAAACAACAAAGTACTGCTGCATAGCACAGGGAACTATATTCAGTGTCTTGGGATAAATCATAATGGAAATGAATATACAACAGAATGTGTCTATATATGTACAGTTGAATCACTTTGCTTTACAGCAAAAATTAATATTGTAAATCAACTATACTTCAATTGAAAAAGAGAAAGACAAGTTATCATATGATATCGCTTATCTAAAGGGTGACACAAATGAGCATATCTATGAAATAGAAATAAACTCACAGACATAGAGAACAGGCTTTTGGTTGCCAAGGGGAGGTAGGGAAGGGAAGGATTAGGAGTTTGCGATTAGTAGATGCAAACTATTATATATAAGATGGATAAACGACAAGCTCTATTGTATAGCACAGGGAACTATATTCACTATCCTGTGATAAACCATAATGGAAAAGAATATGAAAAAGAATATATGGACAAATAAATCACCTTGCTGTATAGCGGAAATTAGCACAACATTATAAATGAGCTATATTTCAATAAAATTAAAAAAAAAACTATGTGAATATAAAGGATTTGAGGTATCAGCTTGTTAGCCATAACTTCTTTGAATCTAGTTTTTGCTGCACAAAAACAGCTGCTGTTTCTTTGTCATCTAACAGGGGACTTATATACAGAATATAATAAAGAACGCATATAAAAAGAACACAAATATGTGTGAGATATTTGCTTCTGATCCATGCCTTTTCATTTTCTTAGCTGTGTCTTTTATTTTGGTAACTTCAATTTATTATTTTTTTTACTTTGTCAAAGTGAAAGTCGCTAAGTCGTGTCTGACTCTGTGACCGCCGTGGACCATACAGTCCATGGAATTCTCCAGGCCAGAATACTGGAGTTGGGTAACCGTTCCCTTCTCCAGGGGCTTTCCCCAAGCCCGGGATCAAACCCGTCTCCCACATTGCAAGCAGATTCTTTACCAGATGTGCCACCAGGGAAGCCCAAGAATACTGGAGTGGGTAGCCTATCCCTTCTCCAGCAGATTTTCCCCACCCAGGAATCGAATCGGGGTCTCCTGCATTGTAGGCATATTCTTCACCAGCTGAGCTACCAGGGAAGTCTATGGTTTTATTTTGTAGCTCATGGTTGATTGATTGCCTAGGTAATCCTTGCCTACTCCATGGTTGCAAAGAGTTTCTTTTATATTTTCTTTCTACATGTTTTATACTTTTAGCTTTTATGTTTAGGTCTATGATTCAAGTTATTTTTTATATAGCATATGAGGTAAAGAAAAGGGCAAGTTGATAGTTTTTCCACAGGTAACTAGTTATTCCAGCACAGTTTATCAAAAAGACTTTATTTTCCTCATAGAATTTTCTTGGCACCTCTGTTGAAAGTCAATTGGTTGTATATATGTAAATCTATTTCTAGGATTCTGCTCTATTGATCTATATTGTCCATACATATGCCAGTACACATGGTGATGATGATGGTAGCTTATAACAAATCTTGAAATTAGATAATTTAAGTCCTCCAACTCTTCTTTTTCAAAATTGCCTTGATTATTCTAGAAGCATTGCATTTTAATGTAAATTTTAGAAAGAGCTGATCTCTACAAAAAACCAACTGGAATTTTACTTGGGATTGCACTGAATCTGTAAATCAATATGGAGAGAACTTACATCTTAATAACATTGAGTATTTCAGTCCATAAACATGGTATATCTTTCCATTAGTTTAGGCCTTTAGTTTCTCCCATCAGGTTCTACAGGTTTCTTTTATAGCTTTAAGTTCATAGATTTTGCACGTATTTTGTGAAATTTATCCCTGAGTAGTTAATATCTTTAGATTAGTAGTAAGTGGAATTTTAAAAGTATTTTTCTAGTTTATTGTTAGTACATAAAAATACATAGTTTTTTTTTCTATTTACCCTGTATCTTTTGATTTTGCTACATTCATTTATTAACTCTAGTAGGTTTTTTTTAATAGATCCCTCAGTGTTTTCTATACATATGATCATATTGGCTGTTTTAATAAAGACAGTTTTACTATGGCCTTTTATTTAATTTCTTGCCTTAATGCAGAAGTTAGAACCTCCAGTTCACTGTTGAATTTAAGTGGTGAGAGCAGATACCCTTGCCTTGTGATAACAGGATTATTTGTTGATATCCTTTGTTGTTGTTGTTCAGTTGCTCAGTCATGTCTGATTCCTTGTAACTCACGGCCTGCAGCACACCAGGCTTCCCTGTCCTTCACCATCTCCTGGAATTTGCTCAGACTCATGTCCATTGAGTTGGTGATGCCATCCAACCATTTCATCCTCTGTTGCCTCCTTCTCCTCCTGCCCTCAATCTTTCCCAGCATCTAAGTCTTTTCCAATGGCTCTTTGCATGAGGTGGCCAAAGTATTGGAGCTTCAGCTTCAGCATCAGTCCTTCCAGTGAATATTCAGGGTTGATTTATTTTAGGATTGATTGGTGTGATCTCCTTGCAGTCCAAGGGACTTGCAAGAGTCTTCTCCAGCACCACCGTTCGAAAGCATCAGTTCTTCAGTACTCAGCTTTCTTAATGGTCCAGTTCTTACACCTGTACATGATTACTGGAAAAACCATAGCTTTGACTAGATGGACATTCAGCGACAAAGAGATGACTCTGCTTTTTAACATGCTGTCTAGGTTTGTCATCGATTTTCTTCCAAGGAGCAAGTGTCTTTTAATTTCAGTCACCATCTTCAGTAATTGTGGAGTCCAAGAAAATAAAGTCTGTCACTGTTTCCATTTTTCCCCCCATCTATTTGCCATGAAGTGATGAGGCCAGATGCCATGAACTTAGTTTTTTGAACATTGAGTTTTAAGCTAACTTTTTCACTCTCCTCTTTCACCTTCATCAAGAGTCTCTTTAGTTCCTCTTTGCTTTCTGCCATTAGGGTGGTGTCATCTGCATATATAAGGTTATTGATATTTCTCCTGGCAATCTTGATTGATGTTTTTTATTATACTAATTTTCCTTCTATTCTTTTTTCTGAGTGTGTATAGTGAATGGGTGTTTGAATTTTATCTAAAGTTTTTCTGCGTCCAACCCACTGCAATATTCTTGCCTGAAAAAATCCCATGGACAGGGGAGCCTGGTAGGTTACAGTCTGTGAGGTCGCAGAGTCGGATATGACTGAGTGACACATACACACATATGTATTAGGATGATCATGTAATTTCCCCCTGTAGTCTGTTAATGTAATGATTGATTTTTAAATCGAGATGAAATTCACGTACTATAAAATTCAGTGTACAATACAGTGGTATATATTCACAAAGTTGATTAATTTTTACTATTAAATCAATACTGCATTTCCTTTGATAGAACTACTTGCAAATGATGTATTATACTTTTTATATATTGTTAGATTTTTTTGTGTGTGTATGGCTGCACTAGGTCTTCATTGCTTTGTGTGGGCTTTCTCTAGTTGCAGCGAGTGGGGACTATTCTTTGTTGCAGTGCATGAGCTGCTCATTGTGATGGTCTCTCTAGTTGTGGAGCGCAGGCTCTAGGTGTATGGGCTTCAGTAGTTGCAGCATGCAGGCTCTAGGTGTATGGGCTTCAGTAGTTGCAGCATGCAGACTCTAGGGTGTACAGACTTCAGTAGTTGTGGCACACAGCCTCAACAGTTGCAGCTCACAGGCTCTATATCATGGGCTCAGTAGTTTTGGCACATGGGCTTAGTTGCTCCATGGCACGTGGAATCTTCCTGGACCAGGAGTTGAACCTGTGTTCCCTGCATTGGCAGGTGGATTCTTACCCACTGTGCCACCAGGGAAGTCCTATATATTGTTAGATTTGATTGCTGGAATATTGTTAAGGATTTTTACATCTATGTTAATGAGAGATATTGGTCTGTAGTTTTCCTCGAAAGGTTTGGTTTTGGTATCTGGGTAATACTGGCCTCAAAAAAAAAAAAAAATGTGCTGAGAAGTGTTCCCTCTTCTAATTTCTGAAAGAATTTGTGCAGGATTGCTATTAGTCTTTCCTTAAATAAATATTCAAAACCAGTATAGCCATCTCGGCCTACAGTTTTTTTTTGTGGGAAAGTTTTTAATTATAAACTTAATTTGCTTAGTAAATATAGAAATATTCAAATTTTATATTTTTTCTTGTGTCTGTTAATTTGTGCTTCAAAAATTTGCCACCTCTTAAGTCAAAGTTGAATGTATTGGCATAGAGTTGTTCCTATTATTCTCTTATTATCTTTTTAATCCCTGTAGGAACTGTAGAAGTGTCCTCTCTTCGGTAGTGATACTGATAGCTGTTAGTTTGCAAACTGGTGCCTGTACACATAGGGCAAGGAGAGAGCAAATAAAGAGGCAGACCACTCCAGACTGGTAGGTAGTGCTTTCATTTATTCATTTTTATTATTTTTTGCCTTCCAGTTTTATTGAGATGTAGTTACATACAGTATTGTATAAGTTTAGGGTGTACAGCAATAATGAATTGACTGACATCCACCATGAAATGATTATTATAATACATTCAGTGAACATCCATCATTTCATATAGATACAAAATTAAAGAAAAAGAAAAAAAAAAACTTCCTTGTGATAAGAACTCTTGGGATTCACCCTCCTAACAACTTTCATGTATTATTTACTGCAGTATTAATTTTATGAAGCATGTTGTACATTACATCCCTAGTAGTTATTTATTGTGAAACTGGAAGTTTGTACCTTTTGAGTACCTTCATTCATTTTGCCTTCCCTCTACTCTCTGTCTCTGGTAACCTCAAATTTGATCTCTTTGTCTATGAGTTTGTTTTGTTTTTGAAGTATCATTGATCTGTAATAATATGTTTGGTTCCTGGTGTAAAACGTAGTGATTTGATATATCTATACATAACAAAATGTTAAGTCTAGATGTTAGTCCATGGTGAGTCTAGTTATCATACAAAGATATTATATTGTTATTGACTTTGTTTCTCACACTGTACATTCAATCCCTGTCACTCATTTATTTTGTAACTGGACGTTTGTACCTCTTTATTTCCCTCACCTATTTCACTCATCTCCCTACCCCTCTCTTCTCTGGCATCTGCCTGTTTGTTCTCTGTATCTGTGACCGTTACTGATTTGTTCTCTGTATCTATGACTCTGTTTCTGTTTTGTTATATATATATTTTTTAATTTAAAATAAGTTTATTCTGTTAACACCCTCATAATACCCCCGTGGAAAAAAGTAATTACAAAACAGGGTATGCTGCTGCCCTTAAAGGAATGGATGGGTGATACACTGTACAAAACCATCTTGGGAATCACGTGTAAATGTTACTCTGAATCTCATTTGTTGTCATCAATTTCTTCAGTATCTCTGTGCTCTGGGGAATATTCTTAACCAAACACTTTAAGCTTCTGGAAGAAAGTACAGGCTTAAAAGCTTCGACTGTGATCAGGTCTAACTTCATCGCATCAGTGTAACACAAGTACAGAACTGCAGGGATTCTCCATACTTGACAGTAACTCAGAACTGCTGCAGGAAGGTCATGGACAATATTTGGTTGCTCCAGCAGTGAACAGGAAGGCGGCTCTTTGAAATTCTGAGTTTTTAGAGCTTTCAGGAAAGGAGTATGAAGGCTGCTGGTAGATTCTGAAGTTTTATAGTCAGTAACATGGCGACATGTGAGAACAGTGACTTGCATATTCTTCCTTGGACAAGAGCCAAAAACCTTTTCCAGCCACTGATACTGCTGATCTTCGGCCACGTAGCAATTGCACTGGCAGAGCATGACCGAGGGATTCGATTTCAGGTGATAAAACACACAAAAAGCCTCTGCGGGGGACAGGTGCGCGGTGTCCGTTGTCCTACACCATTCATTCCAGAGTTTAGCACAACCGACTTCTTCCCAGGCTCCCGAATTCATGACAAATGACGACAAAAAGGCTACTGCATTATTTCCTACCGCAATTATAAACTTGGAGCAAGGATGTTTTTCCAGCAGAGAAACTTCCAAAGTTGTTTTTGTCTGTCTTCGAAAGAGCTGCACCTCCCTCTTCCGCGCCAGCTGTCGCTGGACCTCCCTATCCTCGGGAGTCTCCCTCCTCCCCTCCTCTTCCTCCTCCTCGTCCTCCGTCCCGGCTCGGCACGGCGTCCGCACCACCTCTCCGAAGAACGTAGCCACCATGCCGTCCCTCACGCTCTCCCAGCCTAACTGCGGTTCCACTGAACCGCCTCTGTTTTGTTATATTTTTGATTTGGTTTTTATATTCCACATACAAGAGAAATCATGTGATATTTGTCTTTCACTGTCTGTATTTGTATTTCACTTAGCATAATTCCCTCTGGTCCAGTCCTCTTGTCATTCTTTCTTCATGACTGAGTAATACTCCGTTGTGTGTGTATACCACAGATTCTTTATCCTTCATCTATCAGTGGTCACGTAGGTTGCTTCTATACCTTGACTATTGTGAATAATGTTACAATGGACGTAGAGGTGCATATATCTTTTCTAAGTAATGTTTTTGTTTTCTTTGATTAAATGCCCAAAAGTGGAATTGCTAGATCATATGGTCAGTTAGTTGGAGAAGGAAATGGCAACCCACTCCAATATTCTTGCCTGGAGAATCCCAGGGACAGAGGAGCCTGGTGGGCTGCCGTCTATGGGTCGCAGAGTCGGACATGACTGAAATAACTTAGCAGTAGCAGCGGCAGAATAGTCAGTCAGTCGCTCAGTCATGTCTGTGTGATCCTATGGACTGTAGGCTGCCAGGCTTCTCTGTCCATGGAATTTTCCAGGCAAGAATACTGGAGTGGGTTGCTATTTCCTACTCCAGGGGACCTTCCCAACCCAGGGATTGAACCTGCATCTCTTAGATCCCCTGCATTGGCACCACCTGGGAAACCCAGATCATATGGTAATTCTAGTTGTAATTTTTTTGTGGAAGCTCTGTACTCTTTTCCATACTGGCTGCGCAAAGTTACATTCCCTGGTAGGTGGTGGTTTTAATAAGCAAGGGAACTTATTTACAAAGCTTGTCTTGGGCAGCCTCAAGACAAGTTCATCTCCGCACCTGCCCATCAGAATTGTAAAAATTTATCTAGTGGCTTTAACTGGATTCATCTGTGTACACATGGCCTCAGCAGCACCTTACTCACTCAAGGATGAGTCCTGGGGACAGCTCCCAATGTGGGAATGGTAGGCAAAGTGTACATTCCATGGACAGAGGAGGAGGTGAGGAGCTTGACTGCCTGGGTCCAGCTCACAGGTCAGCTGGCTGTGATGTCCTTTGAATTACCTCCTCCAGCACTTCACCCCTTGTGACTGACTTTAATGATCTTACACATTTCCCCTTCCACAGTGTGCCTGAAGCAGTCAGTAAGCGGTTTTATTGGCATGGAGGTGGCTTATTTGGTGGCTGTCTGTGTTGGAAGCAGATGGTACAGCAACAGTATAGACACATGCAAGAGAAACCACAGATTAAGACAATGATTCCCAAAATAATTAACTTTTCCCACTAAGCCCCATGATCCACACCACTGGTTTATTCAGTCCCCTGTGCTGGGGGTCAGGTCACTGAGGGCATTCATTTGTGTCTTCTTTTGATTTAATAGAGATGACACTTTAACAGACTCATCTGTTTGAACACACAATATTCTGTTAAGATGATGGCACAAGTGCCTCCTTTTGAGGCAGGAATAATGTCTAAGGAACAGCTTTTCTTGTTAGAGACATTTCAGTGTTTGATAAGGATGGGCTTTTCTGACTGTCATTTAAGGCTTGCTGGGTAAATTTAGTGAGGACTTTTATGTGAACTGTATTGTCTTCCAGGCCAGTGGAGGGAACAAAGACAGCAGCCAAATGATAAACCCAGAGGAAGATAGAATGTGCTCACCTGGCCTTGAGTAGGAGGTTGGCAACTTTAGGAACTTGACCGAGTTGTAGGTGCCACACATGGGGCTGAGGGAGGCAGCACACAGGTGTGAGGAGATGGGCTGGGTGGTGGGATATGCCAGACCAGGACCCACACCTTCTTCTCTTTGTCCACGTGGCTTGTTCAATTTCAGGCATAGTGTTTCAGCAGGTCCAACTTGCAGCAAGAAAATAGGATCCCAATGGAGATGGATTGCCACTTACCCAGGGGCACGAAGTAACTCACCCATCCTAGTGGGATGTCTTACTACACATTCCAGGAGATAACATGTTTCCCAGGTGTGATGGGACTTGGTGTTTTCAACAGAACAGCACATTGATTTATGGTGGAAGTCAGGGCAGTGGCTCTTTCCTGTGACTTTATGGTGTTGGATGTCTTTGCAGGGGTCCCCCTTTTTGCATGTGGGGTGACTGGCCCTACTGATTGATCATTCAGATGTATTAAAACTTGGGACAATACTTTAGTCTACCTGGCCAAGGTGTTTTTTCCTGTTAGTACTTTAGTCATTTATTTATTTATTTTTATAGTGGAGTGCAGTTTATTACACCGGCGGGCCCAAGGCAGAGTCTCCTCTTAGCCAAGGACCCCCGACCAGCATTTGTGAAAATCTTTTATACCCCATGTGTACGCGTCCAAACCCACTACCCCAATTCCCTTGAGACTTACATAAACAAAGGAAGGGTAAATACAACTACAATAACCCCATCATTCACGTGTTATGTGTTCAAACAGTCAATAATCAATAAGCCCGCAGTTACATTCCAAATAGTTAATAACTGATAAGCCTGTGCTTACATTCTGATAGATAGTGTCCGGAGGCAGGGGTGATTAGTGTCTGTTTTCTCTTCTTCAAGATTCCCCTGCCCAGAGGGGGGTCTTATCCTTCCATTGTCATTCCCACAGGCGCTAAGCACAGAGTTCAGAGTCCACTGGAGAGGTGGCCGCGCACGATCAGCACAGACAGGCCTGAGATGGAGTCCAGGCCCTATGAATTCCTTCTTCATTCCCCCCTCTTGATGCTCTTAGTTTCCATAACGAGCATCATTTATTGAGATATATTGTACCTTAGCCCTCCTGCCACCCACATGAGAGAATGCTATCAACCTCTGGGTTACAAAATTCACAAGGCATTGTAGGAAGCAGGGCCCACAAAGCAGTATGATCAAGATTACTATAACAACAGTTCATTAGACATGGCTTTCACTTGATTTTGCATATCCTCCAAGGCAGCAGATACATCTTCAGACAGGTCAGGGATGTACACACCATTCGCCAAAGTCCCTCCTTGGGCTGCTGTGAGTATGTCTAATGCCATCCTATTTTGAATTACTGCCTTCCTCATCTGAATCTGTTCTTCGTTCAAAGCTTGAATGGCTTTAGTACTGTCTAAGAGGGCCTGTTTAATGAAATTAGTTAAGGCCTCTACCTTAACCATGATATCCGTTGTCCCTACAGAGGGTATAAACAAGGCAGCAAGATAGTCATACCATTGGAACACAGATCGTGTCCATCTTGCATGCAGATAAGGCAGGTTTACTGGAGGCTGCTGTAGGCTAGGCTTAATTCTGCCATGGGCGAAAGCAAATCCTAATGTGCAACGCCCCACCCAGCCAACTGGTAACCATGGCCATAAGTTAAGCCCACAGAGCCACTGGGTCCCATTGGGGGCTACCCAGCGGATTCCAGGATTATATTTCCAGTCGGAACCGGGCCACTGAGCAGACTGATTGGGGTGATAGGTAACTTCCAAGATTTGTTTACTTTGTTCAGGGGACAAATAACAATTCTTTTGGGTCTAGGGGATGGTTTCCAAATCCAACTTTCTGTTCTTTTTGTTCCCAGCAAATAGTAGCAGGGGCAATCAACTGACCTTTCTCAGGAGTCATCCAGAAATATTCATCCCAGACCTGGTAGTATTGCTCAAGGCACCGGGAGGCCTGTCCCCCTTTTGTAAGGGAGCCCTTTTCCTCTTTAATTCTCATATATGAGGTATAAGCCTTAGTTATCTCCGTAAGGCTGGTGTTCATGTTAAATGTAACCCTATGTCCCCGGCCCATTGATGGCTTCTTCTAACACCAGAGGGCAAAGAAAGGTTATGGTTGGTGAGAGAGAGGAAAGTTCCTTTCTGTTGTTAAAGTCCCCATAACGGAGTGACGATACCCACCAGGGGAGTCTGTCTATTACTGACAGGGGCATAGCCCCACATACCCAAGTTCAAAATTGCATTGGTGAGGCCGAGCAGCAGGAGTCGTTTACCCAGCTCCATCCTGTAGAGGGCTCGTCTGGGACCTAGTTTTCTTCTTCCTCCTCAGAATGATCTTGGTTTCCCGTGGGTCGGTGGGGTCCTTCTGGGTGGTCCACTCGGCGTCCTCCGGGTCAGCGTGGTATGTCTTCTTTGCTCTGAGCGCTCAGTTCCCCTGCTGCCGTCCACTACCTGCTGACGTGAAAGGTCCGGGCGTTGAAAAGCAGAATCCTTCCAGAGGGGCGAGGCGCCTTCCCCCCTCTAGGAGATTCAAGCCACAAAGCCTCGGGGTGGCCTCAAATGACACCTGTCTCCTCAAAGTGAGGAGTTTCCCGGCCCATGCACCAAATGTTATAGCCACGCTTTCCGGGAAACAGACTCACTCAGAAGGACAATGCAGATAGTGGAGTGCAGTTTATTACACCGGCAGGCCCAAGGCAGAGTCTCCTCTTAGCCAAGGACCCCTGTTAGTACTTTAGTCTACTGCTTCCAATATTCTGTTTTTCCTTTTTACCAACCCTACTGCTCACAGGTTATAGGTGAAATAGAGCCTCCATTCAATGTCATGTTCTTTCGCCCGGACTTGCGTATCATGACCTTTGAAACTTGACTTCCAATTGCTGTCTATTTGACAAGGCACTGTTCCAGGTGAGGGTAAAGAGTGCTCCAAAGCCACAAATCCCTACAAAGGCTCACACCTCTTTTATATTCGTAGGATTTGACTAGGCTTGCAGCTTCTGGGACAACTCGTGACTTTCTTGACCAGACAACTCCTGAAAACGGTGCCTGGGCCTTGAATTTTCTGCGGGTTCACCACCCTTCCTTTTCCTCACCCTGCAGCAGAGGCAGATCTTCACATGTTGGCATCATATCATCAACGTAATGGGTCCATTTTGCTGGTGTGGAAACAGGAACAAATCTTGCACTACAGTTCTACAACATATTGTAGGGTTGTGCATGTAGCCTTGGGGAGTTACTTGAAAGGTACATTATTATCCCTCCACATGAAGGCAGATTGATCTTAGTTATCAGAAACCTGTACTTGTTAAGAGTCTTCCCCATGAATCTTGTTAAAGATGAAGCATGTTTGCAGGGACACTTTTTTGAAAGCATCAGGGTAAAACTGTAATGGTCTGTAAATGACAAAAGACTTAAAAAATGGCCATGGTTAAGGATCTGATGAGAGTTCATTGATATAGTGCAATTCACAGAAAATTTAGTTATTTCTGTGGCATACATTTAAAATTTATGATTGATAATATTATACCAGGACATATTAGATTTCTAGAAACTTCATACAAATATACCCTTAGAGTGTTTACCATCACTAGTTATTCAACAATGCTTCCCCTGTCTTAGGTGGCCATGAGATGAATAGATCTCCACACCTACTGCCAGAATCATAAAAGTTTAAATAGAGCCCTTCACTGGGATCTGTCACCTCCACAGTTCAGATGGTCTCAGCAGCACCTTTCTGTCTCGAGGAAACAGCTTCCACTGGGAACAGAGGAAAATGGACATTCCTGGGACAGTTGAGGGGGTGAGGAGCCTCTGATTGCTCAAGTCCAGCTCATCTGTCAGTCACTGATCATGTCCTCTTGAAGACCTTCTCTAACATAGTCTGTGTCCTTTTTTTGATCAGTTTATTCAAAAGTTTATGTCTTTTATTGGTCTTTTCATAAAATTAGCTTTTAGTTTTGTTAATTTTTCTCTAGTCTTTGTTTTCTGTTTCATTATTTTCTGAACTTTAGTATTTTTTTCTTCTATTTACATCACGTTTAATTTGATCATCTTTCAATTCTGAAGTTGAAAGCCTTGATAATTGATATTAACCCCTTTTCCTCTTCTATGAGTGTTTGAAGCCATAAATTTTTATTATAGTACTATTTTAGGTGGATGCACAAAATTTGATGTATTGTCTTTTTATTTTCATTCAGTTTAAAATATTTTCTAATTTTCCTTGTGTGTGTGTGTTTTGTTTTGTTTTTTCCTTTGACCCTGTGGATTATTTAGAAGTTGCTTAATTATTTGGGCTTTCATAGGTATCTACATATATTGATTTCTAATTTATCAATAATTATATTGTCACAGAACATACTATTTGGGCTTCAGTCTTTTGAAGTCTATTGAAATTTGCTTTATCACCCAGAATATATTCTTTCTTAGAAAATGGTCCAGGTTCATTGAAAAGAATGTGTATTCTGAAGTCGTCAGGTGTAATATTCTATAAATGTCAGTTAACTTACGGTAGTTGAAAGTGTCATTCAGATCTTCTGCATTATTAATTATTTAGTTGCTCTATCAGTTACAGTGAAAGATGTATTGCGTGCTCAGTCACTTAGCTGTGTCTGACTCTTTGTGGACTGCAGTACCCCAGGCTCCTCTGTTCCTGGGATTTTCCAGGGAAGAATACTGAAATGCATTGGTTGTCATGTCTTCCTCCAAGGGATCTTCCTGGCCCAGGGATTAAACCTGTGTCTCTTGTGTCTCCTTGCATTGGCAGGCATATCCTTTACCACTGAGCCACCTGGGAAGCCCTACAATTATGACTGTGAATTTGTTTCTCCCTTTAGTTACTTTAATTTTTGCTTCATGTATTTTGAGTTTCCATTATTAGGCACAAATGCATATATAATAGTCATAGCTGCCTGATATATTTCCTTTTTATGACTATGAAGTGTCCCTCTTTAGTGTTTGTTTTTGTTCTAAAGTCTATTTTGTCTGATATGTATGTAGCCACTCCTTATGCTTTCTTATGTTTCCTCTTTCCAACTTTACATTGGCTACTCACTCCATTCTTGCCTGGAGATCACTTGGTTCTTGTTTTTTACCTAGTTTGGTAATCATTGCCTTAAAACTTTTTCAATTACATTAAATTGTGGTAAAATAGACATAATATAAAATGTACCATCTTAACCATTTTTAAGTATTCAGTTCAGCAACAGTAAGTACATGCATATTGTTGTGCTTCTGTAACTACCTTCCATCCACAGACTCTTTTCATCATGCAAAACTCTACCAATTAAGCAATAACTCTCCATTTCTCCCCTTTCCCCAGCATCTGATAACCGCCATTCTTTTTGTCTCTGAATTTGACTACTCTCAATGCCTCATATAATTGGAATCATACAATATTTGTCCTTTTGTGACTGCCTTATTTTTGTTAATATAGTGTCCTCAGGGTGCATCCATGTTGTAGTAAGTGACACAATATCTTTCTTTTTTAAGGCCGAATAATGCTCCATTGTACATGTATACCATTCTGTTGATGGACACTTAGGTTGCTTCTACATTTTGGCTACTATGAGTAATACTGCCATGTATATGATTATTCAAATATTTCTTCAAGAGCCTGCTTCCAATTCTTTTGTTATATGCCCAGGAGTAGAACTGCTGAATCATATGGTGATTCATTTTAAATTTTTCATTGTACTATTTTCCATAGCAGTTGCATCATTTTACATTTTTTACCAACAGTGCACAAAGGTTGTCTACATCCTAATAAATACTTGCTCTTTTTTTTTTTTTTTAATAGTTGTATTTGCTTCTAAGATTGGGATAAGGCAAAGCTCTCCACACTCACCACTTCTAGTCAGCATTGTGCTGGAAGTCCTAGACAGTAAAAAAAAGCAAGAAAAAGAAGTAAAAGTCATATGGAAAGAAAAATGTAAAGCAGTTGTTATTCACAGACATGATTGTGTATGTGGAAAATCCTAAGGAATTTACGGAAAACCTACTAAAGTTATTCAGAGAGTTTATTAGCAAGGTGATGAGATACACAGTTAGCAGGTAAGACTAATAATGTCAATTGGAACAATTGGAAATTGAAATTTAAGTAAATTAAATTTAAATTGTCATGTAAATAGTGTCAAAGACATTAAACAATTGGAGATAAACTTAGCAAAAAAGTGTATACAATAATAACCAAAAAGACTGCTGAGAGAAATTAAAGACTATAAATGGAAAGATATACCAGGTTTATGAATCAAAAGATTCAATATGATTAAGATGTCAATTCTTCCCAAATTAATCTGTAACTTTAATTCAATTCTAGTAAATATCCCAGCAAGCTTTATGTAAAAATTAGGAGTTGTTTCTAAAATTTCTATTAAAATACAAAGGATTTAGAGTAGCCAAAATAATTTTGAAAGAGAAAAATAAAGCTAGAGGGCTTAAACTATGTTACAAAAAGAGTTACAATTATGAAGACAATGTGTTTTTTGTGTAAATATATCAATCAATAAATAGAATAGAGTCCAGAATTACACCCATCATATATGGTCAATTGATTTTTGAGCAAACTGCCAAGGTAATTTGATGAAGAAAAGGGTAATCTTTTAAACAATGACAGGAACAACTGAATATCCTTATATAGAAAACTAAACTGCAACCTTTACCTCATTTATACAAAAACTCAGAGTTGATCATAGACCTAAATATAAAAGCAAAAACTTATAACTTCTTAAAAAAAAAATCCATATGACTTTCTTTTAGGCAAAAATTTTTAGGATAGATATAAAAAGTACAAATCATACATATAAGCTGTGTATTATATATAAATATGGTGTATATATATGTGTGTTATGTAAATGACATTAAGCATATCACATATATAATGAGTTGTAGTTTATTAAAATTGAAAATCTCTGCTCTTTGAAAAGACACTTGAAACTAAAAGGCAAACCACTGAATGGAAGAAAATATCTTTTATATCTGACAAAAGACTTACATTCAATATCTAAAAAGAACTCTTAATTCAGTAACAAGACAGCCTAAAATAAATGAGTAGAAGATTTAAATAACAAACTTGTTTTGGCTAATAATAATCTTCAACATCATTAATCATCAGAGAAATGCATATTCAACCCACAAATGGATAACACCACACACCTAATTGAATGGCTAAAATTTTGAAGACTAACAATACCAAATGTTAGCATGAATGTATTGGGTTGGCCAAAAAATTTATTAACTTTTCCCATGTTACAGAAAAACCCAAGCAAACTTTTTGGCCAAACCAATGCAACTGGAATGCTCATACATTAACTGGTGGGAATGTAAATGGTATAATAACTTTTGAAAATTGCCTGTTACTAATAAAGTTAAACATACACTTAACTGTATTAGCCCTTAGCAATTTCACTCCTGGGTATTTGCACAAGAGAAAGGAAAATTATGTGCACATGATGTATATAAATGTTCATAGCAGGTTTATATATAAAAGTCCCAAACTTGGAATGCCGCTAATGTCCATCAATACTAAATGGAAAAACAAATTGTGTCACATTCACATTTGCCTCTATTCAGCAGTGAAAGGAAAGAACTACTGGAATGTGAAAGAACATGGAAGAGTCTTAGAAAGGTCATATTAAGTGAAAGAAGCCAGCCTCAAAAGAGTATGCATTAATGACTTCACTAATATGAAACACTCGAAAGGACAAATATAATATATCATGATAGAAAACTGATCAAGGTGGGATTTAATGGCAAGGGGTACAAGGGAACTTTTTGAGCTGAGGAAAATATTCTATGTCTTGATTACGAGGATGGTTACATAGGTGTATACATTTTTCAAGTCATATTGTACACTTAAAATGTGTACATATTGTTTATAAATGATATCTCAATTGAGTTGATAACAATTATATCTTAGTTAAAAGGAAACAATAAACCCTAAAATCAGATGCAAATAGAAGTAAATATTACTCATGGATAAAATTACTACACAGAAAATTACTTAATTCATGTAACTTTCAATATAGTACTCTGTCCTCACAGTGGGATATATTCTAAGAATGAAAAAAGAGATACGGTGATGTCTTGAATTTTACCAAGTAGGTGTCTACTGGTATAGATTTCAGTGTAGTGATTATGAAACTATTTTGTGTGTGTTACAGAGCAAATTAGTAAATTATGTTGTGGGTAATTATTGCAAAAGAAGGGAGGTGCAAATATGAACTGGGGAAAAGTACTGAATAACACTTTGGTGTTGGATTTAAATTGGAAATATCAATATGAAGTGTTAGTCACTCAGTGGTGTCCGAATCTTTGCAACCCCATGGATTATAGCCCACCAGGCTCCTCTGTCCGTGGGATTCTCCAGGCAAGAATACTGGAGTGGGTAGCCATTCCCTCCTTGAGGGAATCCTCCTGACCCAGGGATGGAATCCAGGTCTTCTGCATTGCAGGCAGATTCTTTACCGTCTGAGCCACCAAGGTAGTCCAACCAGGATGAAGTCATGCCTTAAAAAATGTATTTCTTATTTCTCTCCACTTAACCTAGAGTTAATGACAACTCAGTAGCAATGACTATTCCTTATTCTTGGTTTTTAAATCCATTTCCCATTAAAAGAAATTAGGGTTCCTTGGAGAATTGAGTGGTTTTAGATATGAGTCAGGAAAACTAAAAGTTTAGCCTAGAACATCTTGTTGTGCTAGAAAGGAAGTGCTTAAAAGCTAATGGAGTAATGTCAGAAGAACATAGAAGCCACCTTGAATTTCATTGGCCAAATCTGCAACAGTTTGGGCACCAAAAGAATAATGATGGTAACTGGATTACACACTAAATTCTAAAAAGAAGCCTATGATCCATTGTGATGCTGAAAAAAAGGAGAAGAGAGAGGAAGAAAGCTCTTTTGCAAAAAAATATTTGCTAATAAATATAAAAAGAATGAGAAATAAGCATTTTGCAACCCTTAATGTAGTAGTTGATTTGAGCAGGGAACTTCAACTAAAACCATTGAGTGTAAATTTCTTGAGGAAAAGGATATTCATATGATCTCCAAGTATCCTCTCAAAGGTTATTAATTAATTATGAAAGAAAAAGCATATCTTTGCAATAAGAAAATATGGCAAATACCACTTTATTCAAGATAAAAGTGATAAGATGACCAAACAGCATCACCTATGATGGGACAAACTGACATTGTATGTTTTGATGGAATACAGTAGAAGTATATTATTTATATCATAAACGTAGTAATCCACATCTGTGCCCCAACCACCAATGCTGAAGAAACTGAAGTTGATCAGTTTTATGAAGACCTAAAAGACCTCCTAGAACTAACATCAAAAAAAAAAAGAAAGAAAGAAAGAAAAAGTCCTATTCATCATAGGGCATTGGAATACAGAAGTAGGAAGTCAGGAGATAGTTGCAGTAACAGGCAAGTTTGGCCTTGGAGTAAAGAATGAAGCAGGGCGAAGGCTAACAGAGTTTTGCCAAGAGAATGCACTGGTCATAGCAAGCACCCTCTTCCAACAACACGAGAAGACTCTACACATGGATCTCATCAGATAGTCAATACCAAAATCAGATGGTTTATATTCTTAGCAGCTGAAGATGGAGAAGCTCTATACAGTGAGCAAAAACAAGACTGGGAGCTGACTGTGGCTCAGATCATGAACTCCTTATTGCCAAATTCAGACTGAAATTGAATAAAGTAGGGAAAACCACTAGAACCATTCAGGTATGATCTAAATCAAATCCCTTACAATTATACAGTGCAAGTGACAAATAGATTCAAGGGATTTTAGATGTGATAGAGTGCCTGAAGAACTATGGACGGAGGTTTGTGACACTGTACAGGAGGCGATGATCAAAACCATCCCCAAGAAAAAGAAATGCAAAAAGGCAGAACGGTTGTCTGAGGAGGCCTTACAAATAGCTGAGAAAAGCAAAAGGCAAAAGAGAAAAGGAAAGATATACCCATCTGAATGCAGAGTTCCAAAGAATAGCAAGGAGAGATAAGAAAGTCTTCTTAAGTGATCAATGCAAAGAAATAGAGGGAAACAACAGAATGGGAAAGACTAGAGATCTCTTCAAGAAAATTGGAGATATCAAGGGAACATTTCACACAAGGATTGGCACGATAAAGGACAGAAATGGTAAGGACCAAACAGAAGCAGAAGAGATTAAGAGGTGGCAAGATAACCATGATGGTATGAGCACTCACCTAGAGCCAGACATCTTGGAGTGCAAAGTCAAGTGGGCCTTAGGAAGCATCACTACGAACAAAGCTAATGGAGGTGATGGAATTCCAGCTGAGCTATTTCAAATCCTAAAAGATGATGCTGTGAAAGTGCTGCACTCAGTATGCCAGCAAATTTGGAAAACTCAGCAGTGGCCACAGGACTGGAAAAGGTCAGTTTTCATTCCAATCCCAAAGAAGGGCAATGCCAAAGAATGTTCAAACTACCACACAATTTCACTCATTTCACATTCTAGCAAAGTAATACTCAAAATTCTCCAAGCCAAGCTTCAACGGCACATGAACTGAGAACTTCCAGATATTTGAGCTGGATTTAGAAAAGGTGGAGGAACCAGAGATCAAATTGCCAACATCCACTGGATCATAGAAAAAGTAAGAGAATTGCAGAAAAAATATCTATTTCTGCTTCATTGACTATGTCTAAGTCTTTGTGTGGATCACAACAAACTGTGGAAAATTCTTAAAGAGATGAGAATACCAGGCCACCTACCCTTCCTCCTGAGAAACCTGTATGCAGGTCAAAAAGCAACAGTTAGAACACTGTGTGGAACAGTTGACTAGTTCAGGATTGAGAAAGGAGTACAGAAGGCTGTATATTGTTACCCTGTTTATTTAACTGTTATACAGAGTACATCATGCGAAATGCTGGGCTGGATGAGTTACAAGCTGGAATCAAGATTGCCGGGAGAAATATCAACAACCTCAGATATGCAGATGATACTGATCAAATGGCAGAAAGCAAAGAGGAACTAAAGAGCCTCTTGGTGAGGGTGAAGAAGGAGAGTGACAAAGCTGGTTTAAAACTCAAAAAAACTAAGATCATGGCATTCAGTCCCATCACTTCATGGCAGATAGGGGAATAGGTGGAAGCAATGACAGATTTCCTCTCCTTGGACTCTAAAATCATTGCAGATGGTGACTGCAGCCATGAAATTAGAAGATGACTGCTTCCTGGCAGGAAAGCTATGACAAACCTGGATAGCGTGTTAAAAAGCAAAGACATCTCTTTGCTGACAAAGGTCCTATAGTCAAGGCCATGGTCTTTTCAATAGTCACGTACGGATGTGAGAGCTGGACCAATAAGAAGGCAGAGTGTTGAAGAATCGCTGCTTGAGAACTGTGGTGCTGGAGAAGGCTTTGAGAGTCTCTTGGACAGCAAGGAGATCAAACTAGTCAACCTTAAAGGAAATCAACCCTGAATACTCTGAAGGATTGATGCTGAAGCTCCAACACTTTGGCAACCTGATGGGAACAGCTGACTCATTGGAAAAGACTCTAATGCTGGGAAGGATTGAAGGCAGAAGGAGAAGAGGGCGACATAGGATGAAATTGTTGGGTGGCATCATGGATATGAACTTGGGCAAACTCTGGGAGACGGTGAGAGACAGGGAAGCCTTGTGTCCTGCAGTCTGTGGGGTGGTGAAGAGCCGGACACAACTCGGCAGCTGAACAACAACAACAGTACTTGTGAGAAAACCTTTACTCTGACTTATCATGAGGAATTCAGATAAATTCAGAATGCAGAGGATTCTTTTTTTAAAATCAATGAAATATGTTTAAAATCCCATACTATCCTTAAATAATGTCAAAGGTTTAACAAAGTATTTTATTAAAATTCACAGTTTTAAAGCATTTCATTTATTCAGAATAAGTCTATTTTGATTCTTTTTTCTTAATATATATATTTTATTGAAGTATAGTTGGCTTACAGTGTTTCAGGTTCACAGCAAAGTGATTCAGTTATACATATACACAAATATTATTTTTGAAATTATTTTCCATTATAGGTTATTACAAGATATTGACTGTAGTTCCCTGTGCTATACAGTAAACCTCTGTTGCTTGTTGCATATCTATTTTTAATTAGAAATCTAGCATTCTATTCATATTAAGTCAAACAAGTGGAATCAAAATGTTATAAAATTTTTAGTTAGGTTAAAATTTGTAAGTTTTCTGATATATATTATACATACTATTTATAAATATACAAAAACTTTGCTTGATAAAGGCTTGAGAAAGAAAAAAAGAGATGGAGAAATTGGAAAACATAAACTAAATGAAATGAGAGCACTGAATATGAAATAGAAAAAGTGAAACGAGCTAGATAAAAGATCATCATATAGTCTAGTTGTTTTTAAACATGGCTGCTCATTGGAAACATATCTGGAGCTTTGGAGAAAAAAAATACCTGGACATCTGTATTTTTCAAAAAAAAATTCCAAGATAATTCTGATATGCATCTGTATTTTAAAAAGTGATTACGTATTTTCCTATTAAATGGTAGTTTTGATGATATAGACTTCTATTATTTGTCCAATGACAAATCATGATATAATGGTATTAAGTGAGTAACAGGTGCATAATCAGAATAGTAAAAGATGTTCATCAGTTTTCACAATCAATAGCCAGACAGAAAATAAAAGATAATTACAGCTGCAAGCCATAATGGGAACATGATTAACCTAACAATATAGAATAATTACATACAGTTTGGGGTGTTGAAGCAGAGTGATGTGGTAAGTGGAAGTGCATAGATGAACATGTTTTCATCGGCCCAGCTAGTCTATGTCTTTTGGTTGATACATTTAATCCATTTACATTTAAGGTAATTTTCAATGTGTATGATCCTATTACCATTTTCTTAGTTGTTTTGAGTTTATTTTCTGTAGATCTTTTCCTTCTCTTGTGTTTCTTGCCTAGAGAAGTTCCTTTAGCTTTTGTCGTAATGCTGGTTTGGTGATGCTGAATTCTGTTAACTTTTGATTGTCTGGAAAGCTTTAAATTTCTCCATCAAATCTGAATGAGAATATTTCTAGGTAGAATATTCTTGGTTGTAGGTTCTTCCTTTTCATCACTTTAAATATATCGTGCCATTCCTTTCTGGCTTATAGAGTTTCTGTTAAGAAATCAGCTGATAACCTGATGGGAGTTCCCTTGTATGTTGTTTTTCCCTGTTGCTTTTACTATTTTATCTTTGTCTTTAATTTTTGTCAGTTGGATTACTATGTGTCTGAGTGTTTTCCTCCTTGGATTTATCTTGCCTGGGATTCTGCACTTTGTGGACTTTGGTTGACTACTTCCTTTCCCATGTTCAGGAATTTTTGAGCTTTTATCTCTTCAAATATTTTTTCAGGTCCTTTCTTCTCTTTCTGAGACCTCTATAATGTGAATGTTGGTACATTTCATGTTGTCCCAGAGTTCTCTTAGGGAGAGAGAAGAATTTTTTAATTCTTTTTTCTATATTCTGTTCTCTGGTAATGATTTCTACCATTCTGTCCTCCAGGTCATTTATCTGTTCTTCTGCCTCAGTTAGTCTGCTATTGATTCCTTCTAGAGTATTATTCATCTTTGCTTGTTCTTTAGTTCTTGTAGGTCTTTGGTAAACATTTCTTGCCTCTTCTCCATTGTTTTCTAGAGATCCTGGATCGTCTTCACTATCATTATTCTGAATTCTTTTTCTGGAAGGTTATCTATCTCCATTTCATTTAGTTGTTTTTCTGGGGTTTTATCTTGTCCTTCCATCTGGGACATAACTTCTGCTTTTTCCTCCTGATTAACTTTCTGTAATGTGGTTTTTGTTCTAGCATCTGTGGCATTGTGGTTCTTCTTGCTTCTTCTGTCTGCCTTGGGATGGAGAAAGCTAAGAGGCTTGTGAAAGCTTCCTAATGGGAAAGTGGAAGTCACTCAGTCATGTCCGACTCTTTGCAACCCCATGGACAATAAAGTCCATGGAATTCTCCAGGCCAGAATACTGGAGTGCGTAGCCTTTCCCTTCTCCAGGGAATCTTCCCAACCCAGGGATCGAACCCAGGTCTCCCACATTGCAGATGGATTCTTTACCAGCTGAGCCACAAGGGAAGCCCAACAATACTGGAGTGGGTAGCCTATCCCTTCTCCTGACTGAGGAATCGAACTGGAGTCTCCTGCATCACAGGCAGATTCTTTACCAGTTCAGTTCTGTCGCTCAGTCGTCACCAACTCTTTGTGACCCCATGAACCGCAGCACGCCAGGCCTCCCTGTCCATCACCAACTCCCGGGATTTACCCAAACTCATGTCCACTGTGTCGGTGATGCCATCCAACCATCTCATCCTCTGTCGTCCCCTTCTCCTCCCACCCTCAATCTTTCCCAGCATCAGGGTCTTTTCCAGTGAGTCAGCTCTTCGCATCAGGTGGCCAGAGTATTGGAGTTCCAACTTCAGCATCAGTCCTTCCAATGAACACCCAGGACTGATCTCCTTTAGGATGGACTGGTTGGATCTCCTTGCAGTCCAAGGGACTCTCAAGAGTCTTCTCCAACACCACAGTTCACAGCTTCAATTCTTCAGCACTCAGCTTTCTTTATAGTCCAACTCTCACATCCATACATGACCACTGGAAAAACCATAGCATTGACTAGATGGACCTTTGTTAGCAAAGTAATGTCTCTGCTTTTTTATATGCTGTCTAGGTTGGTCATAACTATCCTTCCAAGGAGCAAGTGTCTTTTAATTTCATGGCTGCAATCACCATCTGCAGTGATTTTGGAGCCCAGAAAAATAAAGTCAGCCACTGTTTCCACTGTTTCCCCATCTATTTGCCATGAAGTGATGGGACCAGATGCCATGATCTTAGTGTTCTGAATGTTGAGCTTTAAGCCAACTTTTTCACTCTCCTGTTTCACTTTCATCAAGAGGCTCTTTAGTTCCTTTTTACTTTCTGCCATAAGGGTGGTGTCATTTGCATATCTGAGGTTATTGATATTTCTCCCAGCAACCTTAATTCCAGCTTGTGCTTCCTCCAGCCCAGCGTTTCTCATGACGTACTCTGCATGTAAGTTAAATAAGTAGGGTGTCAAAAAAAAAAAAAAATAAGTAGGGTGTCAATTTACAGCCTTGACGTACTCCTTTTCCAATTTCCATTGGAGCTCCTGGTTCCAATGGAACCAGTCTGTTGTTTCATGTCCAGTTCTAACTGTTTCTTCCTGACCTGCATACAGATTTCTCAAGAGGCAGGTCAGGTGGTCTGGTATTCCCATCTCTTTCAGAATTTTCCACAGTTTGTTGTGATCCACACAGCCAAAGGCTTTGGCCTAGTCAATAAAGCAGAAATAGATGTTTTTCTGGAACTCTCTTGCCTTTTTCATGATCCAGCAAGTATGTTGGCAATTTGATCTCTGGTCCTTTGCCTTTTCTAAAACCAGCTTGAACATCTGGAAATTCACTGTTCACGTATTGCTGAAGCCTGGCTTGGAGAATTTTGAGCATTACTTTGCTAGTGTGTGAGATGAGTGCAATTGTGCGGTAGTTTGAGCAGTCTTTGGCATTGCCTTTCTTTGGGATTAGAATGAAAACTGACCTTTTCCAGTCCTGTGGCCACTGCTGAGTTTTCCAAATTTGCTGGCATATTGAGTGCAGCACTTTCACAGCATCATCTTTTAGGATTTGAAATAGCTCAGCTGGAATTCCATCACTTCCACTAGCTTTGTTCATAGTTTGCTTCCTAAGGCCTACTTGACTTCACATTCCAGGATGTCTGGCTCTAGGTGAGTGATCACACCTTTGTGATTATCTGGGTCATGAAGATCTTTTTTTGTACACAGATTCTTTACCTACCGACACCCCCCCCCCCCCGCCAAAAAAAAAAAAAAACACACAAAAATAGAACTACCACCTGGTGGTTTAATTGCTAAGTCTTGTCCGACTCTTGCAACCCCATGGACTGTAGCCTGCTAGGCTCCTCTGTCCATGGGATTCTCTAGGCAAGAATACTAGAGTGGGTTGCCATTTCTTTCTCCAGAGGATCTTCCTGATCCAGGAATCGAACCCAGGTCTCCTCCATTGCAGGCAGATTCTTTAGCAGCTGAGCTATGAGAGAAGCCCCTCATAATGGGAAGGACCAGGAAAAACTGGGTCTTGCTCTGGTGGACAGAGCCTTGCTCAGTTTTTCTAGTAGTCATGTATGGATGTGAGAGTTGGACTATAAAGAAAGCTGAGTGCCAAAGAATTGATGCTTTTGAACTGTGGTGTTGGAGAAGACTCTTGAGAGTCCCTTGGACTGCAAGGAGATCAAACGAGTCAGTCCTAAGTGAAATCAGTCCTGAATACTCATTGAAAGGACTGATGCTGAAGGTGAAACTCCAGTACTTTGACCACCTGATGTGAAGCACTGACTCCTTAGAAAAGACTCTAATGCTGGGAAAGATTGAAGGCAGGAGGAGAGGGGGATGACATAAGGGATGAGATGGTTGGATGGCATCACCGACTGGATGGACATGAGTTTGAGCAAGCTCTGGAAGTTGGTGATGGACAGGGAGGCCTGGCGTGCTGCAGTCCATGAGAATGCAAAGAGTCAGACATGACTGAGCGACTGAACTGAACTGGGGTTTTGCTCCCTTCCTGTTGTTTGGCCTGAAGCAACCCAGGCCTGGGGTCTGTGGGCTCTATGGTGAGGTTAATGGTGACCTCCAAGAGGGCTTATGCCTAGGGGGATCTTCCAGGACTGCTGCTGCCAGTATCCCCATCCCTGTGGTGAGCCCGAATGCAGAGGATTCTATAAGATAGTTGACTTGGACTCTATCACTGTTACGAAAGACAAAAAAGAATATAAAATAAGGACAGAGGAAACTATTTTAAATTAAAGGACACTGCAATGTGTGGAATTTGGATTATATCCTGGAGTAGGGCAGAGACTATAAAAACATTTTTAAGACAGGAAGATTGGAATATAGACCCTATATATTAGATGGTATTAATAAATCATTGTTAAATTTCATTGGTAGGATAATAGTATTGTGATTCTTATTCCTGGGAGATAATGTGTTCTAGTATTTGCTTTCAGATTGTTAAACAAACAAACAAAAAAAATAGTGTGTGTGTGGAGAGAGAAAAAATGAATGTGCAAACAGGGCAAGAGTTTAATGTTTGGTGAATAAAGGCGGACGGTCATAGTACTCATCTTTCACCTTTTAGACTGAAAATGTGTAAAATAGCTGGGATAAAATAATGCTTTAGAAGAGTCTAAAAATCCTCCTTATAAATGAAATAGGTTGAATTTATGGTAGCTGCCTTTGCACAGTACGCCTATGTATGATTTTTTCTCTACTTATTTTCTGTACTTCAGATTTTGATAGTATAATATGAGGATAGACTATTTTGGGAATTGGAAAAATAAAATTTATAATAGTATACTTTGATTTTTTAATTTTATAAAATATTGTATTTGCTGCACCACACAGCTTGTGGGATCTTAGTTCCCTGGTAGGGATTGAATCCAGACCACAGCAGTGATGGCACCGAGTCTTAACCACTGAACCACCAGGGAACTGCCGTATTTTATACAGTTTTTAAAGGTAACTTTCCGCTTTCCATTATGAAATATTGGCTGTATTCCCTATGTTGTACAGTACATCCTTGAACCTATCTTATACCCAGTAGTTTGTGACCTCCCACTCTCCACCTCTATATTGTCCTCACCCCAAACTGGTAACCACTCTATCTGTGAGTCTGCTTCTTTTATGTTAAAAATAATATACTTTAAAATTTGAGTTTATAAGTAATAAGAAGTCCTTTGTTCTAGTAAGTTGTTCAGATTTTGAAAGAAATAAGGTATCTATCTGATATATATATCTATCTATATAATAAAAGACTGTATGAATCATGTGTGTGCTAAATTGCATCAGTCGTGTCTGACTCTGTGCGACCATGTGGGCAGTAGCCTGCCAGGCTCCTCTGTCCGCAGGATTCTGCAGGCAAGAATACTGGAGTGGGTTGCCATTTCCTCCTCCAGGGGATCTTCCCAACCCAGGGATCAAACCTGCATCACTTATATCTCCTGCACTGGCAGGTGGGTTCTTTACCCCTAGTGCTACCTGGGATAATAATAATAGGAACTGAGCACCTTCAGTATATCAAAACTTTGTATAATCAACTTGTTTAATCATCACAACACTGGCGCCAAGTAGGTATCAATAATCGTCCCAACTCTTACAAATACTAAGTTAACAGAATGAAGTTTGAAACAAAGTCTGTCTTGGGTTCCAAAATCTATCCTATAATAGTCTCTTGTGGTGGAGAGAAATGTTATATAACTGAATTCTGATTGGCTGAAATAAGTGAACTAAACTGGGCAAAAAGATAAGAGGTTGCAGATAATAGATGCTGCCTGATTAGATAGGCAGACCTAAGCAGTAAGTAGGACATACCTTTGAATTGAAAAGCAAGGATTTTCCCTCCAGTGCTGTCAACACATTTTGCAGAGTTTCTTTTTTTTTTTTTTTTGCAGAGTTTCTTAACATTAATATCCAGGGCTTATCAAGTGAATCTGAATGATAGTCAGGTAGAATAAACAGAAAATGACTAATGTATTATACTGATTGTTATAGAAGCATCACCCACTAATTGCTTATTAGACCTTGTCAATGGATAAACTAGGGTCTCCTTCGAAAAAGAAGAGTCAGTATCCCCTGAATGTTGCTCACATGTCTATAAAAAAATCAATTTTCTACCCCTTGAACATTAAACTGCTGATGATCCCCAAGGGAATTAACTGATGGAAAACTCATGCTTACTTTCAGTTAAATCCTAAAATTAGGTTAAAGCTAAGCAAAACAAAACAACAAAAATACATGGTTTTAACTGGTTGAACGTTAAAAGGAAGGATGAGAAAATAATTATTTCTCCTTTATGTGTGAGTTCTCCAAAGTTTAAGGGAGATGTGAGTAGATCCTAATCCTGTCTTTTTTGTTTTAATAATTCATATTATAGATTAGTCATCATAAATTTAATCCCAGGTTGGTATTCTTCCTTTCTGAGCATGCTTCTCAGTCACCTCTCCTCACAGTTAATTCAAGGGCCCAAGGAATATAGACTTTTAGCATGGGCTTCAAGAAAATAACGTCCAGAAAGTAGGTTATAATGTTTGCCAAAAAAAAAGTCTTAGTATACATTTCTAAATAAAAAGTAAAGTATTTGGAGGTGTTTGCACCACAATTCTCTCTTGGCATCAGAAAGGAAGTATTAATATTAAATAGTTCTAATTAGAATTTGAATAATAGGCAGATACTTACTTCTTCAAATATCCTTTGAGAGTCAGAAACAAGATGATAATTCAAACAATATATATCATACAACCAAATGTTTTTGAATAAAATAAAACCTAACTTAAAAGTTTTTATTAATTTAACAAAAACCAACTTTTCTTTAATTATTAACTCTTTATTATTTGACATTTATATACATAAAGTATATATTTAGCTGTTTATACAACTCTAGGAAGATATTCCAAATGCAAAATTATGATTATAAAGTATAACGAGATACATCAAGGAAGAATGTGATTGAGTGCCAAATTTGTAATCACTTATCTAATATGTCACAATCCTTTTATTCCAAAAAATGTTCACATGAGAACTCTAAAATGGGCAATTATTTGTCAAAAGAATAAATGATTTTCATTATGTAGAACATGGAAGGGGACACGATGCAAAATAAAGATTCTTCAGAATTTTTTTATGGAGTTGCAAGTAAGACAACAGAACCTAAGGCTAGAAGGACCTGTCCAAGTAGAATATTTATATTAAATATGCCTTTATCGCTTGACTGGTAGAGTTGCTCTGTCAGCCACTTTTGGTTGAAGGATGGTGCATTATAGACACCAGGAAAATTTTTTCGACCACAGCCATATCCGTAACTGGTAATTCCCATTACAAAATATCGTTTACGTTCTGGTAGGTAGCACATTAATGGTCCACCACTATCACCCTATTAAAAAAGTCCCAAAATAGTATTAGTTACTTCCATTAGTCCTTAAACAACAATAAATCTGGAATAAATTAATCACATTAATCATATATTTATATAAATATACATTTTTAACTTCCAACTTATACAGATGCATAGATTTTCAGTTTTATATTAAACTGAAACAGGTATTCAGTCTGGCCTGTTATTTTTGAGGAACCATATAGCTGGTGGATAAACCTTCCACCTGCATAGTTTTGAACCAAAATACTATAAATCGAATTGTTTGGATTTTTTAGTGTAGTTACTCAGGAGGAATATAATTTAGGAGCTGTGAAAAATACTATAAATATTGCCTATTAAAATACTTGTACTAATGCTGTGTAGGAATGGTAGAACTACGATATATAATGGATTCATTTAGGTGTGTGTGTGGTTTGCTAACTAGAGGACAGGAGTGAATGGGCATCTTGCGAGACCCGGCATCTTTCTAAGTGTTGACATTGACTGGTGCGGGATCATAGGAATAAATATCTAAGCATACAATGCAGGAGACCGGGGTTCGATCCCTGAGTCAGAAAGATCCCCTGGAGAAGGGCATGGCAACCCACTCTAGTACTCTTGCCTGGAGAATTCCATAGACAGAGGAGCCTGGTGGGTTACAGTTCATGGGATCACAGAGTCTACATGACTGAGCAGCTAACATTTAATGGTATTACAAATGACAAATCCCTGTCATAGTTTATACTAGACTGTTAATACACTGAAGCACCATTACTGAAGAGGATTAATCATTCAAAACAATAAGGACACTGAGATAACTGTTTTAATGCTTAAAGTTTAAGGACCATGTTTCTAAGGTGTTTTCAAGCATTAAAAATTATTTTTTGACAATGAGAAAGTTTCACTTATGAATGAAATTAGACTGAATTCTTCTACTCGGTAAGATTTTTTTTTTTTTTTTTGAGTCGGTAAGATTTTTAAGGAAAAGGATACAGGAAAGATAAACCCTGAATAGCAGAAATCAAAATGAGTAGGAAGAGATCAGAGCATAGGACACTGTTTGGGAGTGATGTGCTGGTAGATTTAGAAGCAGTGAAGAAAAAAGAGGAATAAAGAAAGATTTAAAAAGCACAGGGACAAAACAAAAAACAGATAAATTGGATTTTGTTAAAAAAAAATCAAAGATGGGAATTCCCTGGTGATCCAATGGTTGAGAATCCACCTGCTGATACAGGGGACATGGGTTTGATCCCTGGTTCTGGAAAATTTCACAGGTTGCAGGGCAACTAAGCCCGGATGAGACAACTACTGAGCCCCTGCTCTGGAGCCTGCATGCTGCAACTCCTGAAGCCTGCACCCTCTAGAGCCTGTGCTCTGCAACAAGAGAAGCTGCTGCAATAAGGAGCCTGTACACTGCAACTAGAGAGTATTCCCCTCTCGCTGCAACTGGAGAAAGCCCATGTGCAGAAAGAAGACCCAGGACAGCCAAAAACAAAAAGTGAGAAAAATAGAAAAAACACGATGGGACTTCCCTGGTGGTCTAGTGACTAAGACTCTGTGCTCCCAGTCCAGGGGACCTGAGTTCAATCCCTGGTCAGGGAACTAGATCCCACTTCCCAGATCTGAGAGTTCAGTTGGCACAACTAAAGATCCCGCAGTGAAGATTGAAGATCCCGAGTGCCACAATTAAGACCTAGCGCAGCCATGTAAAAAAAAAAAAAAATCAAAGACGGTCCTTCCCTGGTGGCCCAGGGGTAAAGAATCTGCTTGCCAATGCAGGAGACACGGGGTGATCCCAGGTCAGGGAAGATCCCACATGCTGTGGAGCAACTAAGCCCGTGTACCACAACTACTGAGCCTGTGCGCTAGAGCCCAGGAGCCGCATGCTGAGCCCGTGTGCCACAGCTGCTGAAGCCTGCGTGCCTGGAGCTCTTGCTGAGCAACAAGAGAAGCCACCGCAATGGGAAGCCTGCACACTGCAACAAAGAGTAGCTCCAACTCACCACGGCTAAAGCCTGCATAGCGATGAAGACCCAGCACAGCCAAAAATAAATAAAACTGTTTTTAAAAATCATTAAACGAGACAGAAACAAACTCACAGACATAGAAAATAAACTTATGATTACCAGAGGGGAAAGGGATAGAGAGAGGAATAAATTATTTAGAAGTATGGGATTCACAGATACAAACTACTATACATAAAATAGATAAGCAAGAAGGATTTACTATATAGAACAGGGGACTATATTTGGTATCTTGTAATAACCTATAATGGAAAATAATCTGGAAAAATATACACATATAACTGAATCAATCTGCTGTACACCCAAAACTAACACAATATTGAAAATTCATTGTATTTCTATTTAAAAAAAGATAGACAATAACAAGTGCTGACAAAGATGTGGAGAAATTAGAAACCCAGATAATCACGATGGTGTGATCACTCACCTAGAGCCAGAATCCTGAAATGTGAAGTCAAGTGGGCCTTAGGAAGCATCACTAGGAACAAAGCTAGTGGAGGTGATGGAATTCCAGTTGAGTTATTTCAAATCCTAAAAGATGAAGCTGTGAAAGTGCTGCACTCAATATGCCAGCAAATTTGGAAAACTCAGCAGTGGCCACAGGGCTGGAAAAGGTCAGTTTTCATTCCAATCCCAAAGAAAGGCAGTGCCAAAGAATATTCAAACTACCACACAATTGCACTCATCTCACACACTAGCAAAGTAATGCTCAAAATTCTCCAAGCCGGCTTCAACAGTATGTGAACTGTGAACTTCCAGATGTTCAATCTGGTTTTAGAAAAGGCAGACGAACCAGAGATCATCGAAAAAGCAAAAGAGTTCCAGAAAAACATCTCCTTCTGCTTTATTGACTAGGCCAAAGCCTTTACTGTGTGGATCACAACAAACTGTGGAAAATTCTGAAAGAGATGGGAATACCAGACCACCTGACCTGCCTCCTGAGAAACCTGTATGCAGGTCAGGAAGCAACAGTTAGAACTGGACACTGAACAACAGACTGGTTCCAAATAGGAAAAGGAGTACGTCAAGGCTGTAAATTAACACCCTGCTTGTTCAACTTATATGCAGAGTACATCATGAGAAATGCTGAGCTGGAGGAAGCACAAGCTGGAATCAAGATTGCCGGGAGAAATATCAATAACCTGAGATATGCAGATGACACCACCCTTATGGCAGAAAGTGAAGAAGAATTAAAGAGCCTCTTGATGAAAGTGAAAGAGGAGAGTGAAAAAGTTGGCTTAAAGCTCAACATTCAGAAAATTAAGATCATGGCATCTGATCCCATCACTTCATGGCAAATAGATGGGGAAACAGTGGAAAGAGTGTCAGACTTTATTTTGGGGGGCTCCAAAATCACTGCAGATGGTGACTGCAGCCATGAAATTAAAAGACGCTTACTCCTTGGAAGGAAAGTTATGACCAACCTAGACATATTAAAAAGCAGAGACATTACTTTGCCAACAAAGGTCCATCTAGTCAAAGCTTTGGTTTTTCCAGGAGTCATGTATGGATGTGAGAGTTGGACTATAAAGAAAGCTGAATGCCGAAGAATTGATGCGTAAGGACTGTGGTGTTGGAGAAGACTGTTGAGAGTCCCTTGGACTGCAGGGAACTCCAACCAGTCCATCCTAAAGGAAATCAGTCCTGAATATTCACTGGATGGACCGATGCTGAAGCTGAAACTCCAATGCTTTGGCCACCTGATGCAAAGAACTGACTCATTTGAAAAGACTCTGATGCTGGAAAAGATTGAAGGTGGGAGGAGAAGGGGACGAAAGAGGATGAGATGGTTGGATGGCATCACCAAATCAATGGACATGAGTTTGAGTAAACTCCGGGAGTTGGTGATGGACAGGGAGGCCTGGAGTGCTGCAGTCCATGGGGTCGCAAAGAGTCGGAAACAACTGAATTGAACTGATACATTGCTGAGATGGCCAAAAGGCAGATGAAAAGATGCTCAACTTTACTAATTATCAATATTAGAGAAATGCAAATCAAAACCACCATGAAGTATCACCTCACACCAGTCACAATGGCTATCGTCAGAAAATCTACAAACAGTAAATACTGGAGAAGGTGTGGAGAAAAAGGAACCCTTTTACACTGTTAGTGGGACTATAAATTGGTATAGCTACTGTGGAAAACAGTATAGAGGTTACTTTAAAAACTAAAACTAGAACTACCATATGACTCAGCAATCCCACTCCTGGGCATATACCCAGAGAAAACTATACTTCAAAAAGATTACATGTAGTGCAATGTTCATTGCATCACTGTTTATAATAGTCAGGACACAGAAACAACCTAAGTGTTCATCAACAGAGGAATGGATAAAGAATATGTGATACCTATATACAATGGAATATTACTCAGCCATTAAAAAGGTAATGCTATTTGCAGCGACATGGATGAACCTAGAGACTGTCATACTGAGTGAAGTAAGTCAGACACAGAGAGACAATTATATGATATTGCTTATATGTGAAATCTAAAAAAAGGAGTGCAAATGAACTTGGTTACACAACAGAATTAGAGTCACAGATGTAGAAAACAAAGTTTTGGTTAGCAGGGGCTAAATGGGGAGGGGTAAACTGGGAGATTGGGATTAACATATACACACGACTAAATTTAAAGCAGATTAAAAAAATAAAATTAAAGCAGATAACTAAAGAACCTGCTATACAGCACAGGGAACTCTACTCAATGTTCTGTAATGACCTATATGAGGAAAGAACCTTAAAAAAGTGAATATACGTGTGTATATATATATATATATATATATATAACTGATTCACTTTGCTCTATACCTGAAACTAACACAACATTGTAAATATTCCAATAAAAAACAGAAGAACTCTCACATTGTTGCATAAGAATGTAAAATGGTGTAGGCACTTTGGAATACAGTTTGACAGTTCTTCAAAAGGTTAAGCATTAACTCAGCAGTTCCACTCCTAGGTGGAATTTCCAAGAGAAATAAAAACATACTTACACATAAAAACATGTACACAAATATTTATAGCCATGTTATTTGTAATAGCCAAAAAAGCAAAAATAGCTTAAATGTCTATCTACAAATGGATGGATTAATAAAATGTGACATATCCAAACCATGGTATATTATTTGGCAATAAAGTGAATAAGGTATACATGCTATAATGGAGACGAACCTTGAAAACATTATGCTGAGTTAAAGAACCCAGTAACAGAAGACCACAAATTGAATGATCCTGTTCATAGGAAATTTCCAGAATAGGCAAATCTCTACAGACTAATGGTTGCCTTAGTGGGAAGAGTTTTTCTTTTTTTTTTTTGAGGGGGGTTGCAAAAGTGTTCTAAAAATTAGATTATGGTAATGGTTGCACTACTCTAAATATAAAATCCCACACTGAGTTTTATACTTTAAATGGGTGAATTGTAAATTGTATCTCAATAAAGGTGGTAATGAAAAAACAAGATTCAAGGCAAATATTTCTTAAGGTTGATCGTGATTGTAGAAACCAAAGAATCAGGCAAGCATGATGATTTGGATTGTTGGAATAGTTAAAAAGGAGAAAAATAAGTTAGACTTGAGAATTAAGACTTCACCAGAAAGTGATCAAAGACTTGTTCACGTTTCCTTCTGTCTTTAGAAAATATTGCTAAGGAAAATTATTTGGTCTTACCCTGCAAGAATCAAAAATTCCATCTTCATCACCTGCACAAAATGAAGTGTTAGGAACTATACCCCCATAGCTCATCTCAGAATTACAGAAACTTCGAGAAATATAATGCACTTCTGCTTCATGTAATTCATTGGTAGCATTACCTATTAATAACAACAACAAAAAATACCAGTTAAATTATTTTGGAGAGCAGACATTTTGACAGCAATATAAAATGTTCATGTTCAACAGGTTTTCTTTCCATAGTGACTGATTGAACAATTGTGTAAAATTGTATCCAGATATGTATGCATGTATGTATGCCTGGAGATACAGTGAAAGAAAGTCTACCAAGTCCTAATGATAGTTATCTCTAGATAGTAGGAATTTCAGGTTACTGTTTTTTAATCTTTGCTCTCTTGTGTTTCTTGGAGGTTTCACAGAAGGATCTGTAGTGTTACAAAATAAAACTATAAAAATTGTCAAGGGCTAAAGAGGTAAATGCTGAGGTCAGTCTTATGTTGTAAGTTGTGAATAATTTTAATTAAATTTTCTAATGATGCTGTCTTGCAAAATGTTGAACGTGAAAATAAAGCAGATTTCTAATTCATGTACTTCTCTGCTTATTCTTGAACATAAAGTGGTTCTTTGCTACAGAAAAGATAGGCAGATCCAAGATAAAACTTCAGATTATTCTAAGATTTATCCACAGAAAAGCTACTGTAACAGCAGCATCTGATACCATCAGGCTGTCTCAGAATTGCAGTTGTCACATGTGGAAGCTGAATATTTTATGTGCGCCACATTCTTCCTCAGCTTTTCAAGTAATGACATTTTCCCCTTCACTGCAAGTGGGAAAATGACCAAACTGTTCCATTCACAGAATTCCATTCTCCTGGAATTAGTCTAGAGGTAACTATATTTGGTATAAGCCTAGTCAATTGGAATACTGATCCAGACTTATCCAGCATTTTTTAACTGGAGCTACCAGAGAAGAATCTGTTTCACCCTAGTCACATGATTAGCTATTAATATAAGTTCAAATCAGCCTGCAGCCATAGTTCCACACTTATGAGGACAGGCAGCCTGAGAAAGTAAAGTCAACATGGATAGAGAATAAGAATAGGAGATAGAAATAAAGTATATCTAATGACATCCAAATTCCTGGATCAAGGCTTCCTAGAGGAAAGACGCATTTCTACCCTTTGTTTTCAAATAATTAAAGTAATACTGACTGTATGTAAAAGAATATATGTAACATAAACATTAACCAGATATAATAATGAAATGAACGTCTGTAAACCTACCGCCTGATTTACGAACAATACTAATCCAGTGTGGTATTGGTGTCAGTCAGTCAGTCAGTTCAGTAGCTCAATCGCGTCCGACTCTTTGCAACCCCATGAATCACAGCACACCAGGCCTCCCTGTCCATCACCAACTCCCGGAGTTTACTCAAACTCATTTCCATCGAATTGGTGATGCCATCCAGCCATCTCATCCTCTGTCGTCCCCTTCTCCTCCTGCCCCCAATCATTCCCAGCATCAGGGTCTTTTCCAATGAGTCAACTCTTCGCATGAGGTAGCCAAAGTATTGGAGTTTCAGCTTCAGCATCAGTCCTTCCAATGAACACCCAGGACTCATCTCCTTTAGGATGGACTGGTTGGATCTCCTTGCAGTCCAAGGGACTCTCAAGAGTCTTCTCCAACACCATAGTTCAAAAGCATCAATTTTTTGGTGCTCTGCTTTCTTCACAGTCCAGCTCTCATATCCATACATGACCACTGGAAAAACCGTAGCCTTGACTAGATGGACCTTTGTTGGCAAAGTAATGTCTTTGCTTTTTAATATGCTGTCTAGGTTGGTCATAACTTTCCTTGCAAGGAGTAAGTGTCTTTTAATTTCATGGCTGCAGTCACCATCTGCAGTGATTTTGGAGCCCCCCAAAATAAAGTCTGTCACCGTTTCCACTGTTTCCCCATCTATTTGCCATGAAGTGATGGGACCAGATGCCATGATCGTAGTTTTCTGAATGTTGATTGGTGTAGGGTTATTCAAAATAACTAGAGATTTTCAAAGTGAATAGGAGAAAGAGAGTCCAGAAATAGATGCCTGTGTTTTCTGTTCTGTTCCACTGGTCACTTAGAATATTCCTGCACAAATACAATACTGATCAATTACAAACACCCTCTTCCAACAACACAAGAGAAGACTCTACACATGGACACCACCAGATGGTAAATACCGAAATCAGATTGATTATATTCTTTGCAGCCAAAGATGGAGAAACTCTATATAGTCAGCAAAAACAAGACCGAGAGCTGACTGCAGCTCAGATCACGAACTCCTTATTGCCAAATTCAGACTTATATTGAAGAAAGTAGGGAAAACCACTAGACTATTCAGGTATGACCTAAATCAGATCCCTTATGATTATACACTAGAAGTGCCAAACAAATTCAAGGGATTAGATCTGATAAACAGAGTGCCTGAAGAACTATGGACGGAGGTTATTGACATTATACAGCAGGCAGTGATCAAGACCATCCCCAAGAAGAAGAAATTCAAGAAGGCAAAATGGTTGTCTGAGGAGGCCTTACAAACAGCTGAGAAAAGAAGAGAAGCAAAAAACACAGGAGAAAAGGAAAGATATACCCATTTGAATGCAGAGTTCCAAAGAGAAGAGATAAGAAAGCCTTCCTCAGTGATCAATGCAAAGAAATAGAGGAAAACAGTAGAATGAGAAAGACTAGAGATCTCTTCAAGAAAATTAGAGATACCAAGGGAACATTTCATGCAAAGATGGGCACAACAAAGGACAGAAATGGTATGGACCTAACAGAAGCAGATAAGAAGAGGTGGCAAGAATACACAGAAGAACTATACAAAAAAGATCTTCATGACCCAGATAACCAGATGTTGTGATCACTCACCTAGAGCCAGACATCTTGGAATGCAAAGTCAAGTGGGCCTTAGGAAGCATCACTATGAACAAAGCTAGTGGAAGTGATGGAATTCCAGCTGAGCTATTTCAAACCCTAAAAGATGATGCTGTGAAAGTGCTGCACTCAATACGCCAGCAAATTTGGAAAACTCAGCAGTGGCCACAGGACTGGAAAAGGTCAGTTTTCAAAATCCCAAAGAAGGCAATGCCAAAGACTGCTCAAACTACCGCACAATTGCACTCATCTCACACACTAGCAAAGTAATGCTCAAAATTCTCAAGCCAGGCTTCAACAGTACGTGAACTGTGAACTTCCAGATGTTCAAGCTGGTTTTAGAAAAGGCAGAGGAACCAGAGATCAAATTGCCAACATCTCTTGGATCATTGAAAAAGCAAGAGAGTTCCAGAAAAACATCTGCTTTATTGACTATGCCAAAGCCTTTGACTGTGTGGATCACAACAAACTGGAAAATTCTGAAAGAGATGGGAATACCAGACCACCTGACCTGCCTCTTGAGAAACCTGTATGCAGGTCAGGAAGCAACAGTTAGAACTGGACATTCATGGAACAACAGACTGGTTCCAAATAGGAAAAGGAGTACGTCAAGGCTGTATATTGTTACCCTGCTTATTTGACTTATATGCAGAGTACATAATGAGAAACGCTGGGCTGGAAGAAGCACAAGCAGGAATCAAGATTGCTGGGAGGAATATCAATAACCTCAGATATGCAGCTGACACCACCCTTATGGCAGAAAGTGAAGAAGAACTAAAGAGCCTCTTGATGAAAGTGAAAGAGGAGAGTGAAAAAGTTGTCTTAAAGCTTAACATTCAGAAAACTAAGATCATGGCATCCGATCCCATCACTTCATGGCAAATAGATGGGGAAACAGTGGCTGACTTTATTTTTGGGGGCTCCAAAATCACTGTAGATGGTGACTGCAGCCATGAAATTAAAAGGTGCTCGATCCTTGGAAGAAAAATTATGACCAACCTAGACACCATATTAAAAAGCAGAGACATACTTTGCCAACAAAAGTCTGTCTAGTCAAAGCTATGGTTTTTCCAGAAGTCATGTATGGATGTGACAGTTGGACTATAAAGAAAGCTGAGCACCAAAGAATTGGTGCTTTTGAACTGTGGTGTTGGAGAAGACTGTTGAGAATCCCTTTGACTGCAGGGAGCTCCAACCAGTCCATCCTAAAGGAAATCAGTCCTGAATATTCATTGGAAGGACTGATGCTGAAGCTGAAACTCCAATACTTTGGCCACCTGATGCAAAGAGCTGACTATTGGAAAAGACCCTTATGCTGGGAAAGATTGAAGGTGGGAGGAGAAGGGGACAACAGAGGATGAGATGGTTGGATAGCATCACCGACTCGATGGACATGAGTTTGAGTAAACTTCCCTGGTAATGAACAGGGAAGCCTGGCATCCTGCGGTACTTGGAGTCGCAAAGAGTTGGTCACAACTGAGCGACTGAACTGAACTGATATACATTATTATCTAGTTATAATGATTAAGATTATTATTATTTCTTCTTTGACATATGAGTTATTTAGTAGTATATTTAAAAAATTTCAAATGTGTGATTTAAATTCTTTTGGTCATTTTTAAAGAAGTTTTACTTATGTTTAATTTACATTCAATTCTCACACTGTAAGACAGCAAGCAATTCAATGATTTTTGGTAAACTTATACCAGGCCCACATCCAGTTTTAGGATACTTCCATGTCCAATTGTAGTCAATTCTCATCTCCAGCCTCATACTCAGAAAATGACTGATAGAATTGCTGTCTCTGTAGGTTTGCCTTTTCTAGGAATTTTGTATAAATAAATCAGTTAGTCATAAATATAAGTTGGGTTGTTTGAGGGTTTTTTTGGACTCTGTATTGTGTTCCATTGATCTCTGCTATGTTTAATCAACCAGCACTGCAGAAATACAAAGGATCATAAGAGACTACTACAAGCAAATATACACCAATAAAATGGATACCTTAGAAGACAGGGGCAAATTCTTAGAAAGGTACAATCTCTCAAGACTGAACCAAAAAGAAACCAAATTTGAATTAACAGTATTGAAAGTGAATCAATAATTTAAAAACTCCCAGAAAACAAATACCAGATGCCTTCACAGTTGAATTCTACCAAATATTTAAAGAATAGTTAAAATCTTTCTGAAATTATTCCAAAAACTTGCATGGGAACACTTCCAAACTCACTCTATGAGACCCCATCACCTGATACCAAGACCAGACAAAGATATCACAAAAAAGAGAAAATTACAGGGCAGTATCACTGATGAACATAAATGCAAAAATCCTTCACAAAGTACTAGCAAAGAGAATCCAACAATGCATTAGGAGGATCATATATCATGATCAAGTGGGATTCATCCCAGGGATGCAAGGATTTTCCAAGGTCCGTAAAATGATCGGTGTGATACATTGTATTAACAAATTGAAAAATAAAAACAATATGACCATCTCAATAGATACAGACGAATTTTTATAAAATTCAACTTCAGTTTACAATAAGAGCTCTCCAGAAAGCGGGCATAGAGGGAACATACTTCAGTATAATAAAGGCCATAACTAACATCATACTCAATGGTGAAAAGCTAAAAGCATTCCTTCTAAGATGAGGAACAAGACAAGGATGCCCACTCTTGCCACTTTTATTCAACATAGTTTTGGAAGTCCTAGTCATAGCAATTGAAGAGGAAAAAGAAATAAAAGGAATCCAAATTGGAAAGGAAGAAGTAAAACTGTCAGTATCTGCAGATGACATGATACTATATATAGAAAATTCGAAACATGCTACCAGAAAATAAATCAATACCATACTGTCTTAATGGCTGTAGTTCTAGTATACTTTTAAATTAGGTAGAGTAACTTAGTTTTGTTGTTCTTCAAAAAAACTTTTTGACTATTCTGGGTTCTTTGCCTTTCCATATACATTTTAGGATCAACTTGTCAAATTGTATGAAAAACCTTGCTGGGATTTTGATAGGGATTGCACTGAATATATGGGTCAATCTGAGGATAATAGCCATATTAACAATATTGAGTCTTTGAATCCATGAATGTGGAATGTGATATGTCTTTCCATTTATTAGGTCTTCTTTAATTTCCCCGTGTAACATTTTGTAGTTTTAAGTATACATGTTTTGCACATTTTTAGTCTTTTCAAAATCTTAATTGGGATTCGTTGAGCTTCTTTATTATAAATTAAAGTTTTGTGTTTTCTTTTTTCCATGAAATTCAGGTAGTTTGGGGCCATTATTTTCTTCAGCTATTTTTTGGTCCCCATTTTTTCTTTCTTTCCTTTCCAGAAATCCCACTATATGTATGCTGGTATACTTGATGTTGTGTCACAGGCCTCTCTGAGTGTGTTTATTTTTCTTCAAGAATTTTTTCTCTGTTTTCTCCAGATTATATTATTTCTGTTTCTGTAGTTTAAGTTCACAGGTGCTTTCTTGTGCCATATCAAATCTCTAGAATTTCCATTCGGTTCTTTTTTAAATTGTTTATTTCTCCACAGGCATTCCCTATTTGTTAAGTCATTGTCATCACGTTTTTAATTCTTTGAACAATAATTTCTGTTTAACTTGTCAAACATATTTAAAGAGCTTCTTTGAAGTCTTTGCTGTATTCAACATCTAAACCTGTCCAGAGTCAGTTTCTATTGACTACTTTCCCCCCCTGAGTATAGGTCACATTTCTGTGGTTTTTTTTTTTCTCTTAGTTTTTTGGATGTCTTACAGTATTTCTGTTGAAAATTGTGCATTTTCAGATTAATGTACTGTAACAACTCTGGGTTTTGATTCTCTTCTCAACACTGTTGTTGTGTTTTCTTAAAAATAACTTGCCTGGACTTAAATTGTAGAATCTGTGTGTCACACACTGTGTGACTGTTGATGTCTCTGCTGTTTTTTAATTCTGATTTTTACCTTTTAACCTGCCTTCACAGGGCTTACCCGTATGTCTCCATAGTTTACTTATCAGTTAATGATTTGGGCTTTCATCCTCTGCTGATCAATCTATGTATAGTTTGGGGAGTGTGTTCAGAGTTCAGTCAGATTTCAAGTCTGCCTTGGTTTTCACTTTATGCTAAGCTCTCTCAGGTTTTTCTCCCCACACGTGTATACATGTATGTTTCCCAGTAAACCAAGGATGTTTAGAGAGCTTATCTAGCCATTCTGTAGCTGTCTCATTTTGAGGTTCTTCTTGTCAAATTTCTGAACTTTTCCACTCCTGGCTTCATCTAGGATCACAATCCCAGACCAGCAGAGCTGTGTGTTTCCCCCATTCATCTCTTGCTGAGTCCAATACTTGTTTAAAATTTATTTTTTAAAATTTTTATTTAGTTTTTTGAATCAATTACTTTCATTGACAGCGATGCTGGCCTGGATTATCAACTACTACTCCAAATCAAGTCCTTATCCTCTGGTAGCAAGATCCTTTCTCCCCATAATCCTCATGGTCTTGATAAAGCTATTACACTGATCTGAAAGGGAGTTAGGAGCAGCCACAGCAAGAAAACTACAAGTTCCTCTTTTTTCCCAAATTTCTAGATGCTTATAATAAACAAATACTCCTCAATTTATTGGGCATTTTTATTTCCAGGGCTCTGAAATGGTTGCTTTTGACAGTTTTTGAGTTTTTTTCCAATTCATGCTTATGTTGGGGGATGAGGATTTGCCGACCTCCTTATTCCATCATATTCCCATCTCTCTTATTCCTAAATTAATTGTAATCAGAGTATATAGTCTGTACATTACCTGTCCTTTGAACTTGGAGATTTTCTTTATGGCCTAGTTAAGCGGTCAGTTTTTATAAAGGTTCTAACTGTACTTGAAAAGATGAAAGTGTCTGATTTTGGGGTGCAGAATTTTTTGATTTGGCTATTAAATCAAGCTTTCTAATTCAAACATTATAATTTTTTTTTTAACAACCAACACTTTTATTTTCATTTATTTTCTGTGGCATTTATTCCCGGGCCATAAGTTTTTGTTTCTTCAGTTTTTTCTGGGATTTCTTTTTCTTCTGTGCCACCTCCTTTTCTGGTTTAGGAACTATCTGTTCTTTTTCAGTAAGGATCATCTCAGTGTGGCAGGGAGAGCTCATGTAGGGGTTGATCCTGAGCTCTGTAAGTCCTATGCCACGTCTTGGGGGCTTTGTTCACCTGGATGTGCTCAGTGACCAGAGAATCTACATCTAAGCCCTTAAGTTCAGCATTACTCTCTGCATTTTTGAGCATGTGCAGTAAAAATTCAGCACCCGTCTTTGGGCCGCCGACCCTGCATCCAGCTCCACTGTTTGGCCTGTGCACACCTCCCAGCTCCACCATTGTAACGACAGAACGGCACACATTGCTCCTTTAAAGCGACATCCTCATGAGACAAGTGCTCGGGGCTGGTGCACTGGGATGACCCAGAGGGATGGGGTGGGGAGGGAGGTGGGAGGGGATCGGGATGGGGAACACATGTAAATCCATGGCTGATTCACGTCAATATGTGGCAAAAACCACTACAATATTGTAAAGTAATTAGCCTCCAACTAATAAAAATAAATGAAAAAACAAAACAAAACAAAAATGTGACACCCTTCAGATACTTGGTGGCTCTTCGGATATGCATACCCATTATGGCCTGGGCAGTTCCACAAGTGTTCTTAAAGTGAACACAAAGATTTGAACCTCCTGATTTGCATGATTTTGTGGGGTTTTCTGGGTCGAGTGAATAGCGCACTATTTTTAGAGATCACCTCAGGCCACTTACTGGAAAGGCAAACATTATAAATCTTTACTAATTTTTCATCTCCTTAATATGCCAATAATAAAAGAGTTGTGTGAAAATCCCCTACTATCATAGGGAAGTTATAATGTTTGTCATACAATTATATTTTTCTTTAATATTGTCTGCAGAGACTGTTTTCTATGTTTTTTTATTCCTTCCATTAGTTCAGATAGTCAATTTTTTGTGCCCCTTTGTGCACCATAGAAAATACATGGCAATCAACCTGTTTGATACTAAACAGTACACTAAATAAAAAGGATACTAAATTTGATTCCTTATAGTGAGAAGCTTATCATTTAAGATAAGCAAATCTGCCACAGAACTTGCTTTATCACCCAGGAGTCTCAGAAACTACAATAACACTTGGAACCAGCCTTCTCTCTGAGAAAATCTAAAAGTTTAAGTGTCTTGGCATGTAGGCATGTATAACAAAATAAGTCTCTATTTCTGCTTTGGAAGATAACTTTCTCTCTCCCACAAGGAAGAAAAAAACAGAAAATTAAAGGACATTTTCTTTTCACTGGTTTATAAAGACCTACTGTTCAAACTCATGATATAAAGAGATATAAAGACATACATAAAAGAGGTCACCCTCTGCTGATTATCAGGAAAATCTGTATCAGCAAAATTCAGATTATAATTACCTTCTTCTTTTGTTCTTCCCCAGCCACTTATAAAACATGTTGTGTTTTTGTTTAGTCTTTGGAAAACACCAAAAGGTAGACAAATAGGTTGAATGTAATTATTATAACGCACTGCTTTTTTTAAGTAAAAAAGTGCAATATCATTATCATAAGATTCCACATTGAAGTCTGGATGGATAATGATTGCATTAACTTTGATCCTCTTGCTGTATGGCTCATTCCCTTTTATATTATTAGTTCCAATCACAGCTCTCCACATTACAGGATTTCTGAAAGAAAGTAAATGCTTTTGTTATAAACATGGTTATTTAAGTAAATATTCTTTTTCTCCCACTAGTTTTTGTTTTTCTCATGTTAGATTAATAACAAAAAAAATTAACCCTACTTTCATCTGACAAAGTCATACCAAGGAAAAACCTAGCTACTGTGATATAGGAAAGGAGAAAAAGATCAGTGGCACAGAAAGTCTCAAACAGATTCAAGTACCTTAGAATTTAATATATGGTAGCAGTTCTTACAAATGGATAAATTATTCAATAAATGGTATTGGAACTAACAAACAAGTTTGAAAAGTGAAATAAAATTAAATCTCTGAAAAATACTAAACAGTAAAATAAACTCCAAATGGATTAAATATTTAAATACACAGATCTTTTAAATACAGACTTATCTTTCAGAGATACATATAGTGGTATGTCTGAGATTTCTTTCAAAATAATTGGAGGGGGAGTTGGCAAGAATAAAGATGAAATAAGATCAGGCATGAGCTGATGAACTGAAGCTGCATAATATGTATTGGGAATTCACTAAACTATTTACTTTTTAACATTTTTTAAATCCTTGAATAAAACATTTGGATATTAAATTAGGATGAGAGGTTTAAAACTTAAACCAGAAAGAAAATATAGATGAATATATAACTCTGATGTTGGGAAGGACTTTATATATTCCACTGGACTGTATCTTTGTGAGAAAGGACTTTATAAAGCAAGACACTAAATGTAAAAGAAGCAACTAATGGATCTTGACAGTCTTTAAAAGCAAAAGCAAGCAGAAATCAAACTAAACCAAAAAATCTTTTGTAGGTCAAAAATCAGCAACTAAAGCCTCAAGTGGTTAATAGTTACTGCATTTGAATTTGGTTTGGAGGAACTATTTACTTTATACCCTGTTGTTTACAAATGGTGAAGCTCCTCTCACCCTTCAAATTGGCAAACCGTGTGTATGCATATTTGATGATTATGCTCAGTACAGACAAGAGTCAGAGGAACATAAGTTACTCTTAGTCATTGGGGAAAATATAAATAGATGGGCACTTTGGCAGCATGTACCAGTAACCTATAAAAGCTATGTTGTATTTGACACTGCAATTCAGCTTTCTAGAATTTATTCCAAGGAAGTAGAAGATATTTAGCTATATTAAAAGTGGACTAGGTAACCTCTAAAAACTTTGTAAAAATATTTTAAAGTCCTAGTTCTATTGTGTTTAAAAGGAAATTATAGCTTAAATGCTTTAAGCTACTTTTAAATACCTGTATACAGGTCAGGAAGCAACAGTTAGAACTGGACATGGAACAATAGACTGGTTCCAAATAGGAAAAGGAGTACGTCAAGGCTGTATATTGTCACCCTGCTTATTTAACTTATATGCAGAGTATGTCATGAGAAACGCTGGGCTGGAGGAAGCACAAGCTGGAATCAAGATTGCTGGGAGAAATATCAATAACCTCAGATATGCAGATGACACCACCCTTATGGCAGAAGTGAAGAAGAACTAAAGAGCCTCTTGATGAAAGTGAAAGAAGAGAGTGAAAAAGTTGGCTTAAAGCTCAACATTCAGAAAACTAAGATCATGGCATCCTGTCTCATCACTTCATGGCAAATAGATGGGGAAACAGTGGAAACAGTGGCTGACTTTATTTTTTCTGGGCTCCAAAATCACTGCAGATGGTGATTGCAGCCATGAAATTAAAAGACACTTGCTCCTTGGAAGGATAGTTATGACCAACCTAGACAGCATATTAAAAAGCAGAGACATTACTTTGCCAACAAAGGTCCATCTAGTCAAGGCTATGGTTTTTCCACAAGTCATGTATGGATGTGACAGTTGGACTATAAAGAAAGCTGAGCGCAGAATTGATGCTTTTGAACTTTGGTGTTGGAGAAGACTGTTGAGAGTCCCTTGGACTGCAAGGAGATCCAACCAGTCCATCCTGAAGGAGATTAGTCTTGGGTGTTCATTGGAAGGACTGATGCTGAAGCTGAAACTCCAATACTTTGGCCACCTGATGTGGAGAGCTGACTCATTTCCCTGATGCTGGGAAAGATTGAGGGCAGGAGAAGGGGATGACAGAAGATGAGATGGTTGGATGGCATCACCGACTCAATGGACATGGGTTTGGGTGGACTCCGGGAGTTGGTGATGGACAGGGAGGCCTGGCGTGCTGTGATTCATGGGGTCCCAAAGAGTTGGACACGACTGAGTGACTGAACTGAACTATTAAATAATGTTTCTTTTCTTTCTTGAATTAAATTATCTTTATTTTAAAGACAAAGATAAAATTAATTTATCTTTCTTGAATTAAAATTTTTTCAGTTTCATTGAGAAATAATTGACATACATCATTGTATAATATTAAGGTGTACTGCATATTGGTTTGATCTACATATACTGTAAAATGATTACCACAGTAGGTTTAATTAACATCCATTATCTCATTTTTATGCAATAAAAAGAAAAAATTCTTGTGATGAAAACTCTTAGGACATACTCTCTTAACAATTTTCCTGTATATCATACAGCAGTCTTACCTATACTCATCATGTTTTATGTTGTTCCTAGTTCTTATTTATCTTATGATGGAAGTTTGTACCTTTGACTACCTTTCCTCCAATATCCCTTCTCCCCACAGCCTGCCTCTGGCAAAAGCCACAAATCTCATCTCTTTTTCTCTGAATTTGGTGGGGATTTTTTGTTTTTCTTGGATTCTACTTATAACTGAGAACATGCAATATGAATTTGTCTTTCTGTCAGACTTATTTCACTTAGCATGATGCCTTCAAGATCCATCCACAGTGTCACAAATGGTAGGATTTCCTCATTATTTATGGCTAAATTATACACACACACCACATTTCTTTACTTTTTTATCCATTCATCCATCACTTGTCACTTAAAAGCTGTTGTAAATAATTCTGCTATGAACATGGGGTGCAGATATCTTTTTGAGTTAATGTTTCTTTCCTTTTGGATATAGTCCGAGATAGAATTGCTGGATCATGTTATAGTACTATTTTTAATTTTTTGAGAACCTTCCGTACTGTTTTTCCATAGTGGATATACCAATTTACACACTCTTATGGGAGTTCACAAGTGTTTCTTTTCCTCCACATCCACACCAGCATTTGTTATCTGTCTTTTTTGATGATGGCCATTGTAAGGTGATATTTTGTTGTGGTTTTAATTTACATTTCCCTGATGACTAGTGAGTTGAGTGTCTTTTCAGGTACCTGTTGACCATTCATATATCTTCTCTTGGAAAATATCTATTTAGATTCTATACCCATTTTAAAAATCTTATGATCCTTTGTATTTCTGTGATATAAGTTGTACTATGTCCTTTTGCATTTATAAGTTTATTGATGTGGGTCCTCCCTCTTTTTTCCTTGGTAAGTAAGGGTTTGTCAATTTTGTCTATCTTTTCAAAGAACCAACTCTTAGTTTGGTTAATGTTTTATATATTTTTGGTATCTATTTAACACTGTGTTAATCTTTATTATTTCCTTCCTTCTAATTTTAGGTTCAGTTTCTCCTTTTTCTAGTTCCTTCAGGTACAGAGGTAGGTTGTTTATTTGGTATCATCTTGCTTCTTAATATATGCATTTATTGCCATGAACTTCTCTCTTAGAACTGCTTTTGCTGCATAAGTAGTGTTTCCATTTTTGTCTCAAAATCCTTTTTAAATTTCTCTTTTAGTTTCTTCTTTGATCCATTGGTTTCCTAGGAGAGTATTGTTTAATTTCCATGTATTCATGCATTTTCCAATTTTCCTCTTTTTATTGATTTCTACTTTCATGGTATTGTGGTCAGAGAAGATCCTTGGTATGATTTCAGTCTCCTTGAATTTGCTGACTTGTTTTGTGGCCTAACATACGGTCTGTCCTAGAAAATGTTCCATGTGTACTTGAGAAGAATGTATAATTTGCTACTGTTCGCTAGAAGGTTCTGCCTATTGTCTGTTAAGTCCTTCTTGATCTATAGCATTGTTTAAATCTGCTGTTTCCTTATTGATTCTCTTTCTCGATGATCTGTCAATTGTTAAGATCCCCAACTAAAGTCCCCAGCTATTACTGAATTGCTATTTATTTCTCCTTTTAACTCTGTTAGTTCTTGCTTTATATGTTTAGACACTCCAATGTTGGATGCATAAATATTTACTGTTATTATATCTCCTTGATGGCTTGACCCCTTTATTATTGTTGTTGTTCAGTCGCTAAGTTTTGTCTGACTCTTTGATGGACTACAGCACGCCAGGCTTCCCTGTCCTTCACCATCTTCTGGAGTTTGCACAGATTCATGTACATTGAGTGGGTGATGCTATCTAACCATCTCGTCCTTTCCTACCCTCTTCTCCTTTTCCCTTCAATCTCTCCCAGCATCAGGGTCTTTTCTATTGTATGCTGATCTTTTCTTGTCTCCTTTACCATTTTATGCTTAAAGTCTATTTTGTCTAATATAAATACCCTTGCTTTTTAGGAGGTTACCAATTTCTTGAAATGTCATTATCCATCCCTTCACTCTCAGTCTATGTGTGCCTTTAAAAAATTTTTTTTTAAATTTATCTATTTGGCTGCTTCAGATCTTCGTTGCTACACATGGAATCTTCGTTGCTGCACATGGACTCTTCATAGTCTCACATGGGAACTTTTACTGTGATGTGTGTGCTGTCTGGTTGTGGCATGCAGGCTCAGTTCCTCCATGGCATATGAGATCTTAGTTCACTGGAATTGAACTGCACCCCCTGCATTGCAAGATAAACTCTTAGCCACTGAACCACCAGGGAAGTCCCCTATGTGTGCCTTTAAACTAAAGTGAGTCCCTTGTAGACAGCAAATTGTTGGATAAAGACTTCCTGAACAAACAAAAGCTGAAGGAGTTCATTACTACTAGACTAGCCTTACAAGAGAATTCTAGAAAAACATCTTCTTTGGCTTCATTGACTATGTTAAAGCCTTTGTGTAGACCACAACAAACTGTGGAAAATTCTTAAAGGGATGGGAATACCAGACCACCTTACCTGCCTCCTGAGAAACCTGTATGCAGGTCCAGAAGCAACAGTTAGAACTGGACGTAATGGACTGGTTCAAAATTGGGAAAAGAGTATGTCAAGGCTGTATATTGTCACCCTGCTTATTTAACATATATGCAGAGTACATCATGTGAAATGCTGGGCTGGATGAATCACAAGTTGGAATCAAGATTACTGGGAGAAATATCAACAACCTCAGATATGTAGATGATAACCACCCTAATGGCAGAAAGTGAAGAGAAACTAAAAAGCCTCTTGATGAGGGTGAAAGAGGAGAGTGAAAAAGCTAGCTTAAAACTCAACATTCAGAAAACGAAGATCATGGCATCTGGTTCCGTCACTTCATGGCAAATAGATGGGGAAACAATGGAAACAGTGACAGACTTTATTCTCTTGGGCTCCAGAATCACTGTGGATGGTGACTGCAGCCCTAAGATTAAAAGACATTTGCTCCATGGAAGAAGAGCTATGACAAACCTAGACAGTGTATTAAAAAGCAGAGACATTACTTTGCTGACAAAGGTCTATGTAGTCAAAGCTGTGGTTTTTCCAGTATCATATATGGATGTGAGAGCTGGGCCATAAAGAAGACTGAGTGCCGAAGAATTGATGCTTTTGAATTGTGGTGTTGGAGAAGACTCTTGAGTCCCTTGGACAGCAAGGAGATCAAGCCAGTCAATCCTAAACGAAATCAACCCTGAATATTCATTGGAAGGACTAATGCTGAAGCTGAAGTGCCAATCCTTTGGCCACCTGATGTGAAGAGCTGACTTACTGGAAGAGACCCTATGCTGGGAAAGAAATGGAAACCCACTCCAGTATTCTTGCCTGGAGAATTTCATGGAAAGAGGAGCCTGGTAGGCTACAGTCCATGGGATCACAAAGAGTCAGGTATGACTGAGTGACTAACACACTTACTGATACTAGGAAGGATTGAAGGCAGGAGGAGAAGGAGATAACAGAGGACAAAATGGTTGGATGGCATCACTGATGCAATGGACATGAATTTGAGCAAACTCTGGAAGATGGTGAAGGACTGGGAAGACTGGTGTGCTACAGTCCATGGGGTCGCAAAGAGTCAGACACAACTGATCGACTGAACAACACCAGCCTTACAAGAAGTGCTAAAGGAAGTTCTTTGAGTGAAAGTAAGAGGACACTAATTAACATCATAAAGAAATTAAAAGGTAGTGCAAAACTCATTGGTAATGGTAAACATACAGTCAAACATACATTCTGTAATTTGGTAATAGTGGCACATAATTTACTTACAACTTTAGTTTAAAAGTTAAATTAATGTAGTAAAAATAACCATAACTATAATCATCCATTAGTTACATAAAAATACATAAATCATGACAGCAGTATCCTAAAATGTGAGGTGGAGGAGAAGCTAAAGTGTAAAGTTTAGGAATTCTATTGAAGTTGTAACAGCTTACAATACGGTGTTATAATTTTAAGATAGTTTGTGTAAGCTTCTTGATAATCTCAAGGGAAAAACCTGTAGCAATTACACAAAAGGACATGATAAAGAAGTTAAAGCAACATTAACATATGTAAAACAGATAGTGGGAAGTTGCTATGTAACACAGGGACCCCAACCCTGTGCTCTGTGACAAGAGGGCGGGGACATACATATATACTTATGGCTGATTCACGTTGTTGTATGGCAGAAATCAACACAACTTTGCAAAACAATTATTCTCCAATTAAAAATAAATTTAAAAAAAGTCAAGGCATACTGATACCAAAAGACATCAAACCACACACACACACACACAACAGCAGGCTAATAAACAAGGAATAATGGATCTATAAAACAACCAGAAAACAATGAACAAAATGGCAATGCTAAGTCCTTACCTATCAATAATTACTTTAAATGTAAACAGATTAAACCCTCCATCAAATGACAAAGAATAGCTAAATCAGTTTATATTACTTACTGTGTGGATCACCACAAACTGGAAAATTCTTAAAGAGATAGGAATACCAGACTACCTTACCTCCCTTCTGAGAAACCAGTATGTAGGTCAAGAAGCAACAGTTAGAACCAGACATAGAACCCGACTGGTTCAAAACTAGGAAAGGAGTACATCAAGGCTGTATATTGTCACCCTGCTTATTTAACTTATATGCAGAATATATCATGCAAAATGCTGGGCTGGATGAAGCACAAGCTAGAATCAAGATTGCCGGGAGAAATATCAATAACCTCAGAGATGCACATGACATCATCCTTATGGCAGAAAATGAAGAACAACTAAAGAGCCTCTTGATGAGGGCAAAAGAGGAGAGTGAAAAAGCTGGCTTAAAACTCAACATTCAGAAAACTAAGATCATGGCATCTGGTTCCATTACTTCATGGCAAATAGATGGGGAAACAATGGAAACAGTGAGAGACTTTATTTTCTTGGGCTCCAAAATCATTGCAGATGGTGACTGCAACCATGAAATTAAAAGATGATTGCTCCTTGGAAGAAAAGCTATGACCAACCTAGACAGCATATTAAAAAGCAGAGACATTACTTTGCCAACAGAGGTCCATCTAGTCAAGGCTATGGTTTTTCCAGTAGTCATGGATGGATGTGAGAGTTGGACTATAAAGAAAGCTGAGTGCCAAAGAATTGATGCTTTTGAACTGTGGTGTTGGAGAAGACTCTTGAGAGTCCCTTGGACTGCAAGAAGATCAAACCAGTCAATCCTAAAGGAAATCAGTCCTGAATATTCATGGAAGGACTGATGCTGAAGCTGAAGCTCCAATACTTTGGCCACCTGATGCTAAGAACTGACTCCTTGGAAAAGACCCTGATGCTGGAAAAGATTGAAGGCAGAAGGAGAAGGGGATGACAGGATGAGATGGTTGGATGGCATCACCAACTCAATGAACATGAGTTTAAGCAAGCTCCAGGCGTTGGTGCTGGACAGGGAAGCCTGGAATGCTGCAGTCCATGGGGTCACAAAGAATTGGACATGACTAAGCGACTGAACTGAACTGACTTCAATTTATATTCAGACCATAAGATTAAGAAAGCAAGTTATATACATTGAAAACTACAAAACTTTGCTAAAAGAAATTAAAGATGATGTAAATAAATGGAAAGACATCCCTTGTTCATGTATTGGAAGACTTAATATTATTAAAAATGACAGTGCTATACAGAATGCTCCAAAAAGTCAATGCAATACCTATACCAATATCAATGTTTTTGCAGAAATTTAAAAAATCCTAAAATTCATAAGGAATATCAAAAGACCCCAAGTAGCCAAAATAAACTTGAAAAAGAATGAAGTTGGAGGATCATACCTCCAGTTTTCAAAACTTATTGAAAAGCTACAGTAATCAAACAGTGTGGTACTAGCATAAGGGCAGGCAATGAAAAGGCAATGAAAAGACTAGAGAGCCCAGAAATACACTCTTGCATATGTGTTCAGTTGATTGTTGACAAGAGTGCCAAGACTATTCAATGGAGAAAGGAAAGACTTTCCATCAATGGTGCTGGGAAAATTGGATATCTACAAAAGAATGAAACTGGATCCTTACTTTATAGCATATGCAAAAGTTAAGTCAACACAGATCAAAGACCTGAGTGTAAAAATAAAGCTATATAACTCTTAGAAGAAAACACAGAAGAAAAGCTTCACCATATTGGATTTGGCAGTGATTCTCAGATGTGACATCAAACATATAATTAACAACAACAAAAAATTGGAGTTGGTCAAAGTTAAAACTTTTGCATCAAAGGACACTTGAGAGAGTGAAAAGACAACTCACAGAATTTGAGAAAATGTTTGCAAATCATATATATTTAATAAGGGGTTAATATTGAAACTATATAAAGCATTCCTACAGCTCAATATCCACAAAAAACCAAAGAGCCCAGTATAAAAATGGACAAAGGACTTGAATAAATGGTTCTCCAAAAAAGAATACAGGACTTTTTTGGTGGTTCATGCTTCCAGGTTTGATTGCTAGTAGGAGAACTAAGATCCCACATGCCGCATCAGTTCAGTTCAGTTCAGTCCCTCAGTCGTGTCCGACTCTCTGTGATCCCATGGACTGCAGCACGCCAGGCCTCCCTGTCCATCACCAACTCCCAGAGTTTACTCACACTCAGGTCCATTGAGTTGGCGATGTATCCAACCATCTCATCCTCTGTCATCCCCTTCTCCTGCCCTCAGTCTTTTCCAGTATCATGGTCTTTTCCAGTGAGTCAGCTCTTCGCATTAGGTGGCCAAAGTATTGGAGTTTCAGCTTCAGCATCAGTCCTTCCAATGAATATTCAGGGCTTATTTTCTTTAGGATGGACTGGTTGGATCACCCTGCAGTCCAAGGGACTCTCAACAGTCTTCTCCAACACCACAGTTCAAAAGCATCAATTCTTTGGCGCTCAGCTTTCTTTACAGTCCAACTCTCACATCCATACATGACTACTGGAAAAACCATAGCCTTGACTAGATGGACCTTTGTTGGCAAAGTAATGTCTCTGCTTTTTAACATGCTGTCTAGGTTGGTCATAACTTTCCTTCCAAGGAGTAAGCGTCTTTTAATTTCATAGCTACAGTCACCATCTGCAGTGATTTTGGAGCCCCCCAAAATAAAGTCTGTCACTATTTCCACTGTTTCTCCATCTATTTGCCATGAAGTCATGGGACCAGATGCCATGATCTTAGTTTTCTGAATGTTAAGCTTTAAGCCAACTTTTTTATTCTCCTCTTTCACTTTCATCAAGAGGCTCTTTAGTTCTTCACTTTCTGCTATAAGGGTGGTGGTATCTGCATATCCGAGGTTATTTGGTATTTCTCCCAGCAATCTTGATTCCAGCTTGTGCTTCTTCCAGCCCAGCGCTTCTCATGATGTACTCTGCATAGAAGTTAAATAAGCAGGGAGACAATATACAGCCTTGATGTACTCCTTTTCCTATTTGGAACCAGTCTATTGTTCCATGTCCAGTTCTAACTGTTGCTTCCTGACCTGCATACAGAACATGCTGCATGATGCAGCCAAAAATAAAGTAAAACAAACCTTCAAAAAAGGAAGAAGAATTACGATGGCCAGAAAGCACACGGAAATATGCTCACTGTCACTAATCATGAGAGAAATGTGAATGAAAACCACAATGAGATACCACTTCACACTCATTCAGATATTTACCACAGTAATAGTGTAAGTAGTGTAAGTAATGAACTAAGGATATGGAGACTGATATTCTGAATCTACTTCTAATCAGTGGGGAGTAGTATTGGGAGACAAAAAGAAACAAATTTAAGAGATACTGCAGAGAGAGAGTCAACTAACTCTCTGGGTAATGGAACTGTTGGTGAAGCTATTATCTAAGAAAATAGAGAAGAGAATTAGAAGAAAGATTTTAAAATTTCATGTTTAGACTTCTTGAGAATGTGACTCCAATATATATGTATATAGGAGGGAGCTGGAAATATGACTCAGCTGGAGAGATTTGGGAGTTACTAGCACATGATGACTGCTAAAACAGGAGTCTCATCTCATTTCCGAGATGAGACATCTCTCGGAAAGAGTTCAGATGGTAAGGCAAGAGGATAGAAGGTGGAACTCTTGAAAATACTGTAATTTAAAAGATGACAAGGACTTCCCTGGTGGTCCAGTGGTTAAACCCCACACTTCCAATGTAGAGGGTGTGAGTTGGATCCCTGGTTAGGGAATTAAGATCCTACAAGCCCCGTGGTACAGCCAGATAGAAAGAAAGAAGAGAACAGTAATCAACTTTGCCAAATGTTATAGAGAGAAAATAGGATGGGGACTGAGTGGAGCTCATTGGATTTGGCATGGAGGTGGGTCTTTAATAGTGTGTTATAGCCACAGATTGCACCTGGGATTTTATGAGTCAATGCAGATGAAGCAAAAGGAGTCTTTTATTCAAGGAATCTAGTAGTGAAAGGAAGAACAGAAACAGGTAGGGTTCGTTTGTTTGTTAAATAATGATGACCTACACATGTTTGAAAGCTGTAGGGAAGAAACAAGAGGAAAATATTGAAAAATACTAAAGAGACAGTGAGATATAATGAAACAGCATAGATTTGAGAATAGGTTTAAATCAATAGGTTGCCACTTTACAGCAGTGTGATCTTGGGCAAGTTACCAGATCTCTCTGATCTCTGGACTCCTCAAGTGTGAAATGGAGGTAACAGCAATTTCAGAGGGCTACTGGGAGGGTATTTTATTTAAATACAGAATTATATGTAACATCCTCAAACAGTACCTAATCTCAGAGCAGGTCTTTGATAAATAGTTGTTTTAAGAAGGAATAAGGGACATCTCATGGTGCAAGATTTAGAAAATGAAGGGGAACAGGAATAGAAGTGGCAGAGTCTTCTGAAACAGGAGGAACTCCTAAAAAATAGACTGTACCTGAGTAATGTTGACTTCCTCAGCATCTTGCCCAATTCCTAGTATATACTGAGTAAATTTTTCTTGAGAAAAAGGTAAAAATATCAAGATTTAGCCTTGAGAACCGTTAGGTGGAAAATTAATACTATCTTCAAATGCTTGGAAGAGGAATGAAATTTAATACATATGGCTTCAACAGGCAGAATGAAAGTCAAGACACTTATTCAGCATAAAGAAAGGCTTTCTAAGAATTAAAGCTGTACAAAATTTAAATGAGGTTCTTTCCAAGGTTCATCATCACAAAAGGTATTTTAAGTAGAAAGCCAAATGATATGGTTATGTGTGTGGATTTTCATTCTGACACACCTGGATTTGACCCCTGATTTTGTTGCTTTCCAGTCAGGGTCTCCCACTAGCAAAGAGTGGTTGTGGGGAGTAGTGGAAACTGTGTATGAAAAAATGCCTGGCTCAATGCATTAAAGCAATAATTATTTCAGACTAGAGAACCCTTTGTTTCAGTACTGTAAGAAGGATTCAAATATAGGACAGAGAATTGAACTAAACCCTTAAAATACCTCTTTGAACTCTTAAGATTCTGTGACAGTATAACACAGCTATATTATTTGATCACGTTGGTACATCTTGTAGGTTCTGGAACCTTACAACCTTAAAACCACTGCACTACAAAGTATCAGAGGAGGATTAGGATACAGGTTGCCCCTCTCCAAATGTGTTAATCTCCCCACAGTGTCAAAGGAACAGACCAGTAAAGATGCAATGTCAGGACTTAATAGGTGAGAAGAGCTTCAAAATATCCCCTAAAAGAATAAAGTAGGAATGTTCTGAATACATACGTAGCGTCCTTAGTGCAGTGGGCAGCCGTGAGGACCCATCTGTTTTTCACTAAGCTTCCTGCACATACATGAGCACGATATCTGCCGGACTGAATCTGTAGGCTAACTAGCCATGGCCATGCGCCAGTTTGAGCTTCTGTGCCCCCTACAATCCGAGACCCCTTGAACATACGCATAAGTGGTGCTATTCCACAAGCTAAAAATAAAAACGATATATTATTTGAACTGAACATATTATTATGTGTATTAGTTTTTAATCTTAATACATTAATATAATCTTCAAATTCCTATTTAAAAAAACTGATAGAGCAAGCTGGATACCTAAACTATGCCCATATTTTGACCAAAAAATCTTAGTGAGTTAAAACAAACATGATGTCTAATTGCTTACAAATAGACATCATATAAGCTCAATTCATGAATTTTAAAACTTCTGAAAAGTGTACTATTGAGATAAGTTTCTCTGGTAAGGTAATGCATTTTTCCCTATCTGAAATGGCAACTGAGAGTTCCTGGGACTGGTGAACCAAGAGCTACAATTTCTAATAACTTGCCATTTAACTTGTGGGGTTAATTTTTATCAACTGTAGCATGAAAAAGTCACCTAACAGCCCTTTCAGCTTTGAATTTCAGTGAACTATTAATCTGTAAAATGGTAATGACACACCCCAGAATATTTTAAGGTGCCTATACAGACGCACAAGTGTATGGCATTGCTACCGTAAGTACTACTGTTACAGTCATCATTAAAATAGAACTGCTAGGGTCTGTAAATTTTTGGGTAAAGGCAGTTGGTAAAAACAGAAAGGAGGGCCCCAAATTCAAACACTACTTAAGTGGGACAAAAGAAAGAAAGGGCGACTGTCTAAAGAAGAGAACAGATACTGCCCTTTGCGTCCAGCTCTTCCTGTTCCCGGGCCTCGCGCGCCTTCTGTACTGGGGGCCTCCTACTCACGGCCTCAGGCCACCCCAGACCGCCAGCCTGTTCCCGCGAGGAGCCGCGCCTACTGCTTTCAGAGAAGAGCGAGTAGTGTTCTGAGCATATGCGAGCGCTCGCCAGAAACAGCAGCGCTGCGCTCAGGAGCCCCAGCGCCATGTCTGAACTCCCGGTGGGCAAGATGGCGGCAGGCATTTCTTGCCGGCTCCCGCCTCGCCGCGAGCTCGTGGCCCTGCGGCCTAGGTACTGTGGTTTGCGAGGTGGGAGAGAAGGGAGCGGAAGGCGGTGGCGAGGCGCGCGGGGCGGCGGGGGAGGACTCTGCACGTGAAGTAGGCTAGGAGCATTACGTGAGGCCTGTGAGGCTGCCGAGATAACTTGGATGAGGCAGGCCTCACCCTTGTTCTAGTTACCGGAAAGACGGAATATCTCGCCCTCAGCCAGGGTCTGGGGGTTTGCTAACTGATGAGACCTTCCTGAGCCAGATCAGCACGCTTACACGGTACTGTGACTGTTGTGGTAAGAAGGAAGCTGCTGGAACCACTGGAGGGCGCTGCTAGCTCAGATTTCCAGAGCCAGGAAGGCTTCCTTCAGAAGGAAGAGCATCTAAACTGAAGTGGGTAAGCTGGAGAAGGGAGATGTAAAGCAGAAGGCAGACAAATACGGAGGTTGGGATCTGAGGCCAATTTCAGTTGTACACGTTGATCTTACTATAGTTTTGTAGTAGTTTACCTTCAACTGATCATCTTAGCGTGAGCTGACAGAATGAAATTTCAGTTCAGTTCTGTTCAGTCGCTCAGTCATGTCCAACTTTGCGACCCCATGAACCGCAGCACACCAGGCCTCCCTGTCCATCACCAACTCCCCGAGTTTACCCAAACCATGTCCATTGAGTCGGTGATGGCATCTAACCATCTCATCCTCTGTTGTCCCCTTCTCCTCCTGCCTTCAATCTTTCCCAACATCAGGGTCTTTTCAAATGAGTCAGCTGTTTGCATCAGGTGGCCAAAGTATTGGAGTTTTAGTTTCAACATCAGTCCTTCCAATGAACACCCAAGACTGATCTCCTTTAGGATGGACTGGTTGGATCTCCTTGCAGTCCAAGGGACTCTCAAGAGTCTTCTCCAACACCACAGTTTCAAAAGCATCAATTCTTTGGCGCTCAGCTTTCTTTATAGTCCAACTCTCACATCCATACATGACCACTGGAAAAACCATAGCCTTAACTAGACGGACCTTTATTGGCAAAGTAATGTCTCTGCTTTTTAATATGCTATCCAAGTTGGTCATAACTTTCCTTCCAAAGAGTTAAGCGTCTTTTAATTTCATGGCTGCAATCACCATCTGCAGTAATTCTGGAACCCCAAAAAAGAAAGTCAGCCACTGTTTCCCCATCTATCTGCCATGAAGTGATGAGACTGGATGCCATGATCTTAGTTTTCTGAATGTTGAGCTTTCAGTCAACTTTTTCACTCTTCTCTTTCACTTTTAAGAAGCTCTTTAGTTCTTCTTCACTTTCTGCCATAAGGGTGGTCATCTGCATCTCTGAGGTTATTGATATTTCTCCCAGCAATCTTGATTCCAGCTTGTGCTTCCTCCCGCCCAGCATTTCTCATGAGGTACTCTGCATATAAGAAATAAGCAGGGTGACAATATACTCCTTTTCCTATTTGGAACCAGTATGTTGTTCCATGAATGTCCAGTTCTGACTGTTTCTTCCTGACCTGCATACAGATTTCTCAAGAGGCAGGTCAGGTGGTCTGACCTGGGTATTCCCATCTCTTTCAGAATTTTCCACAGTTTATTGTGATCCACACTTTGGCATAGTCAATAAAGCAGAAGGAGATTTTTTTTCTGCCACTCTCTTGTTTTTTCAATGATCCAGCAGATGTTGGCAATTTGATCTCTGGTTCCTCTGCCTTTTCTAAAACCAGCTTGAACATCTGGAAGTTCATGGTTCACGTATTGCTGAAGCCTGGCTTGGAGAATTTTGAGCATTACTTTACTAGCATGTGAGATGAGTGCGATTGTGTGGTAGTTTGAGCAGTCTTTGGCATTAACTTTCTTTGGGATTGGAATGAAAACTGATCAAATTTAAGGACCTACAAAGGTGAGGACAAAGCCTGACTGGAGATCATTGTACCTCACCCCAAACACACACACACACACTCTTCAGGCCCCAGCCTGAGAGATAATTTTCCTTGCCCCATTAGAACGCTGACATTGTAAACTGTGGTTGCAACACTGTGGAAAGAGAGCACAGATCAATGGCCTTAGTTAATCAATCCATTGAACAAGTAGATATTAACCTCACATTTTGTACCATACACCAAAATAAGTATTATATTAAGGGGGGTATGTTTAGACCTGGCCCTCCAACCCGGAGAACATTATACCTTGACTAGTGGAAAAAATCAGGGATCATTCACTTGGGGTTAATGAAGAAGGAAGTCCTGAAAACCAGGCCTAGTATGAATTGAGACACACGGGATTGGTGGCGGTTGTGGCAGTCTGGGAAGACTGCCTGTAAGAGGAGGATGTGAGCTGGACTTAGAAGGGGAAGATCAAGAAGGAGATGTAGTAAAGACAGACTAAGGCATCGATATGTATATCTATGTGTTTCTCCAGAGAAACAGAGCTGATAGGATATACAGATGTATTGTTTTACTCACTAAGTCATGTCTGACCCTTTTGTGACTCCATGGACTATAGGCTGCCAGGCTTCTCTGTCCATGGGATTTCCCAGGAGAGAATACTGGAGTGGGTTGCTATTTCCTTCTCCAGGGGATCTTCCCAACCCAGGGATGGAACCCGCATTTGATTCTTTACAACTGAGTCACCAAGGAAGCCCTATAGATATAGAGATATATAAGAGGAGATTTTTTTTTTTAATGGGAATTAGTTCACACAATCATGGAGGCTGAGAAATCCCATGATATGCCATCTGCAAGCCGGAGAACTAGGAAAATCACTGTTATAATTCAGCCCCAAGCCAAAGGCCTGAGAACCAGAACCAGGAGCTCTTAAGTGGGAGGACAGGAGAGATGGATGTTCCTACTCAAGAATAAAGAGTTAGACATTGCCCTTCCCGCACCTTTTTGTTCTGTTTGGGCCCTTAATGAATTTTATTGGATGATAGCTATCCACATTAGTGAGGGCAGATTTTTAGTCAGTCTACCAGTTCAGATGTTAATCTCTTTCAGAAACACCCTTATAGACACACCCAGAAATAATATTTTTCCAGTGACTTTGGTGTCATTTAGCCCTATCAAATTGACACATAAAATTAACCACAGTAATAATATCTAGACAGCATATTAAAAAACAGAGACATCATTTTGCTGACAGAGGTCCATATAGTCAAAGCTATGGTTTTTCCAGTAGTCATGTACAGATGTGGGAGTTGGACCATAAAGAAAGCTGAGCGCTGAAGAATTGGTGCTTTCAAACTATGGTGCTGGAGAAGACTCTTGAGAGTCCCTTGGACAGCAAGGAGATGAAACCAGTCAGTCCTAAAGGAAATCAGTCCTGAATATTCATCGGAAGGACTGATGCTGAAGCTGAAGCTCCAGTACTTTGGCCACCTGATGCGAAGAGCCAACTCATCAGAAAAGACCTTGATGCTGGGAAAGATTGAGGGCAGATGAGAAGTGGGGGACAGAGGATGAGCTGGTTGAATGGCATCATCAACTCAATGGACATGAGTTTGAGCAAGCTCTGGGAGATGATGAAGGACAGGGAAGCCTGGAGTGCTGTAGTCCGTGGGGTTGCATAGAGTGACTGAACAACAATGATAATACAGTGTGTGTTTATAACTTTATTTATTTATTTTTTACTGTTTTCTATTGTTTTACAGAGTCTAAAGAGGGAAACCATGTCTTAAAAATTTTAATCAGGGTATATAAGAGAAAAACCAAAGTTGAAGTCTTCTTCCTGTTTTTGCATTTGATTTGATTCTGTTTGGAGTTCAGGATCATATATGACCCTTCTTTCCCTTAGCAGAACAATTAAACTTTGGTTTTGGATATGCAATAGTAGCCTTGGAGCCTGCTTTGTACTTAAGGGTGTAAGTATGCTCAGCATAATGAAGAGAAATTTTTCAGTGCAGAGGAGGCTGGGGGAGAGAGAAGAAAGAAGCGAGCCGCCCAGCTACATGGCAGGCCAGGCTTGAGCCAAAAAGATGTCTATGAGAGTTTCACTGTGGTAGGTTGACCCAGGGTTTTTATGAACAATGATGTGTAACATTTGGTTTTAAATTGTTTTGTCATTGCCATATTGAACTGTGCTTAAGTTTGCCTCTGTTAACCCAACTACTTCAGTAACAAGAGTGTGGGCTGTGGTAGTCTGGGAGGCTGGTCACATGGTGGGGATTGGAAGTAAGGGCCAGCAAAAGGACAGTGCCTAGCTCATGTCATCCTCTGAGGTTGTCATGGTTGGCAGCATTAAATCTAAGGAGGCTATCAGTTGAGGCTTACAGGTATTAAGAAGTAGAAAGACAACAGAAGTTTAGGGCTGAACTGAAATTCACTGAGAGGGAGGCAGGGGTATTGGCAAAACACATTGAAGCACAAACTGACTCGACCCAGGAGCAGAAAAGGAAACAAATTTCCTGTTCCCCAAATAGTTTGGTGGAAGGTGATACCTGAAAGTGGGAAAACACAGTTGGGGTATGTTTCTGTGGGAGAGAGATGTGATCAGATTGGGTATGCATTGTAGGCAGGGCAAGATGATGGGTCTTGCTGTGGCAAATAATAGAGATTTGACAAATTTCTGTTCAATATCCTGGTCAAAAATAGGTGCATGCAGCCAAGTCATAAACTGGCAATGAAAAGTACAGTGGACCAGTCAATACGTGCAAAGGTTCGAATGCCTTTGCACGTATGGTGGAATGCCTTTGCCTTCTCTAGGTCTTCCTTCTTCTCTCCTGCACTGTTACTTCTTTTCTTTGTGGGATCACTCCAGTCAGCAGACAAATATCCTCTGGAGTGGTAGGCAGCTTCAAAAATAGCCTCTGTCCACACCCTTGGTAAGTTGCCTCCCTTTAGAGTTGGCTGGATTTAATGACACACTTGTAGCAAATAGTGACAGAGGGAATGGGCTGTCACTTCCAGGATTAGATTATAATAAGATTGTGGCCTGTCTTTTTGTCTAGTTCTTTTGCTCTGCGGGAAGTTGGCTGCCATGTTGTGAGCTGCCCTATGGCCCCATGAAGTGTCTAACAGCCCACAAAGAAGCAAACCATGTGAGTGAGCTAGGACACAGAACTTTCCCAGGTCACACCTTCAGATGAAACTACAGTTCTGGTTAAGACTGTAATAAATGCAACCTTATGAGAAACCTTAAGCCAGAGGCATCCATCCCCTAAGCCACTCTGGAAATGAAACTCATGACCCACAGAAATTGTGAGATAACAAATATTTGTTGTTTTAAGCTGCTAACTTTTTGAATAATTTGTTGCATAGCAGATAATGCATCTTGTTTCTCCTGTCTTTGAAAGAGGACGAGGGTATTAATGCTCGGCCTGGGGTTGGAGGCAGGGAGGTAGGATGGTAGGGTTGACTGGGTCTTGAGTTAGGGGAGATTTTATTCTTCCTGGTTGTCCCTTGTCCACTTGAGTTAGTGCTAGAAATCTTTTTAATAAAAATATTTTATTATGTAGACTATAAATAATAACAAAGTAAATTTCTGTGTACCCACCACTTCATTCACTATTTTTGCTTGTTATGAAATATTTAATCCTTCTGAAAGAATATTTATGGTATAGTTTAAAGAATTAAAATAATATAAGGCCACCTATTTAAGAAAAAGAACATTATTGTTACTTTGGAAATCACCTGTGTACCCATCCCTGATTCTGTCCCTTTATCTTTCCCTTAGAAAAAAAACAATATTCTAAATTTTATACTTACTTTTCCATTGATTCTCTTTATAAACCTGACTGTACAGTATGGTAGCAACTAACAACAGGTGACCATTTAAGGTTAAATTAAAATTCAGTTTCTCAATCATGTTCGTCTTGTGGCTAGTGGTTACCATACTGAATAGCCAAATTATAGAATATTTGCATCATTGAAAAGTTCTGATGGACAGCAGTGCTTTAAACAATTTTAGTTTTGCATGTTTTTAAACTTTATAGCAATTGAATCAGACAGTTCATTTTCTTTTGTAGCTAGCTTTGTTTCTTTCAGTGTTACGTTCCAAACATTCATTCATGTAGTTGCCTGTAACTGTTGTTGTTCAGTCGCTCAGTTGTGTCTGACTCTTTGCAATGCCATAGACTGCAGCACGCGAGGCTTCCCTGTCCTTCATCATCTCCTGGAGCTTGCTCAAACTCATGTCCATTCAGTTGATGATGCCATTCAACTGTCTCGTCCTCTGTTGTCCCCTTCTCCTCCTGCTTTCTATCTTTCCAAGCATCAGGGTCTTTTCCAATGAGGCGGCTCTTCACATAAGGTGGCCAAAGTATTGGAGTTTCAACTTCAGCGTCAGTCCTTCCAATGAATATTCAGGGTTGATTTCCTAGGATCTCATTGCTGTCCAAGGGACTCTCAAGAATCTTCACCAGCACCACAGTTCGAAAGCATCAGTTCTTTGGCACTAAGCTTCTTTATGGCCCAACTCTCATATCCGTACATGACTACTGGAAAAACCATAGCTTTGACTATACAGACCCTAATCTGCAAAGTAATATCTCTACGTTTTAATATGCTGTCTAGGTTTGTCATAGCTTGTCTTCCAAGGAGCAAGAATCTTCTAATTTTGTGACTGCAGTCATTGTCCACAGTGATTCCGGAGCTAAAGGAAATAAAGTCTGTCACCGTTTCCATTGTTTCCCCATCTATTTGCCGTGAAGTGATGGGATCAGATGTCATGATCTTCATTTTTTGAATTTTGAGTTTTAAGCCAACTTTTTCACTCTCCTCTTTCACTTTAATGAAGAGACTCTAGTTCCTTTTTGCTTTCTGTCATTAGAGTGGTGTCATCGGCATATCTGAGGTTATTGATGTTTCTCTAGGCAGTCTTGATTCCAACTTGTGCTTCATCCAGCCCAGCATTTCACGTGATGTACCCTGCATATAAGTTAAATAAGCAGGGTGGCAATATACAACCTTGATGTATTCCTTTCCCAATTTTGAACCAGTCTATTGTTCCATGTCTGGTTTTAACTGTTGCTACTTGAGCTGCATACAGGTTTCTCAGGAGGCAGGTAAGGTGGGCTGGTATTCCCATCTCTAAGAATTTTCCACAGTTTATTGTGATCCACACAGTCAAAGGCTTTAGTGTAGTCAAAGAAGCAGAAGTCAATGTTTTTTTCTGGAATTCTCTTACTTCTTCTGTGATCCAACAGATGATGGCAGTTTGATCTCTGGTTCCTCTGCCTTTTCTAAATATAGCTTTTACATCTGGAAATTCTTAGTGCATGTACTGTTGAAGCCTAGCTGAAGGATTTTGAGCATTACCTTGCTAGCATGTGGTAGTTTGAACATTCTTTCGCATTGCCCTTCTTTCGGATTGGAATGAAAACTGACCTTTTCTAGGCTTGTGGCCACTGCTGAGTTTTCCAAATTTGCTGACGTATTGAGTGCAGCACTTTAACAGCATCATCTTCTAGAATATGAAAGAGTTCAGCTGGAATTCCATCACCTCCACTAGCTTTGTTCATAGTGATGCTTCCTAAAGCCCACTTGACTTCGCATTCGAGGATGTCTGGCTCTAGGTGCATTGTTTTGTTTGTTTTTTCCCCTACCATTTACCTTTTTTTTCCCCCTCACCAGTCACCTAGAGACTTTCTGGAGTCCCCAAGTGAGAGTGATCACAGCATCATTTTTACCATACACGTGGTGTGAATATGCCACAATGTATTTACTTACACTGGAATATATTATTGATGAACATTTGAATTGTTTCCAGAGTTTTGTTTTTTTGGTTCCAATTTTAGTATATGCGCTGCCGAAGCGAGCACCAGAGTTTTGTTTTTTTAACTGATACTGTTAAGAGTATGACTCTGAGTTTCTTTGGATTATACACTACATTGGGATTGCTGAGTCATGCAGAATATACACCGTCACCTTCTGTGAATATACACCATTACCTTCTTTGCATGTGTGTATGCTCTGTCGCTTCAATCGTCTCTGACTCTTTGAGTCCCCATGGGCTGTAGCCCACCAGCTTCCTGTGTCCATGGGATTCTCCAGACAAGAATACTGGAGTGGGTTGTCATGCCTCCTTCAGGGGATCTTCCCAACCCAGGGATTGAACCCACCTCTCCTGCGTTGCAAGTAGAGTCTTTACCACTTAGCCACCAGGGAAGCCCACCACCTTCTCTAAGTAATGTCAGATAGTTTTCTAAAGTGTACCAATATACTCTCCAATGACAACATGTAAAATTTCCCATTGTTTATATTATTGTTCAGTTCAGTTGCTCAGTCGTGTCCAACTCTTTGCGACCCCATGAACAGCAATGCACACCAGGCCTCCCTGTCCATCACCAACTCCCGGAGTCAACCCAAACCTATATCCATTGAGTCGGTGATGCCATCCAATCATCTCATCCTCTGTCGTCCCCTTCTTCTCCTGTCCTCAATCTTTCCCAGCATCAGGGTCTTCTCCAGTGAGTCAGCTCTTCGCATCAGGTGGCCAAAATATTGGAGTTTCAGCTTCAACACCAGTCCTTCAATGAACACCCAGGACTGATCTCCTTTAGGATGGACTGGTTGGATCTCCTTGCAGTCCAAGAGACTCTCAAGAGTCTTCTCCAACACCACAGTTGAAAAGCATCAATTCTTCAGTGCTCAGCTTTCTTTATAGTCCAACTGTCACATCCATACATGACCACTAGAAAAACCATAGCCTTGACTAGATGGACCTTTGCTGACAAAGTGATGTCTCTGCTTTTTAATATGCTGTTTAGGTTGGTCATAACTTTTCTTCCAAGGAGTAAGCGTCTTTTAATTTCATGGCTGCAATCACCATCTGCCGTGATTTCGGAGCCCGAAAAAATAAAGTCTGACACTGTTTTCACTATTTCCCCATCTATTTGCCAAAGAGTGATGGGACCGGATGCCATGATCTTAGTTTTCTGAATGTTGAGCTTTAAGCCAAGTTTTTCATTCTCCTCTTTCACTTTCATCAAGAGGCTCTTTAGTTCTTCTTCACTTTCTGCCATAAGGTGGTGTCATCTGCATATCTGAGGTTATTGATATTTCTCCCGGCAATCTTGAATCCAGCTTGTGCTTCCTCCAGCCCCACATTTCTCATGATGTACTCTGCATATAAGTTAAATAAGCCGGGTGACAATATACAGCCTTGACGTACTCCTTTCTGCTGCTTTTTAATTTAGCAGTCTTATGGGTATGAATTGAGGACTCATGGTTTCAATCTGCATTTTCCTGACTTTAAATGAATTTGAGTATTTGAATATGTTTTCATGTTTTCATCCTGTATTTAAGGGACATTAATTATGTCATATTAAGTACCTGCTTAGGTCTTTTATGTGTTTGTCTTGTAGATTTCGTTAATGCAGCCAGTTGTCTTGTACTGTTTCCATAGTTTTGACTTTTTCAGAATATCATATAATACATACATACAGTATGTAGCCTTTTCAGATTGGTTTCTTTTACTTAGCAATATGCATTTAACATTCCTCTTTATCTTTTCATGACTTGAGATCTCACTTTTTTCTAGTGATCAATAATATTCTGTTATCTGGATATACCACAGCTTATCTATTCACCTATTGAAGAATAACTTAGTTGCTTGTAAGTTTTGACAATTAGGAATACATTTGCTATAAATACCTGTGTGCAGATATCTGTATAAACATAAGTTTTAAGCTCTTTTGGGCAAATATCAAACAGTGCAATTGCTGGATCATATGATAAGAGTATGTTTAGTTTTGTAAGAAATGGCCAAAGTGTCTTCCAAACTTGCTGCACCATTTTTGCATTCCCATTAGCAATGAGTGTGGGCTCCTGTTGTTCCACATTCTTACCAGCATTTGGTGATTTGGATTTATCTATTCTAAAAGGTCAGTTTTCATTCTAGTCCCAAAGAAGGGCAATGCCAAAGAATGTTCAAACTACTGCACAGTTACACTCATTTCACATGCTGGTAAGGTTATGCTCAAAATATTTCAAGCTAGGCTTCAGCAGTACATGAACTGAGAACTTCCAGATGTACAAACTCGATTTAGAAAAGGCAGAGGAACCAGAGATCAAATTGCTAACATCTGTTGGATCATAGAGAAAGCAAGGAATTCTAGAAAAACATCTGCTTCATTGACTACACTAAAGTCTATTGACTGTAGATCACAATGAACTGTGGAAAAGTCTTACAGAGATGGCAATACCAGACCACCTAACCTGTCTCCTGAGAATCCTGTATATGGGTCAAGAAGCAACAGTTAGAACTGGACATGGAACAATGGACTGGTTCAAAATTGGGAAAAGAGTACATCAAGGCTGTCTGTATATTGTCACCCTGCTCATTTAACTTATATACAGAGTATATCATGTGAAATGCTGGGCTGGATAAATTGTAAGCTGGATCAAGATTGCTGGAAGAAATACCAACAACCTCAGATATACGGATGATATCATTCTAATCCTAAAGGAAATCAACCCTGAATATTCACTGGAAGGACTGTTGCTGAAGCTCCAATACTTTGGCCACTTAATGTGACGAGCCAACTCATTGAAAAAGACCCTGATGCTGGGAAAGATTGAAGGCAAAAGGAAAAGAGGGCGGCAGAGGATGAGATGGATACATCACTGACTCAGTGGACATGGATCTGAGCAAACTGCGGGAGATGATGAAGAACAGGGAAACCTGGCTGCAGTCCCTGGGGTCACAAAGAGTTGGACACAACTTAGTGACTGAACAAGCACCACCCCCACTCTAATGGCAGAAAGTGAAGCGGAAGTAAAGAACCTCTTGAGGGTGAAAGGGGAGAGTCAAAAAGCTGACTTGAAACTCAGCATTCAAAAAATTAAGATCATGGTATCCAGTTCCATCATTTCATGACAAATAGAAGGGGGAAATATAGAAGCAATGACAGAGTTTATTTTCTTGGGCTCCAAAATCACTGTGGATGGTAACTGCATCCATGAAATTAAAAAACTCTCGCTCCTTGGAAGAAAAGCTGTGACCAACCTAGAGAGTGTATTAAAAAGCAGAAAAGTTTTCAAGAGAGAACAAGATGGCAGAGGAGTAGGTGGACATGACTGACGTACATCTCTCTCCACGGATACATCAAGAATACACCTTCAGACACAGAAGCGCTTGCAGTACATCTACTGAGAACAGGCAGGAGTACCTGACCACTGGAAAAGAATATACAGAACCACGCAAAACTCGGTAGGATGAAGGAACTAGGGGGAAAAACAGGGAGTGTTAGTAGGACTGGACGTGCCCTCGGCGGGTGGGGGAACTGAAGCAGGGATCTGATCCCCACATTGGGGCAATTGTCTGGGTCAGAGGAGAAACATTTGAGGCTGAGAAACATAAAGCAGCTGATCTGTGACAGCCTAAATGAAATGAGAATCAGACATCCTTACTACAGACATACGTACCCTGGACAAGGACGCAGGTCCCCTAGAAGATGCAGAAGCTGGGAGCTGGAGCATAGAGCTTGTGGAACAATCCCAGGACGAGGGCTGCTGTTGACTGCTTGGAGACGGACTGAGAGGACACGAGGGAGGAGATTGTGGTGGGAAGTGCCTATAGAGGAAAGCCAGGCAGCCATGGAAGCAGGGATACTGCTGAGTCATGCAGAGGGGGTGGAGCCATCACCATAGCCTCTCTCTCCCCACACAGCAGCACCGGCAGCTGAACAATAGAGAGCCCGCCTGATGCGGGGAACAGTAGAGTCGGACTCCATCCAGGGTGCCCCTTTAAGTGCCTGACACACTCCTCTAACTCCTGTGGCCGAGGCAGTCCGCATCCCTGCACACTTGGCGCCACCAGGGTCCCTGCAACCCAAGCAGTTGCACAACCTCAGTACCTGACCCTCACTGGAGCAGACCTGAGTTCTTCAAGGCAGCATCAGGAGCAAACCCCAGTGGACTACCCACATGCAGAGGTGGAGATAAAACCGCAGTTGAAACCCAGGGGCAGTGCGGCTAAGGAAGAGGACCCAAACCTTACCACCAGCTGTACAAGCTGCAGATTAAGTCCACACGATCAACTAGTCAGACTCTGTTGTCTATGGAATATATTAAAAAGACACTGAGAGCTCCCACAAAAGAAAATGCACTAGTTCTGACAGCTGAGGACATTGGAGGCAAGAACACACAGGAGTAGGACCAGATTATAGTCTGAGCTGCCCTCACAGCAGGTCCAGAGACCAGCGCAGTGTTGGAGGGCATCCTAGCGAGGTGAGGTGGACTGTGACTCCGTGAGGGAAAGGACGCTGACAGCAGAGGCTCAAGAAAAACATTGATTATTCTTATATTTTGACTTGTTCTGTAGTTTCTTTGGATTTATTTTTGTTTCCCCACCCCCCCCCCCGTTGTAGTTGTTGATTTTATTAGCACTGTGAAATCTATTTAAGCTTTTGAGATTTTTTTTTCAATCACACTTTTTATTTCTGTTATAAACTTCTGTCTCTATGTTGGCCTTTTGCAGTTCTGTAGAGTTTTCCTTTTTTCTCTCTTTTTTACTTACATTTTTAAAACTTATAATTTTTTCTATATTTATTCCTTTGTTTGCTTTTACTACTGTTCTTTACCCCTTGTTGTTAATCTTTAATATATATATAAATATTCTTTATCTGCTTCTGTTTAACTTTGCATTTCTATTTCTTTCTTTCCTTTCTTTTTCTCACCATATTTATTAGTTTTGCTTTCATTGCTTTATTCCCCAGTTGGTACCTTGCTTTAGTTTTGTTTTCCAGTTTGTGCTTTAGTTAGTTTTGTTCTTAACTGGTGGGTAACATTTTTGGTGTCCTTTGTTCACCAGGTCAATCTATTGTACTTTATTTTTGTTGGACTGTTTTGATTTTGCTTATGGGTTTATATGTATGTGTGTATAGTCCATTATTTTAATTATTATTTGCCTGATTTTGTAATTGCCATTTGTCTGGGGTTGTCTTTGGCTTCTCGTTTTTGGGTATTTATTTTAATCCCATTTAATGCCATAACAGACCACTTGTGGAATCTCTGTTCCTGGCCAGAGATCAAGCCCTGAGCCTTTGGAGTGGGAGTGCTGACTCCAAGACCCTAGACTACTAGAGAACTCCTCACCCTAGGGAATATTAAATAGTGAGAACTCCTACAAAGGCAGCCACTTGTATATAAGATCTGTCATCACCAACTATCAGTAGCACCCTGTGCAGGGCGCCTCATCCAAACAACAAACAAGACAAAAACACAAACCCAGTCGTCAGCAGACAGGATTACCACCTCACTCAGCCCTGCCCATCAGAGGGAAAAAAAAAAAAAAACATCTCACCTCCTTCCACCAGAACACAAGCACAAGTTACACCCTAATGAAACTTACACAAAGCACCGCACCAAACTTACAAGGGCAGAAACCAAAAGAAAGAAGGAATTCAACCTTTAAGTCTGGAAAAAGGAGACCTCAAACACAGTAAGTTAAAAAAAAAATAATGAAAAGGCAGAGAAATACTGCACAAATGAAGGAACAAACTAGAAACACACAAGTCCAAATACGTGAAGAGGAAACAAGCAAACTACCTGAAAAAGAATTCAGAATAATGATTGTAAAAATGACCCGAAACCTTGAAAACGGAGAAAATGCAAGAATCAGCAAAGACCTAGGAGAATTAAAGAGTAAACATACAAACAACACAGTTATTGAAATTAAAAATATTCTAGAAGGAATCAAGAAGATGTCTGAAATAGAAGAATGTATGAGTGAGCTGGAAGACAAAATGGTGAAAATAACTGCCAAAGAGCAGAACAAAGTAAAAAGAATGAAAAGAACTGAGGACAGTCTCAGAGGCCTCTGGGACAATATTAAACGCACCAACACTGAAATTATAGGGGCCCCAGAAGAAGAATAGAAAAAGAAAGGGTAAAAAATAAAATAAAATAAATTTTAAAAAAAGAAAGAAAAAGAAAGGGTATGAGAAAATTTTTGAAGAGATTATAGTTGAAAACTTCCCCAACATGGAAAAGGAAATAGTCAATCAAGTCCAAGAGATGCAGAGAGTCCCATACAGGATAAACTCAAGGAGAAACACGCCAAGACGCATACTAATCAAACTAACAGAGATTAAATGCAAAGAATATTAAAAGCAGCAAGGGAGAAGCAACAAGTAACATACAAGGGAAACCCCATATGTTTAACAGCTGATTTTTCAATAGAAACTCTTCAGGCCAGAAGGGAATGGCAGGATATATTTAAAGTACTGAAAGGGGAAAATCTACAACCAAAATTACTCTTCCCAGCAAGGATCTCATTCAAAATTGATGGAGAAATCAAAAGCTTCACAGACAAGCAAAAGTTAAGAGAAGTCAGTATCACCAAACCAGCTTTACAGCAAATGTTAAAGGGACTTATATAGTCAGGAAATACAAGAAGAGATAAAGATCTACAAAAACAAACCCCAAACAATTAAGGAAATGGCAATAGGAACGTATATATCAGTAATTAAATGTAAATGGATTAAATGCTCCAACCAAAAGACACAGACTGGATGAATGGATACAAAACCAAGACCCATATATATGCTGTCTACAAGAAACCCACTTCAGATCTAAAGACACATATAGACTGAAAGTGAGAGGATGGAAAAATATATTCCATGCAAATGGAAATCCAAAGAAAGCTGGAGTAGCAATCCTCATAACAGACAAAATAGACCTTAAAATAAAGAAGGTTACAAGAGATAAGGAAGGACACTACATAGTGATCAAGGGAACAGTCCAAGAGGAAGACATACAATTGTAAATACCTACACACTCAACATAGAAGCACCTCAATACGTAAGACAAACACAAACAAACATAAAAGGAGAAGTTGGCAGTAACACAATAATAGCAGGAGACTTTAATACCCCATTTACACCAGTGGACAGATCATCAAAACAGAAAATTAATACAGAAACACAAATCTGAAATGATACATTAGATGAGATGTATTTCGTTGATATCTTCAGGACATTCCATCCAAATGCAGAAGAATACACCTTCTTCTCAAGTTCATGTGGAACATTCTCCAGGATAGACCACATCTTGGGTCACAAATCAAACCTCAGTAAATATAAGAAAACTGAAATCATATCAAACATCTGACCACAACACTATGAGACTAGATATCAATTACAAGAAAAAAAAAAACTGTAGAAAACACAGACGTGGAGATTAAACAATATGTTTCTAAATAAGGAACAGGTTACTGAAGAAATCAAAAGGGAAATCAAGAAAAAACAAAATGAAATGAAAACATGACAACTCAAAACCTATGGGATGCAGTTCTAAGAGGGAATTTTATAACAATACAATCCTACCTCAAGAAACAAGAAAAACATTGAATAGATGACCTAACTTTACACCTGAAACAACTGGGAAAAGAAGAACAACAACAGACTGCCCCCCACACAAAATTAGCAGAAGGAAAGAAATCACAAAAGTCAGAGCAAAGATAAATAAAAAAGAAATGAAACAATAGTAAAGATTAATAAAACTAAAAGCTGGTTCTTTGAGAAGATAAACAAAATTGACAAACCTTTCACCAAACTCATCAAGGAAAAAAGAAGAATCAAATCAACAAAATTAGAAATGAAAAAGGAGAGGTTACAATAGACAATGCAGAAATACAAAGGATTATGAGACAATTACGAGCAACTATATGGAAATAAAATGGATAACCTGGAAGAAATGGACAGATTCTTAGAAAAGTTCAATCTTCCAAGACTGAACCTGGAAGAAATAGAAATTATGCACAACCTAATTACAAGCACTGATATCGAAACTGTGATAAAAAAAAATCTCCCAGAAAACAAAAGCCCAGGACAAGATGGCTTCACAGGTGAATTATACCAAACATTTAGAGAAGAGCTAATACCTATCCTTCTAAAACTCTTTCAAAAAATTGCAGAGGAAGGAACACTTCCAAACTCATTCTACGAGGTCACCATGTCCCTGATGAACATAGATGCAAAAATCCTCAACAAAGTTTTAGAAAACAGAATTCACCAACACATTAAAAAGCTCATACACCATGATCAAGTTGCATTTATTCCAGGGATGCAAGGATTCTTCAATATATGCAAACGAATCAGTGTGATATAACAGTAACAAATTGAAAGATAAAAACCATATGATAATCTCAATAGATACAGACAAAATTCAGCACCCATTTATGATTAAAATTCTTCGAAAAATGGGCATAGAAGGAACCTACCTCAATATAGTAAAGGCCATATATGATAAGCCCAAAGCAAACATAATTTTCAATGGTGAAAAACTGAAGGCATCTCTTCTAAGATCAGGAACAAGACAAGGGTGTCCACTCTCACCACTATTATTCAACATAGCTTTGGAAGTCTAGACTACAGCAATCATGGAAGAAAAGAAATAAAAGGAATCCAGATCAGAAAAGTGGAGTGCTCCCTGTTTGCAGATGACATGATACTATACATAGAAAACCCTAAAGATATTATCAGAAAAATACTAGAGCTAATCAGTGAATTTAGCAAAGTTGCAGGATACAAAATCAATACACAGAAGTCACTTGCATTCCTATATACTAACAATGAAAAATCAGAAAGAGAAATTAAGGAATGAATCCTATTCACCATTGCAACAGAAAGAATAAAATATCTAGGAATAAACCTACCTAAGGAGACAAAGTAACTGTATACAGAAAATTATAAGACACTGATGAAAGAAATCAAAGATGATATAAACAGATGGAGAGATATTCCATGTTCCTGAGTAAGAAGAATCCATGTTATGAAAATGACTAAGCTACCAAATGCAGTCTACAGATTAATGTGATCCCTATCAAATTACCAATCACATCTTCAAAGAACTAGAACAAAAAAATTTACAGTTCATATGGAAATGCAAAAGACTGAATAGCCAAAGCAGTCTTGAGAAAGAAGAATGGAGCTGGAGGAATTAACCTTCCTGACTTCAGATTATAATACAAAGCCACGGTCATCAAGACAGTATGGTACTGGGACAGAAACAGAAATATAGACCAGTAGAACAAGATAGAAAGCCCAGAAATAAACCCAGGCACCTATGGGTACCTTATTTTTGACAAAGGAGGCAAGAATATACAATGGGGCAAAGGCAGCCTCTTCAGTAAGTAGTGCTAGGAAAACTGGACAGCTACATGTAAAAGAATGAAATTAGAACACTTCCTAACACCATACACAAATATAAACTCAAAATGGATTAAAGTCCTAGATATAAGACCAGAAACCATAAAACTCTTACAGGAAAACATAGGCAGAACACTTGATGACATACATCAAAGCAAGATCCTCTATGATCCACCTCCTAAAGTAATGGAAACAAAAACAAAAGTAAACAAGTGGGACGTAGTTAAACTTAAAAACTTTTGTGTAGCAAAGGAAACTATAAACAAGATGAAAAGACAACTCAAAATGGGAGAAAATAATAGCAAATGAAACAACTGACAAAGGATTAAACTCCAAAATATACAAGCAGCTTATACAACTCAATACCAGAAAAAGAAACAGCTCAATCAAAAAGTGGGAAAAAGACCTAAACAGACATTTCTCCAAAGAAGACATACAGATAGCTAACAAACACATGAAAAGATGCTCAACATTGCTCATTATTAGAGAAATATAAATCAAAACTATAATGAGATATCATCTCCCACCTGTCAGAATGGCCATCATGAAAAAGTCTATAAACAATAAATGCTGGAGAGGATGTGGAGAAAAGGGAACCCTCTTGCACTGTTGGTGGGAATGTAAGTTGATACAGCCACTATGGAAGATGGTATGGAGATTCCTTAAAAAAACTAGGGATAAAACCACCGTCTGACCCAGCAATCCCACTCCTAGCCATTTACTCCGAGGAAACCAAAATTGAAAGAGACCCATGTACCACAGAATTCACTGCAGCACTATTTACAACAGCTAGAACATGGAAGCAACCTAGACGTTCAACCGATGAATGGATAAAGAAGTTGTGGTACATATAGACAATGAAATATTCACATTTGAGTCAGTTCTAATGTGGTAGCTGAACCTAGAGCCTATTATACAGAATGAAGTAAATCAGAGAGAAAGAGAAATATCGTGTACAAACACATATATATGGAATCTGGAAAGATGGTACTGATGAATTTATTTTCAAGGCAGTAGTGGAGAAACAGACATAGAGAACAGACTTATGGACACAGGGAGAGGGGAGGAGAGGGTGAGATGAATGGAGAGAGTAACATGGAAACTTACATTACCATGTGTAAAATAGATAGCCAATGGGAATTTGCCATATGTCTCAGGGAGCTCAAACAGGGGCTCTGTATCCACTTAAAGGGGTGGGATGGGAAAGAGGTTCCAGAGGGAGGAGACGTATGTACACCTATGACTGTGATGTTTGACACAAAACAACAAAATTCTGTAAAGCAATTATGCTTCAATTAAAAAAAAAAAGGCAGAGCCATTACTTTGCAAAGGTTCATATAGTCAAATCTATAGTTTTTCCAGTAGTCATGTTCAGATGTGAGAACTGGACCAAAAAGAAGGCTGAGTGCCAAAGAACTGATGCTTTTGAATTGTGCTGGAGAAACTTTTGAGAGTTCCTTGGGCAGCACGGAGATCAAGCAGCACAGAGATCAAGCCTGTCAATAGTAAAGGAAATTAACCCTGAATATTCACTGGAGGAATTGATGCTGAAACTCCATCATGTCCTTTGGCCACTTGATGTGAAGAGCCAACTCACTGGAAAAGACCGTGATTCTGGGCAAGATTGAAGGCAAAAGGAGAAGGGAGTGGCAGAGGATGAGATGGTTAGATAGCATCACCAAGTCCATAGACATGTTTGAGCAAATTCCAGGAGATGGTAGAGGACAGAGGAGCCTGGTGTGCTGCAGTCTATGGACCGCAGAGTCTTAGCAACTGAACAATGAGCGAGTGTGTTAGTGGAATCTCTTTTTTTAAAAATTAGTTCTTGGCTGCACTGGGTCTTCTTTGCTGCCTGTAGCCTTTCTCTAGTTGTGGAGAACAGGGGCTTTTGTTGTGGTTCGCAGGCTCTAGGTGTGTGGTCTTCAGTAGTTGTGGCACATGGGCTTAGATGCTCTACAGCATGTGGGATCTTCCCAACCCAGGGATCGAACCTGTTTCTCTTGTCTCTTGCATTGACAGGTGGGTTCTTTACCACTAGCACGGCCTGGGAAGCCCCTAGTCCTCTATTAGGTATGTCTTTTGCAGATATTTTCTGTCAGTCTGTAGCTTTTCTTTTCATTGTCTTTCACAGAGCAGAAACTTTTATTTTTAATGAAGTCTAGTTTATCAGTTATTTCTTTCATGGATCATACTTTTGGAATTATTGCCAAACCCAAGATCATCTAGATTTTCTCCTGTTTTTTAAAAAATAGTTATTTATTTAGTTAACTGTGCTGGGTCTTAGTTGCAGCATGTGGGATCTAGTTCCCTGACCAGGGATTGGACCTGGGTCTCCTGAATTGGGAGCATGGGGTCCTAGCCCTTGGCCCACCGGGGAAGCCCTCTTCTATGTTATCTTCTAAGAGTTTTATACTTTTGTGTTTTACATTTAGGTCTGTGGTCCATTTTGAGGTAATTCTTGTGGAGGATACAAGGTCTGTATCTAGATTCACTTTTTCCTTAATGTGGATCTCCACTTGTTCCAGCATCATTTATTAAAAACACTGTCTTTGCTCCACTTTATTGCCTTTGCTCCTTTGTTGAAGATTAGTTGACTATACCTATGTAAGTCTATCTCTGGGCTCTCTGTTCTATTCGATTGATCTATTTGTGTGTCCTTTTGTGATATCATCTTGATTATTGTAGCTCTATAGTATATCTTTAAGTCAGGTACTGGCAGCTCTTCAACTTCGTTCTTTTCCTTCAATACTATGTTGTCTATTCTGAGTCTTTTATTCTCTCTGTATAACCTTTAGAGTCAGTTAATATCCACAAAATAATTTGCTGGGGTTTTGATTGGGCTTGTTTTGAACCTGTAGAGCAAGTTTGGAAGAACTGCCATCCTGACAGTGTTGTCTTTCTGTCCATTGACATAGAATACCTGTCCATTTATTTAATTCTTATTTGACTTCTTTTATCAAAGTTTTGTAGTTTTCCTCATATAGATCTTGTACATATTTTGTTAGATTTATACCTAAGTATTTCATTTTTGGGAGTGTTAATGTAAATAGTATTATATTTTTAATTTAAAATTCCAGTTATTCATTGCTGTTATATTTGAAAGCAATTGACTTTTGTATATTAACCTTGTATCCTGCACCCCTGCTGTAATCACTTATTAATTATAGGAGTTCCTTTGTAGAATCTTTTGGATTTTCTACATAGATTATTGTATCATCTGTGAGCAAAGAAAATTTTATTTCTTCCCTCTCAATCTGTATACCTTTTATCTCCTTTTCTTGTTTTATTGCATTAGGACTTAACAGTATGGTGCTGAAAACTAGTGGGAATTCCCTGGAGGTCCATGGTTAGGATTGAGTGCTTTCATTGCCGGGGCCCAGATTCAGTCCCTGGGAAAGGAACTAAGATTCCACGAACCACAGAGCATGGCCAAAATAAAAAAAAGTCCACTCTTACCAGTTCTATTTAATACTGTACAAAAACTCCTAGGCAGTACAATAAAGCAAGATAAAGACATACTTCAAAGAAAGATATAAAACTGTCTCTATTCACAAATGTCACTATCTAGATAGAAACTGCCCCCCATCTCCCAAGAAATCTGTTTTAAAAGCTCCTAGAACTACTAAGTACATTTAGTATGATCCCAGGACGAAATTTCTCTTTTCATATATTAGCCAAGAACAATTTAAACATTTAAAATCCCTATAAGAAAAAAGAAAAAGTGGTAATTAGGTATAAATCTAAAAAAAAAATATGTACATGGTCTCTGCCAAAAAGTACTAAACAGTGAAGAAAAAAAATCAAAGAACACTAAGTGGAGATATATTGTATTTATGGATCGGATGCCTCAATATTGTTCAGTTGTCAGTACTTCCCCAGTTGATCTATGTATATTTTTAACACAACCCCGGTCAAAGTCCTAGAAGGATCTTTTGTAGATAGAAACCAGCTGATTCTAAAATTCATATAGAATGCAAAGGAACTGGAATGGCTAAAATAATTTTGGGGAAAAAAAAACAAAAAAACTTGAATTCATACCACCCAATTTTAAGACTTATTATAAAGCTACAGTAATCAAGACAGTGGTTTTATTGAAAGGATAGACACATATAGACCAATGGAACATAGTCCGTATCAAACCAACTCTTTGAAAATTTGTTGAAAGTGAAAGTCACTCAGCTGTGTCTGACTCTCTGCAACCCCATGGACTGTACAGTCCATGGAATTCTCCAGGCCACAATACTGGAGTGGGTAGCCTTTCCCTTCTCCAGGGGATCTTCCCAACCCAAGGATCGAACCCAGGTTTCCTGCATTGCAGGCGGATTCTTTACCAGCTGAGCCACAAGGGAAGCCCTCAAAATTTGTTGAGACTTACTTTATTGCCCATAGTATATAGTTCTACTTTCATAAATAATACTTATGTGTTATTTACAGTTGCATTTTCTACATCAAATTTCATTGATTAAAAGATACATGTTTTCCACATTGAAACATCTCTGAAATGAAGTATGCATCTGGCCATTAATGGCATGGTATAGTTTAACTGGCAAAATGGCCTTTCCTTCTTAGTGGTACTTAAGATAATAGCTTGTCTTATAATCAGTGATGGCTTACAGATGATGAAATTCAGTATGTTAGGTCAAGTTTTTTCATTGTTCAAGTCTCTATATTGATTACTTTCCTGCTTTTTGTATCAATTATGAGAGAGGTACATTAAATTCTACTAAGATTATGAATTTTTCTCTCTTATTTCTGCATTTTGCTTAACATCTTGACCCTGTATTATTAGGTGCCTAGCAGTTTAGATGTATTTTTATCTTTCAAGTGAGTTTAAATCTTTTTATAGTGACCATTTTGTCCCGTCATAATTTTTTATGTTCAACATAAACACAGCTGTACTATATTTATGCTTTGTTCTTTCTTTCGGCTAATAATTGGCTGATATAACCTTTCCCATGCTTTTACTTTCAACCTTGCTGTATCGTTATATTTTAGGGATATAAACAACATATAGCTGAATTTTGTTTTCTAATCCAACATGGCAATCTTTAACTAAAATGCTCAGTGCATTTACATTATGATTACTAATATGCATAGATTTCTATAATTTTTTTTTGGGGGGGGGGTGCAATTTGTCCTGCCTGTTTCTTTTGGATTACTGAGGTTTTTTTTAGTGGGCATAGATTTCTAGATTTCTTACAGCATGCAAATAATGTAGTGAAAAGTAGAGGGGTCTTCCGATGTCCTCTGTCATTTTCCCAAGTAGTTTGAGCTTGTGAAACAAAATGTTTCATGTTTACTTAGTATCCTTCACTGAGCAGTTAATTCCTCAAAATTTTATTTGATTGCTTATTTATGATGGCAGTGGGTAGTGGGGAAAGAAATTATGTGACTTTTTTTTTCCTTTTTAAAATTCATTGCAGGTCTTTTTGTTTACTGTTTTATCAACTAAGCCTAAGCTTTCTTGCACATCTTATGAATTAAAAAATAATTTTTTTCTGGGCAAGTATTTTTTTCAGAGATGGTAAATTCTAAGAATTGTCAGCTGAGAAAAAAAAAATTGCTCTCATATTCAGGTTTTTTCCAAAAGAAAGAATTACTTTATCATAGCTAAAATCCTAAATTTTCTTTGGTCTGCTTGATCTTTCATTTGGGGAATTAAAGTACCATTTATAAATTTCTAAAAGAGATACTACAGTCTGATATATTATTTATGGGTTCATGTAGTAAACATAAAAACATGGACTGGTTCCATATTGAATTCATGATAGTGGTTTCCTTCAGGGAGATTGGACTAGGGAAAGAAAGATGAGTTTATCTGTGTATTTTTTCCTCTTCAGAAAATGGGCTGAAGTAAAGGCAACAAAATGTTAACATTTATTAATTCTGAATGGTGCATGTACAAGGATTTGATATGTTAACTTGTGTAGTTTTCTATGTAATTTTTAAAGTTTGTAAAACTTCTGTGAGTTTTTAAAACAGAGGTTGCCATCTAGTGGACACATTTAAATAGAACTTGAAAAATCTTTGCTATTCGAGTGCAGAGATTCAGTGAAGCTTTTCAGACTTTCCAGCCCATGTTAAGAAGGTACGCTCTAGGTTAAGACCACAGAGTTTGGAGTTGATCAAACTTAGGTCCAAACCCTAGTTTTGCTATTTACCATGTAACCCTGGGTAGAGTAACATTAGGTATAGAATTTGCCTGCAGTGCAGGAGACCTGGGTTCAATCCTTGGGTCAGGAAGATCCCCTGGAGAAGGAAATGGCAACCCACTCGTCTTCTTGCCTGGAGAATCCCATGGACAGAGGAAGCTTGTGGCTCAGCTGGTAAAGAATCCGCTGGTAGACCTGGCTTCGATCCCTGGGTTGGAGAGGGTAAAGGCTGGAGAAGGAAAAGGCTACTCACTCCAGTATTCTGGCCTGGAGAATTCCATGGACTGTATAGTCCATGGGGTGGCAGAGTCAGACACAACTGAGCGACTTTCACAGTCCATGGGGGTCGCAGAGTCGGACACGATTTAGTGACTAACACAACAATAGAGCACTCCATTAAACCAGGTAAGGACTGCCCTAGACTGGGGGTACAGAAAAGCATAGGATGCATTCTCCCCTTCAAGTTTAAAATAAAGGTGTGTGTTGTTGGGGGTAAGGGTATATGTGCTATTTTATATTGAATGGTTAGAGGTTAGGTTTAAATCCCAGATCCCTAGTTATTAATACTCATATGACCTTCAGTTCAGTTCAGTTCAGTTCAGTCGCTCAGTCTTGTCCGACTCTTTGCGACCCCATGAATCGCAGCACGCCAGGCCTCCCTGTCCATCACAAACTCCCGGAGTTTACTCAAACTCATGCCCATCGAGTCGGTGATGCCATCCAGCCATCTCATCCTCTGTCGTCCCCTTCTCCTCCTGCCCCCAATCCCTCCCAGCGTCAGGGTCTTTTCCAATGAGTCAACTCTTCACATGAGGTGGCCAAAGTATTGGAGTTTCAGCTTCAGCATCAGTCCTTCCAGTGAACACCCAGGACTTATCTCCATATAACCTTAGTTAGATATTAATGTCATCCTGTGAGACTGGTACTTACCTAAGTTCCATAAGAGATACAACTCTGCCTTGTTACTCTTCCAGTAATGCTTGGCATATAAAAGGCCTTCAATAAGTATCTTCTGAATGAATGTCTACTTTAATAGTTTCTTGTGCATAGTAATTAATAAATAGTAGATATTAAGGAAACTATGAACAAAGCTAGTGGAGGTGATGGAATTCCAGTTGAGCTGTTTCAAATCCTGAAAGATGATGCTGTGAAAGTGTTGCACTCAATATGCCAGCAAATTTGGAAATCTCAGCAGTGGCCGCAGGACTGGAAAATGTCAGTTTTCATTCCAATCCCAAAGAAAGTTAATGCCAAAGAATGCTCAAACTACTGCACAATTGCACTCATCTCACACACTAGTCAAGTAATGCTCAAAATTCTCCAAGCCAGGCTTCAGCAATACATGAACCGTGAACTTCTAGATGTTCAAGCTGGTTTCAGAAAAGGCAGAGGAACCAGAGATCAAATTGCCAACATCCGCTGGATCGTTGAAAAAGCAAGAGAGTGCCAGAAAAAAATCTCCTTCTGCTTTATTGACTATGCCAAAGTCTTTGACTGTGTGGATCACAATAAAGTGTGGAAAATCCTGAAAGAGATGGGAATACCAGACCACCTGACCCGCCTCTTGAGAAACCTGTATGCAGGTCAGGAAGCAACAGTTAGAACTGGACATGAAACAATAGACTGGATCCAAATAGGAAAAGGGGTACATCAAGGCTGTATATTGTCACCGTGCTTATTTAACTTATATGCAGAGTACATCATGAGAAACGCTGGGCTGGAGGAAGCACAAGCTGGAATCAAGATTGCTGGGAGAAATATCAATAACCTCAGATATGCAGATGATACCACCCTTATGGCAGAAAGTGAAGAACTAAAGAGCCTCTTGATGAAAGTGAAAGAGGAGAGTGAAAAACTTGGCTGAAAGCTCAACATTCAGAAAACTAAGATCATGGCATCTGGTCCCATCACTTCATGGCAAATAGATGGGGAAATAGTGGAAACAGTGTCAGACTTTATTTTTTGGGGCTCCAAAATCACTGCAGATGGTGATTGCAGCCATGAAATTAAATGACACTTACTCCTTGGAAGGAAAGTTGACCAACCTAGACACCATATTAAAAAGCAGAGACATTGCTTTGTCAACAAAGGTCCATCTAGTCAAGGCTATGGTTTTTCTAGTGGTCATGTATGGATGTGAGAGTTGGACTGTAAAGAAAGCTGAGCACTGAAGAATTGATGCTTTTGAACTGTGGTATTGGAGAAGACTCTTGAGAGTCCCTTGGACTGCAAGGAGATCCAAACAGTCCATCCTAAAGGAGATCAGTCCTGAATATTCATTGGAAAGACTGATGCTGAAGCTGACACTCCAGTACTTTGGCCATCTCATGCGAAGAGTTGACTCATTGGAAAAGACCCTGATGCTGGAAGGGATTGGGCGCAGGAGGAGAAGTGGACGACAGAGGATAAGATGGCTGGCTGGCATCACCGACTTGATGGACATGAGTTTGAGTAAACTCCGGGAGTTTGTGACGGACGGGGAGGCCTGGCGTGCTGCGATTCATGGGGTCGCAGAGTCGGACACGACTGAACTCAATTTTGTAATAAATGTATATTTTTATAAGTTAAAACATATATACTTATTGAAGGCAGCAAACTATCACATATATCCATCAGTTTTGAGGAAAAGGATCTCAACCATGAAATGGTAAAGACTTGGTCTCTAATCCTTGTGTTGCTGTAAAGAAATGTAGATGAATAAAAGGGGACTGAGTTACCAGAATCTCTTAAAAAAAAAAAAAGTTAAATGGCCTAAACCTCCTTCAAATGACTCTTTAAAGATTTCTGCCAAGGACTTCCCTGGTGGTCCAGTGGTTAAGACTCCACCCTTCCATTGCAGGGGGCATGGCTTCTGTCCCTAGTCAGGGAACTAAGATTCCACACGCTATTTTGCATGCTGCGTGGCCGAAAAAAATATACTTCTGCGAAACACTCCCTAGAATGGGCTTCTGAATTCTACAACCTTGATTTAAGTGTTCCTTTACTTTGTTTATAGGAAAAAGTTTTGGGGGAAAAAAGACAATATTTATTAAAATATAAAAACCAAATTTGAGTAACAGTAAATAATATGATTACTGCAATTAGACTGTGATATACTTTGACATTTTATTATAACCTATGACTTTTCCTTTAACTTAGTCAAATTCACTCAGTTTGTATCATTTCAGCATCTGGGAATCTGAATTGTAATTATAACAACTTTATAGTTCCAAGGCATAATATATGTTTTAACTGGAGAAAAACACAGGTTTAGCCAGTAACTTTAAAATAGTAATTGCTGAATGAAAAAACAAATACGGTAAGATTTCTGAAGCTTTAACATATGTCCATTCTTCATGATCTAGTCAATAAGGGATGCTTATTGATTTTTAAAAAAATCTTTATATGCTCAAGGATGCATTTGTGGGCAGTAATGTTATTTCCATCAATGTAACAAATTAGTAAGTTGATAATTTATTTATAAGTTCAATAGTAAATTGAACTAAGGAAATAATTTCATTGGTCTCTCAAACTTTTGAAATCTTAATTTCAGGCTTGTAGTATAATCACCTTTAAAGTGTTATAAGCCTCATAAATTGGTATGCATTTATGGACTCCTCAGTGGCTTGTCCATGCCTGTTACATATAGCTTAACTACATAACGTGAACCAGTGAGCAAGACCCTACACCAGAAATGTGTAGATTGTGGAGAGTTTACAATATTTGAGTATGTTCAGTTGCTAAGGCACTAAGAGCTAGGCTACTGGAGCCAAATGTAACATCCACCCAATAAATTAACTTTTAAAACACTTTTGATATAACCCACTGACCCCATACCTCCTAATATTCTTTAGCCTGATGGGCCACTGTTTTGAGACTCAGGCTTTAGGCTAGTGATAGACAGAAGTAATTCCACTGGTGGTCAGATTTTTCTTTCTTTCAATAACTGCTGACAAAGCAACAAAAAAAGTACCATTTTTAAAAGATCAAGAAAAAGTCCCATTCTAAAAGACCCTGACCCTGTTAATGAAAAATTTTATTGGAATTAATTTATCAATTAAAATTTCTACATTACAGGCCCCTTAACCATGTCCTAAACACTTGTAGAACAAAATATTTAGCTATCTTTATTATAATTGGTTCTGACTGAAGCAAAACACATAAACATATCCCCTTCTTAAAATAGGTTGTGCAGCCCAGATTTGTAAATTTATCATTTCAAAACTAGGAATGCACTACAGTTAGTATAATTAACAAAATGGTTTTCAGGAAGCTTGTCATTCATATACCAAGCAGTATATTTTATATTCAGCAAACTTAATTTTATCAAATGTCCTTTAATTTCATACACAACAATATGATACATATTGTATAAGAAGCGCACAATAGTTTTGCGGTACAATTTCAAACTGTATACAAATTGGAATACAGAGGTTGAACACTGGTGTGCTGACAGCATTTTTGAACTTTGGATAAACTGCATACAAAACTTACACAATTCAAATATTAGCCAATCTGGAAACTTTACTTCCCATAATATAAAAATGATACTTTGAGATGCAAAATATTTTTTACTAACTATATAAACATTTAAAATAATCATTAAAAACTTAACTTTAGAATTTATAAAGATTAGCTATAAAAATATATTGGCAGTCACTTTTCTTATAAAGGTACCATTCACTACATTACAAAATAGTCTCTAACATAAAATTGCCTTAGTAACTGTATTTAGAATCTGATAAACCTTACATTAAACTGATTATAAAATCCTCTTGGAAAACTTTGGTATGCATCTTCAGGTTTTTAAAATACTCTAATTATCTTAAGGGCCTGTAAACATTCCATTCTATTAAAGCACAACAGAATAAGTAATGTATATTCAACTGCATACAGAATATAGAATCAAAAAACAATGTATTAAATATCTGTAGAAAATCACCATTCCCAGAGTAACCAAAAAACTATTTAAAAGTATCAAACTTTTAAACAATTCTTTTTCCAATCTGATAAAAAATGTTACAAAATCATCATACTCCATTCATGTACCTTAGATGTCTTTTAGGACAAGGCCTCAAAAATTGTTAACCTAGTCTCAAAACCCCTCCTGAGTCCAATGAACAGACCTTTAAAAACCCATTTGAGACCTGACAACAGAACAAGTATATATAATCAAGATACATAATTTATATATTTAGTTATGTATTAGCTTTTCTTTTATATTTGCAATGTAGAATTTATTGGCAGAAACAGAACACACACACACAATTGAAAAAAGATAAATTTTAGGAAACAGAAATGCAAACCTGTAAGAGTAAATTGATTTATTTTAAAGATTTGATTTACCAAATTTTTTTATCTTATCTGCCATTTTTGGAATATTGGCAACTATTGTTATTTAGAAAATTCGAATTGGTGAAAGTTCATTTCACATGTTTCTTGAGTATGTTTAATTTTTACAGAGCTTCCAGTTGTGCCAGTAACTTTCTTGAGGTCTTTTTCCACTTTATCCTCTGTCACCAGATCTCTCGCGTAAGGTATTTCTCCTTGAGTTGTAAAAACCTAAATAAAAAGCTTCATTTTTGACCTTTTAATTCATAAAACTCCACTAAAAAGAAATCCATCTAATTTTTAGGCAAGTCCACAAAAATATTTTCTTTCTTAAGAATCAAACACTTTTATTAGAATAAAGATCCTTCAAAGTTTTTAACTCTTCTATTAGAGTTTTGTTTTGATTCTCCAGAACTGCGACTCGATTTTCCAAGCATTTCACATATTCTTTCTTCTTTCTGCGACATTCTCGAGCAGCTTCTCTAAATATAAGCATTAAAAACCAATGTTAGAAAAAAGTTCAAATTCTTTAAATGGTAAATGTGTGCTGTGTGTGTGCGCTCCGTCGCTTCAGTAGTGTCTGACTCTGCGACCCTATGGAATGTAGCCTGCCAGCCTCCTCTGTCCATGGAATTCTCCAGGCAAGAATACTGGAGTGGATTGCCATTCCCTTCTCCAGGGGATCTTCCTGACCCAGGATCGAACCGGCATGTATTACGTCTCTTATGTCTAAGCTGCATTGGTAGGCAGCTTCTTTACCATTTGTACCACCTGGGAAACCCAGGTGAAAAAAGTTAGAAAAAAGTTCACATTCTTTAAATGGTAAATGCACTTCAGTAATTTCCCCTGGTCATCCTTTTTTCCCCCTCATTAAAAAAAAATTAAGGTATCATCTATATACAGTGAAACACAATGATCTTAAGTGCAGAATTCAATTCACTATGGCAAATGCATATACCTATATAACCCACACATCCATCAAGACAGACATTTTTATTGCCCCAGAAGTCCCCTCATGCCCATTGTCCCAAGCAACTACTTGTTTTGATTTTTTTCATCACCAAAGATGAAGTTTTTCCTATTCTCTAACAGAACTTCCTTCAGACAACAGTCATACAGAATGTACTCTTGTGTCTGGTCTCCTGTCACTCAGTATATTTTTGAGGTTTACCCATACCCCACTGTATGGATATCATTACAATTTGCTGATCCATTCTGTTGAGCCATTTTTGTTGCAGTTTTAGCTGCAACACATGTCCTTGTGCCAGTCTCTGAGAACATATGTCCCATTTCTCTTGGATAAACACCAAGAAGTGAAATGTATGGGTCCTCTGGTTAACTCTGGACATATAAATCCTCTAAATTTCAATTTTTAATTATAAACAATGCTTTGATACTCAGTTTTGTACATGTCCTGTTAGAATATTTCTATGGATTTTCATTGAAGTTTTATATACAGATACAACAAGTAAACTATTTTGAATTTTTTTCTGAACTAAAAACTGAAGATATTATCTACAACTTGCTTTTTTTTTCTACACATACTATTTTAATGATGTCTCTATACTGGTACACAGTTCTTTTTCATGTAGACATTTCACTGTTAATTTTTACTTCCCTAACTGCTAGTGAAACTGAACATCTTCAGAAGTTTAACGGTCTCCTCTGGATCTGCTCTTATTTATTTGCCTGTTTATTCATACTTTTTGCCTATTTTACAGTTAGAAATCACTAGAAAGACACACACCCTAAGAACTCTGTGTGAATCATACATACTAACCCGTTATCTGTTTCTACATTATTTTCTAATCTACCACTTGATTTCTGATATTTTTATTTCTTATATGATAAATTCTCTTTTTTAGTCTTTTTCTTGGCTTAGATTAAAAACTGCCATGCAATATATTTCTAAATTTTATTTTCAAGATTTTATTGCTTAATTTTCAGAGTTGTCTTTAATCCATCTGTAATTACTTCTGTATGTGGTATAAATTAGGAGTCCAATTTAATTTTCTTCTGGATGTGGAGTTGTGTATCATTTCAAAAACATATTCAACTTTTTTTCAGTTGGGTCGTTATTAATTCAGATGATCTTTATATTTTTTCAAAGAAACCTTTTTTGGAGGGGCAGATATGTTTCAAATATCTTCTGTAGGTTTGAAGCTTATATTTTCAATAACTTTCTTTTAATGAAAAGAAGTTATTGATTTTAATGAAGATTCATCAATCTTTCACATTAATTTTTTATGTGTGTGTTATTTTAAGGAATCTTGCCTACACTTGAAACTGTGAGATTATATATTTTCAACCTAGAAGTTTTTAAAATTTCACCTTTCACATACTCTTTAATTCATCTGATATGGTGTGAGGAAGAAATTAGAAATTTTTTGACGTAAAATAACTATCCTAGCACCATTTATTGGAGTCCCTCCTTCGCTCAATAATCTGTCCTACCAAGGTTTCATGTATTCACAGATGTGTTTCTGAGCTCTCTACTCTATTTCACTAGTGATTTTGTCTACCTCAATGCCATTATCACATTATTTTAATTACCACGGTTTAAACAAGATTTGATTATCTCCTCACCTTATTCTTGTCTGGAATATTTTGGCTGCTCTTGACCCTTTTTACTCTTCTATAAATTTTAGTATCAACTTGTCAAGTTCTTCAAACAACCTGTTTGGGTTTTGATTGGAACTGCATTGAATCTATGGATCAATTGGGAAAAAATAGTCATCTTTATAATACTGAGTTTCCATATCTGTGGACATAGTATATTCCTCAATTTATTTATTAGATCTTCTTTAATGTCTCTAAAAACATAATGTTTTCCATAAGTGTCCTGGACATCTTTTGTTAGGTTTATTCTCATATATTTCATTTATTGATAATATAAGTATCTTTTAATAATTATTTACCAAACTCTTTATTGCTGATGTGAAGAAAACAGTTGATCTTTGAAACTGATTTTATATCTAGTAACCTTATAAATTCATTACTTACAGTAACCTTTCTCTAAATCCATTTTGGTTTTTTTTAAATCAGGCAATCATACAAAAAATAGTAACAGCTTTCATTTTCTTCATTTAAATCCTTGTAATATCCCTCCTTTTTCCCCTGATTTACTAAACTGGCAAGGATTTCCAGTACAGTGTTGAAGAGAACTGGTTCTTTTTCATTTCTAAAGAGTTTGCAGATTATTCTCCTGGATATTCTAAGCAAATGAATATATCTTTGTTAAAATTAAAGTAACAGTTTACTTCTCCAATTTTTATCGTTTTTATAGTCTCTTGATCTTTGATGATTTTCAATGACATTCTTTTCTAAATATGAAAAACATGCTTCTTTCCGTCTCTCTCATTAGATAACTGAAGACTTCACAACACTCATTCTGTTGTCTGCTCTTTCTGCTGACTTTTGCTTCTAAAAGGCTGTGTGGTATTCCTCAAGACTCTGGACCCTAAAACCTGGACCCATGAATTTATTTTATTTTATTTTATTTTTTGGACCCATGAATTTAAATCCTACCTCTTATCACTTACTGGGCAGTGTAACCTTGGTCAAGTAACTAGACTTCTCTAGGCCTCAGTTTCCTCAAGAAAATGGAAATAATTTTTTGTGAAAATGGTCTAAGGGCTTGGCATATATAATGGAGGCCTAATTCTTTGGGTATTCTGATTTTTCAACTTATATTTGTTAGAACTCAATGTGCAGGAATTCTTTAGACCCTGTGTTGAGGTTGCTTTCTCCAAGCAATTGGGGCCCTATGAACCCTCATCCGTTATTTATTTATCTATTTTTTTGGACTGCATTGGATCTTTGTTGCTGTGAGCGGGAGTTACTCTCTAGTTGTGGTGTGTGGGCTTCTCATTGAGGTGGTTTCTCTTGTTGCAGAACATAGCTGTAGGGCGCGCAGGCTCAGTAGTTGTGGCACACAGGCTTAGTTGCCCTGCGGCATATGGGATCTTAGTTCCTGGACCAGGGATTGAATCAATGTCTCCTGCAGTGGCAGGTAGATTCTTAGCCACCTGACTATCAGGGAAGTCCTGATATCCATTTTTAAGTTACAATTCTCAGCTTATGGGTGTAGATCTTCTTGGGTCTTGACCTCAAGGAAGAAAATCTCTGATGCAGTTCTCCAAGCTAGAATCCCTACACTCTGTCCCTGGTCCCCTCTGCATAAGAAAGCTATGCCAATTACAAAGATCTGAACTTCTCCCCAGGAATATACAGTAGCTGCTTCAGTGCTTATTAACATCATGGTCCTGTGCTTCTGGTTCATTTCTAACCTCAATAGATCTCTTTCTGCATGCTCATCCAATCATTTAAAAGAATGGATTTTATATTTCATCAAGCTTTTAAAAATATTATGCAGCTGAAGTTACACTGTCAGAAAGAGAAAGTCTCACTCTCGTAATTTTTAACAAGTCTTCTGGGTTTCCTAGGTACACAACCATGTCATCAGCAAAGAAATAGGATTCTTTTCTAATATTTACATAACTTATTTCATTTACTTGTCTTACTGTATTTGTTGGAACCTCCAAAACAACAGATGCTCTCTGCCTTGTTTCCAAGTTTATTTACAGTGATACTTGCTCCCTCTTATTTTTAGTAAAACATTTTATCTTGAAGTAACTAAGTGTATCCATCTGATCTTTTATGGTAATTTTTATTGCTCTAGAAAAATACCCTTTTATTTTCTAACTTACTCGAGAGGACCTGAAAATAGAACTTTATTATAATTTTAAAAATTTGTTGTAATCTGTAGCTATTTACCCTTTTTTGTTTCTAATATAGTTTATTGGTATCTTCTTTCTTCTCTCTGGAACACACTGCAGAAGGCTATCCATTAGATTCTTTTTCTCATTTTAATACCAGATGTACATGAGATGCAAACAGCATTGTTTAAAATACATATTAAATGAAAGGTAATGTTTCTGAGGGTTAAATGACTACTACATTTTCATGATCAAAATTCATTTTTAAGAACAATTCTGTATCCATAAGTATACTAGGTATTATGTATTCTTACTCTAGTCAACAAACAGAAAGCAGCAAATTATTATTTTCACTTAACTTTGTCAACCCAACAAGAATAAAATATACTGTTTAAAAAGTTTTGCTTAAGAGTGCTATTTGAAGAACGCAACAAAAATGGAAGAACTCTAGGTCAATATAAATAAGAGACTGCACAAAGGGACTCACTGATCTGCTAGAAACATACAAGACAGATTAACAATTAAAATAAAACTGATATAAACTCTTCTCATTTCTAACATATAATCTCAGTTAAAATCTCTCTGAGATTTATAAAAACATTACCCATTCTGATAGTATAATTTTACTACTTACCTGTTTTTCATCAACCTTATTTCTCTTTTCAGTTGGGGGTCATCTGTCTTAGTTGTCTGAGATGTAAGGGTCACGGGAGATGTCATCACCACGGTCTGTGGTAGTGAAGTAGCTGAAGGTGTGGTACGGATCTGATATGTCTGCATATCTCCTGACGCAGCTGTGTGGTCCAAAGAATGAGTTAAAATTTATAAGTGTCTTTGAAACTACTCTGGGATGCTTTCCATAGATACGTAAGCATACTTACTTTGTACAACAACCTGGTTGCTGGGCACAAGTATCTGCTGTCCGTCAGAAGTCTGTGCATACTGGAGAATTGTTGTACCTTGTTGAGCACTTCCTGAATTTGTCATGGTTAATGTCTGAAGGCCCTGTACTCCATCTGTGCCTGGACTGGCCAGCTGTAAGGCTCCATTTGGGGCAATGGCAACTTTAACCAAAGAGAAAACATAGCTAATGTAAGGCTATACAAGACACTTATTACAAAGGATTGGTGAACAGAACTATCGCTTTTTATTAAAACAGGTTTAAATGCAACTTCACTTGATGACTGTTGGTTACTTTAGGTGAGCTACATGTAAAAGAAGTAAAATTTGGCATTTCTTGATAAAATTTTGTATTTCAGATAAAATTTTGCACTAACCTTAAATTTAGTCTTAAATTATACAGTAACTGATTGGTCATTTTGGGCTTTATGGAGCACTACATGCTAATTGTTAAATGTTAGTCACAGCAGTTCTGGGGCATGAGAAGGGGATACCACTGACAACTAACTTTTAAAGCAAAAATAAGTAGAAGGGAAGAGTAACATAGTCTGTAATTTTTACTTAAAAGCATTACAAAGATTTTATTAAAAATCTTTCAATTAAATTTAAATTAAATCTTTAAAATTTTTGAATAGGTAAGTGTGCCTATGGAAAAAAATTAAAAAAGGATAAAAGGTTACATCATGAAAAAATAAATCTTCATAGGCTTTCTCAGCTCCACTCTCCAGTGGTGACACTGTTCTAGTTATGCTTAGCCTTTCCCTATTGCCACACCACAAATATTCCCACATAATTTATAAAATGACTTCAGAAGAAAAGACAAAGTTTTTTAGGTGTAGAGATTTGTTTTAAACTTAGAATAGCAATTACTTTCAATCTATTTCCCTGTAACAGACATTACATACATACATAAATATATATAAAAAGAAGTCCAGCCTCCCTGGTGGTCCAGTGGTTAAGAATCTGCCTTGCAAGGCAGGGGACACCGGTTTGATCCCTGGTCTGGGAAGATCCCACAAGCCACAGGGCAACTGCGCCTGCCTGCCCCAGAGCCCACGCTCCATAATGAGAGAAGCTGCCACAATGAGAAGACTATGCACTACAACTAGAGAGTAGTCCCTGCTTTCCACAACTAGAGAAAGACTGCACACAGCAGTGAAGACCCAGTGCAGCCAAAAAATAAAAAATAAAATATATTAAAAAAAAAGTAAAAGGCCCATTATCCATATTTATTCCACTTGCCATTTCCCACCACCCTCTTGAGGTAACCATTATTTTTGGTGCACATCCTTCCTGGTATCTCCCTATCCTCACATAGACTGATATACAATATCAAAACATAGGGACTTCCCTAATGGTCCAGTAGTTAAGAATTGCCTTGCAATGCAGGGGACAGAGGTACCCTGCATTCATTCATCCCTTGTCGGGGAACTAGCATCCTACATGTTGCAGAACAACCAGGCCTGTGTGCTGCAACTACTGAGCCTGTGCACCGCAACTAAGACCCAAGGCATTTATCTATTCACACACATCTCCTGATGTATATGCAAATGTATACATTAATACAGAATTGTTTTCATTTTTGCAACGTACCTTCCTGTACTTGATTAACACGTGTATTTACCTGGTTGAATTTACTCTCAATCTGTACTATTCAGTCTAGTGGCCATGGGCCACATATGGCTATTTAATTAAAATAAAAAATTCAGTTCCTCAGTCTCACCAGGTGATCAGTAGTCACACACAGCTTAGGAGCTACTGTACTGAACAATGCAGATATAGAACATCTGCATCACCAAGGAAGTTCTGCTGCATCAAACTGTCCTTAATACAACATGTACTGTACTTCGATTGTAACATATGAAATACTGGTCTAGTTTCGATATAGTTTTCATAATAATAAACCATGTATCATAACTTTTAAGTTGCTAATATGCTGTTTTAAATATTTTTGGAAATAATAATACATGTGTGATTAAAAAAAATTCAATTTTGTTTAAAATGAAAAGTGAACCTCCCAACTGCTTCTGAGCTCTGCTCCTAAGTTTCCTTCCTTGCAACCACTTTCCCCAGTTTGTGTTCTCAAAAATATTCTATACATATTCTTAAAATTATATGTTCATAACACACTTTACTGAAAGCCTACTATGTGCCAGGCCCAATATGCCAAGGTTATAGTTGTGAACAAGACAAAGTTCTCTCCCTCAAGGAACTATATTCATAAATCAAATAAGCTAATCTATAATTACATATATTCTATAATTAAACAAATATATTTTAAAGCATTTATGTGTAATTATATTGGGAAAGTACCTAAGAAAATAAAGGGTGGAGCAATATATTTTAGCCACAGTGGTCTCTCTGAGGAGGTGACACTTAAGCAGAGCGAGAGTGAGGATGTCAGCCTTGTGAGGATCTGGGTCAAGAACATGCAGGTGGTAGGGATGACACCTCCAAAGATCCTGAGGCAGAAATGAGCTTCATGTGTTTAAGAAACAGCAAGAAATTTTGTGTGACCAAATGGCATCAAGTGGCAGGAGATGAGATCAGAGTAGGCAAAGCCAGATCCTGAATGTAATGCCTTGTAGGACTTATTCTAAATGTGTCAGAAAGCCACTGGAAGATTTTGAGCTTAAGTGGTGTAACTGAATAGACTTTTTAAATAAACTGCTTTGGTTGCAATACGGAAAACTATTAGAGCAAGAATGGGAAGCAAGATAACTAATCAGATACTGCAGTAGTTCAGATGAGAGTATAAACCCAGGTGGTCGAGATGGTGAGAGGTGGTCAGATAGGACAGCTGTTTTGTGGCAAGAGCCAATTAGACTTAAAGAACAAGGCTTATGAGAGAAGGGAGAGGTTATTTACAAATGGGGCAGCACAAATGAATTTCTCGGGGTGATGGAGTATCTTGATTGTGGTGGTGCTTAGGCAACTCCATGCATCTCTCAAAACTCACAGACTCACCCCCCAAAATAAGTATGTAAGCTATGTATCACTAGCAAGCTGTGTAACTTTAGGGATATTAATTGACTAACTCTCTAACCTCAGTTCTCTCATAAATTGTTAACTGCCCACCTTACAAAATTATTATAGGGAATAAATGAGATAATGCTAAAAAAGAACTTTGCATTATTTCTGGCTCAAAATGTTACTTATTACCCTTTAATAATCATGACTACTAAAGTATGACCGTCTGTAGTACTCCTTCACACAGAAAGGTTGTTTTCTGTCTCTCAGGTGGGGAATGATTCCTGTACGTACTGTACTGTCCGGTGCTAGTCTGATAGATGGGAGTTGGGACAGACATAGAAGTGACAGCAGAAACTCCAGGGTTTTCTCCGTCTCCTTTTCTGCCCCGTGTATCTTCAGAAGATAGGTCTTTCAAAATCTTTCTGTGAAAAACAGAACTCTATTATTAATGTTTGTAATGAGGACAACTTTACAAAAAGAAATTACTAAACCTCTTTCAATTTCAGGTTAAAAATACAGTGATCTAGTAGACACCTAAACTGTGGTGTCAAAGAATCCTTTGTTTAGCACATACTCTTTTTTTTATCACAAGCTAGAGATAGTGAAAGACAAGGAAGCCTGGTGTGCTGCAGTTCACGGGACTGCAAAGAATCAGACATGACTTAGTGACTGAACAACAAGACTTTGTTTAGCAGGCTGGTTATATTTTAGTTTATGATGACCTGAAAAGAGACAATGAACAAATACCCATACAGAGTGCCTTTTCAACAAGGCGCTTGTAGAGGTAGAAAAGGTCTCTTTATAGGAGAGATGGCTCCATTTTGAGTACAAGGTACTATTCATTTTCTAAATAATGTCAGTGACCTTTATTTAAAAAGATCAAATTGGGGACTTCCTGGCGGTCCAATGGTCAAGAATCCATACTTTCACTGCAGAGGGCACGGGTTTGATTCCTGGTCTGGGAACTAAGATCCTACATGCTGCATGGTGCAGTGATCAATAAATAGATTAAATTTATTTTTTCAACCTTCAACTCTATAATGGAAGAGAAATCCATAGTTCTCAGAAAGAAACAAGGAGATTAAAAATACTACTCTAAGACTGCTGTTTGCCAAGGTGGAAGGGGATGAACTGGGAGTTTGGGGTTAGTGAATGTAAACTGGTAATATTTAGAATGGATAAACAATATCCTACTGTATAACACAGGGCACTCTAGTCAGTATCCCGTGATAAACCATATGTAAAAGAATGTGTATACGTGTGTGTATAAATTGGAGAGATGAAGTCCATTTTCCTAACTTTGACAGAAAGTTAAAAAAACTATTATAAAAACACAGAGTATCTGTGATAAATAAAATTCATTATTTTAACAAGTACACTTGACTCCACAAAAATAAGGCAAAAATAAGGGGATGGAAAAAGATGCCTTGCTGAAAAGAAAGGTCTTCCAAAACACAGCTGGGGATGGAAGGAGCATTATTTGTTTCTGAGAAGAAAAGAAAAAAGAAATTTTTACTGAAGAATTCCACATTTGTTGGAGAAAAATTAGAAAACCTTAACTACTTGTGCAAAAACAAGAACAAAAAAGAATCACAAAGAAAAAAAATAATAACCCTTAGCATTAAAAGAGATCTTTCATGTTACCTATGCTAAACTTCCACCCCGTTGAGCAATTCTCTAATATTACTAACAGCTTCTATTTCTAGGAATAAGGCATCCACAATTTCAAAAAGCAAACTATTCAATTATTGGATGGTTAGAGCTCATCCTTGTTTAGATTCAAAGCTAATTCCACCCAGTGAAACTAGAGAAAGTTAAACTTTATACCCTAATCCTATATCCATGCCCTAGCTTTGCAATATCTGACAACTGCATCAGGTTTTCTTCATTGGAGGCCATATAATTTCAGATCCTTCAGATGTTCTCTTATCACATGTAGAAGATCCTTTCCCAGCTTGGTGCCCGCCCTTAACCTGGACAGTCTTCCCACCAGGAACTACAAGTGTAGACTATACTAACAGAAGTTCCACGTTGGAGAACGAAGGACTTGGCGGTCCTAGGAACTCTGTGTTACCCGTCTGTAGAACAGACACTGTGCTTCCCAAACCTGCTATATACCAGAATCATCTGGAGAGGCTTATTGAATCCAGATTCCCAAATGGCACCTCTAATGATTTGAGTGAGCAGGTCGGGACAGACCTTGAGAATACATTTAACAAACTGCCTGCATGGTCCTAGGCAGCCAGCCTTGCATAAAACTGTGGAATGCTGTGCCCATTTCTTTTTCAATTTTAAGTTATGAAATATTTTGAGCACAAAAAGTACAGAAGGGCTCAGTGGTAAAGAATCCACCTGCCAATGCAGGATCCACTGGTTCAATCCCTGGATCCCTGAAGATCCCACATGCTGTGTGCCACAACTCCTAAGCCTGTGCTCTAGAGCCAGAGAACTACGACTGCTGAGTGCATGCACCCTAGAGCCCGTGCTCAGCAAAGCCGCCACGAGAAGCCTGCACACCACAACTAGAGAGCAGCTCAAGAGTAGCTCACCTCAACCAGAGAAAAAGTTGTGCAAGACCCAGCTCAGCCAAAAAAAGGACAGAAAGTAAAACACCTATGTACCACATACCAGGAATCAACTGATGGCCATTTTGCCATGTTTGCTTCAGATACCTCATTTTTAACAGGAATTAAGTTACATATACACCAAAATGTCATCACCAATTCCTTTCCCTGACCTTTTCCCCTCTCAATGAGTGCCATTATCTAAATTGTTATTTATCATTCCCACATATATTACTTTATTTTTACTATATTTTGAGATACTATTTACCATTGTCTTACATTCTTCCTCATCCTCCTTATTCAACCTTGGAGAATCTTAAAGAGCCATCTTTTGGACTTCTCTATCTACATTCTTTCCAATGAACTCATCTGTCCCAAAGGCCTGAATACCTTGTATACACTGATGACCCCTCAAAATGGTATTTTCTCAGCTTCTCTCCTGAACTCGAAACTCACATATCCAACTGTGTATTGAATGCTTCCATTCAACAGGCACCTCAAACTTAATACCTTCAAATCTAGTATCAGATATTCTTCTACCCCTGGCAGTCTTACCATGTCAGTAAATATCAGCCCTACTTTTCAAAAATTTTGGAGTCATCCTCTTTCTCACCACCTTTATCCAATTCATAAACAAATCCCATTGTCTCTATCTTGAAAATATATTCAGAATCTTACCCATCCTCATCACCTCCACTGTTGTTCCCCAAGTCCATGCCACCAACTCCTCCTGACTGAACAATAGCCTCTAGCAGGTCCTCCTTGCTACAGTCTTTTCTCCACACAACAACCAATCATCTTTTTAAAATGTCAGTTAGATCAAATCACTCATGTGCAATGGTTTCCTATCAGAATAAATGACATGGTTGACAAGGTTTGTCCCTGTGACTTCTCCAACCACTCCTCCCTTTATATTCACCATCCAGCCATCTTGCTACAAGATTATCAATTTTACTGATTCCACACCCCTCCACCCCCGCAAAGAAACACCTTTCAGTTATATTATCTCTGTTCGTTTTCTCTTTAAGTTCACAGATTTCTGCTCTCCCGCACCCCCACTTGCGCCACTTCTCTTGCAGGATGTTAGTTCCCCAACCAGGAATTGAACCCTCCAGCAGTGGAAACATGGAGTCCTAAGCAACAGACTGCCAGGGAATTCCCTGATTTCTGCTCTTAATCTCTATTATTTTGTTTCTCCTGCTTGTTTTAAGCTTATTTTGTTTTACCCCTAGTTTCTTAAAGTGGAAGCTGAGACTGTTGATTTGAGACCTTCCTTCCTATAAAGTGTTTAGTAAGGTAAATTTCCCTCTATTTCCTACTGATTTCTTATTTCCTACAGAGTTTGGTATTTTGTATTTTTATCTTTCATTAAGTTCAATGTTTTCTAATTTCCCTTAAGATTTTCTGTTTGGACCACAGATTATTTCTAAGTGTGTTAATTTCTGTATGGAGATTTCCTGTTATCTTTCCTTTATTGGCTTCTAGTCTAATTCAAGTATGAGTAAAGAACTTTGTGTAATTTCAGTTTTTCTAAATTTGTTAAGGTTTGTTATGATCCAGGATGTGGTCTTTCTTGGTGGATATTCTTTGTGCATGTAGGTGAAGTGTTCTAACAATGCCAATTAGATCCAACTGGTTGATGGTATTGTTCAGTTCTATAATCTTGCTTATTTTCTGCTGTAACTTCTGTTGGATACTCAGATGTACACAAATTTTCAACTGTAACTGTGGATTTATTTTGCTTTGCAGTTCTGTAAGTTTTTGATACATGTATTCTGAAGCTCTGTTGTTAAGTGCATACGTATTTAGGGTTGTTATATCTTCTTGGTGAACTGATTTTATCTCTGATAATATGTTTTGCTCTCAAGTCTATTTTGTATGATACCAATACACCCACTTTACTTTTATTGTGATTGTTATTTCTCTTGCTTAGATGTATAGCAATAGTAGTAGTGGTTTATAAGGTAAATATGTTCAGTATTTTGAAGAACTGCCAGATTAATTCCACAGCCACTGTTCCCCTTACCAACATTTGTTATGTTTTGGATTTTTTAAGCATCCTACTAGGTTTGAAGTGGTATCTCATTATTTTGATTTGCATTTACCTAATGACAATTCATGCTGAACAATTTTTCACATGCTTATTGGCCATTTGTGTATCTTCTTTGGATAAATATTCTAGTCTTTTCCTCATTTTTTAACTGGGTAATTTGTCTTAACAATATTCAGTCTTCCAGTTAATGAACACATAATGTCTTTCCAGTTAAGATTTTTAAAAATTCCTCTCAATGAAGTTTTGTAGTTTTTAATATGCAAGTATTAATATTATATACATCTGTTAAATTTACTTGACTGGCCAAAAAGTTCATTTAGGCTTTTCCATATGGAAAAAAACCCAACTAAACTTTTTGGCTGACCTGATATATAATTTGAATTTATAAATTTAATTTCATGTATTTTATATAGTTTATGTTGTTATGAGTAGGACTGTTTTCTTAATTTCATTTCTGGATTGTTTATTGCTAGTGTAGAAAAATACAATTCATTTTGTATCCTGCAACCCTGCTGAACTTGTTTATTATTTCTACTTTAGTGGATCCTTTGGGATTTTCTATATATGAAATCACTGTCATCTGCAAACTTTTATTTCTTCCTTTCCAGTATGCTTTTTATTTAATTTTCTTGCCTAAGTGCCTAAGAGTGGAAGCAGTGAGAGTAAGCATTCACAGTCTTGTCCTGTGCCTGCTCTCAGGAGGAGAAAATACTCAATCTTTCTCCATTAAATATGTCAGCTGTGGGCTTTTGTAGATACTCATCATCAGATTGAGGAAATTCCCATCTATTTGTTTGATGAGAATTTTTATCATTAAAGGGTACTGTGTGTGTGCTTGGTCATTCAGTTGTGTCTGATTCTTAGTGACTCTGAACTGCAGCCTAACTAGGCTCTTCTCTCCCTGGGCTTCTCCAGGCAAGAACACTAGAGTGGGTTGTCATTCCCTTGTCTCTTGCATCTCCTGCATTGGCAGGCAGATTCCTTAGGGCTAAGTCATTGGGGAAGTCCTTTAACCCCGATTTCATCAAATGCTTTTTGTGTCTGTTGAGATGACTGTAAGTTTTTTGGTTTTATCCTACAAATATGATTTATTACATTAATTGACTTTCAGATGTTAAACCAATTTTCCATTCCTGGAATCAATCCTACTCAATTATGGTGTATAATACCTTCTATCTGTTAAGGTATTTGATTTACTAACAAATTGTTGAGGATTTTTGTGTCTGTATTCACAAAGAATACTGGTATATAGTTTTATAATCTCTTTTAATTAGTGAGTTTAAGTCATGTGCTCTTTTTTTTCTTTTTGGGCCACACCACAGGGCACGGGGAACCTCCCTGATCAGGGATGGAACCCACGCCTCCTGTAGTGGAAGTGCAGTCTTTTTTAACATTGATTTTTATCATAGAGTATAGCTGCTTTACAGTGTTGTCTTAATTTCTGCCGTACAGCAAAGTGAATCAGTTATACACACACATATACCCCCTCTTTTTAGATTTCCTTCCCATTCAGGTCACCACAGAGCACTAAGCTGAGGCCCCTGTGCTATACAGCAGGTTCTCATTAGCTTATCTATTTTATACATAACAGTGTATATATGTCAATCCCACTCTCCCAATTCATCCCACCCACCCGCCTTAGTATCTGTTAATTGTTTCTCTACATCTGTGTCACTATTTCTGCTTTGCAATTAAGTTCACCTGTACCATTTTCCTAGACTCCAAATATAAACAATATTATACAGTATCTGTTTTTTGTTTTTCTCTTTCTGACTTATCTCACTCTGTATGGCAGTCCCTAGGTCTATCTATGTCTCTGCAAATGGCATTATTTTGTTCCTTTTATGGCTGAGTAATATTCCATAGTGTACGTGGACCACATTTTCTTTTATCCATTCCTCTGTTGATGGACATTTAGGTTGGAAAGTGTGGAGTCTTAACCACTGGCCCACCAGGGAAGTCCCATACTCTCTTAATATAATTATTGATATTGGTGAAACTAACATTTTATTATTTGCTTTTTAAAAAAATTCTTCTGCATTCTTTTGAGTTAAGATTTTTTAAAACTCCATTTTAATTTACCTATTGTGTATTTGACTAAATCTCTTTGTATAGTTTCTTTAGTAGTTGCTCTGGTGTTACAATACAGATAACAAGTCTACTTAGTCAATGTTTTACCACTTGAAGTGAACCTTAGAAACCTTACTACCATATTAAATCCCTACCTTATCCCATTTATTTTGTAAGTTGTTTTATATATTACCTCTGCATACACTGAAAGCCCCATCAGTGTCATTTTTTCCAACTGTCAAATATATTTCAACTATCAAACTATTCACAGAAGAACAGTCTATTATATTTGCCCAGATCTTGCTATTCCAAGTTTCTTCTGGTCTTAATAACTTAGCAGTTATTTTAGAGCAACTCAGCTGTTAATGACTTCTCCTAGTTTTCTTTTATCTGAGGATACTTAGTTCAACTCCATTTCCGAGGGTTATTTTTACAAGACACAGAATTCTGGATTAACAGTTCTTTTCTTTCAGCACTTTAAAAATGCTATTCATTTCTTCTAGCCTGAACAGTTTTGGTGAGAAATCTATAGTCTTTCACAGCATTCCCTTATAAGTGGTGTGTCATATAAGTGGTTGCTCACAGTATGTGTTTATTTCATAGCTATTTGATTATGGTATGTCTGGGCAGGGGTTTCTTTGTGTTTTACCCTGTTTAAGATTTGTGAAGTTTTTTGAATCTGTAGGTTTCACTGAACTTGGGAACATTTCAGTCATTATTTCCAAAAGTATTTTTTCTGCAACATACTTTTTTTCCGTTCTATGACTCACATGACACAGTGTTAAATCTTTGGGTATTGTCTCTCCAGTCCCTGAGAATTAATTTTTCTGATCTCTATTCTTCAGACTGGATACTCTCCATTGAACTATCTTTAAGTTGAGAAACTTCTTACCTCTGTTCTATTGAATCCATCCAGTGAGGTTTTATTTCTGTTAACTGTATTTCTCAGCTATAGAATTTCTATTTTGTTCTCTTTATATCTATTTTTTTGCTGAGAGTTTCTATCTTTCCATTCATTTCAAGAGAATCTACCCTTACTCGTTAGAACATTGCAGTAATAGCTCCTTTAAAGTCCTTGTCATATAATTCCAGTATCTTGTTCATCTAGGAGATGATGGCATTTGCTGATAGTCTTTCCTTACAAGTTAAGATTCTTTCAGGTTCTTTGTATGCCAAGTAATGGACATTTTCAATATTATAATATCTGACTCTTTTAAATCCTTCAGAGAATTTTTGATATTCTTCTTTTAGCAGGGTATCAACCTGGTTGTGTCTAAACCACAAGTTCTGATTGGCCTTCTGTGGGTTGTAGTTCCAACATCAGTTTCAGTTTTCAAAGACTCTGCAGTGCTAATCAGATTTGACCCTGTGTGCACCATGTAGTGGCCAGTTTGGAACTTGAGCTATGATCTGCCGTTATGTATAGTTCAGTTCTCAAAGTCTATGTATGCTAGGAAAGTCCATTTTTATTCTTTACTTGCTAAAAATATGAGTATGTGCTGAATTTTATTAAGTACTTTTTCTGCATTTGAGTTGACTATATACTGTTTCTTTTGATTCTCACTTACGATGGTTTATTTCCTTGTATGTTTGATTTCTGATTGTAAATTCATATTTGGTTGATTTTTGATAAATTCAGAAAACTTCACTTGAGGAAGCTTTCTTTCAGATGTTCTAGCTTCTTGTAGGGTTCTCAGCTTAATACAAAAGTCTTGGGCTCATGGCCCCTTCCTGCGGAAGCAATGGGTGTACCCTGCTGCCTGTCACGCTTGTTTGCTTCTGCTTTCCATTCGGTTTCAGCTCACCTATTTGTCTGTACATGGCTTTATATTTATTGGAATAGGATTAGAAGACGCTTCTGTTATTTCCTATAAACGCACAATTCATTAGTAAGTATCTTATCCAAGAGCTACCGGTTTTGTGCTGAGAGCCCTCCTATTTGAAAAGTAAACATTTTACCTGTATTCCTTTGGTCATTATGTCTAACAGTCTAGAGGTAATTAATACAAGACTCTAGAAAACCATTCCAGTCTTATATGTTTCTGTCTGGTATATTTTTTACATTTGATTTTAAACTACTCAAATTAATCATTATTAGTATTATTCTAAAAAGTCAATGGTATCTTAAATTAATGTCTTGGTTCACTATTCTTATATTCACATTCCTTTTGTTTCATTTTATTTTATTCTTCCTGACATGTACTCTTTAGTAATTTCTTACATCAGTTTCAAATGATTTTAATTTAACTTCACCATTATTTCTGAGTGATTGTTCAGGTGGATATGTAATTTCAGCCAACTGTTATGCTCTCTTGTCATATAAAGATTTTAGTCCATTGTCTCCTAGTACTACAGTTCAAAAATCTGTTGTCTGACTATTGGTCACATCTTTTCTCTTTGGAAGCTTTCTTCCAAAGATCTTATTTTTATTGCTTCATAAGATATATCTAGGTGTAAGTTTGTTTTAATTTATCTGGTTGGGACTTTGTTTTCTAAGGCTGAGAAATTCCTTTCATAGTGGATTACTCTTTTTTCAAGCCACACAGTATGGCATGTGGGATCTTAGTTCTCCGATGAGGGATCGAACCCCCGCCACCTGCAGTGGAGGCACGGAGTCTTAACCATTAGACCACCAGAGAAGTCCCTGGGTTACTTTTTTTAGTTTCAGATTACAAGCTCCTTTTAGTAGGCTTATTTTTCACATACCCCCTCCCCCAAATTCCAGACAAAATTTCTCCTGTTAGTTAACTGTTTATTCAGTAGAATCCCAATTCCTTAACATGGTAACAAGGCTCCTGTTTACCTTTTCTTGCTAAACCAACCTGTTCCTCTCTGTACCTTAAATTCCCAGTCCCCAGAATAGGCCAACTTCTTTGATATCATATAATCCACCTTTATTACCCTGTTTCCTCAGCCTAAGAAGCTATCTTTCTGCCTCACAAAACCCATCTCTGCTCCTAGCTCTCCAAATTTATCAGACTGATAATGAACTAAATCACATCTTTTATGAAGTCTTTCCTATTTGTTCCATCAGGCAGGAATGACTCTACAGCATATACAAAATTCTCTTATAAGATCTAAAACCTTACTGCATTTGTTTATGTGTTTCAAAAACATTTCATCCTTTTCTCTCTCCCTTTCCTCCTACCCTCCGGTCACCAGGTTTTGTCAGTTCTAACACAGAAATGTCTCAGATCCACCCATGTCAAAGACATCCCACTACCCTATATGAAATCACCCAGGTTATTTTAAAAGCTTTCTGTGAGTTGCACTACTTCAGCAAATAATTATTAAGCATCTGCTTTCAGCTGGTCATTTTGATAGGTCCTGGGATCACAAAAAATAATGCATACACCATGCCCATAAATAAACTGGAATTCTAACAGGATGAGATAAGTACTATAAAAGGAATCAGTTCAAGGATGCCACTGAAGAAAGACCTAATCTGGTCTTGGGAAGCTCCAGAGAAATAAACAAAGAATGCTTCCAGGAGGAAATGAGGCCTAGAATATATGCAGAATATAGAAGAGTTGTGTTTCACCAAAGGGACACACACAAAAGGGAGAGACAAAAGCTAGGAGGCTAAGGAAGGGAACACAAAGTAGTTCAATTCTTAAAATCTTCAGTCCTTTCAAATTACTATTAAAGTTAACTAAAAGTAAATACAGATATCTAACACTTTGCCAGAAGGTTAAGTCTAAATTCCTCCTTAGCACAGCAACAGGGGCCCTTCATAACCTGCCTGGCTCAGGCCTATCTCTCTTAACACGTGCCTTCTGATACAAACACATGTTCCTTTTTGATGTAATTTGCTTTGCACAACACCATTCAAACTCATGTGGTAATATAACACACACAGGATTTGATACATGAGCACTAACCTGTAAGATGGGCGCCGTGCTAGGATCCCGTGGGTTTTCTGTGAGGAGCCTATGCTGTCAGATGAGTCCTGAGACTCCTCACTCTCTGATAAAGATGATACCTGAAAAACAGAACTGGTTTTACTAAGATGAACAAACCAAGTGGGAAAAGAATTAAATTTAAGTTTTACTTTCAGAAAAAATGATCTGTCTTCTACCACCCAGATTCATTTGTCATTAAATCTAAGGTCTAAAAGAAAGAAATAAAAGGAAAAAGGAAAAACTTTATTTCAGGAGTCTAAACTAAAGGAACATACAACACAGCAGGCTCTGAACTAAGAAGTCTATCCCCCAAATAAAGCAATACTACTGCACTAGAGTTGTAAATATCAGTCTTGAGACTGATGCACACTACTCAGATTTTTTATCATTAATGCTATCTGATTTGGATTTTGGACATGCTTTGAAATGCTATTAGATATCCAACTAATAACTAGTTAATAGATAATGACATTGAGGAGTCTGCTGAATATACAAACCTGTGTGTCAGGGAAGAGCTTTGGGCTAGACATACATATTGGAAGTCAGCTCTCTAGGACAGTCCTTAAAGCCACAAGACTGAGTGAGCTCAGCAAGGAGAGATAGGACAAAATCCAGGGACATTCTTAGCAGTAAGAGGTTGGAAAGAAGGGGAGGAACCAGCAAATGGGGCCAAGAATAAGCCACCAGTGAGGCAGGAGGAATACTAAATGAGCGCGGTGTCCTTGAAAAACTAGCAAAGACAGAGTATTAAGGAGAAAAGAATGATCAACCATGTCAAATTCTGCTAGCAGGTGAAGTAATGTAAGGACCCAGGACAACTATTAGATCTGGCAAAGTGGAAGTCACTGGCAAGGGCAGGTACAAACATAAGTAAACTTAAAAATCTGTAATTATTAGCTTTATCTCATTTCATAATTGAATTAGTTAATACATGTAAAGCATTTAGTGCAAGGCATAGCACAAGCACACATTAAATGTTAACTATGATTAATAATAAACCTATTGATTGTTTGTGAAAGCCTTCTTGATGAGATATTTAACTTGAGATCTGAAAGGCAAGAGAAGCCAGTGCTGGAGATGTTGAGGAGAAAAGTTTCAAGCAGAGAAAAAAAGGAAAACCTATTAAAACCATATGCAAGTTTTAAGTTATATCTTACAATTGAGGAAATAAGGATTTTTAAAATGTATTACATTTCTCAATATTTTTCTGAAGCTACATTGTGATACCTGACTTCTTTTAAAAAAAAATAAAACAGGCTTCTAGAAAGGACATAATAAATAAATTCTCTAATTACCTACTATATACAGAAAGCCTTCCCCTAAACTACTTAGACTTAGATCTTAAATTTCCAAAGAAGTGTGTTTTACACTGTATAGTCACCTTCAAAAATGAGTTCAAGTGTACTTATACTTTTTTATATCTTAAATCTTTATCTTTTGATAGAAAAGAAAAAATGGGTCATAATCAATAATAGTTAATAAATAACCACAGTAACAAACAATACAGTAAAAATTAGAGAAGATCAGTTGCTTCTGTTTCCTCAAGCATCACAGATACGCCATTTCTAATCTAAATCTTAGCTGTTTTACCTTTTGTCTGCAGATTTACTCCAGTCTCCCAGCGAACCCAAGTAAGAAAATAATTCCTAGAACTAAGACATTCTTTATAACTAAGAGGAAGAACCTTTAACGACAGCACTAGCAAGAGTAAAATCTTCACATAAAAACTCAGAAAAACCATGCAGGAGTCACCTTTCACAAAGGAAAAAATACATAAAGATTCAGCTCCAGAGCTGACAGCCCTGGCAGACGCTGTATATACTCAAAAGGGAAAAAGAGCTACACAGACACTGTGTATAGTCAAGGAAAAATGAGTTATACAGACACCATATATGCTCAAGAGGAAAATCAGCTACACAGACACTGTATATACTCAAGAGGAAAGATGGATTATACAGACACTGTACATACTCAAGAGGAAAAATGAGCTACACAGATACTGTATATACTCAAGAGGGAAATGAGCTACACAGACACTGTATATACTGAAGAGGGGAAATGAGCTACACAGATACTGTATATACTGAAGAGGGAAATGAGCTACACAGACACTGTATATACTTAAGAGGAAAGAGGAGTTATACAAGCCACTGTATATACTCAAGAGGAAAAATGAGCTACACAGACACTGTATATACTCAGGGAAAATGAGCTACACAGCTTTTCTTTCAAGATAGCTGCTTCTAAAAATGAAAGATGACCAAAGGCATTCTGAGACACAGGAGCCAGAAGATAAAATGGGGAGAAAGAGTAAAAAGCAAAGACCCCAGGATGGCTCTTTCCTTCCTACTGTTGCCAGGTGTAAATAGACAGGTAGACAGGTATAAGTAAGAACTTTACAATGAGTGAACTCTCTTTTATTTGATCACCATAAAGTAGGTACTTTCTTCACCCTTTCTTCAGAATTCTCTTTTTCGTGAAGGATACCACTAGGATAAAAAGGTACTTTCCCTTCAGAAAATCTTTCATTTCCTTAAATTCTAAACAATAACTTCTCCCCAAAGTTGCCTTCTGTTTTCACTGGGTAGTATATACATGAAACTAGAAGTTCTAAAACTTTTCCATTCACTTCATTTGTTCTATAGTCCAATTTCTAAGACATCGTTATCTTGGTCTATAATATTGAAACTACAGCAACTTCAGTTGTCCAAAGACTCCAGGTTCACAAGTCCCCTCTCTCAACCACTAAGTCTTTTAATTTCTGTACCGTTTGCACGTGTGGTGGGTGAATTACAGAAGACTGAGCTGTCTGGATGACCCCCTGAACCTGTACTTGCTCTCCAGGAAGAGGTACAATTGTCACTGGCGCAGATCCTCTTAATGACATCTAAGAACAAATAAAAATTCAATTAACATAATGTAATACCTGTGCATGTAAGATAGCTGAGTTCTTTATACTAGAAAACACATTTTAGAGCTTATTATATATAACCACATCTATTAATCACACATTAGCTATTTCTGTGTGCAGGAGATTGTACTAGGAGTATAAAATGAACAGTGAGAGTTATAATACAAGCAAAAATATAGAAACCAATCTACTGTGGGAGCAAAGATAGGGTGCTATTTCAGCTGGATCTTGAAAGATATATAATTTCCTGATGGTATGTACGGGGAACAGGGTTGGAAGATATTTTGGGTGGTGGAACTGACTGTATAAAAACATCATTGTTCTTTAGGACATGTCATTCTGAAGAGAGCTGGTTAAAAACCAATTAAGAAATCAAGGGTCAAAAAGTGAGAGAGAGGCTTCCCTGGTAGTCCAGTGGTTAAGACTCTGTGCTTCCACTGCAGAGGGCACAGGTTCGATCCCTAGTTGGGGAACTAAGATCCCCCATGATGTGTGGTGTGGCCAAAACAAAAAAAAAAATTTTTTTAAGAAGTGAGAAATACCAACTTTGGGCAGCATCTTTAAAAACAATTTTTTTCATGATTCAATTTTGTACTTGAAATATTTTATTTCTGTGGAAAGCAGATGGAGATTCATGGAAATACCACAATAAAATACTAAACCAAGATAAGTCCACCCATCACTTTTCAAGACTCAGCTCAGGTTCTACCTCTTCCAAGAAGCTTTCCCAGAAATTTTCAGATCTCTCGCCTTCTCCTAGACTATACTGGTTCTAAGCATTCATCCTGGGCTTAAACACAAAAAAAAATTCAAGGTTGCTCCTCAAGTCCTGAAAATCACCTTCGTGACTCTTCTGTGTATGCATCAGGTCCCCAATAATAATGCCTTATTCACTTTCATTGAAGGTTCTTTATCCTTTCCCAAAGTTGGATTAAATTCGTCTCACTATCCCCTGAATGCCTAGGTCACAAAATATTAGATATAAAAATTTATCCAAATTATCAGAAAGGGAGTGTAAAAAAATACCTTTTAAAATCACATTCCCCCAAAATAAAATACTTAGGAATAAACCTGACCAAGGAGATGAAAGACTTATAGGCTGAAACTGTAAAACACTAATAAAGGAAACATTAGATAATTGAAAGAAATGGAAAGATAGGCCATGCTCTTGGATTGGGAGAGTTATATTGTTAAAACACAATAATACCCAAAGCAATCTACAGATTTAATGCAATCCCTCTCAAATTACCACTGATACTTTTCACCAAACTAGAACAAATAATCCTAAAAATCACATGGAACCATAAAAGGCCCAGAACTGCCAAAGCAATCCTGAAGAAAAAGAACAAAACATGAGGTATAATCCTCCCAGACTTCACCAATACTACAAAGCTACAGTTATCAAAACAGCCTGGTATTGGCATAAAAACAGACATATAGTTCAATGGCTCAGAAAAGAGCGCCCCAAAATAAACCCACATATGTACAGTCAGTCTTCAACACAGGAAACAATATTGTATGAATATTGTATATTCATACAATGGGAAAAGACAGTCTCTTCAGCAAGCAGTGCTGGGAAAGATGGACAGCTACAACACATCCTCTCACAATATACAAAAATAACACATGACACTGTAAAACTCCTAGAAGAGAACATAGGCGAAACATTCTCTGACATAAATCATTCTTATGTTTTCTTAGGTCAGTCTCCCAAGGCAGCAGAAATAAAAACAAAAACAAAGAAAAGGGACCTAATCAAACTTACAAACTTTTACACAGTAAGGAAACCATAAACAAAACAAAAAGACAACCTATAGAATGGGAGGGAATATTAACAAATGATGTGACCAACAAGGGCTTCATTTTTCAAAATTTACAAACAGAGCATACAACTCAATAAACGACCCAATCCGAAAATGGGCAGAAGACCTAAAAACACGTTTCTCTAAAGAAGACATACAGATGGCTAACAGGCACATGAAAAGATGTTCAACACTGCTTATTTATTAGAAAAATGCAAATCAAAACTATAGGGAGGGGGAATTCCTTGGTGGTCCAGTGGTTAGGACTCCAAATGTCCACTGCAGTGGGCACAAATTTGATCCCTGATAGGGAACTAAGATCCTGCAAAAAAAAAAAATACAATGAGGTACCACCTCACACCAGTCAGAATGGCCGTACTTAGAAGTCTACAAATAACAAATGCTGGAGAGGGTGTAGAGAAAAAAAAAGAACCCTCCTACACTGTTAGTGAGACTGTAAGCTGGTGAAGTAGTGCAGACACTATAGAAAACAGTATGGAAATTCCTTGGAAAACTAAAAACAGATTTACCATATGATCCAGCAATCCTACTTCCTGGGCATATATTGGACAAAACTACAATTCAAAAGATACATGCATCCCCATGTTCACAGCAGCACTATACACAACAGGCAAGACATGGAAACAACTAAACACCCGTCAACAGGTGGATGGCTAAAGAAGATGCAGTGTACGTAAACAACGGAAGACGACTCAGCCACTAAAGAGGAAATAATGCCACTTGCAGCATGATGAATACAACTAGAGATTATCATACTAAGAGAAGTCAGAAAGAAGGATGACAAATACCATATGATACCCACTTATATATGGAATTTAAAATATGACACAGATGAACCTATGAAACAGAATCAGGGCTAGAGAGAGAATAGACTGGTGGTTACCTAGGGGGAGGGGCTGAGGGAGGGAATGGAGTGAGAGGTTGGAGTTAGATGTAAGCTTTTATATATAGAATGGGTGAACAACAAGGTCCTACTTAGGTACAGCACAGAGAACTATATTCAGTATCCTACGCTAAACCATAAGGGAAAAGAATATTTTTAAAAAAACATACATACACACATACATTATTCTTGTCAGTATTATTTTCCCTTACGGTTTAGCATGGGACATTGTGTGTGCTCACTCAGTCGTGTCCAACTCTTTCCTGTCCAGTGGGCTGTATGTAGCCCACCAGGCTCCTCTGCCCATGGAATTTCCCAGGCAGGAATACTGGAGCGGGTTGCCACTTGCTACTCCAGGGGATCTCCCTGACCCAGCAATCGAATCCATATATCTTGCATCTCCTGCATTGGGAGGTGGATTCTTTCCCACTAGTACCATCTGGAAAGCCCCTGCATAGGATGTTGAATATATACTCTGGAGAAGGGAATGGCAATCCACTCCAGTATTCTTGCCTGGAGAATTCCATGGACAGAAAAGCCTGGTGGGCTATAGTCGGACATGACTGAGCGACTAACACATACACACATATATATGGAGAGAGAGAGAAAAGAGATTATTATTATTGTTATTAGTTGTAACTGAATCACTCTGAACAGCGTTAAGTAACACAACATTGCAAATCAACTATACTTCGATGAAAAAGAAACAGAAATTCCTTTATCCAGGTACTGAAAACTGTAGATTCTCAGCACAAGCAACTCCATTCAACCTCCCTCACACACTGTAAGACACAAGACCAAACTCTAGCACAGCTTCCGTCAGCTTAAGGCTGTGTCCCTGGGATGACCCAGTTATCTTCAAAAGGTCTCCCTGAGAAAGCTTAATGCTGCCAAAATAACTAACTGCTTGTTCTAGCCAACACCTTTGACCTCACTTTCTTAGAGCACTTAACCTTAGAAAAATTGCAGCTGTCAATCCTTTCTCTGACCCTTGAAATACAAATCTTTTACAGCACAGAAATGTCTCTCTCAAGGACCTGAAAGTCATCCCGTTGAAATGTAATCACCAAGAAGGACAGGGCCCTTGTCTACCAGTCTCTGTGGAAGGATGGGAACCTCAGTTTGAGAAGCACCAATTAGCAAGCAGACACAGATGGCATGATCACACTGACCAACCTCTCCACCTAACCTCTTCAATACTTTTCCTTTACTACACTCCAGCATTTTAAACAGAGAAGGCAATGGCACCCCACTCCAGTACTCTTGCCTGGAAAATCCCATGGATGGAGGAGCCTGGTAGGCTGCAGTCCATGGGGTCGCTAAGAGTTGGACACGACTGACCAAGTTCACTTTCACTTTTCACTTTCATGCATTGGAGAAGGAAATGGCACCCCACTCCAGTATTCTTGCCTGAAGAATCCCAGGGACGGGGGAGCCTGGTGGGCTGCTGTCTATGGGGTCGCAGAGTCAGACACGACTGAAGTGACTTAGCAGCAGCAGCATTTTAAAAGGGACCCAACTTTTCTTTCAGCAGAGTTGAGCTTAATTTATGCTGGAGTTTCTCTTCCCTACTGTATGAACGAACTGTGAAATTCTTGCTGCCTTTAATAGGTGTCTAACTGTTTTTGTTGACAGTATCCCACTATGGAGATACAGAAATTACTGAGTAAAAACAGAACTCATGAATCTTAACAGTCTACCTCTAGAGGTACCATTATACTCAGAGATTCCCTTACTTTTCAGATCCTAACTAAAGCCAGTTCAGTTCAGTCACTCAGTTGTATCCAACTTTCTGTGACCCCGTGGACTGCAGGACGTGAGGCTTCCCTGTCCATCATCGACTCCCAGAGTTTACTCAAACTCATGTCTATCGAGTTAGTGATGCCATCCAACTATCTCATCCTCTGTCGTCCCCTTCTCCACCTGCCTTCATCTTTCCCAGCATCAGAGTCTTTTCCAATGAGTCGATTCTTCGCATCAGGTGGCCAAAGTATTGGAGTTTCAGCTTCAGCATCAGTCCTTCCAATGAATATTCAGGACTGATTTCCTTTAGGATGGACTGGTTGGATCTCCTTGCTGTCCAAGAGACTCTCAAGAGCCTTCTCCAACACCACAGTTCAAAAGCATGACTTCTTCGGTGCTCAGCTTTCCTCATGGCCCAACTCTTACACCCATACATGACTACCAGAAAAACCATAGCTTAGACGGACCTTTGTTGGTAGGGTAATGTCTCTGCTTTTTAATATGCTGTCTAGGTTGGTCATAGCTTTCCTTCCAAGGAGTGTCTTTTAATTTCATGGCTGTGGTCACCATCTGCAGTGATTTTGGAGCCCAGAAAAATAAAGTCAGCCACTGTTTCCACTGTTTCCCCATCTATTTGCCATGAAGTGATGGGACCAGATGCCATGATCTTCATTTTCTGAATGTTGAATTTTAAGCCAACTTTTTCACTCTCCTCTTTCACTTTTATCAAGAGGCTCTTTAGTTCTTCTTTGCTTTCTGCCATGAGGGTGGTATCATCTGCTTATCTGACGTTATTGGTATTTCTCCCAGCGATCCTGATTGCAGCTTGTGCTTCATCCAGCCTGGCATTTTGCATGATGTACTCTGCATATAAGTTAAATACGCAGGGTGACAGTATACAGCCTTGACGTATTCCTTTACCAATTTGGAACCAGTCTGTTTTTCCATGTCTGGTTCTAACTGTTGCCTCCTGACCTGCATACAGATTTTTCAGGAGGCAGGTCAGGTGATCTGGTATCCCCATATCTTGAAGAAGTTTCCACAGTCACTGTTGTGATCCACACAGTCAAAGGCTTTGGTGTAGTCAATAAAGCAAAAGTAGATGTTTTTCTGGAACTCTCTTGCTTTTTCGATGATCCAGCAGATGTTGGCAATTTGATCTCTGGTTCCTCTGCCTTTTCTAAATCCAGCTTGAACATCTGGAGGTTCACAGTTCACATACTGTTGAAGCCTGGCTTGGAGAATTTTGAGCATTACTTTGCTAGCATGTGAGATGAGAACAATTGTGCAGTAGTTTGAATGTTCTTTAGCACTGCCTTCCTTTGGGATTTTGAAAACTGACCTTTTCCAGTCTTGTGGCCACTGCTGAGATTTCCAGATTTGCTGGCATACTGAGTGCAGCACTTTCACAGCATCATCTTTTAGGATTTGAAATAGTTCATCTGGAATTCCATCACCCCCATTAGCTTTGTTCATAGTGATGCTTCCTAAGGCCCACTTGACTTTGCATTCCAGGATGTCTGGCTCTAGGTGAGTGATCACACCATCGTGGTTATCTGGGTCATGAAGATCTTTTTTGTGTAGTTCTTCTGTGTAGTCTTGAACCTCTTCTTAGTATCTTCTACTTCTGTTAGGTCCATACAATTTCTGTCCTTTATTGTGCTCATCTTTGCATTAATGTTCCCTTGGTATCTCTAATTTTCTTGAAGAGATCTCTAGTCTTTCCCATTCTACTGTTTTCCTCTATTTCTTTGCACTGATCACTGAGGAAGGCTTTCTTACTTGGAACTCTGCGTTCAAATGGGTTTATCTTTCCTTTTTTCCTTTGCCTCTGGCTTCCCTTCTTTTCTCAGCTATTTGAAAGGCCTCCTCAGACAACCATTTTGCCTTCTTGCATTTCTTTTTCTTGGAGAGTCTTGATCACTGCCTCTTGTACAATGTCACGAACCTCTGTCCATAGTTCTTCAGGCACTCTGTCTATAAGATCTAATCTCTTGAATCTATTTGTCACTTCCACTGTATAATAGTAAGGGGTTTGATTTAGACCATTCATACCTGAATGGTCTAGTGGTTTTCTTACTTTCTTCAATTTAAGTCTGAATTTGGCAATAAAGTTAGCTCCTGGTCTTGTTTTTCCTGACTGTATAGAGCTTCTCCATCTTTGGCTGCAGAGAATATAATCAATCTAATTTTGGTATTGACCATCTGGTGTTGTCCATGTGTAGTCTTCTCTTTTGTTGTTGAATGAGGGTGTTTGCTTTGATCAGTGCCTTCTCTTGGCAAAACTGTTAGCCTTTGACCTGCTTCGTTTTGTACTCCAAGGCCAAATTTGCCCGTTACTCCAGGTACCTCTTGACTTCCTACTTTTGCATTCCAGTCCCCAATAATGAAAAGGACATCTTTTTTGGGTGTTCGTTCTAGAAGGTCTTGTAGGTCTTCATAAAACCATTCAATTTCAGCTTCTTCAGCATTACTGGTCGGGGTGTAGACTTGGATTACTGTGATACTGAATGATATGCCTTGGAAACAGAGATCATTCTGTCGTTTTTGAGACTGCATCCAAGTACTGCATTTCAGACTCTTTTGTTGACTATGATGGCTACTCCATTTCTTCTGAGGGATTCTTGCCCACAGTAGTAGATGTATCTAACGGTCATCTGAGTTAAATTCACCCATTCCAGTCCATTTTAGTTCACTGATTCCTAAAATGTCGATGTTCATTCTTGCCATCTCCTGTTTGTCCACTTCCAATTTGCCTTGATTCATGGACCTAACATTTCAGGTTCCTATGCAATACTGCTCTTTACAGCATCGGATTTTACTTCATCACCAATCACATCCACAAGTGGGTGTTTTTGCTTTGGCTCTGTCTCTTCTGTCTGGAGTTACTTTTCCACTGATCTCCCGTAGCATATTGAGCACCTACCGACCTGGGGAGTTCATCTTTCAGTGTCCCATCTTTTTGCCTTTTCATGCTGTTCATGGGGTTCCCAAGGCAAGAATACTGAAAGTGCCTTGCCATTCCCTTCTCCAGTGGACCACGTTTTGTCAGAATTTTCCATCATGACCCATCCACCTTGGGTGGGTGGCCCCACACGGCATGGCTCCCAGTTTCATTGGGTTAGACAAGGCTGTGTTCCGTGTGATCAGTTAGGTTAAGTTTTCTGTGATTGTGATTCTCATTCTGTCTGCCCTCTGATAGATAAGGATAAGAGGCTTATGGAAGCTTCCTGATGGGAGAGGTTGCCTGAGGGGGAAACTGGGTCTTGTTCTGATGGGCCATGCTCAGTAAATTTAATCCAACTTTCTATTGATGGGCAGGGCTTTGTTCCCTCCCTGTTGTTAGACCTGAGGTGGAGGTAATGAACATAATGGCGACCTCCTTCAAAAGGTCCCATGCAAGCACTGCCGCGCTCAGTGCCCCCGACCCTGCAGCAGGCCACCTTCGACCCACACCTCCGCTGGAGACTCCTGGACACTCACGTGCAAGTCTGGATCAGTCTCTTGTGGGGTCACTGCTCCTTTATCCTGGGTCCTGGTGCTCACAGGTTCTGTCTGTGCCCTCCAGGAGTCCACTTCCCCAGCCCTGTGTAAGTTCTGGCAGCTCTATGGTGGGGATGATGGTGGCCTCCTCCAAGAGGGCTTATGCCATACCTAGGTCTGCTGCACCCAGAGCCCCTGCCCTTGTAGCAGGCCACTGCTGACCCGTACCTTCCCAGGAGACACTTGATCACAGTTCTGGCTTAGTCTCTGTAGGGTCTCTGGGTCCTGGTACACACAAGGTTTGTTTGAGCCCTCTGAGATGCTCTGGCAGCTAAGGGTTTTGATTCTAAACGCAACCTCGCCCCTCCTACCATCTTGCTGGGGCTTCTCCTTTGTCCTTGGATGTGGGGTATGTTTTTTTGGTGTGATCCAACATTATGGCAACCCACTCCAGTACTCTTGCCTGGAAAATCCCATGGGCAGAGGAGCCTGGTAGGCTTCAGTCCATGGGGTCGCTAAGAGTCAGACACGACTGAGTGATTTCACTTTCACTTTTCACTTTCATGCATTGGAGAAGGAAATGGCAGCCCACTCCAGTATTCTTGCCTGGAGAATGTCAGGGACGGCGGAGCCTGGTGGGCTGCCGTCTATGGGGTCGCACAGAGTCGGACACGACTGAAGTGACTTAGCAGCCAACATTATCCAGTGATGGTTGTTCAGCAACTCGCTGCTGAACAACTAAAGCCAGTCACTCAAATAATGAGGTGAGCTTGTGAGGGGAATAATTTACATTTCTAAACGGATAAAAGTAAATCATTCCTCCAGAGTTTCTGATAATCCTTGTGTTTTGTGCAGGCTGTGGAACGGGCACATTTTAAGGGAAAAAGGCACCAGGTTTTGTTTCAGCAGTAGTCATTGCTTTGCTTTACTAATCGTTCTAACTTCACAAAATGCCTACTATTCAGAGTCCTAAAGCCTTGTGTCTTCTGCCACTCTCAAAGGTGATCATCTAAATCCTGAGGTCTTTCTTAAAGAAAGAAAAGAGAGAGGGGGAGCTGCTGTTCTCCGCTCCCCCCCAGTGTTAATCTGTGGTTGGAACACAGATGATTGCCTCCACCTGTTATTTTCCGGCACTAACAAGAGCCTTCTGTAATGATAGAAATGTTCTAAATCTGCACTGTGCAATATGGTAGTTACTATCAAGCATTTGAAATGTGGCCAGTGTGACTGAGGGATTTTTAATTTTATTTCATTGTAATTTAAGTTAAAAATGAAATACCCATTTGTGGCTACCACACTAAAGAGTTCTACACCTTAAAGCTGTAGAACCTACTAGTACACCATGGCACTAACCTCAGAATCTCTTGGGAGATGTTAGAAGAAGTAGAAAATGATTTTTTGGAGCTGCTGTGGTTAAACTGGGAACTGCAAAACTGATTGCCTGTTACGCTACTGTAGCTGGGCAAAACTACAGTTTTCTTATACAAATAGTTGGGCAAAAAATTAGCATACTGCTTTTTAGCTCCATAACTCGGCTTCCCCGGTAGCTCAGAAGGTTAAGAATCTGCCTGCAGTGCAGGAGACCTGGGTTTGATTCCTGGGTTGGGAATATCCCCTGGAGAACAGAATGACTACCCAGTGCAGTATTCTTGCCTAGAGAATTCCATAGACAGAGGAGACTGGTGGGCTACAGTCACTGGGGTCACAAAGAGTTGGACATGACTGAGCTACTAACACTTTCACTTTCACCTCGCTAATTAGGGTGTCCTTGGACCATAAACACTTGGGTGAGGGAGGCTGGAGAGTTAGTGTAGTGGCATGGGCAAGAACACTTTCACCTCACTAATTGGGGGGGGGGGCGGTCCTTGGACCATAAACACTTGGGTGAGGAAGGCTGGAGAGTTAGTAGAGTGGCAAGGGCAAGAAACCTCTATTTATTAGAATATGAATCCAAAGTCTTCTAACTCCAGAAAGGCACACAAATTTCTGGAGTCAGACAGACTTGGCTGATTTTCAGCTAAAGGCTGTCATTTTCAGATTTTCAGCTCTGTGATGCTAAACAAATTATGTAACCTTCCAAGGGCCTCAGTTCTCCTTTGTAAATAGAATATTACTTTTTCAGAGTTATAGTGAAGATTAAGTAAGTAATAAGTAAAAAACAAATGGAATGGGGGAGGTGAAGAGAAGGAGCCTATATATATATCTCTTATTTGGATCTTGTTTCAACAAACTGTTAGAAAAAAAAAAGATTTGTGTGTGTACACACATACAATAAATAACAAGAAAATTTAAACACTGAATGGTTATGACAATAAGAATAATATGTAGGTGTGATAATAGTAATGTGGTTATGTTTTTTAAAGTTCTTCTATTTCAGAGATACACACTAAAATATTGAAGAATGATAACTAGAATTTGCTTCAATATAATCCGGTTTTTGGGGGACCAGAGGGGACAAGGAGCCATGAGTTTAATAACTGCTGAAGCAGAATGATGGGAACCATAATGGCTCAACCATCTCGTCTTTGGAACATGTCTGAGATTTTCCATATTAAGTTTTTTGAAAAATACTCAATACAACAGTGAACACAATAGTGGCTGATCCTGTGTGGCTCCACAGCCCAATGTCCTCTTCAAGACATCTTATTCCTCCTTACCATTGAGTTTTAAAACCTCTCACACTCTGCATGTTCTCAATTTGCTTCCCACACAATAAGTTTATTTGTTTTGCTTTTTCATTTTCAAGGAAAAAGAAAGAACAGACTGTTTTGACATTTGGAATGATGATTTTTTACTTACTTCAGTATCAACTATGGCAAACCCATAAGTCCAGGGTATCTGCTCAGTCATCAATGACTGGAGCCATTAATTCAAAGTACAAATGAAAAATAAAATGAGTCAAATTTTTACATCTTTTGGTTTATTATTTAAAGATAATTTAACTGTAGTTCTGTGGTTTTAAAAAAAATTTCCCCGTAGTTAAGCCTATGCTGTACTTGCCCCAAAGTGTTTCTCTTTCTAGGTCTCAAAACATTCAAGATGATCTGAGGTTTCCCTGGTGGCTCAGTGGTTAAGAATCCACCTGCCAACACAGGAGACATGGGCTTGATCCCTGGTCCAGGAAGATCCCACATACTGCGGAGCAACTAAGCCCATGCACCACAACTATTAAGCCTGCAGCCTAGAGCTTGGAATTGTAACTACTGAAGCCTTTGCACCCTGCAGCCTGTGCTTCACAAGTGAAGCCACTGCAAAGAGAAGCCTGACACTACGACTAGACAGTAGCTCCCACTAGTCACAACCAGAGAAAAACGCGTGCACCAATGAAGACCCAGCACGGCCAAAAATAAATTTTAAAACAAGATTGGGCAGAGAGGATTCATACGTGTAAACTGACCAAAGTAAAGTATCCATACTCAAATTACAAATAAAATAAACTCATCCTCAGAAGTATGCTTTCAGGAAAATGCCAAATCCAAGTATCTCCTATACAATTACTTCTTATTTTTCTTTAAAGTACATATCCAAAAAAAATAAATAAATAAAGTACATATCCTTTTGTACACTCAAGTGTACTTAAAAAGAAAACCTTATTTCACTGCGATAAACAGAAACTAGTATCATTTGCTATAACTATATGGTAACTATAAAAATAAATATAATGAAAACAATGCTGCTATTAAATATATTTTCAACTTAAAAACAGCATACAATCTTAAATGTTTCACATTTCTTGATGCTTCTCTGTCCTCTGCTTCTTATATTCTAAAGACTCGAGATTCTAAATCACCAAGCCAAAACCTGAAATACAGTAAGAACAAATCAAAGAGTAAATAAAATCCCCTATCAAGGTGGACTTGAACTGCTCTCAAAGGAGAGGGGAACATTAAGAAGCCAGGGTTTTCTTTAGGTAAAGATAAAAAGGACCACATCATCAGGGTAAGGTAATAAAAGGAACATTCCATAGGTATGGAGGAGGGAAAAGAGTGAAGAAAATGTAACTAGTTCTCCAGTAGAACCCAAATTAACATGACCTAGACGGTACAAAAAAAGAAAAGAAGAGCCTGAAACTCTAGAGGTGGTTCCCCAGGCACCTGGGGAATTCTTTTTGGAGAAAAACTCTCATCCTTGGCCACGAAAAATGTCCGCAGTTTCTCAAGATTAATGGACAGTAAAGAAAAAATAACAAGGCAGGAGGAACAAGATGCAAAAACTACAGTAGACAGCACAATCAGACCCAAATGATTTTAGATAATGACATTATCAAAGATTATAAAACAATTATGCTTACTATGTTTAAATAAATGGTAGACTACATTTCAAGAAAAGCTTGAAAATATCTTCAGTAAACACAAAACTATAGCAGATTTGAAAAAGAACCAAACATTTTCTAAAAACAAAGATATAACACTTGAAATTTTAAAAATCATTGTTCAGATACACCAAATAAAGCTAAAGTGAAACTTAGTGAGCTGGATTATAGGTATGAAGAAATTATCTGAATTGCAATATGAACAGACAAACAGATGGAAAATGAGAGGTTAAGAAATATGGAGGATAGAGTAAGGACAAAGAAGAGGAAAGACAGAAAATGTGAAGAGAGAATGGCTGAAAGTATTCTTAGAACAGACCCCGATACATAGACTCAAAAACCCTAGTAACTCCCATGGGGAATAAATAAGAATTCTACACCTAAACACAATATAAGAGAACCTGCAAAACAACTAAAGGTAAAGAAAAGACTATAAAAGTACCTGAAAGAAAAAAAAAGTTTATATTTAAAACAGCAATAGTCATGTCTTAATCTGACTTCTCAAAAGCAACAATGGGAGACAGAAGCCAACAGACGGATATTTTAAACATGCTAAAAAATAACCTAGAATTATACGCTCAGGGAAAATACCTTTTAAAAATGAAAATGAAATAGGTATTTTCAAGAAACGAAAACAGAGCAGCAGACTTACATCGAAGTAAATCCTAAAGCAGTGGTTCTCAACCAGGAATGATTTTGCCCCTCAACGACATCTGACAACATCTGGGGACACTTGGGATGTCAGAACTGGGTGGAGGGGTTGGTACTGACATCTAGTGGGCAGAGACCGCGGGTGCTGCTAAACATCCCACAATGCACAGCCCCCCACAACAAAGAACTGTCCAGCCCAAAACGTCTATAGTCCTGAGGCTTTTCTAAAGCAAATACTTAAAAGTAATCTCAAGTGGAAGCTGTGACATGTAAGAAGGAATGAGGAGCAAAGAAAGTGATAAATATGTGGGAAAAAAACGATGAATACATAAAATAATTATGTTTTATGTGGCTAAAAAGAAAGTAAGAAAATAAATGGGAAATAAATGTTCTAAAGTTACTGGACTATCTGAGAGGAAAAGTATTAAGTTTGGGCTTTACTAAGTAGGCATGCTGTAATTAAGAAAAATCACTAAAAAACTAGTAGTGAGCTTATGTATAGTTCAAATTAATACAAGTCATGGCATGATGGAATGAGAACAAATAACTCAAAAGAAGACAAGAAAGGAGAGAAAAAGAAACATGGAACCTGTGGGTCAAAAAGTACAAGATAAGATAGTAGATCTAAATATGTATCAGTAATTATGTCAACTGTACATGGATCAAAGCTCTGTTAAAAGTCTAGGAGGGACTTCCCTGGTGGTCCAGTGGTAAAGAATCTGCCTGCTAACGCAGGAGATACGGCTTCAATCCCTGGTCTGGGAAGATTCCATGTGCCCATGTGCCTCAACTTCTGAGCCTGCCAGCTGCAACTACTGAGCCCACAAGCCCTAGAGCCTGTGTTGCACAAAAAGAGAAGCCACTGCAATGAGAAGCCCATGCACCACAATGAAGACCCAGTGCAACCAAAAATAAATAAATAAAAAATTTTAAGTCTAAGACACTACAGTGGAATATTACTCAGTCATAAAAAAGAATGGACTCTTGTCAGCTGGGACAACATGGATGGATCTTGAGGGCATTATGTTAAGTGAAATAAGTCAGACACAGAAAGACAAAAACCACATGACCTCACTTACATGTGGAATAAAACCACCATCAAGCTCACAGAGAAAGACTGGTGTCTGCCAGAGGCAGGGGGTGAGCAAAACGGGTAAAGCGGGTCAAAAGATACAAACTTCCAGTTAAAAAATAGCTTAGTCACAGGAAGGCAATTTACAGCATGTTGACTATAGTTAATAATACTGTACTGCCTATTTTAAAATTGCTGAAAGAATAAAATTTAAAACTCCTCATCACAAGGAAAAGAATTTTTGAAACTGCACAGTAAGGGATGTTAATTGGACATATTGTAGTGATCATTTCCCCATGCACACAGATATTAAATCCTTATATTGTACACATGAAATTAATACAGTGTTACATGTCAATTATATCTGAAAGAAAACAAAAACCACAATGAGATACTGCAACATATTCACCAGAATGGTTACAACTTAAGGAAATAATACCAATTTTGGGCACTTAGGTGGATCAACAGTGTTCTCATAAACTTCAGATGGTGTTGTCAATTGGTATAAGAAGTTTATAAAACTGCTGGCAGTATCTAATATAACTAAATATCTGCATACCAACTCATGTGCAGCACCGACATGTGCAAGTGTGTTCATTAAGCATAATTTACAATACCTAAAAACGGAGAGGGGAAAAAGTCTAGGAGAGTAGATCTTTTTTTTTTAATCCAGTTATATAGCATTAACAAGAGATATACCTAAAACCTAACTTAAAGACACAGAAAGACTGAAAGTAGAGATGCAGGAAGAAAGATTGCCATTAAGATACTAAACTTAAATTAGTATCAAATTAGATTTTAAGGTAAAAGGTATTTCTAGAAATAAAGACACAAAAGGGACAATTCTCCAGGAATATACAGTTTTAAAATCTACATTCATTTAATAACAGCCTCACAGCACACTTTCAATCACAATACACAATAACAATGGAAGATAAAATGCAATGCTCTCAAATCAAAGAACAAAAAGTGATAAAGCCATACAAGGTTTAACACAACCTAAGCTGACCTAATAAATATATAGAACTCTGCATTCAAATGCAGAATATATCTTCTTTTCAAAAGCACACTAAACATTTTTAAAAGCTTACATGGATTATCTGATAGCAAAGTTTACTGCAAATTAGTTTCTGAATTATTAATTTTGTGACCAAATACGTTCTATTACTTCATTAGAACTATATAAAAAAAAAAAAAAAAGAAATATATCAAGAAACCACAGAATTGCTTCTCAAGAAAAAAACAGGTAATTCCCTGGTGGTCTAATGATTAGGACTCAGCACTTTCACTGCCAAGGCCTGGGTTCAATCGCTGATTGGGGAACTAAAATCTCACAAGCCAAGCCACATAGCTACCCAAAAAAAAGCGTACTCCAAATTATATCATTACTTAGTAAAATGCACTCAACATGAAAATTTTGAAATACAAACTCAGTTTTGTTTGTTTGTTTGTTTGTCTGTGCTACACAGACAAAAATGCTGTATCTTAGTTTCCTGACCAGGGACTGAACCTGTGTCCCTAACAGTGAAAGCAAGGTGTCCTAACCACTGAATCACCAGGAAATTCTCTGAAACTCAGTTTTTTTTTTAAGATGAATTCAACAAAGTTGGAGTCTTAATAACCCTAAGGACAGAAACTTGCTGGTCATGTTCTTCTAAATAGTTGTGTATGATATAATACACTGAGTTTTCTTCTAAGATGTAATTGTTGTTCTTAGTACAAAAACCTCTTTTCATCAACAGAAACTGCTACTGTGTATACTCATATTTCCTTTGAAAAAGCTCACATATACTCAAGACCTCTTGGATTTCCAACATTTGGACATCTTCAGTGACCTCACCAAGTCTATCTTATCTTAACACATTACAATAACTATTTTGCTACTAGTATACTTCAGATATAGATCAGAACATTTTGTTCTGATAGAATGTCCTATTCTGGGCAACATTAATTGCTTACCACAGACTGTTAAGTGAGACTTCTCATGTTAAAGTCCCTCCATATATACTGATTAACTTAAATTATGAACCTTTGGTTTATTAGTTCAGTCATATTACTTCATATAATTTTGGACTGTAATCCAACAGTTCTATAGGCCAGGTCCAGAGTATTAACAGTATAGACAGTTGCTATGATAAAATGATGTATCTAAATTATCCTAAAATGTCTACTATAGGTAAAATTTTACTTTAGCATATTTGTAACTTATATCTACTCTCACATAGTGCTGAAGAAATTAGCTATTCTTTATACATTTTCTAATACTTTCTGAAGCTAAGAGTCATCGCCTTATAACAAAATCTTATTTTACACTGTGCAAAATGAATGGGTAGATGATGAGAAAATCTGAGCAGTTCATAACTCTTAATCTGCTTTTAAAATGAAAGAATACAAGTGAACCAGTTTCTTATACACATATAAAAATTAAAAAAAAAAAAGAGTAGACTTTAGGGCAAGATCTGAAACCATAAAACTTCTACAGGCAAAGAGACAGTAGAAGTTGAACACTGGTCTTAGTAATATTTTTCTGGATCTGTTTCCTCAGACAAGGGCAACAAAAGCAAAAATAAACAAATGGTACTACATCAAGCTTAAATACTTTAGCACAGTGAAAGATAATCTCAACAACAAAAAAAAGGAAACCTACTAAACTGGAGGAGATATTTGCAAATGATATATCCAATAATAGGTTAATATCCAAAATACAAAAAGAACTCAAACAACTCAATACCAAAACACCCCAAACAATCCAAATGTTAAAATAGGCAGAAGACCAGAATAGACATTTTTCTAAAAAAGACATACACATGGCCAACAGACACATGAAAAGATGCTCAATGTCACTTATCTCTAGGGAAATGCAAACCAAAACCACAATGAGATATCACCTCACATCTGTCAGAATGGCTATCATCAAAAAGACAACAAATAACAAGTGCTGGCAGGGATGTGAGGAAAAGGGAAATCTTCATGCACTGTTGAGAATGTAAACTGGTCCAAACACAATGGAAAGCAGTATAGTGATTCCTCAAAAAATTAAAAATAGAACTACCATAGGACCCAGCAATTCCACTTCTGGGAATTTACCAAAAAAAAAAGAAAACCAAAACACTAGTTCAAAAAGACGTATGTGCACTTCCCCGGTGGTCCAGTGGTTAAGAATCCACCTGCCACTGCAGGGGACACAGGTTCGATCATTGGTGGGGGAAGATTCCACAGGCTGCAGGACAACTAAGCCCATGTGCCACAACTACTGAAGCCTAAGCCCTCTAGAGGCCATGCTCCACAACAAGAAAAGCCACTGCAATGAGAAGGTCATGTACCGCAATGAAGAGTAGCCCCCACTCACCACAGCTAGAGAAAACCAGAGCACAGCAACAAAGACCCAGCACAGTCCAAAAGTAAATTAAAAGATATATGCACCTCTATGTTGATGGCAGCATTATTTACAATAGCCAAGATATGGAAGCAACCTAAGTGTCCTTCAATAAATGAATGGATAAAGATGATGAACAATGGAATATTACTCAGCCATAAAAAAGAAGGAAATCTTGTGATCTGCAACAACATGGAAAAAAGACCCTGATGCTGGGAAAGACTGAAGGCAGAAGAAGGGGATGACAGAGGATGAGATGGTTGCACGGTATCACCGACTCAATGGACGTGAGTTTAAGTAAGCCCCGGGAGTTGGTGATGGACAGGGAAGCCTGACATCCATGGGGTCACAAAGAGTCAGACACGACTGAGGGACTGAACTGAACTGGATGTCTCTAGAGGGTATTATGCTATGTGAAATAAGTGGGACAGAGAAAAACAAACACTATATAGTTTTACTTATATATGGAATCTATTTTTAAAAAATGAACAAACTAATGATATAGACTCACATATACAGAGAACAAACAGATTTTCCAGAAAGAAGGGGAATAAAGGTTGGGCAAAATAAGTGAAGGGGATCAAGAGGTACAAACTTCCAGTTGTAAAATAATCTGATCACACTTCCTGATACAGAAAAAGCATCTGATGCATCTGACAGATTTAATATCATTTCATGGAAAAAAACAAAACAAAACAAAAACTCAGAAAATTTAGAAGAGAACCTCCTCAAACTCACAAACAGGATCTATAAACAACTTGACACAGCTAATGTCAGATTTAATGATAAAAAATGAATGCTTCCCCTTTGAAATTGGGAAAAGAAAGGATGTCCATTTCATCACTCTATTCAAGAAAATTCTGGGAGCTCTAGCCATTACAATAACACAAGAAAAAGAAACAAAATGCATAGAGATTGGAAAACAAGAAATAAAACCAACCCTATTTTCAGCTGACACTACTAAACATACAAAATCCTAAGGAATATTAAAAACAAATGAAAACACCAAAATCATCCCTCCTAGAATAAGTGTGTTCAGCAATGTTGCAAGTCTCAAGATCAATAACCAAAATCAACTGCACTTCTATGTCCTTAAAATAACTGAAATCTAAAATTAATACAATATCACCTACAATAGCTCTAAAGAAAATATGCAATATTAGTTACAGCTGCTCCAAGGAAAATAAAATACTTAGCTGTAAGACTAACAAAACAGACATGGGAATAAGATGTCAGTTTTCACCAACTGATCTACATGTTCATAGACACAAACAAGCTTCTTCCAAAATTTGTAAGGAAAAGGACCTAAAATAGCCAAAAAAATTTTGAAAAAGAATAAAATGGGAGGAATCATCTTCCCAATGTTAAGGCTTACTACACATGGTACACAAGACAGTACACTGACAGAGGGACAGACATATAGATCAATGGAATGTAACAGAGAACTCAGACAAATATCCCGAAATGATTTTGGATAAAAGGGCAAAAGCAATTCAATGGAGGAGCGTACTCTTTTCAACAAAACAGTGCTATATAGCAATTGTATATACATAGGCAAGCACAAAATAAAAACCCTCAAAGCTATAAAAAAATTATCTTAAAATGAATCATGGACTTAAATGTGAAATACAATACTATATAAAACTTTAGGAGAAAATGGGGGAAAAATCTTAGAAATTTAGGACTAAGCAAAGAGTTCTTAGATAAAGTCAGCACAATCTATAAAAGGAAAAATTTATAAACTGGACCTAATCAAAATTTAAAACTTTCAGCTCTGTTAAAGACCCTATTAAGCAAATGAAAAAGGAAAGTTATCCTTCTAGTCCCCATACCACCCATACTGGAAACACCTAAATAAACTTAGATTTCTAACTCTCTATAGAAGAATCTTTCTTTCCTGAAAAGTAAAATCCAGATGACCGAGAACATCCAAGACATTAGACAGAGAACCTCCAGGTAAGAAAGGATTACCAAAAACACTGATGTGCATGTGTACACACACACTCTTAGCTTACCCTCCCTTGGGTCAAGTTCTCATGTCAAAAATATGAATGGAATGAAAATCAATCTGTTTTTAAAGTGTTCTGGAGCCAAGCTTATTTGGAATTTCTTAAATTAGCCTCATTTATCCTCATCCATTGCCTGGAGCCAACAAACAACTGTGGGGATTATAAAGTCTGCAGTTGTAACAGACACCATGATACAACACCATGATATACCATGATACAGCCAGATCCCAAAAGACTTTCTCCCCAGCTACTGGAGGACAGCTGCTGACAGTGGTCAGCCCTCTTTGAAAATACCCTGGCTGATTAGAGTCACCGTGCCTGATGTCACACATACCCCTTCCCAGATCAGTCAAGACACAATGCCTGGTGCATGCAGGAATAAAAAGGCCTGGCTGGTTCCTTACCCCAATTCTGAAGAGCAATCTGAGCTTCAAAGATCCCCACTGAGGTCCTCAGTGAGACTGAATCAAAGTCCAACTTTTCCCTCTGCCCAATCCTTCCTTCAACTTCTTTCTTTCCCTTCCACAGGTGGTAATCCCAAAAGTCTTCCTAACAAACTTCCTGCCAGCTAATGTCCATTGCACTGTCTGCTACCCAGGAAACTCAAGCTGTGTGGGAAGTCAAACTGCTGGAATTCAAATTATATCTCTGTCCTTAATAGTTGCTCTAAAATGGGGATTACAAAACCACAAGAGGTTTGAAGGTGTTAAAACATGTTTAGAATACACTAGGCACACAGTGGATAAGCAATACATGTTAGCTGTTACTACTGTCAATGTTTTCCCCATTCATACATGGTTAAAGTACACAAATTTCTCTACAGTATAAGAATTTTCACGAGAATTACTGAAATTTATGAGCTGAAAAAGACCTTAAAAGTCACCACATATGATGCCTTAATTTCCAGGTGCTGATCACGTCTAAATAAGTTGACTCAAGCCAATGTTCGAGAATCACTAAATGACAAACCCAGGATTCAAACCAGGTCTTAAACAAGGCTGCTTCTCAATCTATGTATATTTTGTAATTAAATGAAACTCATCAAGTACTGAGCCCTTCCCCTTCACCTTTTTGCCATAAGTGAACCTCTGCTCTCTGGAGAACACCACCTCTCTCCTCATCAGTTCAGTTCAGTCGCTGAGTTGTATCCGACCCTGTGACCCCATGGACTGCAGTACACCAGGCTTCCCTGTCCATCACCAACTCCTGGAGCCTACTCAAACTCATGTCCATTGAGTCGGTGATGCCATCCAATCATTTCATCCTCTATCGTCCCCTTCTCCTCCTGCCTTCAATCTTTCCCAGCATCAGGGTCTTTTCCAGTGAGTCAGTTCTTCACATCAGGTGGCCAAAGTACTGGAGTTTTAGTTTCAGCATCAGTCCTTCCAATGAATATTCAGGGCTGATTTCCTTTAGTACGGATAGGTTGGATCTCCTTGCTGTCCAAGGGACTCTCAAGAGTCTTCTCCAACACCACAGTTCAAAAGCATCAGTTCTTCCACACTCAACTTTCTTTATAGTCCAACTCTTAAATCCATACGTGACTACTGGAAAAACCATAGCTTTGATTAGACAGTCCCTTGTTGGTAATGTCTCTGCTTTTTTATATGCTGTCTAGGTTGGTCATAAGTTTTCTTCCAAGGAGCAAGCATCTTTTAATTTCACGGCTGCAGTCACCATCTGCAGTGATTTTGCAGTCCAGAAAAATAAAGTCAACCACTGTTTCCATTGTTTCCCCATCTATTTGCCATGAAGTGAGGGGACCAGATGCCATGATCTTCATTGTCTGAATGTTGAGTTTTAAGCCAACTTTTTCACTCTCCCCTTCCACTTTCATCAAGAGGCTTTTTAGTTCTTCTTCACTTTCTGCCATAAGGGTGGTATCATCTGCCTATCTGAGGTTATTGATATTTCTTCTGGCAATCTGATTCCAGCTTGTCCTTCATCCAGCCTGGCATTTCACATGATGTTCTCTGCATATAAATTAAATAAGCAGGGTGACAATACACAGCCTTGACGTACTCCTTCCCTGATTTGGAACCAATCTGTTGTTCCATGTCCAGTTCTAACTGTTGCTTCTTGACCTGCATACAGATTTCTCAGGAGGCAGGTCAGGCGGTCTCGTATTCCCATCTCTTTCAGAATTTTCCACGGTTTATTATGATCGACACAGTCAAAGGCTTTGGCATAGTCAATAAAGCAGAAATAGATGTTTTCCTGGAACTCTCTTGTTTTTTCAATGATCCAGCAGATGTTGGCAATTTGATCTCTGGTTCCTCTGCCTTTTCTAAATCCAGCTTGAACATCTGGAAGTTCACGGTTCACATACTGTTGAAGCCTGGCTTGGAGAATTTTGAGCATTACTTTGCTAGCATGAGATGAGTGCAATTGTGTGGTAGTTTGAACATTCTTTGGCATTGCCTTTCTTTGGGATTGGAATGAAAACTGACCTTTTTCAGTCCTGTGGCCACTGCTGAGATTTCCAGATTTGCTGGCACATTGAGTGCAGCACTTTCATAGCATCATCTTTCAGGATTTGAAATAGCTCAACTGAAATTCTATCACTTCCACTAGCTTTGTTCAGAGTGATGCTTCCTAAGGCCCACTTGACTTCACGTTCCAGGATGTCTGGCTCTAGGTGAGTGATCACATCATGGTGATTATCTGGGTCATGAAGATCTTTTTTGTATAGTTCTTCTGTGTGTTTCTGCACCTCTTCTTAATATCTTCTGCTTCTGTTAGGTCCATACCATTTCTGTCCTTTATTGTGCCCATCTTTGAATGAAATGTTCCCTTGGTATCTCTGATTTTCTTCAAGAGATCTCTAGTCTTTCCCATTCCATTGTTTTCCTCTGTTTCTCTGCACTGATCACTGAGGAAGGCTTTCTTATCTCTCCTTGCTATTCTTTGGAACTGTGCATTCAAATGGGTATATCTTTCCTTTTCTCCTTTGCCTTTAGCTTCTCTTCTTTTCTCAGCTACTTGTAAGGCCTCCTCGGACAACCTTTTTGCCTTTTTGCATTTCTTTTACTTGGGGATGGTCTTGATCACTGCCTCCTGTACAATGTCACAAACCTCCATCCATAGTTATTCAGGCACTGTGTCTATAAGATCTAATCTCTTGAATCTATTAGTCACTTCCACTGTATAATAGTAAAGGATTTGATTTAAGTCATACCTGAATGGTCTAGTGGTTTTCTTACTTTCTTCAATCTAAGTCTGAATTTGGCAATAAGGAGATCATGATCTGCGCCACAGTCAGCTTCCAGTCTTGTTTTTGCTGACTCTATAGAGCTTCTCCATCTTTCAAGCCTAAAGATAAGATGTGTATTTCCTCTGCTCTTCATTGCTACTTGCAGGCCATTGTCCCTTCAATGTTCTACCTGGAAACTCCCAACTTTGAGGTTCATAGCAGCACACTCTCCTTGTGGCAGTCATGTCCCCTCATTTCCTTAAGACTTTAGCCCCAGAATCACTCTATCCTCTCCAATATTATTCCTGACATAATTTGTGGTGATTTCAGTACACAACATCCAGTATCCTTCCATGCCCGGACCTGTTTCGTTTGATTCCTCTGCTTCAAAGCCCTGTCTTCTACCCTCCTCAGCCACCCACTCCCACTGTCACACCCTACAGTGTTTCTAAACAGGGAATTGGGGCAGAACAATTCTTCCATGTTCAAGGATATCCTGCTCAATGAAAAACATTTAGCGTCTCTGGCCCCTGCCCATTAACTGTGAGTAGCAACCTCTACCCCTAACCCCGTGTGTATTTCCAGACATCCCAGTGAGGAAGCAGTACCACTCCAGTATGGAGAACCACTTACCTAAACCCTATCTTTACCAATAAATGCATCCTCCTATAATCTCGCATTCAAGTCTCTCTCTCTGAGTACCACCTACTTCTACACTTCTACTTCATTAACTCTACTATTTGGAATCTCGACAATCCTTGGACTCCACAGAAACCTACAATCCACTGCATCTACTATCTTTTCCCTGCTTTCGACCCCATCAAGTCCCCACGTCTTCCTTACACAGCTTAAATTTCAAGGTCCAGTGTTATAACCAGTGTCACATGCACCTTCAATGTCTTTGTCTGCTCTTGCTTTGCTGTAGTCTCTGGACTAAACAGCAACCTGCTAACTCACATACTCTATGCCTGTAACTGGTATACAAGCATCTGAATCCAACTGGAGAAAAAAAACAAACTGAACTTAATGGTCTCACTTTAAGTTCATGATCACTAACCTCAAGTGAACTGTTAATGCTTTTCAACAATCCTACTGCATATCCCTAGTCTACTTATGTTCTCAAAATGTTTTATTTGACTGAAAAACAATGTATCAAAAGAAAACTTTCAGAATAGCTCATCCCCAATCTACCTACCTAAGCACTGGACCACTAAGGAATTCCCACAATAAAGTATTTTTTAATTAAAGTATGTTCACTATTTATATAGAATGCTAAGGCACATTTTAACAGACTACAATACACTATAAACATAACTTTTAAATGTACTGGGACACCAAAAACTTTGTGTGACTTGCTTTATTGCAACATCAGCTTTACTGTAGCAGTCTGGAACACAATATTCATTAACACCAAACTTACAGTCAACAGCACTACAAATCATACCTGAATGAAACTTATCGAACACATTTATTTTCTACACAAGGTACATCATAACCTTCTTGCACTTAACACTTAAGCTCTAGGCTTAGAACCCATTGTAAACAGCAAAATCACCAACAAAAAGTACAGTAATGTGAAAAACACAGCAATAACTAGACCACAAAGAGAATAGTTTATAGTATGAGAGCTAACATAAGACAAAATACTGCCATTATTCGGCCTCAACTGAGAAAGTGACTCATATTTTTCACTACAACACACATGTCCACTAACGACCATAAAAGTACATACTGATTTGAGGGTTACAAACAAATTTTACTAAGTAGGTAAATTTGCAAATACAGAATCCTTGAAAAGTGAAAATCAACTACATTAATAGTTATTGTTACTCCTCATCTGACCTACTAGCAGCAATTTACATAGCTGACCATCACCTCATGGTTTATCTCCAAAATCCTAATCTCTCAATTTTTTACTTTTTTTTTTTTTTTAACCACTTTGGCCATCCCTTTTCAATCTCTCCAAACCCCAAATGTTGGGAGTCCCAGAATCAAAACCATCAACCTCATCTCTGACTATACTCAACCCCAGTAATCTCGAGATATTGTGGCACAAACCTCAGGTGCTGTTTTCCTTTTCTCTTTTTCCCTTCTCATTTTTTTTTTTTCTCTTTGGATAATTTCTGTTGGTCTGTCTTCAAGTTTACTGATTCTTTCCTCAATTGTGTCAGGTGTACGAATAAACCCTAAAACATACTTCATCTATGTCACAATTTTTATTTCTAGCATTTCCATTTGACTCCTGCATAGTTTCTATTCCTCTGCTGAAATTTACCTCTTGTTCACACATGTTCTCCACTTTTTCTACTATAACCTCTAATATATTATTGTTATTTTAAATTCACTACCTGATATTTCCAACAACTGAGTCACCCTGAGTCTACTGATCATTTTTACTTCTGACAGTGGGTGGTTTATTTTTTTTGCTTTTTTGTATGTGCTGCATGTGTAAGGACATCATGTGTAAGGAGAGTAGAGACTGAGGAAACAGAATTTATGCCTAAAAATGGGCAGACTACTTCTTTTTACTAGGCTTTTAGTGGAGGCGATGGGGGCGGGGATGAGTCCATCCATTCAGGAGTTGAAACCCCCATTCAGAGTCTTGGGTTCTGTTATGATTACCTTAAGCACACTTCCTGTGTTCAGTCGCTCAGTTCTGTCTGACTCTTTGAGACCCTCTGGACTGTAGCCCACCAGGCTCCTCTGTCCATAGGATTTTCCGTGCTAGAATACTGGAGTGGGTTGCCATTTCCTTCTCCAAGGAATCTTCCAGACCCAGGGATCAAACCGGCATCTCTTGTGTCTCCTGCACTGCAGGCGGATTCTTTACCTCTGAGACACTGGCTTCCCTTTAAGTGCACTACCAGCTCCAAATTCCTCTGCTGTGACCTTCTGCTTAGGGTGGGGTCTGGTTTGCCAGAGGGTTTTTCTCAATGTTTTTGCTCCACCCTCAGCTTTAAGCTTTCTCTGTACACCTGACCCAGTGTCTCTCTAAACTCTTAGCACTCCCCAAGGGTAGGGGATGGACTGCTGTTGCTTTACGTGCTTGGAGGAATGGGGGCAGATGGGGAAATTCTGTTATCCTGGCCTAGTCTCAACTGACCTGTTCAAAATTGGAAAAGGAGTACGTCAAGGTTGTATACTTGTCACCCTGCTTATTTAACTTATATGCAGAATACATCATTTGAAATGCCAGCCTGGATACATCACAAGCTGGAATCAAGATTGCCAGGAGAAATATCAAAAACTTCAGATATGCAGATGATACCACTCTAATGGCAGAAAGCGAAGAGGAACTAAAGAGCCTCTTGATGAAAGTGAGAGAGTGAAAAAGCTTGCTTAAAACTCAACATTCAAAAAACTAAGATCACGGCATCCAGTCCCATCACTGCATAGCAAATAGATGCGGGGAAAAGTGGAAACAGGGACAAATTTTATTTTCTTGGGCTCCAAAAATCACTGTGGATGGTGACTGCAGCCGTGAAATTAAGATGCTTGCTCCTCGGAAGAAAAGCTATAACCTAGACAGCGTATTAAAAACCAGGCATCACACTGCAGATAAAGGTCCATATAGTCAAAGCTGTGGTTTTTCCAGTAGTCTCATATAGATATGAAAGCTGGACTAGAAAGAAGGCTGAGCGTCAAAGAATTGATGCTTTTGAATTGTGATGCTGGAGAAGATCTTGCGAGTCCCCTGGACAGCAATGAGATCAAACTAAAGGAGTCAATCCTAAAGGAAATAAACCCTGAATATTCACTGGAAGGACTGATGCTGAAGCTTCAATCCTTTGGCCACCTGATGCCAAGACCCAACTTATTGGAAAAGACCCTGATGCTGGGAAAGATTGAGGGCAGGAGGAGAAGGGGACGACAGAGGATGAGATGGCTGGATGGCATCACCGACGTGATGGACTGAGTCTGAGTAAGCTCCGGGAGGTAGTGAAGGACAGGGATGTCGTTCTGGTGTGCTCAGTCCATGGGGCTGCAGAGTCAGCCATGACCTAGCCACTGAACAAGTCTCAGTCTCAGGAAGTGAGGCTTTCTCCCAGTAGCAGGCAAACTAATGATCTGAACCTGGGAAAGTTTCCTGCCCTTCCCTCAGGGTTTATGGATTTTCTTTTTCTTTTCACTTCTCCCACCCATAATGGAAAAATTGGGTTTATTCCCTTCTCCAAGTTGCTTAAAGCTTTTTCCCACAAGGAAGAAGGGTCCAGGCAGGCCTGTACCACCTAGAGAGGCATTCTCTATATCCCTTGCTTCCTAATCTTTCTCATAAGCAACTCTTGGAGGTCCTTGGAGAAAAGCCTAAAAGTGGGTGTTACCTACCCTTGTTTTGCAGCTCCCAAGGGATCATTTCTTGATAGCCTACATTTAGACTTTAGCAATTCATTAGAAATTTAGCTAAATTCTTTTTCCCCCCTGTAGGAAAGCCCTACTTTCTTCCTGTGCTCTGCTACAGGTGAGCCATGCCCACATCCCACTTCTAATGCATTGAGAGAAGTTATGATTTTTTATATATTATAGCTTATTCTTGTTTCACAGTGGGAGCAATATGCTTTCCAGCTTTCTATGTCCTAAAAGGAAGCCAGAAATCACTCCATGAATTCAAATATTATCTATATATCTAGAACTTCTAAATTTGTATTTCTAGTCTGGACCTCTCTTCTGGACTCCAGATCATATATATCCAACTACCTGCTGGACAAGTCTACTTGTATGATTTGCCAGACAGATTCTAAGGTGGCCCCCATGGTCTCCACATTCTGGTGTACATGCCTTTGTGAGTGTTAGAGGGATCTGTAGCTTGCTTCTAGCCAACAGAATAAGGCAAAGATGATGGAATGTCATTCCTGTGATTATGTCACGTTTTATGGCAAAGGAATAGGGTATTACCCCCTGATTATGTTACATAAGGCCCTGTCTTGCCAGCTGACTCATTCTAATTCTCTTGCTGAACTTAAAGAAGCTGCCATGCTGTGAGCTGCAAACTGCAGGTGACCTCTAAGAGCTGAAGGTGGACTCCAGTCAAAAAAGTTGTTCTCAGTCCTACAGCTGCAACAAAATGAATTCTGCCAACAAACTGAGTGAGCTTAGAAGTGAATTCTTCTCTATCCTAGTCTCCAGATAAAAAGGCAGCCCTAGCCAACATCTTGATGAAGCTTGTGAAACTCTGAAGCAGAGAACCCAACTAAGAAGTGCCTGACCCTACAGAAATTGTGAGATATCAATACATGTTGTTTTAAGCCACTATATTTGTAGTGATTTGTTCTGCAACACAGAAAACTAATACAGATAGTACCATAAACTTAACATGCCCAAAGGTCAAATTCCTGCAACATTTCCCCAAAAAGAAAGAAAAAAGTTCCAGTGTTGTCCATCTCAACAAATAGCAACTCCATTATTACAGTTATTCAAGTCAAAAACTGTAGTCAACCTTAACTCCTTTTTCCTCTAAACTCACATCCAATCCCAAAGCAAACACTGTTGGCTTTACAATCAAATTATACCCAGGGTCTAACTTTATCTCACCACCACCACTGCTCCCACCTTAGTCCAAGCCACAACTGTCTTTCATGCACATTTAGTGTCTTTAACAGCCTCCTAACTGGTTTTCCTACTTCCACTCCACAAAGCAGACAGAATGATCCTATTAAAATCTCAGTCAGATTACATTTTTACTCACGCCACTCCAAAGGTTCCTCATCTTATGGAGATTAAAAGGCAAAAATCTTATAGTGGTATACAAGGCCTACATTACCTGGCATTCTTCCCTCCCAACCCAACCTCTCCGCCTCACCTTGTGTCACCTGCCTCTCCCACCACAGTGACTGCCCTGCTATTCTTAACCATGCCAAACGCAGTTAAGTCTGAGTTTACAGTTGTTGGTTCATATAATTAAAGAGATATTTCCACAGATAGGACTTCTCTGACCAGCTTATATCACACAGCAAGTCCCCATCCCCATTAACAATCCCCTATCCCTCCTATCCTGCTCTATCAGCCTCACAGCACATATTACCAACTAATATGTTTTATTCTCTCCAATACTAGAATATATGTTCCATAAGAACTGAAACTTTTGTTCACTGCTACATCCCCACCTTATACTGAATTACTGAATAATTGCTGTATTAGATACTTTTTCCTTACAGTATTTAGAGTCTAATAAAGCAGTCAAGCAACAAGGATTTGGATACAAAGTCAGTAACATTATTTTAAAAAATCGCTATAAAATTATTTATAATCTAGAAGTGTACTTAAATTCTATCTCTGTAAATGCGCTTCTAAGGAAACTTGGAAAACATTCACATCTAACCAAAATTACTGAAACGTGGAAGTGAACTGAATTAAAACATTTGTGACAGGCTCTACTAACAGAAAGGTAACTGAAACACTCTATCACTGTTTTTCCAGGCCTACATGGAGACAATACCATTATTCTTCACAGATATAGCCAAATAATAGAGAAGAATAAATCAAGCTTGAAGGATTAATCCTTTAGATGCTTAATTCTCCAACTTTTTCATCTCTCTTATACTCTGAAAAATTATTAAGGACCCCAAGGAACTTTCATTTATGTCAGCTTTTAATCTAATACTTACATTCAAGATTTAAATGAAATGTTAAAAATATTTGATAGTTCATTTTAAAATAACAATCATAAATCCACTACACATTAACATATTTTAATTAATAAAACTAAATATTTCCCCCCAAGGTTAGTGAGAGAAATGACATTGTTTTACATTTCTGCATATCTCCTTAATGTTTGAGTTAATAGAAAATGGCTGAATTCTCTTTATCTGCTGCTACATTAAATATATGCCACATGTTGTTTTGGTGGAGGTATATGAAGAAAGATGCATGGATCAGACGATTTGAAATTTTAAAAATACAATGGATAAGAATCTGCATGCCAGTGCAGAGGACACAGGTTCAATCCCTGGTCCAGGAAGATCCCATATGCCAAGGGGCAACTAAGCCTGTGCACCGCAATTACTGAAACCAGAGTTTTAGAGCCCACCAGCTGCAACTACTGAGCCCATGAGCTATAACAACTGAACCCTGCATGCCCTAGAGTCTGTGCTCTGCAATGAGAGAAACCATTGCAATGAGAAGCTCATGTACCACAACCTAAAGTGAAAGTGAAGTCGCTCAGCCGTGTCCGACTCTTTGCGACCCGTGGACTGTAGCCTATAAGGCTCCTCCATCCATGGGATTTTCCAGGCAAGAGTACTGGAGTGGGTTGCCATTTCCTTCTCCAGGGGATCTTCCCAACCCAGGGATCAAACCTCGGTCTCCCGCACTGCAGGCAGACACTTTACTGTCTGAGCTACCAGGGAAGCCCTCAGCCTAAGTAGTCCCTAAATCTCCACAATTAGAGAAAAGTCCATGCAGCAATGAAGACCCAGCGCAATCAAAAATAAATAAACTAATTTAAAAAATATCACTAATTCTCGGGAATTCTCTGGCAGACCAGTGGTTAAAACTCTGTGCTTCCATTGCACAGGGCACTGGTTCAACCCCTGATCGGAGAACTAAGGATCCTGCCTACCATGTAGCCAAAAAAAAAAAAATTTTTTTAATTTAAAAATTAAAACAAAAAAAATAATCAGTTCTGCAATGTACATGTCTGTCCGTTTAAATTATCAAATGAATATACCTATTTTCCAGTTAAGCAAAAATATTTTCTATATATCCACAATACATATACTGAACTCAAGATGGTTTGAGTCCTGAAACTATCATTCTCTATTTCAAGTTAGCCTAAAGAACCAAATAACTTCTCATTTTTCCTATGTAGCAACAAAATTAGTCTGAAAAAAAGAAAAAAAAAACTAATCATGTACCACATAAAATGAAATCTATCAACATCTCAAGTTCTGAGAAGTATATACATATTAAAACAACACTAAGTATATTTTGTAGGAAAGATAATAAAACTGAATCATCTCGACAACATACGTAAATATTCCTTCCTCCCATACATTTCAACATTTTAGTTTTTCTCTATTGCCTATTTTTTTGAATGTTAGTAATTATTGACTTGAAACAACAGATTCATCTGCAATAACAAACACTGCTAACTGGCTCAATATTTTGGCTGGTTCCTGCCTTACCTGTTGAGCAATATGAGAAATATGAGCTGCCTGAACTGTTGAACCAGACTGAGGTGCTGTCTCTGAAGTGTTACTCTTGTGAGAATCTTCCATAATCAACTGTAAGGAGGAAAAAAAAAAAATCAGTTAAAAGATGCTTTCTAACTTCATTTTCAAGAAATCTTATGACATTTCTCTTCTTAACATGCATACTTTTTCAGAAGAACAAAACAGAGCTTTTCTATACTAAAGGCTGAGTTCAGTTTATCCAGACCCATGTTCCTATACCTCTGCTCTGGGTGTAGAGTGACCTAATGATAAAATCTTTTAAAATGTCAAATAAAAAGTGCTATAGAATATAACTTGGTTGCCTCCATGGAAGAGAATTGGTAGCTATGGTATAGAAAGAGAATGGAGATTTTCCTTGCATATTCTTTTAAATTTTTTTTTTTGAGTTTTGATCCACATGATCATGTTTAAATTCAATAAATGGTACACAAACATAAATTATTATGGCTACGTTTTCAAATGCTACCCCACTCAAGAAGTATGACAGGACTTCCCTGGAGGTCCCGTGGTTAAGAATTCGCCTGCCAACGCAGCGGACACGGTCTAGGAAGATTCCACATGCCATGGAGCAACTAAGCCCGTATGCCACAACTACTGAGCCTGGGCTCTGCTCTGCAACGAGAAGCCACTGCAAGAAGCCTGCGCACCAGAACAAAGAGTAGCAACCCCACACCCGTCAGCAAGAGAGGAAGTCTACATGCAATAACAAAGACTCAGTACAGCCAAAAATAAATATTAGACAATTTTTTTAAAAAAAGTATGATATGCAGGGACACAAGCATTCTTTTCTGCAGTCTAGGGAACAGTTTCTAATTGGATACATAGTTTAATATAGAGAATTTATTGAGCAAAGGTTGACCAAAATAAATGAATGAAATCCTACCTAAGAACTTTCTAAAGATCTAGATTATCTAATCAACTGCAGGACATGTAGGCTGGATAAGAATGGGAATAAGTGGGTTATGAGAGATGGAATATGTCAAGTAGAACTACTTAGAGACTGGTCGAAGTTTTAGGCAGAATTTAAGGTTTTTATAATTATGTGGAAAGACATAAAAAGAGAAAAGGCTGGCCAGCAAAAAATGAAAAGATACTCAATTTCATTAAGTATTAGGGAAATGCAAATCAAAACTACAATAAGATACCATCTCACATCCATTACAATGGCTAGTATTTATTGAAAAACAGAAAATGAGGGTTAGCAATGATGTGGGGAAACTGAACATTTGTGCACTGTAGTTGGGAATGTAGAATGGTGCAATCACTAGGGAAGAAGAACAACATGGCAGTAACTCAAAAAATTAAAGACAGAATTACTGTATGATCCAGCAATCCTGTCTTTGTGCCTCTATCCAAAGAACTAAAACCAGGGTCTTATGGAGATATTTGTACAGCTCTGTACATGGCAGAATACAGCCCTGTATACAGTAGCCAAAAGGCAGAAGCAACTAAAATGTTCATCACTGGATGAGTGAATAAACAAAATGTGATATACGTATACAATGGTATATTACTCAGCTTTAAAAAGGAAGGAAATTGCGATACATGCTACAATATAAATGAACTTTGAGGACATAATGCTAAGTGAAATAAACCAGTTCCCAAAAGACAAATATTGAAAGCTTTCACATATTTAATTTACTTAGGAATAATCAAACCCATAGAAACAAAGAATGGTGGTTAACAGGGACAGAAGGGAGGGAGAGATCGAGAGTTGTTGTTTAATGGTATGAAAAAGCTCTGTAGATTGGCTGCACAACAATGTAATGTACTTAACACTACTAATTGTATACTACAAAACGCTTATGATGATAAATCTTATTTTATGTATATTTTTCCATAATTCAAAGAATTTTTAAAGAGAGGGAATTCCCTGATGGTCCAGTGTTTAGGATTTGGCACTTTCAATGCTGGGGCCCAGGTTCAATCCCTGGTCAGGGAACTAAGATCCCGCAAGTCATGCAGCCTAGTTAATTGATTAAAAAATTAAAATAAACATAACAAAATCATTTCCATAGGATATATTCTAAAAAGGAGAATTACTTGGTTAAGGAGTATGAATATTTAAAGCCTTCTGAAAGAACTGTAGTCCACCAGAAGCACATGAGAAAGCAATGGGAATTTTTTTAAAGTCTTTATTAACACAATAGATGGAAAATGGTACACTGTCATACATTTTTTTAATTCTCCATTAATTGCATGAGCTCTGTTTATATTATTTGTCCATTCATCAGATCTTAGTGTTATCCCTATTACCCTATATCATTTCTTCATATAAATTTTATTTCTATCATGTTAATACAAATACTCTTCCAATATGACTTAATTATGATTATTTTAAAATTTTGACAAGTTCATCTGGTGCTTCCCTGTAGTTTCTTGAACTGCTTTTTAAGCTACATATGGACTCTTCTGTAGGAAGAGTGCAGTGATTTTTAATCTACACTAAGAGAAGTGGTAATACCACAGATTAAACATACAGATAGCATCAAAGATGGAATTTTATACTTTCTACATACTATTGCTACTGAAAATGGCTTTTTAAACACTCCATTTCAGAAGACACAAGAATACAGAACAGAAAACAAAAAGAATAAAATACCTAAGAATAAACTTACCTAAGGAGACAAGAGAGCTGTATACAGAAAACTGTAAGACACTGATGAAAGAAATCAAAGATGACATAAACATATGGAAAGATATACCATGTTCCTGGGTAGGAAGAATCAACATTGTGAAAATGACTATACTACCAAAAGAAATTAACAGATTCAATGCAGTCTGTATCAAATTACCAACGGCATTTTTCACAGAGCTACAACAAAAAATTTCACAATTCGTATGGCAATACAAAAGATCCCAAATAGTCAGAGCAATCTTGAGAAGGAAGAATGGAGCTAAAGGAATCAACCTTCCTGACTTCAGACTATATGACAAAGCTACCACCATCAAGAAAGTATGGTACTGGCACAAAAACAGAAATACAGACTAATGGAACAACATAGAAAGCCCAGAGATAAACCCATGCACCTATGAGCACCTTAGCTTTGGCAAAGGAGGCAAGAATATACAATGGAGAAAAGACAGTCTCTTCAATAAGTGGCGCTAAGAAAACTGGACAGCTACATGTAAAAGAATGGAATTAGAACACTCCCTAACACCAACACAAAGATAAACCCGAAATGGATTAAAGACCTAAATGTAAGACCAGAAACTATAAAACTTTGGAGGAAAACATAGGCAGAACACCCTCTGACATAAATCATAGCAAGATTCTCTATGACCCACCTCCTAGAGTAATGGAAATAAAAACAAAAATAAACAAATGGGACCTAATTAAACTTAAAAGGTTTTGCACAGCAAAGGAAACCATAAGCAAGATTAAAAGACAACCCTCAGAATGGGAGAAAATAACTGCAAATGAAGCAACTGACAAAGAATTAAACTCCAAAATATACAAGCAGCTCAACATCAGAAAAGCAAACCACCCAATTAAAAAATGGTCAGAAGACCTAAACAGACATTTCTCCAATGAGGACATACAAATGGCTAATAAGAACATGAAAAAATGCTCAACATCTCTGATTATTGGAGAAATGCAAGTCAAAACTACAATGAGGTTATCACCTCACACCAGTCAGAATGGCCATCATCAAAAAATCTATAAACAATAAATGGTGGAGAGGGCGTGGAGAAAAGGGAACCCTCTTGCACTGCTGGAATGTAAACTGATACAGCCACTAAGGAGAACAGTATGGAGATTTCTATATAAACTAGGAATAAAACTATCATATGACCCAGATAATCATGATGGTGTGATCACTCACCTAGAGCCAGACATCCTGGAATGTGACGTCAAGTGGACCTTAGGAAGCATCACTAGGAACAAAGCTAGTGGAGGTGATGGAATTCCAGTTGAGCTATTTCAAATCCTGAAAGATGATGCTGTGAAAGTGCTGCACTCAACATGCTAGCAAATTTGGAAAACTCAGCAGTGGCCACAAGACTGGAAAAGGTCAGTTTTCGTTTCAATCCCAAAGAAAGGCAATGCCAAAGAATGCTCAAACTACCGCACAACTGTACTCAATTCACATGCTAGTAAAGTAATGCTTAAAATTCTCCAAGCAGGCTTCAGCAATACATGAACTGTGAACTTCCGTATGTTCAATCTGGTTTTAGAAAAGGCAGAGGGACCAGAGATCAAATTACCAACATTCGCTGGATCATCGAAAAAGCAAGAGAGTTCCAGAAAAACATCTATTTCTGCTTTATTGACTAGGCCAAAGCCTTTGACTGTGTGGATCACAATTAACTGTGGAAAATCCTGAAAGAGATGGGAATACCAGACCACCTGACCTGCCTCTTGAGAACCCTGTATGCAGGTCAGGAAGCAACAGTTAGAACTGGACATGGAACAACAGACTGGTTCCAAATAGGAAAAAGAGTACGTCAAGGCTGTATATTGTCACCGTGCGTATCTAACTTATATGCAGAGTACATCATCAGAAATGCTGGGCTGAAGGAAGCATAAGGTGGAATCAAGATTGCCGGGAGAAATATCAATAACCTCAGATATGCAGATGACACCACCTTATGGCAGAAAGTGAAGAAGAACTAAAGAGCCTCTTGATGAAAGTGAAAGAGGAGAGTGAAAAAGTTGGCTTAAAGCTCAACATTCAGAAACTAAGATCATGGCATCTGGTCCCATCACTTCATGGGAAATAGATGGGGAAACAGTGGCTGACTTTATTTTTCTGGACTCCAAAATCACTGCAGATGGTGACTGCAGCCATGAAATTAAACGATGCTTACTCCTTGGAAGTAAAGTTATGACCAACCTAGACAGCATATTAAAAAAGCAGAGACATTCATTACTTTGTCAACAAAGGTCTGTCTAGTCAAGGCTATGGTTTTCCCAGTGGTCATGTATGGATGTGAGAGTTGGACTATAAAGAAAGCTGAGTGCCAAAGAATCGATGCTTTTGAACTGTGGTGTTGGAGAAGGCTCTTGAGAGTCCCTTGGACTGCAAGGAGATCCACCCAGTCCATCCTAAAGGAGATCAGTCCTGGGTGTTCATTGCAAGGACTGACGTTGAAGCTGAAACTCCAATACTTTGGCCACCTGATGCGAAGAGCTGACTCACTGGAAAAGACCCTGATGCCGGGAAAGATTGAGGGCAGGAGAGGAAGGGGACGACAGAGGATGAGATGGTTGGATGGCATCACCGACTCAATGGACATGGGTTTGGGTGGACTCTGGGAGTTGGTGATGGACAGGGAGGCCTGGCGTGCTGCAGTTCATGGGGTCGCAAAGAGTTGGTCACGACTGAGCGACTGAACTGAACTGATGGGATCTAGAAAAATGGTACAGATGAACTTATATGTAAGGCAGCAATAGAGACGCAGACAGAGAGAAGAGACCTGTGGACACAGCTGGGGAAAGAGAAGGTGGGACTAACTGAGAGTGGCACTGAAGCATACACACTACTCTATGTGAAAGAGACAGCCAGTGGGGATTTGTTGTGTGACACAGGGAGCTCAACCTGATGCTCTGTGACAACCTAAATGGGTGGGATGGGGTGGGAGATAGGTGGTATGTTTGAGAGGGAGGGGAAGTATGTATATCTATGGCTGATTCATGCTGATGTATGGCAGAAACCAACACAACATTATAAAGCAATAATCTTCCAATTAAAATAAATTTTAAAAAAAGAATAGAGAGCAGAGGGGGGGAAAAGATGTAGCGCTAAAGCATTGAAAGAAACTGTAAAAGATTTTTTAAAACCTTGTTAAATTATTGAAAGTGATACTGTGACTCACTGATTTCCCTCCGTAACAGTATTAAGAAATCCAGTATCTAATCCAGTATCTAACATCAACTAAACATAAACAAAACATCATACATTTCCTAGTAAAAGCCACTACAAAACACAAAGTCACTCAGTCATGTCTGACTCTTTGTGACCCCATGAACCATACAGTCCATGGAGTTCTCCAGGACAGAATACTGGAGTGCAAGTAACATTTTGGACAATCACTACAACTATATTTCCTACAGAAAAGATAACCTATTTTCTGTGTTTTTGTTTTTTTCCCCCCAAAATTAAAAGTAGCCTTATAGCTTCAGCTCATTAACTGTAAGTATTTTTTAAAGTGATATTATTAGGATAAAACCTTTATCTGCCCCTTTATTGAAAAAAGCTATTATTCCTGAAATTGAGGTTAAGATTAACAATTTGTTAAAAACTTGCTCAACATACAATTTTATTTTTATGTGTACAAAGGCATTTTCTGTAAAAATAAAGTAAGCCTCAGGCAGCATCTGGAAGCTTAACATAAAACAATCCCAAGTCGGACAAAATCACAAGTGGGCAGTGAAACACAGATTCAAAAGTATAGTCAATGGGGGAGTTCCTTGGCTGTCCAGTGGTTAAGACTCAGTTCTTTCACTGCCGTGGCCCCAGGTTCAACCTCTGGTTGGGGAACTAAGATCCTGTAGCCCACGAAGTGTGGGAAAAAAAAAAAAAATTGAACTATATTTCAAGTGAATAAAATAAACAGACTGAAAGAAAAAAAAAAAAAGGTACCATCACTGGGAATGAATAATTTGGGGACCTAAGAAATCATAGCAGGCTTCGATCTTGCAGACATATGAAGAATGTTAAAGGCATGGCACTTTCAGGAATGTATGTCAAGAAAGGAGCATAGGAATTCTCTGGCAGGTCCAGTGGTTAAGACCCCATGCTTCCACTGCAGGCGGCATGGATTCTATCCCTGGTTGGGGAACTAAGACCCTGTGTGCTGTGCAGCATGGCCAAAAAATAGAAAAAAAAAAAAATGCTAGGAACTAAACTAAGAACTTTTTAATATATCATCTGGATTCTCTATTTTAGAGATGTGTAAACGGAGGTTCAAAGAAATTGCCACTTCTATGGATCTCACTTAAGATGTGAATTTAAGATCTGAAGTCAGAATTGTTTTAACCCAAAATCCATGTTCTTTCAGTCTACACTGCCCCTCTTCCAGGAATACCTTCACCTCCCCAACTTATCCACCTGGCAAACTCATTTTCAAGTTTCATCCCAAACCCAACTGCTCTGGGTCCTTCCTTCCTTGTTCCACTGTACCCTGTTATTTATAATGAGGTTACTTAACTTTCTGAACTGTGTTTATTGACATGTCTGTTTCCCTCAGTCTCAAGGAGCCTAAGAACAGGGCCTCTATCTTGTGATTGTATGCTCCGTGTCCAGCAGGGACTATCAAGTATGCGGTAAAACAGTAAACATCAACAAATATAGTATAATGAAGTGAGTCTTAAGTTTCTCCACCTGTAGATGATGGACAAGCCTGAGGACAATAAGTCTATTGCTCAACATTTCCACAACTTAACTCATGATATCCCCTCAAAATTGCTATTAGTCATACTTAATTTCAGATCTTCAAATGTGCCTGCAATGCTTTCTCTCACCTTCCAGCTTTTATGTATGCTGTTTCCTCTACTAAAAACACTATCCCTCCTCATGTGACCTATTCCTATGAGTTATTCTTAAAGGCAAACTTTCCTGCCTCCCTTAGACTGGTCTAGATGAAGTCTGAGAAGCTTTGGCTGTATCCCCATGGCACAAGTTTCCTCTACCTTTCATGGCACTCATCACAGAATTAAAATGACCTGTTTTCTGTCTCCCTACCAGAAGGCAAGCTTAGGGAGTCAAACACCACATCCTACTCCCGAAATAATACCTTGCACTTACTACTACTCAATAAAACGTGTTTAGTTGGGTTTACCTACCTAAAACTGATAGAAACAATGATATCTTCAGATACCTTATCAAACAAGATATCTTCAGAAAATTACTTCAACCCAGCTTTAGAAACAGGAAAATTCAGGCACAAGAGAACACTCTATTTTAGAGCTGAAAATTCAGCAGTACCAATACAAATAAATGGGATGACATGTGAAGGGAAAAAAACATTTTGAAGGTACTACCACCTACTGATGATATAGCAGTACTGCACAGATGTATCAGACAAACCTTAAAAGTTAACCGCAAATTCAATAGAACATATTCGGCTTTAAGAACACCGTGCTGATTCTAATTGAGACAGAGGAAAACTGCATATTATACAGTCTACAGGAAAAACAGCATTTAAATAAAACTGCATACATCTGTTCATAATGAAATTTTCGGGATAAAACGATTTTGCAAACATAAGCAAACATACTTTGCTATGATAAAACACATCACAAACGAGGCCAGTTTGGCCAAATTTATGCTGAATTAAGCCTCAGAAACGGAAAGGATCCCGATGACTATTATTAGCCCATTATGCCTCAAAAGTTGACAAAACAACTAGTCATTGACATCTACAATAACAGTAGAGTGATCAAGCGGGATGCTCCACGGCGAAGCGGACGCTCTGAAATACCATGCTTAGTTTTGTGATACAGGAGGAAACAGAAGAGAACGTTTTCTCGGTTTGAACGTCTGTCCAGTTGGTAAACAGACGAGTTTCTGTCACTCCACACTACCTTCCCATGACTGCTTCGTGTATGATTATTCTACCGTATGTCTCCCCACTCGACTGGAAGCTCCCGGATGATAAGGGTTGGCTCTGCCCCAACAGCGAGCGGTCCGGGCCCCGCACGCCGAGGGCGCCGGGCACGCTCTACGGTCTTCGGCGAAGATAACCGGTCTCTGGAGGAGCTCGGCGGACGACGCGCGGAGGCCAAGGCCATGCCGCCCTCCCCACGGCTCCCGTCCCAACCCCGAGACCTTCGACAGAGGGCTCTCGCCTTGGGCCGCGGAGGCGGCTTCAGAGGCGAAAACCGCCCCGCGGCGGGAGGTCTTCGTTTTAATTTTCATTGGGGGACAGCAGGCGGGAGGGAGGGAGGAAGACACCGCCGACTGAAGGGGTGCAGCAGGCCAGGCAACGAGAACCGGAAGCGCGCCCCGCCGGGGGAGAGCGAGCAGCCCCTCCCCCTTCCGCCAGGCGCCCTCCGCACCCCTCCCCCACCGCAGCCGCCCCGCGCGACCCCCCACCAGACGCGCGACGCGCCTCGGCGTCGCCGCGGGGGCCGTGTCCCCGCGCCCTCCTCTTGCCCGGGGACACTGGAGCACGTCCCCACCCCGCCTCCCCCGCCCCCTGCTTACCTGTGGCTGCTGCCTTGCCGCTGTCCGGGGCGGGGAACTTCCACTCCCCCCTCCCAGGTGGATCCGAATTCACTACCCACTTCCCCACCCCCTCACGCGGCGGGGGACGTGCCTCTTTCTTAGGGGTCAGGCGGGGCGGGGAGAATCAGTGTCACTTAACAGCCAACTGTCCTAAGCTACCGTTTCCTCGGCAGTCAGGGCCGCCACTGGCGGCATGATCTACACCAGGCCGGGGGCGGGGGAGCGAAGGGGGGCAAAACTGAGTAACAGAGCGTGGGGGGTGAGGTTAGGGCGGTCCTTCCGTGAGGGCGCCGTCCTACGTCACCGCGTTGCGCACGTGACGCGCCGCCATCTTGTGCCGGGGTATCCCGGGATGGCGAGTTCGTGTTGCGAAGGTGTTATTCTGGCGAGAGTTGGGCGTGGCGTTACCTGCAGTTCCTTCTAGCCTCAGGAGCTCTGTCTTCACTGCTCCCAGACGTCTGTTTTCAGAGGCCAGCACCCGCTCGGGGGCTCAAGAGGCCGCTCGGCCTGAGGCAGTTTTCTTCGGTTCGTGGCGTCAGTCTCAGCTCAGCTCCTACTTGGTGCGGCCCAGAGCTGTCGTCCCGGCTTTGACCCACGCCTGACCTCCCGCCTGTTATAGACAGAGTGCCTTGAAGCCTGAAGGCTTGTCCTCAGTTTTTCTAACCACCCAAACTAATGTTAATCCTATAAAACAAGCGTTAAGAGTGTATCTTTAATCACACTTGAAAGGATTAAAAGCCACACCCACAAGGTGTCGGTAGGGTGTTAGTGTGTCACGCTGAAGCACAGATTTAGCCCAACTTAAGTTAGAGAAAAGTTATAGTACAATCGAGTGTTGTAAAATAAAATCACACCGGGAATTTCCTGGCGGAGCAATGGTTAGGATTAGGCGCTTCTACTGCAGGAGAAGCAAGGCTCCATCTCTTGTCCGGGATTTAAGATCCCGCAAGCCGCACAATCCGCCCCCCCCCCCCCCCCAAAAATACAATGAGAAAAAAAAAACAACAATACAATGACACCGCCGTTCTGATACATCACAAAAGCTTTTTAAACTTTTTTTAATGAGTGTCTACCTTTCTGGAGAAGGGATGCTGTATTATTCTGATATATCCTGAATTTTTTTGTTTATCCATTTCCTTTCAAATGTTCTTTGCTGACTTTCTGGAGATAATAAATGATAGACCTTTCAATTTGCTCTTGACAAAATGTTCCATAATTTTTCTAAAATTTTCCTAGCTTGAGATCTCCAAGTAGGCAACTTGATTGAGTCGATAGGGCCCTTCCCCGTTTGACCTTTAGGGCCGGATAATGTGATTTATCACATTAAATTAGGGCCGGATATTGTGACTTAAAGCTCAAGAGTTACTCTGTGCGGACTGTGCCAGACTCTAATATCTCACTAATGTTTATCCATTGTCATTCATTCAGGAAAACACTGACTACCTATTAAAACCTACAACAGCCCGCGGTTTATTTGTCTTTGGCAGAGCCCTGTGGCTTGTGCGATCTTAGTTCTCCCAACCAGGGAACCCAAATCTCCTGCATTGGAAACACAAAGTCGTAACCACTGAACAACCAGGGAGGTTCCCCAACTGCCCTTACTTTAGCTTTTCGATTAGGTAAATTATCCAGCCTAAATGTGTCTTATCAAAATTGGGAAAAGTGTGATACTCATCTTATGTCCCAAAGTTACTTAAAGAATCAAAATGTCACATATCATAGGAAAGCATAGTCCTATAAAAGAGTGGAGAAGAGGTTCTCAGACATCAACCTTTCATGATTAACAAAGCCTAGCAACAGTCATTCTAGAATCCAGAATATTAATGACTGGAAGGCTGGTTCTACATTTATTGTTCTTTTCTTGCTGGGTTATTTCCTCCTTGGAAGACAGGATCCTTAACAGATACTGATCTGGGCAAGAGGGATTGCCTGCAGGGGAGGGGGACTGGAAAATGTCAACCATTGAAAGACCTGAGAGCTCAGCAGGTAAAGAATCCACGTGCAATTCAGGAGACACAGGACATGTGGGTTCAGTCCCTGGGTCAGGGAGTTCTCCTGGAGGAGGAAATGGTAACCCACTCTAGTATTCTTATCTAAAAAATCCCATGGACAGAGGAGTCAAAGAGTCACAAGTGACTAAGCACATGAAACTAAATTTTACTGAAACCTTCAAAATGTGCATGGACTCCTTCTTTAGTCCCCTTTCCACCTATAAAGCATCTTAAGTCTAAATCAAATTTTATGTTGTGCAACACTGCCACTCACAAGTATTTAATATTTCTTCCAGCCTGCTTTTTTCTCATGGAAGTTTCCCAAGCTGTACCAGCTGCTTTTCTGCAATTCGAGGAATAACTGAAGATGAAGAAGAAAAAAAAAAGGCTTGTTTATGATGCACATAGTTCTATCCCAATAGTAGGAATTTTATAAACCAGAAGAACAGGTCTTTGACTTCAGAAGTGAGGAAGTAGAGTAAAAAAAGAAATTTAACTTTCAAAGGTAACTGTTTTAAAGCAAACTGGTGGCACCTCATGGGCTCTCCTGGACCACTGTTTTCTAGCTAGGAGAGAGGGACATTATAATGAAATAGATTAAACAGTACTACCTATTTCACGGGGCTTTGTAGATTGAGTTTAACACAATAAAGTTAGACCCAGTGCCTGAGACAGACTAAGAATTCAATAAATGTTGGATATTAGTATGAAAGATACTGCAATATAACTACTGGAAACTTAGCTGCTAAAAACTTTAATTGGCTGCACATTCTGAGAAGCCTCATGGGTTAATGAAAGGATTGAGCTGAAGAAGAGGACTTAAGAGCTGTGAAACAGTATCTGGAACAGGTCACCTCTCAAAAGGAAGAAATTATTCAAAACTAGTAAATGTAGGCTTTGTGGTCTAATAATAGGCTTGTTTCTCTTTTTGTTTTGTCCTTTTTCAATACTCAAGTCTAAACTCACAAGAGAACCTAACCAAGTATAGGTTCTAAATGCCTGCAGTAGTTATATGAACTACAACTGTATTTGTTTCAACTAACACTCTTAAAACAGGGTTGTCACAGATAACTTAGCTCTGAAACTTTCCTACTTCATGGTAATACGCTTGGACTCATAGAACTAATCTGTGAGGCCCTTGGAGTAGTGGTGTCCACCCATTCCTCCTCCTTTTTACCGGATATGTCAGTCCCGTATCTTACCAACAGTGGGCAGCTGACCCAAGCTGGGCCATCAGTCTCCCCTGTGGAAATTTATCTTTGCACAAAAGTTAGTCTCTCTCTAGATAAATGAACCTAAAGCTTAGGAGCTTTGTAATGAGTCTCTTCCATCCGCAAACAGCCAATGAGCCAAGAGAGCTACCCAGTGGCTTTCTAGGTCCCAGTTCTAGAACCTGCTGCTTGCCTCAGCCCTTAGGTACCATGAGCCTCTCCTCTGTCCTTGTAATGAATACAACTTTTCTATTTAAAGTAGCTTACTTAAGTTGCTATTATTTCTAGACTAACTACACGTAAAAAATACACCTAGACATGGGAGAAACTATTTCCTGTGACCTCCTCCCTTTCTCTGTACCTCACCACTAGTGTGGTATCATTATCTCTTGCATTGTCAATTGCAGTAGCCTCCTAGCTGGTTCCAAGTAAAATCCTACAATGAACAAATACTGGTTACTGTTAGTTGGAGTTTATAAGTAATCAAATTATTTACCTTCAAAATTATGATTACAGGGTGCTAACAAGACAACTTACAGCAGCTTCCTGGAGGAACCTTCTTTATGTTGGTCAGAGCAGCCTGCAAGTACCATGCACCTTTGTAAGCCCACAGGTAGTGATGCTGAGTAAGGCTCTGAGGATAGGAGAGTCAAAAATTTTTTTTTTTTTAATTTGGGTTAATTTTGGCTGCGCTGGGTCTTTGTTGTGGCATGCGGGCTTTCTCTAGATGTGGCATGGGTGGGCTTCTCTTGCACAGGCTTAGTTGCCCTGTGGCATGTGGGATCTTAGATCATAGTGGGATCTTAGCCCAGGGACTGAACCCATGTACCCTGCACTGGGAGGCAGATTCCTAATCACTGGACCAGGCAAGTCCCAGAAATATCCAGAAAAAGTAAGTCTATTAACATAAGATCAAGTCAGTAGCCCTTGTAGGCTGGAAGAAGCCCAACGTGGTTGACTTACTATTAAGCAGCCAATTAGTATCCTACATAAATAGTGCCTTGGAAGCTTAGTGTTGGTCTCTGTCAGTATTTACTTGAAGATTCAGAGACAGCAGTAGCTAAATCAGCCTTGCTAAGTGGGAATCCATGATACTGGGCATTTTCATACCCTACATCTTTGCCAATGTACCTATCCAATTCACAGGCTTATTGTGCTAATGCTGAGATGGTCAGTATGTGGCTAACGTAACCAGCCATGTCATTCTGTCATTTGGATGTTAACTGTCTCTGCCAAGGTGAATTCTTTTTCATGGGCATTGACATATGAAGCAAAGATCTTCATACTCTGTCTTCCCTTCTCTATATCCATCTATATACTTCTGCCCCAGATCTTGCTGCAGCCAATAATCTAGTCTTTTAACACACTGACCAACTGGCCAGGCCATTTGCCACTGCACATGAATTCATATATATTCTCATTTTGAACCACTTCTCCTTTCACACAAGATGGATGGATGATCACATGTTAATATCTGCCCATTGAGAAGATTTTCCTTGCAACTGCCTTTCAAAGTTACCCCTCAGAATGGCTGTAACTGACTCATAAGCCAAATGGGCTTTTTCCACCTGCTTCAGCAGGAGCCACCCCTGTGCTCCACTATGGCCATAGATATGAGCTGAGTGAAGAACACTGGTGTAACTGCAGTAGGTAACAGGAGCTTCTGGGTTACCTCTGCACACATTTTGCTTGTGTCCTCTGATTCTGCTTAAGCTTGATCCCAGGTGTAATCTTTCTGTCTTATGATGTCTTGGTGTTAGGCTCATCTGACTTTATGACTTGGTACATTTGACAGAATCCAGTCAATGGTGGACAGTTCCAGATGTGTAGTCATTTAGTGTCTCCTGGTCAAGTTTTCCATGTCCATCATGGCCCAGTAGCACACCAAGTTTTCAAAAGGCTTAAAATTCTTTGCTACAGCTGGCATATCCTTGCTCAAGATATTCAATAGCTTGCATTTGATTTTCCCACTGGGTCTTGCCATAAACATCCCACTGCTTCTTTTCCCACAACTGTCACCTCCACCAAAGGGGTCTGCAAGATCATATGATTCCAACCTTACTTAAAGTTGTCACCTGGTTATTGTCCAGAGCAGTATTACTAGGTTCTCTCTGCAGAACCCAAAGAGGCTTACCAAGGATTGTGCTTCCTTAGAAAAACGGGATGTGAGATGCAGTGATTTGTTTTTTCCATCTTAGGAGATATGTCAGCATGCCCCTGACCACTAGACCTCTGAATCTTCAGAGAGTTTATTTCCCATCCTCTGGATTGCATGCAGCTTACCAAGACCTTCAGGGTACTAACCACTTCTTGTTCTGTCTGATCAGAGTGATGTCACATAATATAATTCTGGGGCAAAACTATAAATGTATGTTCCTGTCCTTTCTATGTGCACTACTTCTGATTCTTTAACATTTTTAATTGATATAATTAATATATTAGTTTTTAGATGTACAATGTAATGATTCAATCTATGTATATATTGCAAAATGATTACCACAGTAAGTCTAGTGAATATCTATCACATTTAGTTACAAAATATTTTCCTTGAGAACTAATTGATTCTCTTTCTTGACTGGAATACAAAAAGACACATTTGTCAAATCAATGGCTACATACTATGTACTGAGACCATATTAATCTGATCTAACAAAGATACAACAGCTATAATTGGGTCTACAATTCAGTTGAGCTTGCAGTAATGTACCGCCATCCTCCAGGATCCATGAATTTCTGCAGGGACCAAATTGGTGAATTAAAAAGAGCTTAAACAAGGACCACTGTGTCTGGTGACATCACCACCATTTCCTCATAAGATGCAATGTTAATAGAGTTATTAATTTATTAACTTGGCTAAATTGGGAGCAATTTCACTTTCCCATTTCTGGACTTTCAATTCTACTCCACTGACTGAGAGGTCTATCCTTCTGCCGGTATCACTACTATAGCTTTGTAGTAGGTTTTGAAATATGGGCATGTAAGTACTCCAACTTTATTATTCTTTTTCAAGACTGTTTTGACTACTGAATCCCTTATATTTCCAGATGAATTTTAGGATTAGTTTGTTCATTTTTGTAAAATAGTCAGCTAGGATTTTGATACTATGTTGTCTGTAGATCAATTTGGAGCATATTGCTATCCTACCAATATTAATCTTCCAATCCATGAACATGGGATGACTTTCCATGTGTGTAGTTCTTCTTTAGTTTCTATCAACAATTTTGTAGTTTTTAGTATACAACTTTGCACTTTGATTAGAATTAAGTATTTATTCTTTTTGATGCTATTTTAAATAGAATTGGTTTTTAAATTTCATTTTCTGGAATGTTCATGGCTAATTAATTAAAAAAATAGATTTTCTGTTGATCTTGCATTCTGCAACCGTGTTGAACTTGTTTAGTAGTTTGCATGTGTGTATTCTTTAGAATTTCACATATACAAGTCATTTCATCTGAGACTGGAGAGAGCCTTAATTTTTCCTGTTCAATCTGGATAACTTACATTTTTCTTGCCTAATTGCCTTTTATTCAATGTTGAAGTGGTGAGAACAGACTTTCTTGTCTAGTTCCCAATCTCAGGGAGAAATCATCCAGTTTTTCACTATTAAGTGTGATATAAGCAGTCAATTTTTTTCATAGATGGTCTTTATCAGATTGAGCTTTCACCATCATGTTTGAAAGATCTGACAAGGCACAGAACTGATACCTTTTTTCTCTTCCAGCACTCTAAATACATCATTCTGTATTCTCCTCCTTTCTATTTCTAATGAGAAGTTGGCTATTACCATTGTTCTCCTGTATGTAATGTGTCACTTTCCCTTGGCTACTTTTAAGACTTTTGCTTTATTGAAGTTTAAGTTTTCCCTTGATCATGCCCAAGAGTGGTTTTCTGTATGTCACCCATAGTTCCTGGAATTTCCTGTCTGTAAATTTATGTCTTTCCAAATTTAGTGAGCTTTTGTCTCTATGTCTGCACATATTTTTTGTGAGTCCCATTCTCTTTCCTACCTGGAATGCCAAAGGACTCTAAAGCTTTCTCTCTCACTTTTTTCTTCAATCTTTTTTTCTCTTTGTTCTTCAGATTGATAATCTATTAATCAATCTTCAAGGTCACTTATTGTTTAGTATACCAGCTCCAGTATGTTGTTAAGGTCATTAAGTTCCCAAATTTTTCATTTCAATACTGTACTTTTCAGTTCTGGAATTTCCATTTTTTAAAATAGTCTCTATTTCTCTTCTAGATTCCCTATTTATCCATTGTGTGTATATAAACATATAATGTTTGTATATATATTACTTATATATATATAAACAATGGCTGATTTAATGCCGTTAACTACTAATTGCAACATCTCAGTAGAGTGAACTTGCAGTTGGTATCTGTTGACTGATTTTCTTTTTCCTTAAGTATGATTCATATTTTTGTTTCTTCAGATTTCTAGTAGTTTTATCATTGGGATGAATTATATTCATTTACAGGGTGATTTTTATTCCAGAAGGCAGCTGATTTGAGAGGGCTTAATTTCCAATCTCTTTCTTCTTCAGTCATAGACAATGGCTATAATTTCTGCTCAACTCTTTCAGCTTCTAGCTGATGCTTTGTTTCACCAGAAACTCTGGATTTTTCTCCATATAATTTTGTTTAGCCATTAATCAAAGATTTTGACAGATTCTATATGCAGGTTTGGAGATATATCTTCTGGGGCTCTCTCGCTTTATAGATTTTTCATCTACTCTGTGGCTGCTCTGCCAACCTGGAACTGTCCTTTTACACCATAAGCCAATAGACTGTGGTTCTTTACTACTTAAGCTATTTGGAGTTATGGGGATGTCCTCAAACAAAAAGTCACACACAAATATCACCTATTGCACTTCATTTTTCTTTCTTCCTTTTTCAAAAGTAGTTATTTCTATCTTTGGGAGGGTTAATCTGACTCATGATACTGATTTTTATGTTCATCTTGTATTCAGCATACATTCTCAGGACTTCTCTGGTGTTCCAGTGGCTAAGACTCTGTGCTCCCAATACTGGGGGCCTGGATTCGATCCCTGGTCGGGGAACTAGATCCCACATGCTATAACTAAGACCTGGTGCAGTCAAATAAATAAATATTTTAAAAAATTTGTAAATTCTCTTGTATTTTCTACATAGACTATTATATTGTCTACAAATATTTATGTTTTTCTTCCTTTGTATCCAGTTCGCATAGCTTATTTCTTTCCCCCTAATTATGCTAGCTATAAACTCAAGTACAATGCTGAATAAAAATGATAGATAATAAGTATCCTCATCACAGTCTTGACCTTCATGGTAGTGCTTCTGAAGTATCACCATTAAATATATTTTACTGTAGGTTTGTAATAGATGATCTGTTAAAGAAATCTTTAATTTCTCTTTCTGCTATTTCATTGTTGGTGTATAGAAAGGCAACAGATTTCTGTGCATTCATTTTGTATCTTGCAGCATTACCAAATTCATTGATGAGGTCCAGTAGTATTCTGGTAGCATCTTTAGGATTTTCTACATATAGTATCATGTCATCTGCAAACAGGAAACAATCCCATTTATCATAGCATCAAAAACAATAAAATACCTAAGAATAAATCTATCTAAGGCAGCAAAGGGCTTCCTTGGCAACTCAGTGGTAAAGAATCCGCCTTCGATGCAGGAGACACAGGTTCAAACCCTGGATTGGGAAGATCCCCTGGAGAAGGAAATGGTAATCCACTCCAGTATTCTTCCCTGGGAAATCCCATGGACAGAAGAGCCTGGCAGGCTCCCAGAAGGATCCCAGTGTCATACACTTTAGTGACTAAGCAACAACAACAAGTGAGGCAAAAGTCCTATACTCTGAAAACAGTAAGACACTGTAGAAAGAAACTGAAGCTGACACAGATGGAAACATAGACCAGGTTCTTGGATTGGAGGAGTTAATACTGTGAAAATGACCATATTCCCCAAGGCAATCTACAGATTCAATGCAGTACCCACCCAATTCCAATGGCATTTTCCACTGAACTTTGGCACTGTTGAGCACTCCCTCCCCTTTGAAACTCTTCCTACGATTTCCATGCCTAATATCCTTCCTGGTTTTGACCCTATCTCTCCAGCAATTCCTTCTCCCTTTTGTAGATTCTTCTTCTTCCCTCAGCCTTTAAAGACTCATGTTCTCTGTGGCTCCATTATTAAGTCTTGTCTCATATGATCTTTCTTGGCACCATCATCCACTTCCACGACTTCAATTACCACTTTTAAAAGAACGTCTCCCAATACGTAGTTCTGGGCCAGAGCTGTCCAGCTGTTTCTCTCCCTCTAGCATCAGATGTGATCACAGTGACTTCTGTCTACTGAGTTAGGCACTCAATAAATGTGTGTTAAATTTAAAAAGTTCTCAGCTGCCTGAATAACTTGAACTATAATTCAAAGACCAGTTTCAGTGTTGTAGAATATGCACAATTTGATAAAAACTCCTATCAAGTTTCTTGAAACCAGGAAATGGTAGCACAAATGAAGTATTACCTTAGAAAAGCTGCAACCCAGGACTTCCCTGGTGGCTCAGTGGTTAAGAATCTGCATGCCAATGCAGGGGGCATGGGTTCGATCCCTGGTCTGGGAAGATTCCACATGCCACAGGGCAACTAAGCCCGTGCGCCATAACTATGGAGCCCATGTGCCTAGAGCCCATGTTCTGCAATAAGAGAAGCCACTGCACTGAAAAGCCTACACACCACAATGAAGAGCAGCCCCCACTTGCCACAACTAGAGAAAGAATGCTCACAGCAACAAAGACCCAGCACAGCCAAAAATAAATAAAATTTTTTTAAAAAAGAAAAGTTGAAACCCACATCAATTACAGATTTTTAAAAAATTAACATGTATGCTCAAAAGTTTAAAACTACCCAATACCACATGGGTAGGAGGAAAACTAAGCTATGATTGTTCCAGACAAAAGGCCCAAAATGACTCTCTACTGTTCCTCAATCTGGCCTCCTTTTATAGAACTGATTTGCTATAACTCTGGATCTCTGTGGTCATTTTCCTAAGACCTCTCCAGCCATCTTTGGGTCTCACTATCTGAGTTAAAATTAAATTTTATTAATTCCAACTTATCAGTCCTCCCAACATGTGAAGCATTAAACACAATCAGGCATCAATATTTATTAACACAAGACAAAGAAAACACATTCAATGAGTTAATAGAACACTGTCCAGCCAGATGTTAAATTTAAAAATGTATATCTAGTCTAATTTCAAATAAATAAAAAAAAACTTTATACATAATTACACAGTACTATAATTTGAATCTGACACTGGTAAATATCTTGACAAAAAATAAACAAAACAGCATTTAGGACTAAAAAATTATTCTTATATCTTTACACTCTCTTCCTCTGGACAAATAACATGGCCCCCACCTACATATACCTAAACCAGAAATGTTGTTATGAATGATAAAGAAAAGGCCTATTGTGTATTTGGAGTACTGCAGCTTGTCCAAATACTCTTGCTTTACATGAAAGCAGACAACAAAAATAACTCTAAGGCATAGATCATGTTGGAGTTTGAGGGTGAGGTGATAACTCCTCATTGCTTTAGTCCAAAGATTCCTGGATATTCAAGGAAAGTAATTTATTTGGCCAAGATATTGAGCACCATGCCTGGGGCAGAGACCTTAACCAAAAAAAGAAAAAAAACCTAAGGCCTCGGGCCCTCTGTTGATTCAACAAAAACATTAAGCAAGCATTGCCCAGGGACTAACATTAAGGAGAGCTCAAATGACCAATAGACAGGCGATGGTCCCTAAACAGCCTGAGGCAGCACAACTTCAGGAGGACCTGGTACAGGGGAGACAGGGGCCCTTTAAGAGGCAGGAAGGAAAGGAGTGTGGCTTCACTGATGCCTATTAGCATGCTGGTCATCCAAAGGGTCCCACTAAAGCAGGAGATGGTATTTGTCCTGAGGCAGCCCCTCCCTGATCTACCCTCCTTACTTTTGCTGAGAGGCAGAGAGGTTCAAAAACTTTCAGTTGAATAGGTTCTCTCTTATCCGAAAAGAGGGCTTGCTATTCATTTAGGTCCCCCCCTCCCCCACCCAGGCATGAAAACCTGGACAGAATGTGTTCCCAAGTTTTGGCAAGGCTGTTTCTATCAATAATGGCCTTTGGGGCCTGTCTTAAGAGCCAGTTCTACCATAAAGGTTCGGCTTTAACATGGAAAGACTAAGAGCATTGTGTCATCAAGAGAGTTTTCTTACCAAGTCTGCAACAGACTAGGCACTGGATCTGCAGATGATCCCACAAACACATCTAAATTAAGGACTAGACTCTCTGCCCCTTCCAGAGGAAACTTTCCCCCAAAGACACATCTTAGCATCTTAGCTTTCTTTCCTCCACTAGCTTATTCTGGCTTTGGGGGATAGGCAAAAGATAAAGCAGCCACAGGGCAGAAAGCAAAAAGATAACAATAAATCAGAGGCCTGAGGAACTACCAAACTAGATAATCAGCCCCTAAATAACTGGGAATTGGGCATACTGTGAGATTAACGGAATATTTCATTTGAAGGAATGAGTATAGATCCGCACTGTCCAGTATAGTAGCCAATAGCCATGTGTGGCTACTGAGAACTTGAAATACAGCTAGTCTCGAATTGAGATGTGTTTAATACACACTAGATTTCAAAGATATAATATGAAAAAAAGTAAAATCTCTAATTAATACATTTTTATATTGATCCCACATTGAAATGATAGTACTTTTGATATATTGTGCTAATAATGTATTAAAATCAATTTCACCTGTTTCTTTTTACTTTTTAAAATGTGGTTACTAGAAATTTTAAAATGACAGATATGGCTCACATTTTATTTCGAGCAGACACCCTACCTTGTGCAGTAAGAATTCTGAAAGCAACCCATAGGACTCTGTCTTTTCTATTTTTTTCTTAGAACTTGTGATCACAGAGATAGGAGATCCTCAGGATCCCTTGCTTTGATTAGTGACTCATTAAAAACTCTTTTTAAGAAAATTACTTTCCAAATAAGTAGGCTGTTTTCTCTGCAGACCAAACCATTGCTAGTCACTGGGATGTCTAACCCCAGTGCAAATGCTTTTTTCCCTGTACATCCTAGAACCTCTCCCATCGTGTAAAATGGAACATCATCCAAAATGCTGAAAAGAGATCTGGAACTGGAAAATGTCAAGGTCTTCCCTCTGTGGAGAATGAGTTTGGAGGAAAAGAGGATTATGTAAAAGGAAGTCAATAAAGTGGCTCTGAGTCATGAGCCTGTGTAAGGGCAGCCCCCCGGAGTGCTGCCGTGGCAAAAGGGTCTGGTCTTTCCATTATAAACCTTATTTTCAGGGTAATTACAAGTCTTAAAAATTGTTTAAAAACATATTTAGTTTACATGATGTTACAGTGGGGTAAATAATATGCATTATTAAAATAGTCTAAATAAATATTTACACAATAGATCAGAGTGGGTCAAAGAGAACCATTCTGATTTAACAAGTTAACTCTGTTCACTTTGAGTTTTTTTTTTTAATTTTTAAAAATATTTCTGTAAGAAAAAAAATAATAAAATTCAACTATATTCAAATACATGAAGTATCAGACCAAAGAAAGGAAACCGAGCCAGAGGCCACACTCAGTCCCAGGCTCCATCTGCTTGGCCTGGGCACCACAGTTATTTCAAAAGGGTTTCTTGCATACATTAGACTTCCCCTATTTCAGCATAAGCCTGGCTGTTTTGGCAACCCAAATTGGTCGGTTCTGAGACGTGGAGTTATGAGGCCTTAACGCCTTCGCGTGACTGTCGATCCCACTGCCTTCCCAGCCTATCGCTCGTGTTCTTAAATCCCTGCCCTCGTGAACTGGAAGCATAGAGGATGCTCTTCAGTTCTCAGAAAAGAGAAGCTATATGTATAACTGCAAACACAGTATACAATGGGCCTGGAAAAGAGGAAATTCTAAATTCTTGTGTAGTCACTTTACATGTGAAAGACTGTTTCAACACTGGGGGCCGGAGTGAGTTATTGTGGTTCCTTAAAATTGGGTGGGATCTAATGAATCTGAGCTTTTCCTAACATTTTGATTTTTCAACTGAGATTTTTCAGTTTGTAGAAACAGGCTGAATTCTTAAAAGCTTAAGCTGATTCTGGGAATGCAAGCCTAAAAAACAAACATAGGCAGCTTCAGTTTATAAAATATACCAGCCAACAGAGACATAGTACAATGTGCAGCAAAACCTGCAAACAATCTGCACTTTTTAGTCATCTATTCAATTACACTGCACCCAGAGAATACCGAGATTCTCTCTCAGAGCAGCAATGTTTCTACTTTAGTTGTTACAACTATACAAGCCAATTCTTACATTTTTTAGCTGAATTATGTGTATTCCTATTTACATGTTTAAAACACTGGTCAAAATGTTTTACAGTCAAGAATTATATATATAAAGTAATTCTCATATTCAGTGTGTTATCTGATTTGCTTATGGGTCAACTGAAAGTAAGCCGAGTAGCTCCATGTTAACAAAACCCGCAGAGTGTCTAACTATGGTAAAATGGCAAAATACAGTACAGAGCGGGGGACTGTGTAACTCAAACTATCCCCTTCATGTGAATTCATTAAACTCCCTTACAAAAATCTAAAACAGCATTAGATAAAAATACAAGTATATACAACAGATGAAAAAAATGCAACATGCATGTAATTGCTTTAGTAACGTGCTGCTCACGCTATGTCAAAGCTCATGACTAACAGATTGTTAACATTTTTTTCATTTGCCACCACAGAATTCCCCTCTCCTGCGTGTCCTATGATGGCAGGATACCACAGGATGAGATGAAGAATATAATGTAGCCATCTCAGCTTATTTCACATCAGTCACGGGTTCTCTGGTTCCCGTGGTTTTGCAGGACGGTCCCTGCAATCCCACGAGGCTGGTTACATGTTGTACGCCACATAGATGGGGTCCAGCTGGTCAGCAAGGAAGCTGTCACGGAGGTGCATCCTCTGCTTCTCTCCTCTGGAGTTGATGGGGATGACACCTGGGTCCACCACGACCACCACGCCCACGATGAGGTAATGCTCCTCCAGGACCACGTTTGTCACTAAAGGAACCAGATCCAGGGCCTCCTGTTCAGAGCCACACAGTTCCACGACCACCACGAGCAAGTTGGTCCACGTGAACACAGCACTGCAATTTCAGTGACGCTCAGTTAATGTGGCATCTTTTATAGTGTCTGCCCAAGGCTTACCCTCACTGCCCCAAGAACTGCCTTCTCACTTGGACTCAACCAGAAGGCTCTGAGCCACATGTGTAATGAACTGCCTTGCCCCATGATAACAACTGATTGGTTAAACCATTTAAAATCTCTTGGGTGTTTGGAAGTGGGACTAAAAAGTTGTTAGCTGGTCACCTCAGCTGAGGATGTGTGGACTGGAAGGTTCTGGTGTAGTAGGTGTGCAGAGACATATAGAGAATGGCTTTTCAGGGAGGAGAGAAAGAACGGAGTGGATGCCCACATGGCTCTAGAAAGCGAGAAGTTGGTGGTCCCTGATGGCCTTTCCATCCCTGTTTCTACCTTTCCTGAGGTTTCAGAGCTGTTTAGAGACTTCGAGGAGCCTCTGAGATAACCAACCAGGTGTTCTTTCTATGACCTCTCTTTTGCTTTAAAGTTGTTTTGAAGAGAATTCTTGATATTTGCAACATAACAGCTTTGACTAAGATTATTATCTATAAGCTAACACCAAACAGGAAGGGAGTCGGCTGGCCTCTTTGAGCTCAGTGCCCCAATCAAGTGTCTCTCCTGTCGTGCCATAAGGCACAATGCCACCTGACGTTCAGTGGGATTGCTGGGTTAGAAGGTATGGGCTGATTTGTGTTGTGCAGTGTTGAGCTGCTTTAAAAATAGATTCCAATCATTAAGAAAAATGTACACAATATTTGGTTGCATCAAAAGTCAAATGCTAAAAAAAAAAAGTCAAATGCTTAAAATTAGGGTGTAGGAGGCACCCAACTTTTCTGCACTGTTATTATACTTCCTTGTTCAGGTCTGAGGAGAGACTGACAAAAGCAAGAGAAAGAAGCATCTGGAAAGCATGAACAAACCATTAAAAGAACTGTGGCTACTTTGCATGAATTAAAAAAAACAAACAAACCTGAGGAAGGACACACCAACTAAAATATGAATAAAAAGAAACTGGGTGGATTCTGTATTGTAAAAGAATCCAGGATGAAAGCTAACAGTTAAAAATTACAGAATTTCAATTTTAAGAAATTTTTAGTCAGCATGAGGTTGGATGGTTCTTTATCAGGGATAATGAAGGGGGAATTCCTGCCCAGACAGAGAACCTGGACCAGATAATGGTAATAATCCTTTTCATCTGCTGACCGGTTGATAGAGTATGAAGCACACTCTCACTTGATCCTCCTGATGATCAGGACGGAACAGAGGAGGTATTTTTAGATGAGGAAAGCAGCCACTGTGGCAGCGCTGGGCCTTCCAGATGGGTCTTTTGACCCAAAGGTCCTGGTTCTCCCCATTAGCCCCACCAACCTTCTAGAGGTGGATGACCAGTTAGGTCACTTCCAGTGGTAAGATCCTGTCATTGAAAGGACTCGGCCCCAGAGTGGGTGCATGGAGCCCGTCTCCACAGCTTGCTCCCCTGGAGTTCCACATCTGTAGGTGTCTCTGGTACAGCTAGATGACTAAAGATCAACTTTAACTTACCACAGCTGAGGAGAGACCTACTCTGTCTGTGCAGTGAACTTACCATTCGGCAATGCTCCTGTGGATCCGAGACACTGAGGTCTCAATGTCGATGGGGTGGTACCGCAGGCCTCGCAGCTCCAGGGTCTCGTCCAGAGCGCCCACCACGTATAAGGCATCATGACGCTCTGATGAAGAGAAAGAGAAACTTAGTTATCAGATGTACTGAGTGGGGCGCATCATTGGAGTTAAGTGCCCAGTGTTCAGACTGCCACACATCACCTGGTGCCACCACTCACCAGTTGTGTAACCTGGAGCAATTAACTTAAGTCTCTGATCCTGCTTCCCCTCCGTGAAAGAGGGGTAATAATAAATGGCTGCTATGAGGATTAAATTCATGAAAGGGAGTTAGAATGATGCTTGGTTCATTGTACGTGCTGAAGAGTATTTGTTGTTGTTCAGTTGCTAAGTCATATCTGACTCTTTGAAACCCCATAAACTGCAGCACGCCAGGCTTCCCTGTCCTTCACTATCTTCAGGAGTTTGCTCAAACTCCTGTCCATTGAATCAGTGATACCATCCAACCATCTCATCATCTGTTGCCCCCTTCTCCTGCCTTTCCCAGCATCAGGGTCTTTTCCAATGAGTCAGCTCTTCCCATCAGATAGCCAAAGTATTGGAGCTTCAGCATCAGTCCTTCCGATAAATATTCAGGGTTGATTTCCTTTAGGACTGACTGGGTTGATCTCCTTACTGTCCAAGGAACTCTCAAGAGCCTTCTCCAGCACCACAATTCGAAAGCATCAATTCTTCAGTGCTCAGTCTTCTTTATGGTCCAACTCTCACATCTGTACATGACTACTGGAAAAATCAAAGCGTTGACTAGAGAGATCTTTGTCAACGAAGTGTTATTTCTGCTTTTAAATACGTTGTCTAGGTTTGTCATAGCTTTTCTTCCAAGGAGCAAGAATCTTTTTTCTTGGCCACAGTCACTGTCCACAGTGATTTTGAAGAATATTAGCTCTTGTTATTCTTATTACTACCATGTGCCAGGAACTGTGCCCAGTGTGGAGAGTAAAGATGACAAAATATGACACCTGCTCCAGAGATACTTGCTGTCTAGTGGGGGGAACACACACAACGGGTGTCCTATGGGTGGACATCAGATGGAACGTGGTAAACCCAGTAACTTGAGTGTGGATGAGGGGCAAGGGCAACAGAGGACATCACCCTCCCCTCCCCCGACTGCCTCTGAGCTCAGCTCAAGGGTTCAGAGAAGGAAAAGCTAAAGCCACCTGTGTTTTTAAGGATAAACAGGAATTAGCCAGATGATGGGGAAAGAAGGAGAGGGGAGGATCTGAGATGGAAAAGAAATGAATATATGCTCATTGTTTCTAGATGTCGTTAAGGAATCCATGGAGAGACTAGTCCTGGTTATTAATAGGCTTCTAATCCAGCAGAATGTGGCAGAAATTTCACTCCTTTTTTTTTTTTTTTTAAAGATTTTATGCACACACTGTACACCCAAGGCTACCTAGTTTATGTCTACATAGATGCTGAAGACAATGATTTAGCTAGACCTACAGAATGTTTTGGGCTTTCCAGGTGGCTCAGTAAAGAATTCGGCTGCCAAAAAGCAGGTTTGATCCCTGGGTCAGGAAGATCCCCTGGAGAAGGCAATGGCAACTCACTCCAGTATTCTTGCCCAGGAAATCTCAAGGACAGAGGAGCCTGGAAGGCTACAGACCATGGGGTTGGGGTAGCAAAAAGTCAGACACGACTTAGCAGTTAAACAGTAGAAACAACAGAATGATCTATTTTCAGGAATAGGAATACTTCTGAAACATTTAGCAAAACAAAGTGCTAGAAGCTGTTGGAGAGAGGAGGGTAAGGAAGGCCAGTCACATAAGATGAGCTGATGATTATAGTAATAAAAACAACAGAAACACAGTAGCTAATGACTAGGGAGTGCTTTCCCTGTGCCAAGTAGTGTTCCAGACACCTGAAGGCATCATGTAATTTAATCTCACATCATGTCCACAAGACAGGAAATGTCATCACTCCCACTTCCCTGAGTTTTCTGAGGAACTCTGAGTTTTCTGAGGAAACTCAGAGATTGAGTGAGTGCGCAAGGTCACACAGCAAAGGGCAGAGACAGGTTTCCAAACCAGGACACCCAGCAAGGTGTGCTTCCCCTGCCTCAGGATGCCTGAGTGTGCTTCCTCATGAAATATGGAGTGACTGCAGAGCCGGCCAGCAGGGAGCAGATGTAAGGGGCAAAGGAGAAATGACCTGGCTCCATTCCAGTCGTTTAGTCCAGTGAGTGATGTATCAGTTCCTGATGTGTATGATGCATGCAGTGTAGGGTATTTTTAAACGGCCATTAATGGTGGCAGGAAGGTTGAAGCCAGGCCTCTTTACCAGGTAGACAGTGACTGGGGGCTGCTTATCCCAGAGCCCTGCCAAGCAGTCTTGTGAGCTGCCAAAGGGTCAGAGGGCTTAGCAGGTCAGCTCCTCTGCACTGACTCCTGCTCGCAGGGTTTAGGGACAGAGGAACTAGAGACGGAACACCTGTCCCAGGAGCCTGTTGAGGGATGCGGGCAGCCCCACAAGGCTGCTGAGAGGCTGTATCCTGCTGAGGGCATTCACCCATCACCGGGCACATCTCTACGACTGCCCGGCCAAACTATCCTGAGGTTCAGCTATCCTGATGCTGACACGAGGCCCTGGCGTTTACTTCCTGGGTCCTCTTCACAGGACAAAGTCTTACTGCAAAGGAATATAAATTCACAGGTGGGTTCTAGAGTTGCAGAGGGGGAACAGGTCAACACACATATTCCACAATGCAAAGGCAGGCTGCAGAGGGCCAGCCCGTGCTAGGGGCATTTGAAATGCACAGCAGGACAAGCGGGAGGAGTCGGTGAAGTTACCTCCAGTGGCTGCTGTGAGCTCCGTCCGGCGGACAAAACCCAGGTATCCTGTCCGAGCCCAGAGGGTCTGGGCAGCATCCCCAAAGCTGAGGCGGGTGTTGAAGTGGTCAGCTTGCAGAGTCTCACTGTCGTAGATGGTATAATAGCCGCTGGCTGTATGGGGACTGTTCACCCAAATCTACAACAGGAAAAGGGTACCGGTCACATTTCGCCAGAATCAATTCAGTCCACTTAGGACAGATTATGTTGGTTTTCTTAAGCTCATTTTTATAATAACCAAAAAGTTACAACAATGAAAGCGGCTGTCAGTTACTGAATTTACATGTGCTAAACAGTACTTTATAAACATCACCCCCATCAATCTTCACATACACGGCATGACAATACAGTCTGTACTACTGTCACTCCCATTTTACAAATGAAAAAACAAGAATACTAGAGTGTGTAGCCACTCCCTTCTCCAGGGGATCTTCCCGACCCAGGGATTCGACCTGAGTCTCCTGCGTTGCAGGCAGATTCTTTACCACCCGAGCCATCAGGGAAGCCCTTAAGTAAGTCACCTAAGATACAGAAACTAAGAGACCCAGATCCAACCTGGAGGCTACACTGCCTCCTTGGCTCATTTCTCAGCCTCTTTCAGAGTCTCACCAGTGCACTGAGAGATCATTTCTGTGCTTTGAAACTAAGTTAAAAAGCCCGCAGGAAAACACTACAGGGTATTTGGATTTACAGTGTAAACACACCAATACCCAACAACAGTAATAACACAAGTGTTCACTGTGTGACAGGCACTGTTCCATGTGTATGCAGACACAGATATTAATGCATTTAACTGTCACACAATTCTACTAGGTAGGTGCCATTATTATTTACAGTTGAGGAAACTAGGCCTAGAGAGTTTGAGTAACTCGTGCATTAACAAGAAGCTGGTAACTGGCAGAGGCTGGTCATCTGGTTCAGTCACCTGGAGCCCTGCTCCCAGTTAGCTGTGAGATAAGACAGCAGTTGTTTCTCCGAGATTTGGAAGGAAGAAAAATCAAGACTTCTCAGTGTTTTTATAAGGCCTTTCCAGGTGGCATTAGTGGTAAAGAACCTGCCTGCCAAAGCAGAAGACATATGAGATGCAGGTTCAATCCCTGGGTCGGGTAGCTTCCCTGGTGGAGGAAATGGCAACCCATTCCAATATTCCTGCCTGGAGAATCCCATGGAGACAGAGCCTGGCAGGCTACAGTCCATGGGTTGCAAAGAGTCAGACATGACTAAAGTGACTTAGCATGCACAATATTTTTATATTCTTACAAAAATGAATATATTTTGGAATAAAATTTGTATAAATCTTATTTTATTTTGTAAAATATTTATTTTATTTGGCCGAGCCCAGTCTTAGTTGAGGCAAGTGGGATCTTTAGCTGCGGCATTCTTAGTGGCAACATGTGGGATCTAGTTCCCTGACCAGGGATCCAACCTGTACCCCCTGCACTGGGAGCAAGGAGTCTTAGCCACTGGACCACCAGGGAAGTCCCTGTATAAATTTTAAAAATTCAATATTTGTGGCTCCTTTTAGTTCCACTCCTTAATAGATGGAAGCAGATGAGTTCATCCATTTTCATCTTCAGCTAGGGAATGTCGGTGGACCAACCTGGGACTAACTCTAGCTTGTGCCTCAACCTTCTTTCCATCCTGGCCTCCATTCCCCCTTCTGCCTCATTTCAGTTGTGAGCCTTACAGAGAAAGATGAAAATTCTCAAACAGTCACCATGAGGGAAAAGCTAAACCCACAGTTTCCTGGTTTCTAGAATATGAACCCGGGGGTATTTCACTGCTGACTTTTCAGAGTCAAGGGGAGAATTATACATACCTCTCCCAGGTGCGAGTCTCCAACAGGCCCTTTGGTCTCTGGATTAACAATAACTACTTTCACTCCAGGTAAGATCTAAGAATCAAAAAGAAAACGCAAAAATTGAGTTCCATCAGATCTCATGACCTCTAATAAACAGTTTCCACTTCCTCCCTCCAGTGAGGTGAGGGAGTGCACACAGGCCAGAGCTGAGCCAGTACTCACAGGATCGTCCTCAGGGGACAGAAGTATGTATAACAAGATTCTGCCTCAAAACTAAACTGGGGAACCAACCTGTCTGCCGTCTCCTCAAAGGCAAGAAACCACAGACCAGCGGAGGCTCAGCAGGAGAGGGGAGAGACGTCACGTGCCCGCATCTCCCTCAGGAGGGAGAAGGGAGCGGCAGGTGCCAGCCGAGGATGGCTTGGGGCCTCTTCAGACACCCGTCCTCTGTCCTAAACCTCTCTTTCCCTTGGGTTTCTAGCATCAAGAAGCTCACACATGTAAGACCTCAAGGAAGGAAGAGGAAGGCCATTCCTGCTCATGTGGGCCAGGCACCACTCAGTCCCTGAGGGGCTCGCCGCCAGTGGAGGCAGAGGAAGAGCTGGCAAGACGGTAAGGAGGTCAACCCAACTCCACTTGGAAGAGTTTAAACAGAGGAGTGAAACAGGGATTTCCCCAACGGGCTGAGCCATGACTGCACAGGTGAGGCTGGGCCCACTCCTTCCTTCCCTACATTCTCCTTGGCCTTTCAGAATTAGAAGGGATGCTGAGGCATCATTACTCTCTCTTCAAAAGGATGAGAAACTTGATAGCTTATATGGATTTGATCTGCTCAACATGAGTAAATTGTTCAAAACTGCTATAGACTGAAATCTATATGTTGAAATATGACCCCTAAAGTGATGGCATTATGAGGCGGGGCCTTTGGGAGGAGGTCAAGGGTCTGCTCTCATGAATGCGATCCATACTCTTATACACAAGACTCAGAGATTTCCCAGCCCCTTCCACCATGTGAGCACACAGCAACAGGACAGCCATCTAAGAACCAGAAATCCCTCATCAGAATCCGTGGGCACCTGGATCTTGGACCTGCCAGCCTCCAGAAATGTGAGAGAGAAGTTTCTGCTGTTCATAAGCTGCCTGGTCTATGGTATTCTGTTAGAGAAGCCTGAATGGACTAAGGCAATAACAAAATGTCTCCCTGAACAGTTTAAAGCCTTATTCTCATCTAAGAAATCAATCTCAAATATCTTTAATCTCTTCCCCATTTTGATTTCTCTTTCAACTTTAAGTATGTGTATGTCTTCCCTGGATCTTTAACCACCCCCCCCCCCACCTGTCACCCTGTCTTTCCACTTGTAATATTCATAAAGGTAGAACTAGCTCTTCTTAGTGCTGCTCATCTCTTCACCTTGAGTATAATGAACAGTGAATTTAGTTGGTTTGTCAAATAATATGTCAGCAGGATTTAAAAATAAAAATCTATGAAAATTAAGAAAGTTCAAATATAGTATTCTTCTTATTTATGTACCCATATGAATTTGAAAGTACTGGCTAAGTGAAAATTGTTGAATTATCTCCAGATATCAATTCAGTCTTGCCCTGGGTACTAACATGTATATTATACGGCTTCAGGTTTCTTTAAAACTACTTCTCCACACAGGTGACACACACCTTCCCAATGGCTAACACAACAAATTACCTTTCCAGACTCTGAGAGGAGCAAACTCTGGGGGGCACCCCGTTCCACAAGACGAACCCTGTAAAAGAAAAATATTTACTACATGTGAGCCTTAAAAAAAAACCCACCATGGCTGTACGCTGTCCTCCCAAACCTCTAATCTATTCATAGCTCTCCTCACATCAGTGCAGTTTCTCAAGCTCCGCATTACTGACATTTGGGTCAGATACTTTATTGTACCTTTCTGTGATGCGCTATCCTGTGCGCTGTAGGATGTTTAGCAACACCCCCAGCCTCTCCCCACTAGATGTCAGTAGCATTCCCTGGTCGGGACAATCCACGTCCCAGACACTGTCCTTGGAGGGCAGACTCTCTCCAGGCTGAGAACCACAGCACTAGAGATGCTCTGCCTGCAGGCTGGGTCAGTGAACACAGCCTGAGTCAGCAGGACCCAGAGCCCTCAACCAGGAGCTCCCCTGGGACGTAGCTCCCATTCACCTGTGGGCTGGTGAGGAGGAAGGCTTTTATTCCTGTGGTTCAGATAGAGTGCTATTTCAAAAACCCTACACTGTCTCATTTATCTTATCTCAGTTATTTTTAGACTCCCAGAGGAAAAGAGTCTATCCATTTCAGTGTAATTTACGTCATATGTCACAAAATACTAGTATTACATTTTAATATTAAGGAACAGTGCAGCCACTATGAGAATTAAAGCTTTCCTCTTATAAATGTAAATCTTATTAGGTATTAACAATGAAAATGAGTTCCTTCCCTCTTACCCTCCTCCCCGCAAAGACACAAACAAAATGAATGAGATGAGGGGGACAGCTGGCTTTCTTGAGGCTCAGAAATTTATATGCTTAGGAATGCTAATAGGAAACAAGCTTAACAAATCTACTTACCTGTCATGTCTTAATGATTTCAGATCTACGTATACAGTAGTTGGATCAGGCCCTGAGGTTCCCTGAAGAAAAATAAATCAGTGGGTTGTTCATTTAAAATTAGCTGAATGGCATTTCCACATGTTACATTTTTAAGTCAAGACAGATAATTTAGTCACATACAGGAAACATCCAAATTCTGTTCTGAATGCTCACCCTGTCTTCAACCAGATGGGCCAGGGCTGTAGTCAACACCTGAGAGAAGATTCCTGGCCAGCTTTCTCCTCATCTTTCTTTCCTTTCCTCCCCCAGGAGAGGAGGCTGGGGGCCAGAGCAGCACCGAACGGTTACCAGGGTGAGGAAGATCCTCATCCCTGGACTCAAGGCCAGGGTATGACAGACCAACATCCAAGGGACTTCCAAAACCAACACTGGCCCACGCTGGCGGCAAGGCACCCATAGCAGGGCTCCAAGGTTAAAGCCTTGTGATGCTGCTCCAAAGTCACCTGACCCAGACACAGAGGACCTGAGGGCGTCCACCCAGCTATGCCACCTTCTTTGACTCTCACTCTTGTCCATGCCTGTATTTGCCTTATGAATTTTCCAAGCTATAGAAAATTAGATTCCACTCTTTTCTATTCTTTTAGCCTTTTTCTATTATTTACCCACCAAGATAACATGGTAAAATTGCCATCTGGCTAAAGAAGAGAACACAAACTTATTTGTGCTTCCTTTGCCCAAAAAAAAAAAAAAAAAAAAAAACCACAAAGGGTAATATACAAATAAAATTCAAGTAGGATTCAGAAATCTTGATTCATGTCGAGGACCATAAAACCACTGAGAGTAAACATTTACATTAGCATTCAACTGCTGGGCATGGGTCCAAGAGGTTGGCACCTAGAAACTTGGTGGTTCTACAGGACAACCTTGTGAAGGACAATACTCTCATCTTCATTTTACCAACGGGCCAAATCAGGCACCACGGCGGAGCCCAAATACACAGCAGGCAAGCAGCAGCCTATGCTCTGAGCCCCCCACACTAAGAAGATATCATGAGAGTCACCTGCAAACATATCGCTACATTGACTCTGGATCCAAAAGTGGTGCTGACAGCCCGCGGGGACAGACCGATGTCCTTAAAGAGCTTGGAGAAGGACTGCTGGAGGGCAATGCGGGGCCGTTCCTCAGCCACCACCACACACGTTCGGATGCAGGAGAGGTTGATTCCCCGGGTCTGTAAGACACCACGTTGGGGGGGTGGGGGGCGGAGGCGGAGATTAGTAGGGTCACAGAAGCACTGGACAAGCAATTTCACTGCCCCACCTCTTTGGTCAGGAAAAGCCAAGGAACCGTGTGCTGTCATCTCACATACCCAAAGAAAAGATATACCTTTTTGGAAAACACCCAGGCATTCCTCTAAAGTCATTACCCACAGGTTGATTTGCTCATTCTCTATTTCTTTCCTCTTTTGCCTAAAACTCTTAGGTTTTTCAGCAATATATTTTTAATTCCTCTTCATTTCTGTACCTTAGATTTCTCTCTATTTCAAAATGGAGAGATGGGAAGAACAGAAAAATAAATTTAGCAACACTGAGATTTAATCTCATCTCTTTTTTTCATTCTTAAGGTCTTACTTCTTTATTAAAGAAAATTTGGTGTTTTCTGACTCTCTCATATGCCACTTAGACATATGATCACTGGATACACTCATGAATGAGTGACCCTTATCTATGGAGGAGGACCCAATCTCTAATATCCTCAGGTTTCAAATTCTATTAGGAAAAATCCTCTTTCAGTTCACAGTTTCTGTTCATCTTCATGTAAAAGTCATTTCTATTCAGTCTCCTAACCAGCTTTACCTTCTTTTCCACAATGTGTGAATCAGATTAAACTCTAAAAGAGTGCATTAAATTAGACAGTAAAAGAGGTACACCCACTGAGGTTTATGAATACCTGTTTGGATAGAAAAAAGCAGGCAGGTATGTCTGACCACCCCTACAAGGTGGGGTACCACCACACCTGGTCCGTTTCTCTCAGGACTGGCTCCTTGTTACAGCTGCTTCTTACCTTCAGCACCTCCACTTGGTTTCCAAGCCCTTTGGTGCAAAGCTCCATTACTGAATAGGAGCAGAACGTGTCTCTTATTTTGTACTGGTTGACCGTGGAGAGCCAGAGGAAAAGGTTGTTTTCCAACTCCATAGGAGGAATTAAGATGGACTGGTGACCTGAATAGACACTGTAATGAAAAAAGGCAAGCGCTAACACAATCAGTTCATCCTAGATTATCAATTCAACAAATATTTATTGAGCACGAAGGACAGGGGAGGGTCATATTAGATATAAAGGCCCAAGAATCAGCCTGGTTCCTATTCAACTCACACGACACAATAACTACAGAATAAAGTGAATAAAGCAGACTATGGAAGGTGGACACTGAGATGTGAAGAAAGGCTATCACAATCACAGAATGAAGAGCAAGTCCTTCAAACTGGTTGGGTGTTTCAGTAGGTGACAGCTGGGCCAGGCTTGAAGAATGAGCAGGAATTTGACAGTGGCTGGAGGAAATGAGGAAGCTGGTGGGAGCTCTCCAGGCAGAAGAATAGGATATGCAAAGGCATGGAGATATAAAATTACATGGTGTGTTTAAAGTCATCAGAAATGGTATCCCAGCATTTGCCTGGGGAAGTGGTGAGAAGTGAAGGCAGAAGGGCCAGGGTCAAACTGTGAAAGGACTGAACTACTATTACATGAAAGAGTTTAGAATTTACCCAGTAGACAGTCAGTACAGCTTGAAGTTGGGGTAAAGCTAGCTATATGAAGGGGGGGATTAGAGACATGAGTCACTGAAGGCTGACAGACAGTTAGGAGAGGCTGCAATAGTCCAGGTGAGAGAGGATAAGGGCTACCCCACCAGCACACCAGGATACACAAGAAGGAATGGAACAGTCTCGTATCATATGTACAATCTCCAGCCATGAAACCTCAGCTTCCTAAGCCTTGGGTATACATCAGAATCACTAGGAGTCCAGATGGCCTATTAAAAAAAATACTGGACAGGGGCTTCCCTGGTGGTCCACTGATTAAGACTCTGTGCTTCCACTGCAGGGGGAATGGGTTCGATCCCTGGCTGGGCAACTAAAATCTCACAAGAGAGTGACTTTATCTATGGAGGAGTCCCCAAATCTCTACTATCCTCAAGTTGCAAATTTCTATTAGGGAAAATCCTCTTTCAGGTCACAGTTTCTGTTCATCTTCATATAAAGGTCATTTCTATTTAGCCTCCCAACCAGCTTTACCTTCTTCTCCACAATGTATGAATCAGATTAAATTCTAAAAGAGTCTGGTTTTCTCTTTTTTGGCAAGGCCAAAAAACAAACAAACCTGGAATTGTGGTCTTCACCTCTGGAAAACTGGTTAGTACATCTAGGGAAGCCTCATTGGTTTTTTAAAAAAAATAGACCCCTAGGTGATTCTTATGTATAGATAAGTATAATGGAAACAAAGGACATGACATTTAATTGGATGTGTGACATAAAGATACAGAGTTGAAGATAAAGCCCAAGTTCCTAGCATGGTTCCCCAAGTGAATGACTCCATCCTAAGAAGGAAGGGAACACAGAAGGAAGGTGCTGAGTCACAGGTGTCTGTGAAGCATTCCTGGAGATGCTCACCAAGGAGGTGGAAACGCAGGTTGAGATGAGGTCCTTGGGGGGAGAGTGGAAAGAGCTGGGATCTGCTCTTCCACAAGAAACAATCTGGCCAGTGCGCTACCTTCCAGGCACATGCTGTCACCCATCTCATTACAGTCCTTCCTGCCAAGCCTAGGGGGTACGTTCTGGCTGACACAGCGTGCCATTCACCCAAGTGTCATCCTTCTCCTTGGCTCTGATTCTAAAGTGAGGATGATGACAGGATGCAGCACAGGAGAGGTAGAAAGATCACAGCCCTTTTGTCTGAGGCACAAAACTAACAGAAAAGACGGAATGCAAACAAAACCAGACAAACGTCAAAGATGCATTAGGTGCACAAATCCCAGGAACCATCAGCATTTTACTGAAACTTTAGCAAATTAACGGAGCACATGAAAGAATGGGATGGTCCCAGCCTCAAAGATATTCCCATGCATTCTGATTCTTTGCTTTATCCATGCCTACCTGCAGAGACACCAGAGTGCAAAGCCAAGTCCACAGTAAGGGTCAAGGCAGATGGCGATCTGCCGAGAGGAGTACAACTCACACTGGAGCTTGATGGCTCTACAGAGAGCATTGACCGCACAGTGGGACATCTGGAAGGTAAGAAACACGGAACAGGATGGAACTGGCATCCCACAGGCAGAAGAGCAGCTCTAACGATAGATTTCAGAAGCTTCAATTCCCTTCAGCTCCTCCAAATGACATGTATCTTTATTGCTTCAAAATGCCTAATCTAACTCAAGTCTATCTATTCATTTGTCAATACTGAGTCCTATGAAATATTAATTTATGACTTCATACTGGCTTTAAATGTAACTTGCATTATCTATTAGTGTCTATGCTAGGTTCAGAACACTTCATAACACAAATTCCTTAGGATAACTTATTCCGGAAGAGCCAATGCTTTTATTTAAATATAGCAGAGGCCCTTGATCCTCCGCCTACTGGTCTCTGGTACAACCAACTGGCCTCTCCATCTGAAGTCCCTGGGGCAGTGGTCATCTCTATTTTTTGCAGACCTGGCATTTTACCAGCCTCCAGTGAAAGTAAATATATCCCAGCTACTCTACCTTCACTCCTGTGAGCATGCCAGTTGTGGAGACACTAAAATCAAGATATGCCAGCATCTCAGGAGTAGGTGGTTTATAGAGTTGAGGTAACCGTTTCCTGGGTAAGTCATCTGCAAAGAAAAAAAGAAAACCCAATGTCAATCACACACATTGACAACAAGGTCCTACTGTGAACAGGGACTATATTCAATATCCTATGTCCTGTGATAAACCATAATGGTAAAGAACATATATATATGTATATATATATATATAAACTGAGTCACTCTGCTGTAACAGCAGAAATTAAACACAACACTGTAAATAAATACACTTCAAAAAAAACCTGACACGCTGGAACTAAAAAATCACTGCTATTCAGTTAGTCCTCTGTGGCTTTGCTGGAACCACATTTAGTTTCTGAGATTTGCTAAAGCTTAGGGTTTCTAGCATTTAACCAACTAGCTCACAAACATCACTCCTGCAGTGATAAGGTTGGTGTATCTACCAGAAGACTAGGGAGCAGTACTACAACACAGTAGCCGAAAACAGGTTAAAGAAGCAGGCTGCCAGTGTTCAACTTCCAGCTGTGCCACTTATTAACAAGGTCGTCACCTTGGTGTTATTTAACCTCTTTGTTTCTGTTTACTCATCTCTAAAGTGGTAATAAAACCTGCCCTCACTGAACTGTTAGGAAGTTAATTCACATAAAATACTTTAAAACAATTCAGGAAGCTTTACTTGTTGTTATGCTGGTTTCAAGTTAAAATTTATTTAGTTTAGTACATGGTATAGTAATCAGAGTCTGCTTTAAAAGCTGGATGGTTTTTCTCTAAATTAATGTGACAAATTTTAAGAATGACAATTAGAACTGGGAATTATTTCCCTTTGCTCTTTTATGATACCTCTCCTTTCTGTCCAAATCTGTATGTGGAATCCAAGGATATCAAGGATGTCTCTGGCCCTAGCCATGCCTCATTAATGGCTCCTTTGGCCTCCAAATCACGAAACGATTCTGACTCTTGCTTTTCAACCTCTGTGTCACTGGGCACTCATCTCTGGCCAAACCAAAGATTGTCTCTACCACCTTCCACCCAGCTCTGTGCAGGGAAGAGCTGCTCCAGCACTGAAGGAAACCTTTCTGTTGTTTGTATCACAGCACACATTTCAGGTCTTCCTGAAACGTGATTGAGTCCAATAACCACAGTAGATGATCTCCATCGTTAACACCAATGCAATCCACTTGTGTTGAATACTATATAAATGATTGCTTACAGTTCAGCATCTGGACAATAACCATAAATAGATGTCATCCCTGGGTTTACATCCATATTAATTGTTCCTGAGGTGGATACTATGTAATACTTACCTGAGAACTGGTAGGGAGGAAATTAACGGCTAAGTGACTGGGAAGGGAGCCAAACTGACTGGGTTTGAATTTCAGCCTATTGGTTCGCCAAAAAGTTCGTTCAGGTTTTTCTGTAACATCTTATACAAAAACCTAAATGAACATTTTGGCCAACTCACTACCTATTTAACTTCCCCGTGCCTCAGCCTTCTGATCTGTAAAATGAGAATACAACTGGCATCTATCTGATAGGGTTGGTATAGGAGGAAATGATGTTATACATGTTAGATGACTGCCACATGGTAAGGGCTAAATAAAGTTAGATGTTGTTATGATAATGATTGTGTGCTGGCACTTCACGTGATGTCATCTAATCTTTACAACAACATGAAGCAGCTACGAGTAACAAGATGATGAGGGTTTACACTTGTCTGCTCGACTCCAAAACCTGCACTCCCCTCTCCACTACCATCTCCAGCCACCCTAGTGTCCCACCCCCTTCTTTAGTATGAACACCATTCAAATTCATACACTTTATGGTTTTCAAAGTATTTTCACATTATGTTGCATTCGATATCCCCAATAAATATGTGAGTTATGCAAGGGTAGGTAGTAATTTAAGTGAGGCTAATCTCAGCCAAGGTTATACAGAAAATGAGGACTGAAGCTTGAACCAGAACCAGGCCTGTTGACTCCTAGCCCAGTGCTGTTCCAACTCTATCGCATCTGGAAGTCAAAGGTCAGATCTTCTCAATGCTTTATGCAGCCCTGTACGTCTATGGTCACATCTGGCATAAACACCTAACCACACTGTTTGATGATGCCAAGAGTATGACAGGAAGACAGGTTTTGTTTCCCGTATTCGAGCACATTGTGATCTGCTTCTTTGGATCTGGTCGTTGCAGTATCCAGTGCTTTGGTAACTCAAGCTGAGTGCATATTAAGTTTTGCATCTGTCTTAGCAGGTGGAATGGGCTGCAATGGAAGAGCTGTATAAACATCTTTGGCATGAGAATCTAGGAAACCTTGGGGAGTGAATGTTCTTGCTCTCGCAACGACTCTGGAGAAATCTCCCTTTCACCTGTGTCAATGATAGTGGGCCAGGTTTTCACGTCCACAGCTGCTGCTGCCTCTCGGGACCTCAGTAACCTCATTAGGGTCTGCGTGGTGAGAATGCAGGCTGCTTTGCTGACCTAGAAGACAAATGGACAAAAATAAACACAAGGAAGCTTAGCCCGTGTAGCACTATAGTCTCTGGTTGCAGATAAAAGCAACTCGCACATCCAACTGGGACAGGGCAGTACCAGCCTTTCAAAGAACGTACACAGGACAATGGAAGTCAGTATTCCCCTTATGTTTGTTCTGAAAATACACTGAATCAGAATGATGGACTTGTTCACAACACAACTTACTATTTATAACAGTGATTCTCAAATAGTCCATGGTCATAATCTCAGTATGGACCCCAGATCTATTGAGTTCATGAAGACCATAATAAGATAGAAACATGGATTTTTGTGGTACTCAAGGAATGAGAGGTGTCAGAGGATCATCACTGAAGCAGGTAGGGTTTGCAATAGTCCAGGGAGTGGTGAACTGCACTGGACCCAGAAAACATATCCTGAACTTGGGGGACTCTGTGCGCTCACAGGAACCAAGCTCTCCCACACACCTACACGTGGAAATCCAAAGTCACCGACTTCCCTTACTACTCAAACCATGTTGGTGGAAGGAAGCTCCCTTCCCTGCTGCCCTGGCCTACTTTGCACACTGTAACCAGGGTGTTCTGCTGAACTGAACTCTCTAGAAAAATCATCTGTGGTGAATGTGGCTTCTATACTGCAGGTTCCAGCTGCTGACAGAGCAGCAGTTCTTAGAGAAACAAATGTTACATCAATTGGAATTTTGCAATTTGCTTTAAAGTACATTAGGATATGATGCAATACAGATTTCTTTCACTGTCTTCAATTCTCATTTCCTGCAGAAACGTCTATCACTTTCAGAGCAAGATCTGGACACTTTTTTTTTTTTTTGGACACTTTTTAATACTATACCAAGTGATTTTGTAAGACTAAACTCCCAAAAAGTGACCTTACGTCAGGAGAATTCAGTTTGGCATCTAAAATTATCTTGGTTAGTATGCAGAAAAAATATTCGAATTTTTCTAAGAAGAAAGAAAAAAAACAAGTTTTATGGAGAATTACTAAATGGCACCTTCACTTACTTCCTTAATGTTTATGATAAAAACATAATCCTATATCCCACCAAAAACAGCTTTTCCATATTTCTTCACTAAAAATGCTGGTTACTGTGATCAGATGAAGGAAAAGGAGGTACTTTTCAGGAGTTAGATTTGACTTCCTGACTCAACTAAACTGGAAAAGGGTTAAGGATCCTTAGTTGTCTGACTTGGGGCTTTATGAGATGAGGACAAGGAAAGTTATACCAGGTACTTACGTCAACAATCATGCGGACAGTGGGCAATGTGGCTGTAAGGTTCTGAGCATGAGGGGGTCTGACAGTCACAGGTATGCACCCCGCGTACAGACAGCCATAGAATGCAGCGATTAACTCTATGCCTGCAAGACACAGCTGATTAGCGGCCTGGTTTGTCACTGAGAAAGCAAAAGGCAGAGTTTCCAAACCTAGATTAAATCGTGTGCCAGACACTAGACCAAAATTTAATGGAGACATTATCAGAATAATTTTTTTTTTTTAGAAAATAAGTTTTTTGGCTCTGTGGTATATGGGATCTTAGTTCCCTGACCAGGGATCGAACCCACACCCCCTACCTTGCAACTCTGGCATCATAACCACTGGACCACCAGGAAAATTCCTAGAAATTTTTTATATTAAGAAGAAACTGAAGGTAAAAGAAGAAAGCATATAAAACAACTTTTTAAAAAATATAGAGAAGCCAAGAATAAACAAATGAGAAAGGAGGTCAGAAGCAGAGAAAACACTTGAAAGATACCTGAAGAAGGTACTTTGACATCATTACTTGATATTATTTAGGAAAAGTAAGTGCAGAGATTAGGGTTGTTTCCCTTGGGAAATAAAATAATGGGAAAGGAGAGATGAGGATCATCTGAGCTTTCTCTCAATCTTAAGAAGGCCACTATGTTTTAAGAACAATCAGACCCCTGAGATGTCACTTCCCTGATGGGTGCAGGTTTTAGGGAGGCAAAGCGTCACTTGATACAAAGCCCCTGCAATATAAGGATTCGGAGGGCGGCCCCCTCGGGCAGTGCTCATGTCCATCACTGTGATTAACCGGTGGACAGAAAACAACCTCCCAGAACAAAGTTGTTCTTAACAGCTTCTAAGAAGTCTTAGTATCAATATAAATAGAAGAGCAAGTGAGAATCACTGAGTAAAATGAGGTAAATGGGATAAAAGACCACAGAAGCCTGGATGTATGAGTAGGTTAGGTGACAAAAGACTAAAGAAAGGGAAAACTGAAATATTCTGCCTAAAATTCTGAATACACCAAACTGTCATCAAATAACTGAGTCCCTCTTGCTGTGAAGACGTTGCTGAACTAGATTACAGAGTGTGGAAGATGAAAGCAATAATAATCGTGGGACAGTAAGCACCAATTATAATGTGGAGAATGTTAAGTCAGAGTTCATGTGCAAGATACTTTTGGAAACTGGGTGAAATAGTTCCTGAGCACTCCTCTAAAAACAAACAGTCTCTCTTGAGTGTTTCCAAAAGTCAAAAAAATCACCATTCACTCATTCAGTATTTACCATACCGAACTAGACAGTGGAAATACAAGAGTAAGTACTACAGGCTCGGTCCCAGCCAGAACCCCCACACCATACAACTCTGGAGGGAGGGGTTGTCTGCATGGCAGCAGCCTCCGTGCACAGCCCCTGTGGTCACCGTGTCCCTGAGCTCCTGTCCTCTTAGAGTCAGTAGTCTAGTAACAGAGCTTGTCTAGTCGACCAAGCCAGCACTCACCAGGTGGATAGAGCAACACCACATTGTCTCCCGCATTTAGATGTCCCTTGTCACCAAGAACGGCCGCAATCCTCTCTGCTCGCTTGTGAAGCTGAAGGCAGCTGGCTGTGCACACTGTAGTCCCCTGGAACAGAAGACAGTGTACGCACGGTTGAAGCTCAGTAATGATATACAACGGTAACAAATATGGCCAATTTGACATTACATGAAAGGTGTGTGCCTTACTAGATTATCTTTAGCAAGCTATCAAATTCAGTAAAACTTTCCCAAGACCGAAAGACGTGTGTGGTCTTACTTTTTCTTTCTGTGTTTGAAAGTACTGAGGGACTAACAACATTAACTCAAATCAAACATATGTATTTACAGTCTTTCTTATGTAATGTAGCTTTAAAACTATATAGCAATTTTTTTTTTTAATTTAAGTGAAGAAGTAAAGGTAGAAGGAAAAGAAAGAAAAGCAAGATGAAGCAGGAATGAGGTCAGGACACTGGCTATGTGGTCAGATACATTTGCTATGAGAAAAAACACAAGTCTGGCTCCATATATTCTAACAGCAGAGACAGAAATGAAAATAGTAACAGTGAATCTGAGTCTCCTAGCTAACAATAAAGGTCTTGAGAATAATTTCTCCTGTGGGTCTTCATAAATAATTCTTATTGTCAATTCAAGTTTTACTTAGCTGGGCTTTTGAACCCCTGTTCCTTTGTAAAATATGACACCAAAGTGGGAAAGCGCAGAAGATTTGAATGTGCAGGTTAAGAACCAGCCTGATGTGAAAAAGACCACTGCCAGCAGCTCAAAAGCACCCCATGAACGCCCTCACCAGCCCTCTCCTTCCCTCCATGTGCCCCAGCACATTGAGGGAATACTGGAGCGGGTTGTCCTTTCCTTCTCCAGGGGATCTTCCCGACCTAGGGATCGAACCTGTGTCTCTTGTGTCACTTGCACTGGCAGGCAGATTCTTGACTACTTGTGCCGTCTGGGAGCCCCCTTTCCTTCATCAGTTCAGTTCCTCGCTCAGTCATGTCCAACTCTTTGCGACCCCATGGACTGCAGCACGCCAGGCGTCCCTGTCCATCGCCAACACCCAGAGCTTACTCAAACTCATGTCCATCGAGTCAGTGATGCAATCCATAGGGGACCACTATCATGACGTTTTAATGTTAGTGGCTTTCTTTTTCTTCATATTTTTACCACCTATGAAGTATCTGATTTTCATAGAATTGTGCTGTACATATATATTTTGTGCTTTACTTCTTTCTCTCAACATTCTATGAAGTGTCATCTAGGCTGTGGCACCTCGGTGTAGTCCATCCACTTTTGTTACAGCACAGCATTTAATTGTCAGAACATACCACAGTTCACTCATCCATTCTACTTCTGATGGACTATTCATTCTAATAGACACTGGTGCACAAATATATGAGTTTTGGTCAGGTATTGGGTATGCCTACTTTCCAATTCACCAGATAAAATCAAACTATTATTTGTCTATACAGTGCCAATAGCACACTGTCTTAATTATTTAAAAACTTAATTTTTAAAAACTCATGATAAAAACAAGTTTACTGAGCTAGCTTTTTGAAAAATACCTTTTAAGTTTCATGAATATAAAACAGTAAGTGTTCAATATAGAAAATTTGGAAGATACAGATTAGTAAATATAAACTGGAACTACTATTAACATTCTGGTGTGTATTTTCCTGGTTTTTAAAAACTAAGTGTATATTGTATATAAATTCACATGAAACATCAAAAAAAAATATCATACTATATTATGCCAGAGGCTATACAGTGCACTGGCTAAGAATGCAGGCCCTGAAGCCAGTCTGGGTTCAAATGAAGAAGCTAAATTCCTAGTCCTAGCCCTGGGCCCTGCGAACTCAGGCAAGTGATTTTATGTCTCTGTGCCTCCGTTCCCTTTATCTTAAAACGAACTATGAAATGGCAAGTATCTAGGACAGGGTCTTCAGTAAGTACTCCATTATTAAAGTTTTATATTCTACTTTTCCTACTTCCACATTATGAATATTTTCTGGGTCATCAACTATTCTTCTGTCACATTGTTTTTAATGACTGCATAGTATTTCGTTATGTTTATATGCCATAATTTATTTAGTCAATTGTCTACTGCTGGACATTAAGAATATTCCTTTGGCTAAAATCAGGGTTAAATTCCTAGGGCCATTTCTGACAATAGCCTTTTTTTTTTTTGGCGTGGCTTGTGGGATCTCAGTTCCCCAACAAGGGATTGAACCCGGGCGCCCTGCAGTGAAAGCGCAGAGTTCTAACCACTGGACCACCAGAGAATAATCACAATAGCCTGCTTTTTGGTCCATGGTACAGCACCAAACTAAACTTTTTTAAGAAGCATTTTCTGGTCATAAGGGAACATTGTTGTATGGTTCCTAAGCTTTCTGGTGGCTCAGGCTAATTCAAAGTAAAATGTTAAAATACACAGAAGAATAAGTGGACTTCATGTCCTTTAGTTATCCATATACATTATTTCTCTAACCAAAAAGCAAATTTTCTTAAGTTCACCAACAAACATATCTGGAGTATGATTGTTATCGGGCTGTAACTTTAACTGTAGCCAAGCCTGGGAGTGGACTGGGCAACAAGCTAGGTTGACATCATCTTACTGAAATGGGAGCACTCTAATCAATCCATGGGCTTAAAGAAAAGCTCACTTCATGCAGAGGTGGAACAAGGAAGTCCCAAAGTTTTCTACCACAGAGCAGTGGCTAAGATTTTAACAGACTCTTCATTAAGATGCACAACATATTCCTCTCAACTTCTATCACTATATAAACTCTCAATGTTGTGTGTGTGTGTGTGTGTGCACGTGTATATATCAGAATCCAAGGGGCTGGGGCAGAAGAGGGCAATCTGGGTAAGTCCCCTAAGAGATGCCAATAGATTCTCCAGTCTTCTGCCTGTTGGTGAGAAATACTGTTCTATGCAAAGGTCACAGTACTTTTAGCTACTGACTCAGCCATTAAAGGGGCTTCCCCGTGGCTCAGACGGTAAAGAATGTGCCTGCAATGCAGGAGATCTAGATTCGATCCCTGGGGCAGGAAGATCCCAAGGAGAAGGGAATGGTTCAGCCATTAAAACCCACAAATCTCAACAGACTCCCATAAGACGCATAACATAAAAAATACAATATTCTGTGATCCATCCATTAGAAAGCAGTAGTTAAATATATTCTTGAATAATTTTCAATTGACTTTTTAGGTTAGCAAAAAATCAATTAAGTATGTGCTAAAAATTACTCTGGTTTTTAAAATGCTGACCTAAGGTCATTTTATTTCTGGTGTAAATCAAAGAACAAAAAGTCAAACTGAGTAAAAAATTACACGGACACAATGCATTCTGCACATCTGTAGATCTTGCAATTACATGGTTGTCCCTACTGTTCCTATCTGAATAAAGATGACTTGACTGTGATAAAAAAAGAGACAGTATTGAACAACACTTCAGGAGGTCTCATTTCAGCCTTGAAGTAACTGCACAATTTATCCTCATATATCAAAATAAGGAGAAAGCAATAACTCTCCCCTCAGAGTTGGCAATCAAAATTTTCTGATGAAAAAATGAGATAAAGGGTGCCTAAGATACTCTCACAATAGCCAGCTGATTAGATAAGCAGTTGAATGTTTAATACCTTGGCATTTAACAACATGAAGAGGACATGGTCAGGAGTTGCCTGGGCTCGCCACTGTAAAATCTCCGCCAGAAACTGGTGCTGAAATCATAAGGCAGAAAAAAAGACTCAAGGTCAGCAACTTTTAAAAAGCTGGACAATGCATCTCCCATCTGTTACCTGAAGCCTAGGTTCTGTCCTTGACTTGTCTGTAAAAGTCAACATTTCTGGAACACTTACCTTCCTCACTAAATCATTCTCTTCAATTTGCCCGAGATCCCTTCCTGCAGCTTGTGCTATGCGTTTTCCTGCAACCAGATTCCCAACCATCACAGAAGCAGGGCCTACACCTGCAAGTTAAGAGCAAAAATCAAGTCTCTGGAGATGAGAATTCAAGCAATGTTGCACCTTCCCCCCACAAGCATTTCCAGATTGACCAAAGCTGATTCAAATGTTCATTCAACCACACTGACTGAGCACCCCTCTAGGCACTGCGATACGGGAGCAAACAAGGCAGCTTGTATTCTAGCAGGAAAGGCAACCAATAAATACACACACACATAAATAATGTCGGGTGGCAGGAAGTGCCAGAAAACAGGACTGTGGGACAGACAGCGGGGGGTACTGGGGGCGGAGGGAGGGACAGAGTACAGAGGGGAGTTTTCACTCTCAGGAGGTGATGGTTGGTTGCATTGGTTCCTATTGATAAAGAATTTTTATCTGCTCCAATCACAGATAAAACCCTAACAAGCAGGCTTAACAGTAATGAATATCTGTTCTGAAAAGAAATCTGCCATCTATGAGGACTGAAAGTAAGTTCATCAGGAATATCAGAAGGACTTTAAGTGAGTAAAGAAATCCAGAGTGTGGGACACCGCACAGGACAATTGGTCTGGATTCTTCAAAAATATTTGTGTCTTGAAGACAAAAGAGGTTTGGGAGCTTTTAAAAAGTTAAAGGAAGGACATGAAAGCCAAAAGCAATGTGTGACCCTGACTGGATACTGAGTTAAAAAAAAAAAAATCAGCTATATAAACAAGGGGAGATAAATGAATATAGGCTGGATATTATTAAATGATAGCATTATATTAATGCTAAGTTTCTTAACAGGATAATGGCATTGTGGCTGATTAGGAAAATTCTAGAAGAATGTTTCTGTTCTCTAGAGCAGAGGTCCGCAGCCTCCAGAATCTAATGCCTGATAATCTGAAGTGCAGCTGATGTAAATAATAACAGAAATAAAGTGCACAATAAATGTAATGCACTTGAATCATCCCCAAACCATCCCCCCCACCACCCCTGGTCTGTGGAAAAATTGTCTTCCATGAAACATTGTCTCCCTGGTGCCAAAAAGGTTGGGGACTGCTGCTCTAGAGATAACACAGTTGAAATATGTGGGGGTGAAGTGTCATGATGTCAGAAATTTACTTTCAAAGGGTTCAGTTTAAGAAAAACAACAATTACTGAATTTAGGGGAATGTGTAAGGGTGTTCATTACAGTATTCTTTTAACTTTCCCACAGGCGTGACACTTGGGGGAAAAAAGTAAAAACTCCCTTTCTCAAGAGAAAAAGAGAAAATTTGCCCCTTCTCAGTAACGCTAAGGCACTGTATGCCTTTCTTGATGGTCACTTAAAGACTAAGATTCTAATGTTTCAAACTAAGAAGATGGCTAAAACTTAACAAAACTTATTGCCAGCTGAGTTCTGAATAATGCTGATCTTATGCTTGGATTCATATTAAATAATGTTTATTGCCAAAATATGTTGATTATGAATGTACTGAATGAAACAGCTGGGACAAAAACTACTTAAATCATAGAAACACTTTAAAATATTTGGGGAAGTTGGGTAGAGAGAATAAGGGAACTCTTTCACTGTTTGGCAACTTTAAGTGGAATTATTCCCAAATGAAAAGTTAAAGAAAAATTTGAAAAAAAAAAAAGAAAAAAAAAAACACCACAGCTTAAAGGGTAAAGTACTCCCAATACTCTGCTGAACAGTTTTCATCTAGAAATCATCTATCCACTGAAATTTTAAGTATAATATGCAAAACTCTTTCCCAAGAGACTGTTTAATAAGTTACAGATATATCCTGTTGAAGATAGCCTTTCTATATAGGTAGGACTCAGAATGTATATGACTGTGTAAGCTGTCCAATCCTGGACTCACACTCTAAACTTAATAAAGGCGTGACATTTTTTAAAAGTGAATTTTTCAGAGTAATTTAAAATGACAAAACCAATTCAGCAGTAAATTCTTGAGGTCCTTCTGTAAATATTTCTTGAGTCCATGCACTCATATCAATGCCTTCTTACTCTCCCCACAAAATTCTGTAAATTTTCAGTGGCAAAGACTGCTGGTCATCAATTCCAATTCTATTCTCCTCTATGCCTTAAAAAACAGAACATCCAGGGACTTCCCTGGTGGTCCAGTGGCTAAGACTCTGTGCTCCCAATGAAGGGGGCCCAGGTTCAATCCCTGGTCAGGGAACTAGACCCCACATGCCACAGCTAAGAGTTTTCATGCTGCAACTATAAAAACAGGAAGGTCCAAGATCCTGTGTGCCACAACTAAGACCCTGTACAACTAAATAAAGAAAAAACAAACAAAAACCACAACCCCTGCCTTTTTGTCTTGGGGCTTTTGGTTGCACTGTGCAGCTTGCAGGATCTTAGCTTTTTGCTCAGGGACTGAACCCGGGTCTTGGCAGTGAAAGCAAGGAGTCCTAACCGCTGGACCACCAGGGAATTCCCCACAGCCCCCGGTTTTTAGTTGAGCAAATGCCTGAAATAAAGACTGTATTCTTTATTTTTTGGCTGTACCATGTGGCATGCAGGATCTTAGTTTCCTAACCTGAGATTGCACCTGAGCCCCCTGAAAAGGAAACACGGAAGGACTATGTTCTTTAATGTGGGAGGATAATATGTAAGGGTAAGTAATAAGTGCAATTTCTGGAAGATATGTTTAAAGGGGAAGGGTACTCCCTTCTTTGTTTTTTCCTCCCACCTGCTAGCTGGGATGCAGAACTGATGGCTGGAGGTCAGGAGCTTAAATGAACCCTGAGGCAGTATGCTAAGGCTGGCTGGAGAAGACTGTTTTGTTTTCTTATAAGTCTTCCTTGCTGTGATTACATGAGCAGAGTATACACCCCTCTGTTCCACTGACTTTGGGCATGGTCTGACTTGTTTTGGACAATAAAATGTTAGGAAACATGAAGCAAACAGAAGCTGTAAGTATGCTTGTATGGTCTGGCTTGGCTTCTCGCTTCTGCCATCTGCCTTGAGGAAAATACGGCCCAGCTAGCTGTTGGTTGCCTGATGAGGAGACACATGGAACAGTTCTGAACCCAACTTACAGTCTGGAGTCAAGCCAAGGCCAGCTGAGCCCAGTCAGGGTCAGCAGATCCACATTCCATGAGTGAAAACTACATGGTTCTTACATTAAACCACTGAGTTTTCGGGTTATTTGTCATGCAGCCTATCTATGACAGTAGTTAAGTGAGAACAATGCCAGCACAAGACAGGAAGCTGGATCCACAGTGACTGAGGATCTACCATCCTAGCCCTAGACTGCTTAACTCTGGATTTCTTTTACCTGAGAAAGACAAACTTCTCTCTTGTTTAAGCAGCTGTTACGCTCTTCTGAAACCTGCAGCCAAAACCAGTCCTAACACTCCCCATTCTTTATACAATAGCTTAACAGGAATTTCAATGAAATTTCTGTCACTGGGCTGCCTTAACACATTTCGATCTTCCTCTTCCCTTCCTTTGCTTTCTTACTTTACTCCCATCCATCTCCACACTCCTGTATTCTTAAAACTCCAACCTCTCACGCCATCTCCACATCATGTCTGCTCCATATATGTCTCAATTTTCAAGCCACTTTTGTCTGACCCATACGTGTTTCACTAAGATCTTAGCAGACCATCACGACAGACCGCAAAAACACAGAATCCAAACATAACGCCTTCATCAGACAGGAGGATGCTATGCCTATGGGGGCTTTTGAATAAACCTTTCATTTAGATTTCATCATTTAGTAAAATTAGGTGAAATCTGGCTAGCAAAAGCAATGTTTTAAACATCTATTAATATCATGTCTCTGAGTTGCATCTTTTAAGCATCTACTGACATAAAAGCTTTGTTAAATTCTAGATTAAATGCTATTTAAAATGGGATTTCACTCAAATGACAAATGAATGTAGGACTTCAGGATAACAGAATATATGATGGAGAAGGACTTCTATGTTTTCCAAATCTATCAGATACTGAGGCAGGAAATATGAAAATACATCTTTTTATATATTTCTTGATTAGTAATGTATAGGTTTCTTGATTCTAACTGCTTCTTTACAATATTAACTTCCATAAACTCTTATTTCCACTAGCAGAAACTAATAAATACTATATATACTTTAGCTCTATGCACACTTTTACTAAGGTAAGGTTACTTGGTGAGCCAACAATAACTTCTAGACAACCAACTGTGATACGATCTTCAACGGCCAGACCACTGAAGTAATAACTACTAATATCCTAATAAAAATATTCTAGAGTCAGAAGCTTACCTTTTATTATTGTACATCATATTTACATTTCAGCAAAAGTAGTCTTAATGGAAATATAATTAAATTTCATACTTCCCTTTGTCTTCCTAATCCTCCACTTTTATGTCCTCTTCTCAACATGTTTGTACACATACTGATGTACATGGTGTGTTTCTGAATGTGTGTGTGAGTGTGTATGCAAGTGTGTGTGGTAACAGTGGGAACTGTCAAGACCAGATTTTGGCTCTCATGTGTTTCCAGGCATACAAGAAACTAGAAGCTCTTGTTAACTTCTCATTTAAAATGAAAAAGCATCAATAAAGCTTTCTGAGAGCTTCATGTTGGATTAAATAGATATTTTAACAGGACTGACCATCCATCAATTACTCCTGCCTTCAGTCTCCTTCTCATTAGCCCCCTAGGTCTAACCAGCTATATGACTTTTGACATAATTCTCAACTTCTCTGAACTTTACTTTCCACAGCTGAGGACAAAGCTTTAGGATCACATTATAAAATATAAAAGTTAGCTAGTATTTAGCTTTTAGTAAACACTCCATAAATACAAGCTGTCTTATTATCAGAACCTCGCTTTACAGGACTTGCTTTGTTCTGCCTCCACCGGTGGGAATCTGATCACCCTGACCCCATGCCTTACATCAGGGAAAACGGTGGCACTCTACTGAGAATTACTCAGAAGACTGAGCCAACAGTAAACCTGGACAGGCCAGTTTACAAAAATCTCAATCCTCCATGCTTTTGGTCAGCTGATACTATTCTCATGTTACTTACTAATCTTTTTAATGTTTAACTCTAGAGAAAAAATCACACTGAAAGAATTCAGCTTCTTGAAGTTACAATTTTCATGTCACGTCTTCAAAGTCAGCATATTACCTGGTTGCTTTTGCCGTGGTTTTGGCAAATTGGTCACGCATGTATGTGGGCACATGAGGATATTGCAAGGATGTAGCGATCCCTCCAGAAAGAGCTGTTTCGTCTGAGATATGTGGATTCCTCCCAGTGGAGTTTTGGGCAGTGTATTGGCAGGCACCAGAGCAAGACAATAAACCCCCACTTGATGAATGCTATCGATTGCCTAGAAAAATACAAAGAAAAATATTCAGTTAGGTTAATTTTATAACATTTGGCATCCTCCTAACACAATCCACTATTCTACTCTGGGGTTTTTCTTTTTCTCTCGATTCTAGGTCTAGAATCTGATAGATTATTAGGATCCCATACATCTAAAGGTACCTCATCCTTCCAGTGATGGCAGTGGAGTGAAATACAATCTAAATGGACGGAGGTGGATACTGATTTCCAAGCCTCAACGTGTTCTCTCTTGAGTGATAATGTATAAAACCTACAAATTTGTTTTGGTTCTTTTAATATTTTTGATGTCCAACACAGCTCATTGAATAGAGGCAAAGTATTTCTATTATGACCACAACAGAACCCCAGGTTAGTAGGCATCCCATTTGCAAAACATCTAGGTGAGGCCACTGCACATTGAGTCCTGGAGGCCACCAGCTCCCAGGGTGCAGGGGCGCACCCCTGCTCCCAACCACACAGCTGTGCGCTCACTCAGCATCAGCCGTGCCTGCTTCTATACCTTTCATACCTGCTGTTCTTGGTACTGCTGCTCATATAATTTAATTAACTACCATATCAAATGATAAAATATGAATGCAAAACAACACGAAGAGCTATGCTTTTGAAAGACTTATTAGAGGTGAGCGCCTAACAAACTACTATTGATACTCATAGGAATGGGCAAGTTCATTCTAAAAGGCAAGTATTATATATTTTAGTTTCTTTTCAAATACTCATGCTCTAGTCTAACTTGAATGAAACCAGAAACTAAAGACAATGCATTTGGCTGTAGTTTGTGGAAGCAAACTGACCTGGAACTCAAACTGGTGTACTCGGACGCACATGCCTCCGCACTGAATGAACGCAGAGTATACACTGAATGTATATTTTGTGTTAAAATTTAACAGCTGAAGAATTTCTCATTCTTACAATTTTCTGCTTCAATCACCTTTGAAAACTAACTGATCAACTATCAATACCAGTTTCAAACATACCAGGTGAGAGGACTCTTTTTTAATTATTTCTTTTTTTTGGCATCACCATGCAGCATGTAGGATATTAATCCCCAGAACAGGAACTGAACCCCACCCCCACCCCCGAACCACCCCCTGACAGTGGAAGCATAGTGTCTTAACCACTGAACCACCAGGGAAGTCCTGAGAGGATTCTTTTGTATTACCCACAAGTCTTAATGCAGAGGAGATCCAACCTGAGAAGAAGAATGGACCAAGAGCCATAAAAGATGGATTAAGCCCTTTTATTAAGAAGGTTTAAGATGGCAAAGGAGTAAACTTAAATTGCATATTTCTCAGACTATCCCACTAACCAACAGTGATTAACTAGGAAATGGGAAGTCTGGAAGAGTTCCTAAATTTCTGGTATCTTAGAATACGAAAATGTATCATGTGTGGCCTGGATTTTCCACTGCAAGTATACCACCTGGGGACTTCCCTGGTGGTCCAGTGGTTGGGACTCTGGTTTCACGGGAGGGGGCACGAGATCAATCCCTGGTTGGGGAACTAAGATCCCACAAGCTGCATGGCCAAGAAAACAAGAACAAAAAAATACACCACCTGGTAAGTCATTTACTGACTACCTTCCTTAGGTGCTGAGTTAATTTATATCATACACAGACCTGGAATTAAACAGTCTCTGGGCTCTAACCTACAAAACATATGGTATTCTTATTGTTCTTCTATGGATCCAAGAGCCCCAAGCTGAGAAGTTACAAATAAGATAATGACCTCTTCCCAAAATGACTTTAACAAAAACTTGAATTAGTGAGATAGCACTGCATTTAATTCTTACAGTTGCTTTCCAGGGGAAAATAACAATCTCGGAAATTTGCTTCCTATCACAGGAAAAAATGCATAATTCACCACAAGAGTCTACCACTATTCCCCAAAATTCTTTCTGAATGAAACAAGTAGTGTGTTTGAAAATATGAACAGTATGAAAAAAATTCTCTTAGCAAGTCTGATTCTTTTTTTTTTTTTTAGCAAGTCTGATTGTTAATCATCTTTCAGAGACCACCCAGTCCTACTTTCTTCCCCGCTTTTTCTATCTAGTCTCACTTCAGGAGATTCTCTTTCCTTTCTCTGATTTTCTACTACAAACAGCCTATGCTCTACCAGCTGACAATTCCGAATCACAGATCCTGCAGATAGATGAATCTTACAAGTTGTCTAATGCTATCACTCATCTCATGCTTACATCATTTCTACAACTTTACTACTAGCTGCAGTAAATAAATCCAAATGCCCCAAGCAGACAAGTTACAGACACTGGGAACAACCCCAATACATATAAATTGCATGAGAAGGACAGTCCATGCTTCCTCTGGACCATCCATTCATCCAACAAATATTCTCTAACCTCTTTACTACAGATTTTGCTTATGATGACTCTTTTTATGTTAACGATAATCACCATCATCTTTGACTGAATGCAGGCACTAAATATTTCATTATCTAATTACCATATCCATTAACCTTCCAATAGCTCTGAAATACAGATAATTTTGTCCCCACTTTACAGATTGGGAAAGAAAGTGAGGTGAAGCATGTGGTCTAAAGGCATTTATGTGGTAGGGAGTAGAGTTCAAAGTATGATTCAAAGTAGAATCATTCAAAGTATGATTCTAAACAAACACCAGGCTCTCTGCATCATTCTAGCCTGATCCCTAGAAACACATCTTTTCTATTGAGCCCAAATAGTCCTCCTTCCCTAGTGGTTTATTTCACCTAGATCTCTAACTCCACAGTAAAGCTCCTTCAAAGTAAGAACAACAGCTCGTATCAGGCACCACTTGAAGCAAGTAGTAAGACTGTGGCTGCTGGCATGGGAACTAATTATGTCAAGCATGTGTTCCACATTTGGACAGTTAAAATGTTTGTGGGTAGAAAACACTCAGGCACAAAAGAGCAAAAGAACTTGCTGAGGCAAGTCAAATTCAATTGTTTTTGGCAACCCGAGCAGAAAAATATTTTGTGGTCCATAAGGAGGCATGCTATTAATGATCTGATTTTGCTAACATTACCCGGAACATATGAGTAGTTACTGGCAGGAAAAGAAGGTGGCAACATAACTCATCCACTGAAGAAAATGCTTCAGCAGTGGCTGCTGCCGCCTTTGACAGCAAAGCCAACCATCCCAACAGAGACCCCAGGTGTGCTTACCTGTAGCACACGGCTCATCCACTGGAAACTATCTTCCTCGGAAGCGTCGGGTCTTTGTTCTGCAACCACCACGATGCGCTCATCATAAAATACAGACACAGAAAACACAGCAATTCTAAGAGAGACAGATCAAACACATCAGGACTCCCTTCACAACCAGTCCTATTTGCTTTGCTCAATCGGAAATACAGAGAGGAGACATGCTCATTGCACTGCCCAGGAATGAGTAGTTTCGAAAAGAAAACGTCACAATCATTACCATCGAAACGAGGACGCAAAAAACATGTACTAAGCACCACTGTCGTGAATGTTGGGACGGAGCGATAAATAAGACAAAGTCCCTGTCTTCGTGGAGCTTGCGTGTTGGAGACAGAACAAACAAATAAATATGAAATAATGTCATGTCGTGCTATACACTGGGGGACCGAGGCAGGGCGGGGGCGGAGCAGTGTGTGGAGGTGGGCAGCGCCTCCCTGAGGAGCGGACATTGGAGCAGAGACCTGAATGAGGTGAGGACGCGAGCCACGCCGAGATCTGGAGGAAGAGGTTTCCGGGCAGAAGGAACGGAAAGCGAAAAGGTTCTGAGGTAGGAACGAGCTTGGCAGGTTTGAGGAACAGCAAGAAGGCCAGTGTGCCTGGAGCAGGGTGGTGAAGCAGAGAGTGGTGGGGAGAGGTCAGACCTGCCCGGACGGTCACAGAGGACCTGGCGGGCCAGGGGAGGGGGTGCTCTGAGTGAGGTCTCCGCTCAAACGTCCCCCTGCTAGTGAAGCATCCCGGGACACCACCTTCCCCCCATATAACCAGCAGGAACCCCCACCCCATGTGTCATTTTCGTCCCCGTCACCAGCTCACGTGGTCGTGATATCTTAACCTGCTCTTCCCCCAACGAGAATGTGAGCTTCCCAAGGGCAGAGGCATGGTCTGTGTTGTTCACTGTCACACCCCGAGCATCTAAGTGCATGCAGTTGGCAACCAATATACGCTTGTTGAATGAATATGTGAAATAATGGGAAGGCATAGGAGGGTTGAGGATGCCGGCATGCCTGACCACCTCCCTTCCTTCTTTCCTTTCACCCACACATATTTAATGAACACCGACTGCATGCGCTGCGTGCTGAGTGCTGGTGATGTGACTGTGACCAAAGACAGAATCTCACAGGAAGCTACTCCATTACAAAAAACTACACATTTCAGGAACTGGTTCTCCACTGGTTTGATCAATTTTTATTACTCCTTTAAAATCTAAGGGACATCAAGACTGCTTCAGACATATATCCATGACTGAATATTACTGCATAGGATATCATTACTCAAGTTATCTTTTCTTGCGTTATTTATATAAGCAAAGAAAAAAGGCTATCTAATTGACTTCATCCATGGAACTTGAAACTAGCACTTATGTACTATGTAAATCTCTGCATTAAAATGGTGTAAGAATTTGGAGTCAAGTAAGAGAATAAACACTTAGATGTAAAACTCCTACAGAGTAGCACCTATCTCAATTAGACTGAATGGGGTGACTTCTGTATTGAAGGAACGTAGGAAGTTCAATGTTTCAGAATTCTCCTGTCCTCAACAAACAATAATAATCAAATACTGAAATCAAAATAAAAAACTAGAATATGGTTATCTTATTCCTCTCAATTACAGCCAAAGAACCAGACATTCTAAGATAAATAATCAAAGCCTGGTTTCTATTACACTTAATAAAAAACAATCTAATCTAGAGGATTTACAGAATATAACTCACACTATAGAGATTTTTAGATTTCACCGGAAGTGCTAACATCTGAACCTTGTACTACTCACCTTCCTCTATAAACAGTCTTTATCGACTCAACGGCCAGTCCAGTAGCAACAATGTCGTCAGCATTATGTCTTCGACCACTAACCATCAGTAACCCGTCCATTTTCCCAACCACGAACACCAAGCTGCCCTGAAAGGTAACAGAGATTTATAAAATTTTAAATAGTAAAACAGACATTTTACTCCCTGCCTTGAAATAAATCTTGAAATAAAATACCATATTTTATGGATTCTAAGAAAGTGTTTGACATCTCTGAATCAGTGGCATCTTTTAATTAATGGAGTCTTAATAGTACATAAGATAACAATCCATTCATATTCTTTCTTAGGGAGGAATTTTACTTTACTTTTGGCCACACAGAGCTGCATGTGGAATCTTAGTTCCTTGACCAAGGATCAAACCCATGCCCCTTGTAGTGGAAGTGCAGAGCCTTAACCACTAGACTGCTAGGAATTCTAAAAGAAACTAGGATGCCAAATGATCACAGTTCATTTTTCCAGTCAGGGATTATGTTATTAGTTCATCACCTTGTACTTATTCATGGAATCAATGCAGAGGACTAAACTGTTAAGCCATTTAACACTGGAATTAGGGAGAGAGTAAAACAGTTTTAATGTGAGAACGAATGTCTCGATTTATAAGGGTAATGTTTCCATCTGGTAAGATTAGAAATAAGTTAATAAAGAAAGGTCTAAGGAATTGTAAGAGCCTCTCCTTTCCAATAAAATAACTGAGCTGCAGGAAGTCTGCTGTCAATGTCCTAAAAGCATCATTTGTATAAATAATTCTATTATTTATTATTTCATAAAATTTTTATCAATAATTTTCCCAGACATGTTTGCAATAAACTAACTTTTCTCATTCATTACAGAATTCCTAAATTTTTGGACCATTTAAATATACTGAATTATCTAGTAATCATCTCCACTTGAATGTCACTCATTGATTCACTAAGTACAATGTAGTGCCACACACTGATGAGGCTATGTAAGACATAATCTCTAGTCTCAAGAAGCTACTGGTCCATCCTTCTGTCATCCCAGAAGACAAAAGAGAATCAGCCATTGCCAGTGCAATCTGAAAGTGGACGTAAATAAAGAGAGTAAGATAGTCACTGCTAATCCCCCAACATCTGTTTCTCCATTTCTTTCATAGCAATAGGATTTCTAGCTGGGCATGGCTAACCTAAATAAAGACTGCATTTCAGCCTCCTTTGCAGCTAGGTTTGGCCAGGTGACTAGTTCAGAACAATGATATATAAGGAGAAGTGTTGCTCAGCAGCTTCAGGGAATCTCCCTTAAGAGAGAGTAGGACCATCCTGTTTTATGCAATGCAGATGTGATGGCTGGAGCTCCATCTTAGACCTCAGTAGTGGAACAGAAGCTAAAAGGAGCTCGGTTTTTGAGAATTTCTTGGTGCTAAGTGAGTATGTCAAGACAGTAGGTGTAGATGTCTCTTTCTGGGAGAGTGATTCTCTTAGAGCTATGTCCTCACCCCCACCAACCACCTATTAATGGTATGGAGGAAATAAAATAAAATTAGATCTTTTCTTATATAACTTGAATTGTTAAAATGAGAAAAAGAGCGTATGGAGGTAATTAAGAGATGGGGGGAGATATGTTGGCTCAAAATAAAATCCAGACTTTCCATTATTTTATAACGCCCTCCATGCTCTGGCTTTCTGCCTTTCTCACCAGCTCATGAAGCTAACAGTAAGTTCTTTGAGAATAGGTTTTGTATCCTAATTGTCTCTGTAAACCTAGGACCTGTAAATTCTATTTGCTGAAAAACAAATTATTTTCTTTCAAAGAATGTTCTGTTACACCTGAGGCAGTACTGACAAAACTATATGAAAATGATTTGTACACTATTATGGTTTCCATTTAATGTGGAAGGGAAATTTTTCAGCACTCTTCTTACTTAAATATATTAATCAAATCAAAGCAATGTAGCAAGAGTAAGTGAAAAGAGTTTTGAAAGTAAAAAATAATGTTTTGGTTTGAAGGAATAAAATGAATTTGGGTAATGGAAGCAATAAACATTACTCATTTTATGACACTTTTACAGAAACTGCTCTAAATATAAGTTAAGTGACCCTGGAATACTCTTGGACTAATCAGAATTTGTTCTGTGAACTAAAGTACAAATATTTGGATCAGGTGCACCAAAATAAACATGAAAGCATCACTTACTGGTCCCACAAACCCCAGCAATCCCGACCGGATGAATGGTACATCTCCAACAGGAGAGCCGGCAGAATTCACTGGAATCACCTAAAAGGTAGAAGAAAGTGAAAATGTTAGCTTAAAAAAAAAAAAGAAGCATTTAATTTTTTAAATGTCTTAAAAAAAATTTTAAACAGTAATACATGCTTGTTGAAAACTAAAATTATATACATAGTGAACCCAGGAATCCCACCCCCTTAAGAGATAACAAACATTTATAATTTGTTGTTTATCTCTCTAGACTTTTTAAGATTCACAGATTAATATATTGAGATTTTTAAAAAGGAATCATAATACACACTTTTGTAACTTGCTTTTTTCAAATATGTTTTACATAGTGTATGTATTCTGGATCCCTTTTCAAGTTGGTAATAGTTAATCTATCTCCCTTTGTACAAGAAATTCTATAATACACCATCACATTGGTGATGACATAACATAGCATGTGGAGTCAGATAAAAATTCAATATCTGGCTTTGCCATTTACTAGTAATGTGGGTCTTGAGGAGGTTCCTACATTTCTCTAAACCTCAGTTTCTTTGGCTATAAAATGGAACTCCCAATGCCTCTCACAAGCTTAGGGTAAAGATCAAGGGAATGTAAACAGATTTGCAGACATAAGCACAATGCCTGGCCCTGAGTCTACTCAAGAAACCATCAGAATTAGGACTATTAGAATGTAACCAGTCTTTCTGGCTAGGTAGGTCATTCTAATTTTTCACTGTTACTAACAGTGCTTTATTGATTACTGTTGTACATATTTCTGTGCATTTGTACAAAAGGCATCAGTCTTTTCAATTTTAACAGGCTGTCCTACAAAATTATTATAGTAATTTACACTCTACCAATATCATATTAGAATGCTTTCCCTATACTTTGGTTAATGTATGTTAACAATTTTTCTAAACTTTGCCAATCTGGAAGGCAAAAAAAAGAAATCCCACTGTTACTTTAACTGCATTTCTTTATTACTAACACAGATGAATTTCTTTTCCTTTGCTTATCAGCCATTTGTATTTCTTTAGCAAATAGCCTAGTCAGGTCTCCTGTCTACTTTTTCTATTTGACTGGATTTTTCCCTTTAATTTTTAAGATTTCTTTTTTTTATACAGGGAATAACTGTAATAAGACCTAACATTTATTAAATGCTTATCATGTGCCAGGCACAGGTGTAAATACTTTAGAAATAATCAAGAAAACCCTGTGAGACAGAATATTTTCATTTTGCAGATGAGAAAGTGAGGCATGGAGAGTTTCATTTGCCTCATATCAATTAGTAAGTGATGACAGTGTAAAATTAGTTCTTTGTATTCACATGTGTTACAAAGTTTTTCTCACCAAAGCTTTTTTTTTTCTTGGCCACACCACGTAGCTTGGGAGATCTTAGTTCCCTGACTAGGAATTGAACCCAGCTCTCCACAGTGAAAGGGAGGTGTCCTAACCACTGGACCACCAGGGAATTCCCTACCAGTAGTTTATTTCTAAAATTCACTTTTATCTTCTATCCAGCCATTTTTAGATCTTTTTCTAGTGAAGTATTAACCACACTGGAAAATTCTCATAGGGTTTAAATGTAAAAATCCAGTAATAAAAATATTAGAAAAATTTTAATCTGCAAAAATCAATACAATAGTTTTCTTCTTTTTTGGTTATGATTTTTATTCCACTTCACTGTCATTAAATTCCTACTGCAGATTTAAAAATTTCTTCATCACTATGGACCTAGAAGCTAAGTAATAAATCTGAAAATTTTGGCTAGGCACTTGCCATCATAGGGGAATGTATTAAAATATTATTAGTAACTTCAAACACTGCTTGAGAATCTTATTTATATAAGGAAAGTGCAATGAAGAAAAACTCAGATGGAAACATATGTAGTCCAAGCACTTGAGAGAGAAATAAGGTGAGACTGGAATTAGTAAAATGTATATACCCTTAGCAAAGATAGTCGCCTGTGAAAATAAACCAAGAGAATGGCAGTGAGCATGTGCTTTAAGAGTCTATAAATTGGTCACAACTTGTTTTTTGCTTTGTTTTCTTTTTCTGTTATTGCTGTGGTCACAACTTTTGAAGGTAGGCCAAGAATGTAGTAGTGATGACGATGATGATGGTAATAAAAGATGGCATTAAATTTAATTTAGTAATAAATTACTTAAAATAATTTACAAATATTTATTTAATAATTTCTATCATATCATTTTAGGCTGTGTAAACATAGATGATAGAACCGTTTTCAGTCACCACACATAAAGATAACATTCTCCTGCCATTTACACCTCTTATTACATAATTACATGTGCTGATTTTTATATGGGATGGCACAGATGTGCCATACCATACTGAGACTAAGAACCACTTGTCTGGATTAACAGAAAAGTGAAAGTGTTAGTCACTCAGTCGTGTCTGACTCTTTGCAACCCCATGGACAGTACCCTGCCAGGCTCCTCTGTCCATGGAATTCTCCAGGCAAGAATACTGGAGTGGGTTGCCATTCCCTTCTCCAGAGGATCTTCCTAACCCAGAGATCGAACCTGAGTCTCCTGCATTGCAGACGGATTCTTTACCATCTGAGCCATCAGGGAAGCCCAAAAGGGAAGCTAAAAGAACTGAAAACTGGCAATGGTCATATAAGCCCTGTTTAATGTGAAGGGAACATGGCCCACAAACTGGAGTTCTCTGTTCCCTAAAAGGGAGCCTGAGGCAGGTTAATCCCAGTTAGGAAATACAGACAATTAATCATGCCTGTTCTGATTTCCAGGCTCACCAGGCAGACTTTCATTACAATTTGGCTTCACATGCAGAACTGCCTGCAGGAAAATGATGTGCTAGTTTCACTGAAAAATGAGCTATTTGAGGAGTTTTGGGTTTTCCTGACGTACCACAAGCATGGAAAATAGTGCCAGACACACAGAAGGCACTCAATAAATATTTCTCTCACTGAAAGACTGAATAACCAGAGCAGTCTGCCCCTGTGACAGACCAGGTTTTCATTTTTCATTAGCAAGCTGGCATTCCAGTTTACATCCATCTATTTTTTTGTAATTAATTTTTATTGGAGCATATTTGCTTTAATACATCAGTCTTTACAAGCTTGGCTATCCTGAGTCTATTCTTGAAAGATGAATCCATTCTCACTGCACTCTCAGAATTAAACCTTCGGGCTTACAGGACTTTCTTGGTAGTCCAGTGGTTAAGAATCCGCCTGCCAATGAAGGGGACATGAGTTTGATCCCTGGTTCGGGAAGATTCTACACGCCATTCGAAGCCCGTGAGTTGCAATTACTGAGCCCATGCACATTTTCCCCATGAAACTTGAACGTCAAGTACCTCAAATGTGTTTTTGGTCACCCCAGCAAGCCCAAAGTACATCATGCCCCCCGTCCTGGAGCTGACACAGATTTCTCCAATTTCATCTGTTTTGCAGAGTTGAGGAGGTCCATCGGGCTTCACAATGCACATCATCCCTAGGGTACAGAAAACAGTCAAGGGACAGCCTGGAAAACCTTCAGAAAAACAGCCTCATCCTAATGAACCCAGGAAAGTTTCCCATTTATTGAGCAGCATTAAGTTAGCATACCAAACAGGAATGCTAGAAAGAGACCTGACACTGTATAGGTATATCTGAAATTTTCATCTTTTGGTCCTGAAGGTAATTTTTTAAATTCAGCAAACAAAACATATAATAGATGCAGACTGAAGCTTTTAAAGACTGACATTAAAAATGACTGCAAAGTCTGAAGAAACGGGTTAAATTAGTTTACCCTTACACAGATCAAACTCAAAAACACACAGGAAGCAAAGCACCCTAACCTTCAGTCAGCCCAACATCTTGGTAACTACAGTGAAAACCAGACCACTTCAGTATCACTCAAACGTTTGGCTATCCATGTGAATAACTGTGACTGAAACATTCACAATTAAATCACGCAATTCTGCTGGAAGGTAAGACTCTGACAAAGAGACTAAGTACTAAATTTTGGATTCCTGGTTTTGGATCGCATTTCATCAGCCTGCACTATCTCTAAAGACACATCTCATGAAAAGCAAATGGCGCTCCTGAGAACTCACCCCCAGGCATCACATGGCCCACATCCTGAACCGTCAGCGCTGAATTTTTATCTTCCGTGTTGACCCGTATCACCCCATAGCTCAATCCATTCATGGAGAGAATGGCTCTTCCTGGCAAAGGGGCCCCTGGAACTCCAGGTCTGAAGACAAAGTAAACTTATAAAATTTGTCAAATTAAAAGCTATTAAGAGAAAAGTATGACTATGGAGGAAAGAAAAATTTCCTCTGGCTACCACACAAACAAAACCCCTCATTTTCTCCACCAAAAATCTGCCAAACGAATCAAATTCACACTTGCAAAGCACGGTGGGAAAAAATAAATTTTAATTGGTTGTTAAGAATATACTGGCTTGAGGACTTCCCTAGTGGTCCAGTGGTTAAGAATTCATGCTCCCAATGCAGGGGGCATAGGTTCAATCCTTGGTCAGGGAACTAGATTCCACTTGCCACAACTGAGACCTTCTGCCGCCAAATAATAAATAAATAAATTGTTTAATGAAAGAATATATTGGCCTGAGTGTACTACATGTACAGGTAGTATCCACACGTAAGCTACAATCAAGTATATTTCTTGTGTAAGATACTAAGGATTCTGGAGAGAGAAAAAGAGCTATTTTACAAATACAAGATGAGAACAGCTGAAATAAAATTTCAGTTTCCTAGTTACACTTAGGGCAATAGTAGGAATAATAAATGAGATGCTTCAAATTGCCTTACAAAGTCATTTTCATTTTCAGGCTTATGAAGCAGAAAATTAGACCTCAGCCCTTTGTCACCACCCGGCCAATTCTGCACATTTGATCAGAGCTGTAACATCTATCAAGAGCACCAACATTCTGAACGATACCTGCGGATTGCGACAGTCATGGCTTCGGCAGAAGTAGCACATGGACAGATGGCCTCAGGTTTCAGACCATGGCTTTGGAACAGACTCAGGAAGGCATCACAGGATGACACAGACCCTGAGGAGTTGAAACAGATCAACTTGAAAGCTTGAAAGTGTGATTTTCATTACTGCAGGAAACTGGTAAAGAACAGAAAGCTGACACATTTGTACATCATTTGTGTGAGTGTATGCTCAGTTGTGCCCAACTCTCTGTGACCTACATGGACTGTAGCCCACGAGGACCCTCTGTCCATGAGATTTTTTCCAGGCAAGAATACTGGAGTGGGTTGCCATTCACTTCTCCAGGGGATCTTCCCGACCCAGGGATCGAAACTGCATTTCCTGTGTCTTCTGCATTGGCAGGCGGATTCTTTACCACTGAGCCACCTGGCAAGCCATTAATTCTGTGCAAGTATTTTACTGTGTCTCAGAGGTGGTTGACAGGTTTCAAGGACAAACAAATGCTTGTCCAGCCCATGAAAGGTCACTGACACTATTTAAAGTTACAGCATGGAATATGGCTGCTCCTACTGAACTGCCCAATCAATAGCAGAGGTGTACTGCAGGCAACAGGCAGCTGGTTTGGAAGCAAGCACGTCTTCCTGAATCCACTACTGCATTGTAGCCAGTGCATTACTAATATTCTGGCTTAGCTCCATCCTTTTCATGTACCCGCTAACTCGTTTCTTATTAAGGTTGGTCCCAGGTTTGTGTTTTATACCAGGATGATCATTGTGACTGCTGACAGAAGTTCACTGGTGACAAAGAACACAGTAGTGTCTGACGCACTACCTGATTCTACCCTATGGAGGCTCAGGGTGTCTGTGCTTGTTGGGAAAAGCAGGCAACACAGTAAGGTCTCTAAAGCTTCTGCAAACTCTTCCGATTTGCTGACAGGGAATTTACATAAAGTCCAGACACCTGGTTATAATAAGTTATCTCCTCATTGCTCTTTTCAGTTACATGGCAGAGAAAGGATCTAAGTGAGTGAGCACAGAGTGCTTTTAAAAGCTTATAGATCCATCAAATGATGAATGACTACATGAAATGTAATATATCTATACAAAGGAATATTATATGGCAATATAAAGGAATAAAGTCCAGACATAGGCTACAACACGGAGGGACCTTGAAAATATGCTAAGTGAAAGGAGTTGGTCAGAAAAAACTACATATAGCATGACTACATCTATGTGAAATGTCCAGAATAGGTAAATTTATAGAGACAAGGAGTAGATTAGCAATTGCCTGGGGCTAAGGGACAGAGGATGGGAAATGGGAAATGACAACTAATGGGTATGGGGTTTCTTTTGGGGATGATGATGTTCTAAATTCAGGTCAGTGGTGATAGTGTTATAACTCTATGAACATGCTAAAACCACTGAACTGTATTTTAAATGGGTGAGTTTTTTTAAAAAAAAATAAATGGGTGAGTTTTATGATATGTGAATTCCCTCTCAATACAGATGTTTAAGAACAAAAAAACTGCTTATGGAAAGGGGACGAAAACCTCAACCTACCAAAGGAAAAGATATTCCCAGATTGACACTCCAGAAGTACTCACAGGGATTAGCTCCATCCGTCACAATCAACATTCGGAGGGAACTCAAGCTCACATCTCTTTGGTCCCGATGAGCCATCATAGCCCAGTGCAAGTCTCGGCATTTCACTAAAGCCACCTTGGCTATAAATGCAAAAGGGGTAAAGTTAACACACATATGCTAAATTTGGTAGACATTAATATGCTACAGTAAAAACATTTTCATTTATTTTAGGAATCATGAATTTCACTTAAGAGAAAATAAGAAAGGTCTCAAAGAAATGGTGCCAGGTACTCTGAGGCAGCAGTGACCGACGGACACATGACTGCCTTGCTCACAGAGACCTACAGATGGGCCTCATATCCAAGCCAAGGAAGGATCGAGCACCAGAGCATCCAACAAATCTAATTCACCTTGCTCACGGAGACCTACAGATAGGCCTCGTATCCAAGCCAAGGAAGGATCGAGCACCAGAGCATCCAATAAATCTAATTCAGGCCCAGATTCACACACAGTCATCTCAGTTCTTCAGAAAGGACACCAACTGAGATAAATTAGACAACGTATCTAATCTTACAGTAACCAAATTCTAAAATCTGTTAAGGTACCAAGGCATAGAGGTATGTCTCTAGAAGACCAACTTGAAAAGCCCTGAAATGTCAAACAGTCACATAATTAAAGCTTAGATGCTATGTGTAACTACCTTTGTGAGCATGTACTCTTTGGACCCAAGAGAGAGGGCAAGTCTTCATAACAGAGTAGGGTACACTAATTGTATGCATCTTATTCATTACATTCTGAAAAGCAAAGAAAGATAAAAAGTAATCAATATCTAATACACACTTAGCACTTTAAAACTGAATTGATACTCTGTTAACAATTTTAACCATATAATACTCAAACACTAATGCTCTTTATTTTTAAAGTTTTATTTTTTTTAATTTTTAAAAATTTTTAAATTTAAACAAATTTTTTAATTTTTAAAAAATTTTTTATTTTTTTTAAATGCTCTTTAAAAAATAATCTAAAATATTAACTATAAGGTTGAAGCCTCCTTTGCTACCTATTCTCAAACCTGATTCCCTCCTCTCCTCCTCAGAGATAATCACTGTTAAGAATCTGCCATGGATCCTTCCATTCCTTTTTACAAGTATGTATATGTATATTCTTCCCCACAGAAATATAGAAGTACTTTTAACATGAAAGGCATCATACTATACATGTATCTGCCACTTGCCTTTTTTCACTTAAATTGTGCTAGAGCTAAATCTATGTATATTTGTGTAAGTGTTATTTGCTCAGTTGTGTCTGACTCTGTGACCCCATGGAGCCTGCCAGGCTCCTCCATCCATAGGATTCTCTAGGCAAGAATACTGGAGTGGGTTGTCATTTCCTTCTCCAAAGGGTCTTCCCAACCTTGGGATCAAATCTGGGTCTCCTGCATTGCAGGCAGATTCTTCACCGTCTGAGCCACTAGGGAAGCCCGAAACATATGAAATCTATCTGTATCAGTGTAAGAGATCTATTTATTTTTTTTTTACTCGCTGCATAGTATTTCATAGTATGACTACACCAAATTTATTTAGGTATCTCCCTATTGTTGACAAACTTTTTGCAATCACAAACAACGTTTCAAGGAATATATTTATACTCATTTCCCTAGCACGTGGGCAAGTGTTTCTCTAGGGTAGGTACAGAAAAGTTGTACCACTGAGTCACAGGATGTGTGCTTTTTTTTTTTTTAATTTATTTTTTTTCCCATTTATTTTTATTAGTTGGAGGGGATGTGTGCTTTTTAAACTGCCCTCCAACCCTCTAAGTACCTTCCTTCAACATGCTTATGCAAGCATAAGCACATATTACATACCACAAAGGGCTGGGTCTTCCAAAGCAAGATATCAAAGTCTACCTGTCACTTACAGGAGATCCTGCCCAGACCTGTTAGGTATTTGGGTAGATAAAACTGAACAACGTGAGAGGGTCATGCGATTTGGTGTCTCTCCTGCCGAACACATCCAGGACTCTGGTCCCCAAAGAGATCCAGCCTGACAGAGTAACTAAATCTTGCTACTCAGACTGGCCATTCTGTGTACCACTTAAGTGGTCCAAAGATACCAAAATACCACTGCAAACCTCTTTTTCCTCCCTCCCCCAAGTTTCTAGCTATGGTGACAAACTTGGATTTCAGAGGAAGAATGGCGTTTATAACTAATTCTTCACACATGTCTCTATCTTGCTCTGTGTATCACAGAGAGAAGATTCTCTCTAACTCCCCACAAGGGTTTCTTAAGTTTTGATTTAAAAAAAAAAAAAAATGGGAATGAGAAGGACTTCAGAGAAGAGCCAGAAAGCATGTATGGCTCAAGGAATAAGGCTTTTACTAATCTGAGGGATCCTGGGAGAAAAGGGAAACACTCTTCTTCCCTGGGCTTCGTTTCCTACTCTTTCTCAGTCTCCTGCAATGTGTGAGGAAGTTGGACAAGATACTCTCAAAGGTCCTGAGGGTCCTGTATCTCTTCTCTCCTCCCTCCTAATCAGAATGCTCCATAAGAAACTTTTCCCACTTGAAATGCACCCCTCCCCCCATTTTCACCCTCCCAAAAATCTCTGTATGACTCTATCTTACTCATTTCTCAGTCCAATTCAACTGTTACCTCTTTTATAAAAATTGAGGCCAGAGCTGGGAGGAAGTCACCTTTTTCTAACTTCCTTAGTATGGTACCATTCCTCTACTGTGGAAAGTAGCCTGACCTATCTTGTTTACAATATTCTTTCATTGCAGCATGGACTCATTCAAGCATTCTGTCCAATGGAAAGTTAGATATTATTAACCACAGCTTCAAAGTTCTAGATATATTTTAGGTAATCTGACTTCAGAAAAGAGAAGAGGTAGCTCAAAGAGAGTTCTTTGAAAAACACATAGTCACAGATACAGTATTTTAAGCTTTGAGCTATCATAGTAGATATTTTAAAAATTCTGGATCCTAAGTTCCGCTACATATTATTATGTGAAAGGGTATGACCAACCACACAATGGAGAAAAAACAGAATTACATTCTCCTTTAAAAAAAAAAATTACCATTCATATCACAAAATTAAATTCCCCTGGAAAATACTACTGATCTTTTGGCAGCTTAAATTTCATACAAATACCGTGAGATGCTGTGGTTACATAGTACACACAATGATCTGAATCATAAGTACAATAAAGCTCTTGATTCTGTGTAGCTTACCGCAAACATGCCATGCCACAGCCCAGCATCTTTCTTAAAGTCTAGAACATTTACTACTGTTTCTCCTGTAACAGGAAAAAAACATAAGGAAATCATCTTTAGTTTAAGTAGCAAAATTCTGTCATTTGCCTCTATTTAACAACCGACTTGGTACTTTTAAAAAACCACTAAAAGCTCTCAGGGTCTTCTGATCACATGGGGGTCTCCTCAAACTGGCTGGGGAAGTGATCATAGGGTGACGTGGTCACAGATGACACAATGAATTTGGAATTCCTTGACTTAGGCACAGTCTTTGAGATAATGATTTTTTCCTAATTATGTAAGGATCACATGTTTGTTTCAGAAGTTTCACAAGCATATGTAGAAAATTATACTTCTTAGAGAAAATAAAAAATGGTGGTATATGTATAAATCTATATATCGTATCTACATACATGCACATACGCTTCTAAGCTTATACACTTGTATATAGATATCTGACAACAAAATTGGCATATACTACTCCGTATCTGATTTGTTTCCACTTAATGATATACTGAAACAATCTTTAAGAACCTGAGTTTTGAAACCTCAGATTAATACCCCATATATGAATATATGATAATTCAATCAACTCCTTTTGATATTTTGATTGATTTTATTACATATATATATTTTTTAACCAAACAAGAATGTGGCTGTATAATGCTGCCATAAGGAGCATGTATTAACTTGTTTCATTCTATGAAAGAAAAATAAAACACTAAAAGAATTAATATTGTGAAGAACATTCTAAGGGAAATCATCATTATGCAATATCTATCAACACATCCAAAATCCAACAATCCAGAATACATTTTGTGTTTTAATATGTGCTTTTTGGTAGCAGAATTTCTTTGATTCTAACTCCAAACATACAGCTGGTGACAGCTCTATATGCATGGGGAGATGAAGGTACCTGACATTCCACAGCCAATAAACACATGGATTTAATTAGCTCTCTATTTTTGCACTCTAGAAATCATGCTTTACATATTTGGTTTGCCCAGGATTTTCGATCCTTTAAATTACAGCATATTTGTGAAAAAGAAGAAAGCAAAAGCGAGCCAAGAATGTGTCTTAGAACATTTCCCTCTGAATGCGGTCATTAACTGGAGTCCAGTCACCGGGCAGAGGGCTCACAGTCACAGAGATCTGAGCTCACAGTGCAGGCAGTCATGGGGTGAAGTCTGACCTTCAGAATAATTGCAGGCCTGGGACAGAGCTTGGCAGTGAGACAGCATTGCAAGGCGGGACACTGTAACTCCCATTACACTCCCTTCTTTGCTTGTTTTATACTAGGAGAAAAAAACCACAGAAAACAAAAACACAAGAAACAATAAAATGGGTTATTTCAAATGACAAAACTAGAATCCATAAATGAAACCCAGAAAAACCATGACAATGGGCTGAATTTAACACTTCATATAAATATCTGAGGCTATGCAACTGGGCCCCAAACTTCAATCACACACAGACAGGACTAGGGAATGACAAAGCATAACAAAAGTAAGTGTGAAAAATTCTTCAAAGTTTAATTAGTCATCAGTGTGAACTGGCTGCTAAAGATGCTGAAACAAACAGTGACCCGGGCTGCCTTAACAGAAGCACAGCATCAAATACACAGCAAGCAGAGCCAAAGGTGCGGAAGTCTATCAGCAGCTCCTCGTGCGGAGGGGAGACTGGGAAACGGCCTGTTCACGCCTCCAGACCAATCAGCAGTAATTTCGCTTTTACCTCGAAGCTGCTCGATACCTCCTCAAGCTGCTTTTTACCAAGATCAGTCACTTTTTATTTTATTGTTAAATCAAAAGCACATATTGCACACTTCACTGTATCAGACCTTTCTGTAATTTCTGACACCTTTCTTGACACTTTCTCCTTTCTCGGTTTTTGTGATACTCCTCTTTCCTATTCAATATTCTCTCTCTCCCTTCCCTCCACTTTCTCAGCTCATCCTTTGAATGCTGGCATTCCCTAAAAGTCCTGTTCTTCCTCCTCTTTTTTCAGGTAAAAAAAAATTTATTTATATATTTTTGGTTGCACTGGCTCTTTGCTGCTGTGCACCGGCTTTCTCTAGTTGCAGAGAGCGCGAGTTACTCTCTGGTTGCAGCGTGCGGGGCTTCTCATCACGGTGGCTTCTCCTGTTGCGGAGCACAGGCCGGAGGTGCAGAGGCTTCAGCGGTGGCAGCACACAGCCTCAGTAGTTGCGGCACGTGGGCTCAGCAGTGGTAGCTTTGGGCTTTAGCGCACAGGCTCAGTAGTTGTGGCGTATGGGTTTAGATGTTCCACAGCATGTGGAATCTTCCCAGACCAGGGATTAAACCCAGGTTCCCTGCACTGGCAAGCAGACTCTCCTCCACTGTATCACCAGGGAAGTCCTCTTTTCACATCTATCCATCAGGGTACCACACTCCTGCTGCTGCTGCTGCTAAGTCGCTTCAGTCGTGTCTGACTCTTCGCGACCCCAGGGACTGTAGCCTACCGGGCTCCTCCGTCCATGGGATTTTCTAGGCAAGAGTACTGGAGTGGGGTGCCACTTCCTTCTCCAACCACACTCCTGATGACTCTCAATTCCCCATCTCCAGCTCAGACCTCTTTCCAGAGATTCAGACTCGGAGGGTCAACTCTTCACCATGACTGACCCATAGTCCCGTGAAACCCAAAGTAACCAACACCACCCCTCTACCCCTCACCCATGAAAACTTTTCTTGCCATCACTTTTAAAAAAAATTGCACCTGTATTAGTTGCGGCACACAGGATCTTTGATCTTTGCTGTGATACGTGGAATCTCTAGTTATGGCATGCGAACTCTTAGTTGTAGCACGCAATGGGAGAGTGGAATCTTAGCCACCAGACCAGCAAGGAAGTCCCTCCTGCTGTACTTTCTATCTTAGTGAAGGATGCCATCCTCTCTCCAGTTGCCCAAGTCGGAAACCTGCGTGTCTTTCTTGCCTCCTCCCTCTCCAGAGTCAGTCACCAAGTCCTGCCCCTTCTATTTCCTTGCTGCATCTCAGTTCCATCCATCCACTTTTCTCCATCCCCATCTCCACAAACTTGGGTTCACCTGGATAACTGTCAAAGCTCATTTCCTATCTTAACCCCACCAAACAGATACATCTTTTAACCACATATTTATTCTTACCACTCTTCTGCTGACACCACTTTGAGAGCTTCCTATTACCCACAGGACACTTGAAACTCACTAGCAATGTCCTGTGGGTAATAAGAGGGTTCCAATGAAAACTGCAAGTTCATTCAGAACAGCAGAAGCCTGGAAATGTACAGAACAGTAGTTCTACATGCTCAGAGAGCTACACAGCGGCCACATAACAAAGGGCCCTTCACCTTTTAGGAAGAACCAATAAAGCAGTCTGAGAAGGAGTGGTCAGTGAGTAGTCAGGGAAGTCACTTAACAGTTTTAAGGAGGATGAGGGGAAGAACCATGTCATCACTGAGATGATATGGATTGAGAGCTGACAGCTTAGATTGAATATTTTAATTGCTGTTTACTTGTTTGTCATTTAAACATACTCAAATCCCTTTCATCTCTGAAAGCAATCCTTCTTCCATCCAACATCACCATGTTACCTCTTCAAGTTAGTCCTCACTCTCTTCCCTTAAATTTTCTTGGCTACACTGCATGCCATATGGGATCTTAGTGCCTTGACCAGGGATCAAACCTGCCCTCGCACTGGAAGCACACAGTCTTAACCACTGGACGTCAGGGAAGTCCCTCTCTTCCCTTTCATGCAAAAGTCATTCAATCATGTCTGACTCTGTTACCCCATGGACTATAGAGTCCACTGAATTCTCCAGGCCAGAATACTGGAGTGGTTAGCCTTTCCCTTCTCCAGGGGATCTTTCCAACCCAGGGATCGAACCCAGGTCTCCCACACTGCAGGCGGATTCTTTACCAGCTGAGCAACAAGGGAAACCCGAGAATACTGGAGGGGGTAGCCTATCCCTTCTCCAGGGGATCTTCCCAACCCAGGAATCAAACCGAGGTCACCTTCATTGCAGGTGGATTCTTTACCAACTGAGCTACCAAGGAAGCCAGGGCTCAAGGTTGGGGGGATTTTTTCCCAAAATCTTTTTTTTTTCTTTATAATTTATGGATGTTTATTCATTAACTTAGCAAACAGTTGTTGAACATTTACTAACATTGCCTCAAGCAAGATGCAGAGTACTCGAGGGCACAGCTTTTAGAGTGTAACAGATGGGAATTTGAGTTCCAGCTCTGTCATTTTTGAGTCAAAGGTTTTAGACAAACGTTTGGTTGGTGACTCAAGTTAGTTTAAGTCTTAGTCTTCTTAGCTACTAAGCAGGTTTACTGACAGCCCCCCACCCCCCCACACCTCACAGGGTACTTGGGAGGACTGACTGAGATACTGCATTTAAAGCACTTGGCCTGGTGCCTAGTATGCAGTAGGACTTAATCCCTCAACTGGATTATGTCATCAATCAATCACGCAACCACAAGAACCTTCAATACCAAACGCTCCAGCCATCTGTTTCTTCTTGCTCTTTATCTGTTAAATTTGTTCTTTTCAAGCACAGCTATTTTTCCTCCTCATTTCTTCAGTCTCTCACTTCCCCCCTCACCCCTACCACTGCCACCCGCAAAGCAGCAGAGAAATACCTATGCCAGTAAATCATTTCTTAAACCTCTGAACTTCTCAAAATCTTCTGTCACTTTCTTACATGACAAGGGTCAATTTCTTTGTTGTCTTTCTCTTGAATAGGTAGTTATGCTCAAAATAACTGGGACAGAAGGGCCATTGGAAAGCATCTTATGGGGCAAAAAATAGCAAACTAACAAACCAAGGGGACCTACTAATATTAAAACTGCAAAAAGATAGTTTTAAATTTTATGGGCCCTCAACCAAAGCCAGGAAAAGCCAGAATGTATGTTCCAGACTTGGGACTTACCTCAATGTATGCTGGCTCTGTGCCAGCAGGTGAGATGAGGGGCTGCCAGTCCTTAGGTGGCTTTGAAAGGTACTTGGAATCTGTTACAACCCATTTGAGCCGGGGCCAACCTAAAACAAACCCAAAATAAAAACTGAATTGCCTAAGCCATCAGAAAAGGAATTCACAATGAATTGGTCATTTTAAATATCAAGAGATCAAATCAAGATCATTTTATAATCATGAAAATACCTCATTTAGTGTTTAGTGATAAATCACCAGACATTTATACCTTCTTTCAAAAGCACAATTGTTCCACATGCTAACACCAGGCCTTGACATTACCTCAACAACTGGGAGGTCCATTTGGCAGTGGAAGTCCACTGAGGTTAGTGGTCTATCCTCTGTCTCTACATGTAGCATTTAGTTTTAGTGAACAGAGTAGTAGCTTTTCCAACCATCAGCATAAAGGTTAAGAGTGTGGGCTGTGGAATCAGACAGATTTGGGTTCAAATCGCTGCTCTGCCACATATTAGCTGTGACTTTGGGCAAGTTACTTAACCTCTCTGTGTCTCAGTTTCCTCACCTGTAAAATGGGGATAATAATGGTACCTACTTCATAAGACTGTGAGAATTAAATAAGAAAATATGTTAAATACTTAGCTACTATTAAATTAAAACACTAATTAAAGCACTCAGCATTAGTTTTTAACTGATAATTCAGGTGCAAATATTACCAACCTTTAAATTGTACGATTTCTCCATTCTGAGTTTTTGGCAATCCCTTTAGACAAACCTCACTGGTAAGAGCTAAGGCAATACCACAGCTTCCTAGCAAGAAGCCAATCTGCTGCCCCCCAGCATCCTGTGGAGAAAAGATAATGAACATGGTAGGGGAGCGAACGTGAGCACACCCAAGCCCAAAATCTGACACTTAGTAATGCTCTGGCACTTGTGCAATACATTCATGAAATCCCCCTGGTATCTGGCAACTGTCAAAATCCAGTGACAATATGTTCTTCCAAATAACTGCTACAGCACAATGATTTCCTGAGTGCAAACCATGTTTTATTAATCTGACACTGCTAGCGATGAATTCCACCAGCCAAATGTGGCCACTTTACTCAAAGGTCAGCAATGCTCCTTTTCTAAATTAATCTCAGGAAATGAAATAAAAGTGAATATGGTTAAGTTGTCCTGACCTAGCCATAACCCCAAATCCAAAAGGAAAGCAATTCTGGTCAGAACAAAATAAACAATGTAAATGGACACCAAATGTCCACATTTACAATGAAAGTAAATGGACAATTATACTCAAGTTCATATACTTCTTCTTATTCTATTTTAAAGGAGGTAGATTTAAGCCTTACAACAGCAGCAGAGAAATAAACCCAAAAGATAAAGCCTAAAGCATTTCCATTAAAATGTCATCTTAAAAGTATCATTATGAAACCACATAAACACTGCCAACTTAATAATTTAAGAACAACCCTATGATTTCCTGACCAAACTAAAGATACTTCCTTCTATCAACCAGAGTTTCAGGGATGCTACTCATTTTGTTTTTTATTCCTTTCAGAAAAAAAATTCTTTTCTTGTAAATCTACAGTTTCCACCATATTTGTCTTCATCATCAACTCTCAATAATAAACTGCACGAGAAAATCAGAGTCAAACAGCTCATGGAGAAATCACTTGGTTAAACTTTGACATTTGCTACATATGCTTCATTTTAGTAAGGCTGATGTGTTGCCAAAGTAAATTCTATAACCCAGAGTAGTAACACATCACTGCATCACACTTGGACTTAATAGAAATCTTAGATGTTAAGGAAAATGCTCTTACAGAAAGATTCCACCTACTATAAATTTGGATTACTTACAGTCTCTGAAGCAAAAGTGGGACTCTTATAAAAGCTAACTGTTGAAAAGTCAAGTATGTCCCCATAATTTTTAAGTGGTATATACATATAATACTATAAAAATTCTATCTTAGTTGAAAACAGGTTATTTTCATGAAACCTGAAAATATTCATAAATAAATTTTCTACAACTTCCCTGTTTTTAGAAAGTGAAGTTAAGTACTTAGGAAAATGATCAGACTGTTTTTAAGTGTTCTGTGGTGTGTGCTTAAGACACGCAGTTGTGTCCGACTCTTTGGGACCCCATGGACTGTAGCCCGCCATGCTCCTCTGTCCATGGGATTTTCCGGGCAAGAATACTGGGGTAGGCTGCCATGTCCTCCTCCACGGAATCTTCCCAATCCAGGTCTCCTGTATTGCAGGCAGATTCTTGACTGTCTGAGCAACCAGGGAAGCCCCTTTAAGTGTTGTAACTAAGTCAACTGATCCAAGAACCTTGATGCCCACCATGTTACATCAGGCTACATTCCTCTTAAATTAAGCAGTGTTACCTTTCTGGTAAGAGGTACCTCTATCGGCACTGGAATCACTTCTGCCAGGAGACACCCATAGAAAGCCACCATAAACATGACTGGATCATTGTTGGGGTAAACCAGAGCTACCTAAAAGGCATAATGACATTCAATAACAGAGCAATAAAAGCAGACTAATGCTTTCAATATCTCTAAGTAGTACATTTATATGTGACATTTATCATGAAGACAATTAGTCAAACTATTTAATAGCCTAAAGAAAATGAAGTTACTGAGAAGGATGCACAAATCTAAAAGGATCTCTGTCATTCTCATGATTATACAAGGCACAATTTAGAGACTATACTGTAATTTATCATCATCACCATAAGAAATTTTTCACTTAATGCTATTGGTGATTTAGCAATAAACAACTCACCTTAGGTAGTAAGTTAATTACTTACAAAACCTAAGGTAATTTAGTGCAGGGCTAAAGCAATAAAATAAATGTGATGAATCTCTCTAGAGAGACAAGCATATTAAAGAGTAAGTCTTATTTCTCTCAGAGATGAACCTGCAAGAATGAAAGGACTCAATTACAACCTTAAGGCAAACCTAAGATTTCTTTCTTTTTTTTTTTGAGTCAGACAGACTCAGTCGTGTCTGACTCTTGGAGACCATATGGACTGCAGCCTGCCAGGCTCCTCTGTCCATGGAATTCTCCAGGCAATGATACTGGAGTAGGTAGCCATTCCCTTCTCCAGAGGATCTTCCCGACCCAGGAATCAAACCTGGGTCTCTCGTATTGCAGGCAGATTCTTTATCATCTGAGCCACCAGGGAATTCCCAAATACTTTTTAACAAATTCACTGCATTAAATCCTTAATAATTTAACCAACAATGCAAGTGTTCTAGCAAGAAGGCATTTGGGAGTTTAAGCATCACTGGTAGAAACCTTTATGAATATAAAGTTAATTCACTTAAAAAAGGTAAACAGTGAAACCTCCATAAGATGTTCAGCCCTTTGATCTCATGTGTAATGCATCACAGGGTCAATTGACTCTCCCTAATTGCGTCAAGAGATGCAAAAACACAGAAGTCATGATCATTGCAGAGCTTGTTGCTTGATGTGGATACTCACAGATTAACATCTGAAACTTAATTATAACACTGGGCCCCTGTTTTCCCATCTCTAATTCTCTTAACTTACTCCCAAGACAAGTTTAACTGTGAACCTTCCAGAGTTCTAAAAAAAATACTAACTCCAAAAGACATTTAAACAACCCATTTCCTTTCTGCACACAAGTGTCCATGTTGTTAGGAAGACACAAAATTACTTTCTTAGGGTTCAGTGAAGATTATCAAATGCTCACATGTCACACTTATAAGTAAAAGTCTACTTTAGCTGCCCTTTGCCATGACGCAGAATTTTTAAAAGGCTAGTTTAGGAGATTCTGTAATCATGAGTCTACTAAGAAGAATTCTGTTGTGTATGCATTGGGTGTTTTATTCTATAACTCCAAATGAAAAGCAATGTTTGATGATTGGAAATATTTTTATTTATAAAGTGCAAAAAACCTCTAAATATTAAATAAAATATAATGTCATCTTCATTAAAGAGAAAGTAATGATGTAAATTTGCTCCTCCTTAGAAGTAACATAATTTTCATTCCCTGTCTACATAAAACTTCAGAGAACTTGTTTTCTAAAGTTTTATGGGGCATCAAAGAGTAACCTTGATTACTACTTTTGTTGTCCAAATATTGAAATATTCATTTACAGAAAGATTTATGTTTCTCTTTATTTTCACTAGTACCTTAAAACAGTATACTGATTAGAAGCTACACAGAAAGAGACATGCGACTATTTTTCAAACTATACATTCAAGAATTATAACCTGGGTTGGAACCAAATGATTTTCAATTTCTAAGAATAACAGTTTTATAAATTGTGCTGTTGAACATTAAAAAAAATCCAGAATGTGCATGCTAGAAAACAAAAAAACATCACCTCCCTAAAAAAAAAAACAAAAAAGACAATTACCCTATCTCCAGGTTTTAATACAGGTTCATTTTTGGTCCCCAGTTTATTAAGCAGTGTATAGGCCAACTTTAAACTTCTGCTCCACAACTTTCCTGGAAAAAGAAAAGAAAATAATTGTGTAGAAAAACACAGGTCTACTTTAATAAGAAGGCACTCAGTTCACCAGCACAATGAATAAGATATCCATTACTGGCAAATGATACATTAGACAAGCATCACCCTCCACACACAGAGAGGCCTTCCCCCAAAAAACTGCTTTACATTCACTCTAGTTTAGGAAAGCCAGTCCCGCCTGCAAGCAAAAAGGAAACCACCAAAAGCTCACTCTAGACAATATTTCATATTCTTCTCTGATGTAATCTATCTTTAGAAATAATTTGATGCGAGCTGATCACACTTAAAAGGAAGGAAACAATTTTTTATCACAAGACTGAAAATCAGACCACTTCTTTCTAAGCCTTTTCTGAAGAACCACTTACATATATGGTATTGAATACTTGAATAACTGCAAAGCAGAAGTATGACTCAAATGACTGAGTATTCCATACCACTATATTTCAGTGAAAACAGACAATAAAAATGGAAATTATGTGAAACATGCAGATATATTCACAGATGTTAAATAAACATGTAAAAATCTCACTGCTTTTTTGAAGGGTATATGGATGAGATTAATGTACAGCTCCTGAGATGAATGCTAAAAACAACTTTAGGGAAGAAAGTCTATTCTTCCCCTTTTCTTGCTCCTTTTCCCAAACACCTTAGAAATTCTTACTTTAGATTATGAAGAAACTGAAAGAAAAATCATTTTACTTTGCACAGGCATGTTAGTTTTATACACAACTCATTCAGAGAGGCATCAAAGGGGAAAACTCATGTCAATCTATACAATTCTTTAAATAAAACCATTTTTCTTCTCTAAAATAGTCTATATGGAGGTCTGTGGACAATGTACACCACTTTAGAAGGGAAAGAGGAATCTGTCTGAATAAACTAGTACAAAATTGCACAGTCCAGGTTGAATCCATTCTTCTTGTTATTTAAGAGAAAACATAATAAAAATATTTTAAAAATTTATAAAACAAAACTAAATGGAAAAGTACTGATACTTTGATCACTATAGAAGCCTGTGCCTATTATGTGCAAGTGGCAGGATGAAGTAAATGACAAAGATGTGAAAAGTAATCAACTTCAATCTTTAGATAAAACTCTTGATTTTTACCATACACCATTAATCCTGCCCAAATGTCTTCCTGAAATCCTCCCCTGGTATTTAAACATCAGTGGATCTACAAAGTCTCTTCTTTTAAGTAATAGCTGCTTGCAATAGTCACTTTAGCAAAAGAAAATATCTGGCAATAGCTATACTTAGGAGCTTAGGATCCCACTGAAATAGTTTAAAAGATCTACTAAAATACAGTGACCAGTAACCACTAGATAGCAAGATGAAAACATTACCCATGATAATCTGAAGAGCTATTAGGAGAAAAGGAAGCTGGACTCATATAAACTCACCATAAGTAAGAGTGTAAACTGGCTTCCCCGTTACGTCCAGTGCGGTCAGACAGGGGCATTTTGCCTGAGTAGTGCCCCAGCGCTGCAGGGCAGACTCCAGAGCAGGGGGCCAGTTACAGATGACTCCTAGCGGTTCTCCCTTCACAGGGGTCATCTGCCGTCCCTCAGGCTTGGGTTGGTTAGGGTCTGGCTGAGGTACTATACCAAAAAAACACCCCAACAGGTATATGAACATATGATCTGAAGTAAGTACAAATACCAGCTAACATAACTGAGGTCTCTAATCTCAAAATACTTCCCTTTACCCTTTTCTGGCTTAAACTCACTCTGAGAAAAGAGAGGACATTGTTAGAAATAGTAATCCACAAACTGGGCCATTAATTCATTTTCCCACATAACTGTAAAACCATATTTAATACATTTTAGGCAACAAATCTTGACCCTGACAAAGCAAATCCCCAGACATACAAAGAAGCACAAAACATAAATTTGCATTTAGCACTTTTACAATTTTTAGTAAATTTATTATTTTTTTGGTTGTTTTATTTTTAGTAAACTTGTTTTAAAATCTTTAGTTTGTGTTTAATGTTAGATAGTCAGGTTCTATCTACCTCACGAGGTTACGTTTAATAAAAAACCATGGAATTGTGAGTCAGGAAACCCAAGTTTACATTCACTTTTTACTAGTGTGACCTTGGGCAAAAGGAGTTACCTGAGCCTCCTTTTTCCTCATCTGTAAAATGCAAATATAATAACAGGTATACAATAGGGACCTACTGGAATCAGGGAAGATAAGGGGCATGAACGACAATGTTCCTTCCATGTCTCTACACCTCTGCGCACATCTCATATGGCCAACCCTTTGCCTCTTGGTGAACGTACACTCATCCTTCTTAGGATATACCTTCCCTGGGAAGCCGCCCGGCCATTCCTTCCTTAGTGCTTCCACACTTCACGTGAGTGCACTCTTAACAAAGCACTGAGGATACTTAAGAGCTTCTATTACTCTAGAGGGTTTTCTCCCTCTTAGACTGAGAGTTCTTTAAGGAGAAGACATGGTTCTCATTCTTCTTATTGCCTTTAGTGCCTAATATGTAATGGTTGCTTAATCGCCTTAACTAAATTGAATGGAACTTGGGGGAGAAAAAAGAAAAGCACTAGGCAATTCCCTGGTGGTCCAGTGGTTAGGACTCAGCGCTTTCACTGCCGGCGCCCCAGATTCGATCCCTGGTGGGAGAAATAATATCCCATGTAGTGTGGCAAAAAAAAAAATTTTTTAAAGCAGTAGATTTATAATAGGGTAAATTCCAGAAACTAGAGGTGAATAATATTTCACACTTTTTCACAGAGACAAAATTAAAGTCCTCTTAATTTTTTTACAATAAACAAGTATTGCTTGAACTTTAAAAAAAATCCTGTATTTTCATAGCAGGAAGGATAATTTACATATGGAACAAAAGGTCAAGTGCTCACTGAATGTCAACTCTGTATGTAAGATATGATAAACATTGAGAAGATAAATGCTGCACGTATCATTCTTTGAACAAACATTTATTGCTTCTAATAATGTCAGGTACAAATAGTACAGAGCCATGCCCTCTAGGAGCATCCAGCGTGCAGTGGGGAAGCACACTCGTACACAGAGCAAAGTACACATGGCCAGTGCATGACAGAGATACGAAGAGAAAGGGCAGAAGAGGACCATGCCTCCTAGCTTAGAGGATGAGGGCGCCCACCTGGAGGAGGTAATGCCTGGGCTGAGTCTTAAAGGAAGAGTGGGGATTAGCCAGGTGAACAGGAGATGAGAGAAGGAGCACAGAAGAGAGAATGGACGGAATGAGCAGCAAGTATTAGAAGGGCAAGTGAAAGATGAAATGAAATGCATGTTAAAGCTCAGTTTAATGACAGATTGGGGAAAACTTAAAATGTCTTCACTCATTTTTCTACTGATACAAAATTAACAGTTTCACTTTCCAACTCACCACCCTAGGTAAATAACGTTTGCATATTCCCAGACCCTAAACCATCTAACTATAAAAATAAACATGGGTGATTCTAAATAAATAGTTTTGTTCTTACAGACAAACTGTATATATGGTAAGCATAGTTCTGGTCATAAAAGTCCATACATTATTGCCATCCATTAGGCCTCACTGCAGACCCTGGGGCATACTCTTCCAGACTTCCAAAGACATACAGGTATTTTTTCTCTTCCAAAGATAATTGTCATTCAAATGAAAAATCATTGCCTATTTAACATTAGTGGGAAGCTGTTAGCTCTATTCGGCCAATAAATGTTGCTCAAGTATGATTCCTGTTAGACTTTGACTTTCATTTGCCTTCTGAACACACAGTACTAAAAAGACTGAAGAGGCTATTACTGACATAGACACTTGAAAATTCAGTTCATCAAGAAAGATGACCATAGTTCAGTGAGTTTAGTGACTCCAAAAGAAAGAGAAATTCATCTTAAGCTCATACATTATGTTGCTTGGTGCTTTCTGCTGCACCAAATGGGTTAAGACTGGGTTGAGTCTACTAACAGGCTTAGTTCCGTTAAGGTCTGATGCGATCAAAGTCTGTTCTTAGTCTCAGGACATAAAAATGGACTGCAAAGCGACCAAGGCTCAGTTCTTCAGACAAAGGCTGTTTTTAGATAGATCTATTCATCACCCACCTTTAATAACTATTAATATCAAATGGCCACTTTCTATGCCCCCACATAGTCCCTTCCCAATCCTTCTATTAAATTCTAGATTCATTTTATCCCTAAATATTTTTTAAATTATTGAGTGAATAAATCACTCATCACTTTCTCTAGGGAGCTTTCCCCAACCATACAGATGAGACCGATTTCTTCCTTTCTCCAAGCTGTCAGTACCAGTTGATACATACTTATTGACTAAACTCAGTTTTCGACTGTAGTGTATGTTTTGTCTAAACTGGAAACAACATGAAGGAAGTGACTATATTTTTATGAACCTTTTCCACCATCCACCACGTTAAAACAGATCTACATATGTACTGACTGACTGATTTAACAAAAATGATTGGGTTATATGTTGAAAAAAAAAAGGGGGCAAACTTTTGAGGATGAATTTGATACTTCTATTCTAAGATATGGCAAATATAAATAATTTTTAAAATTATGTGCTTGTTCCTAATTTTAAAAAACTTATTTCCAAGGATAATTCTATGTTCCATAGCTATCTTCTTGTCTTTCCCTCCTCTCCCTCTACTTTTCACCTGAGATTTAAAATATAAATGATCGTAAGGGAAAGAAGATCAGAAAGCTATGAACTCTTCAACCAAAAATGATGCCTTATCCATCCATAACTCCTGTAATATTTACATGCAGTAACTGTTTACAAAATTTCTAAGGAATATACATGGTTTGGTATTATTACCACTACCTTCCACAATTTCTTCAGAATCATCCACAAAAAATTCTTTTAAGGGAGGCCTTTTGGGTCGTTTCAGAGTGTTGAGAAGCTGCTGGATTTTTGTGGATACTCTGCTATTGACAGGAACACCTAATAGGGAAAAAAATGGTAAGTTAAAATTAACTGATTTTAGGAATATTTCAGTTCCTCAATTCTCTTAGGAGCTTTCATTTTTAATGATGTTTGGCCTTTTTTCACAGTCTCATTCTATTTCAGCTGGGCTAAACAGGTACAAATACATACAGGATAATTTTTATGACAAGAGTAAAAGTATGGTGCTATTATTAATACTGTTTAAAGATTCCATCTAACCTCCCTTTTCTCTCCTAGCATTCTTTTCTTTTTCCATACTTTTTGTTCAAAGTATCTCTGAAAAGAGAGAGCTGAAATGACTTATGTGAGTAGGTCACAAGTCCTGCCACTGCTGGACATTACACACTGCTGTTTATAATTTGAATTTTTGCAGTTTAACTAATATGCCGTATTTAACTACCAAACAGCTGCCTACCATCAGCTGTATCCATAAGGCTGGACCTGTTGGATCCTTTGTGCATGCCTTTAACTATCCCCGATGGGGGTAGATCAATATTTGCTGGGCGTATTGAGGAAGATGATGACGAAGAGGTAGTTGTAGTGACGTCAGGGGGAGCAGAGAAATTCTCTAAGAGGGGAGAAAATAAAATTTAAAATTATATTATGTTAGCAGTAAGAATAAGAATCTTTAAGTCTTTTTTTGTTTCTACTGTTTGTTTTTTAACAAGAGAGAAAACTACTTAAAGGGGCATTAGCTCTAATTTTACTAGCAAGATATGATGAGGAACAGGTTAAGCCAGGGCATATCAGCTTTCTAAAATTATTACTTTTGAGAACTTGAGCAGGCTTAGTAAGATCAAATCACATATCAAATATTTCTCAAACACATTCTTTTCTACACAGAAAATCTGGTAGAAATCCAATGTTATAAAAATAACCACGATAAAATAAAAATTGCTGGTGACTTCAAAATGAAACCAAAGTCAGTATGATCATTACAGTTACTAATATTCTAGTCTCTGAGCATTTCTTCATGTTTATGGTGGTTTAATCTATGTCTCTTCACTCATTGAGGACAGAAATTGTGTCTTGGAAGTGGGTCAGATAGCTCAAGTCTCAGATGAAGAAAACCAGATAAAATCCACTTTTAATTTTTGTAAAACAACCCATAGGTAAATCTACTTGAAAGACAAGGTTCTCCCCTTAGTCTAAGCATGATCAAACAGTGCTGTTTTATTCTGCTTCATGTAGGGATTCTTACTATAAAGAAATAATGATATAGCTGGAAGAGAGCCATTGAACAGGGAAGTGTTACCAAAAATTTAGAAGAAGAAAGAGAAAATTAGAGGAAGCAAAACGTAGAGTTCACAAGAATAATGAAAAGCCACTCAAAACTATGAATAAGGAAAAAAGCATAATATAAACAATTTCTAAAATTATTTCAGGATTTAGGTTTCCAGGCCCCAAAAGTCTATACTTACTAGCTTAATACTTTTTACAGCTTTAAATACTTTGCACAAGTATACTGCAGTATAGTCTTTCTGTAGGATGATGTGGTAACGAAGCACTAAAAATAGACATTTTTTACCTGACCCAGGTACCTGATCCAATTCCACTTATAGGCATACATCCTAAGAGGAAATAATCAAACGAATACACAAAGTTGTGTGTGTGAGGATGTTCATTCCAGTTTTCATACAGCAAAAACTGGATACTACTTAAATGTCCAAAATAGGGAAATGGCTAAAATAAACCATGGCAGAGCCATACAGTGCCATATTTTGAAACCATGAAGACAAAAGTATGATTCTATATTAATATAAATGATTTCTGCTTTAAAAGCAGACATGTCTGCTAATAAAAGCAGGTTCTATTTAGTACCATTTCATTTCTGTAAAAACAAAACCAGAGCCTTACGTTATGCAAATAGCAAAGTCTAGGATCTACATGAAAGTGATAACATTGAAGTGTTATACATAAGTGGGGCTGTAGCTTATTTTTCCTTTTATCTGTATTTTCAAATTTTTCCTTTAGAAGCATGAAGTACTTATTAACTTCTGTTAGAGCAAACATCCAAAAGGCAATAATGTTGGATAAAATGGTTCCTGTGAGCTCCTGAACTTTTCACAGAGTAGAAGCAATATGAGATATGAAGTCAGGTAAAACCACCTTCTTAACAAAAACTGAGATAAAGTCAACTGAGTACCAGGAAACTATTTTTCACAAGTGAAACTGCTCTCTTAGACCATGTGGAAATAAAACCTGATCCCGCCATGGCTCTGCTGCCAACCCTCCCAATAGGAGAAGTGTTGAGTCTGCTCATCTGTAGCTGCTTTGGGGTGGGGGTGGGGGTGTGTGTGTGTGTGTCAGTCAATTAAGAGCACAAGACAAGCCATCGGCTGCTGGCCCTGACCTTTTAATGTGGGCAAGCATGACCTTAAGGTAGCTACTTTCTTAAAAAATTACAGGCTTGAATCAAAAGGTTTCCAAGTTTTTCCTCTTCAGAAATCACTTAATAAACATAAAGTGGTACAGGAAGGTCACTGACAAAAAATTAAGACACCAAAATGCAAATGGATTGTCAAGAAAAAAGGAATAGTATCACAGACACATGATGTTTATATATATCGCTTCATGCTGTGTGTACCAACTAATTAAGCAAAGGCAGAGACTTGAACTTTATGTTTATCTGCAGATGTCACAGACGCTTAGAACACACACACACAAACATAAAGCCAAGTCAAGCGAAAGCACTGACCGACATTCTCAGCCCGCACACTTCTGTTGTAGCAACAGTACAGCAGCAAGGACTATAAATCCAGTCTTCATGCTACAGACAAAAGAGTCTCACTGATACTGTCTTAATTCCGAATTTTCTCAGGTTTAATTTTTTTTTTTTTTTTTTTTTGAGAGAGAGAGAATGTAGGCAACAATCCTGGGAAAAATCTAAGATGTTGTATCTTTGAACACTTTTTCCTTGATGGAATATTCTCCAGCAGGGAAAAGCACACTGAGACTGGTGTTACATCTTGCAGCTTGAGTATTGCTTATGGAAATATCTATGGCTTCAGGTGGGCAATACTATCGCCAATAAAGCAGACATCCTCCATTGTTCCAAATGTGCTGCTCCTGTCTCCTTCTTTGCCTCATTGTTTGTCATGTTCATTCTGATACTATATTTTTAGGCCACCCTGAGAAAACCTAACACAAATCATAAACTATTTCCTGGCTACTGGGAGCCAAACGGAACATAATTTCTTGGGGAGATTCAGCTCCTACCTATTCGAGTATTGGCAAATACATCAGCTAGAGACCCACTGGTTCCTTTGACCTCTCCATGGGACAGCGTAGAAGATGCAGATGAAGAAGTGGACGATCCCTGAATTGACCGGTTGATCCAGGACTCAGCATTCTGTAAGCTCTGTTGCAAGGCAGCAGAGAGCGCAGCTTGGCGTCTCAGAGAGCCCTCATCCTCAGAGGCCGAAGACGTGTCTGTGTGGAATTAGAAAAACAGAAGTTCTCGATCCTGCCTAGAACACAGACCTTCCATATCTTTCTCAATGAGCACACATTCAACTTTGACAGCAGCAAAACATTTTATGTAAAGTTTCTTGCGAATCTCAAAGAAAGGCTTATGAACCAAAGTTTGCAAAAATAAAACAGCCAAAATCTAGAGGTTATTTTAAGTTCTTTTTAAAAACCCATTTTTGAACATTTAAACGTCATTCACTGTTTTTGTTGTTGTTGTTGCAGATGTTTTGTTTTTTTTTTGGTTTTGGGCTTAATCAGTATCTAAATTCTTCTGGCTTATCTCCTTATGTTCAAATAATGCTGAAGTGCCTCTATTATCTTCCTCAGTGTCTTTGTTAGAGAACATTGTGATGGGCTGCTACCCTGATTTTCACAAGTACTTATTAATTAGTGTCTACTTAAAAGGAAATGATCTTGATGGCAAATATAAAAATCTTATTTTTGGTAACAACAACTAAAGTGCCAAACAGTGAACTACATTTTGGGGAACTGACTTCCTGGAATAAGAAACAGCGCTCAGCCCAGCAGCAGTCAGGGTTTTAGTGGGAAAGCCAGCTGGTCACAGGGCACAGGTGAGCTCTACAAACAAGACGAGAGGCCACAGAGGTACTGCTCTCCATGGTTCCAGGAGAACTGTGAGGAATTCACTGGCGTCTGTATTTAGACCAGCTCTGACTTTCTAAATTAGAAAAGCATGCAGAAAAAAATAAAAAGAGAAAAGTTCAACCAAATATAGGACAGCTAAGGGAAGCAGAAGTCAGGAATTTATTCCAGCGCTCTGAGCATATGAGGCATACATGTTACAGCAGCATTTGGTCTGATGTCAGATAAACCCTCCTAAATGATTCTGAGAGTTACAATTTATGGCTTGTGCACTGAATTTCATTCAGTTTTTTAAAAAAGATTAATATTCTATGGTTAGTCCTGCTGAACTCTTTCCCCCACTCAAGTGAAACTGTAGGTCCGTGTTCTACTTCAGTTTAGAGAGCCAGAGAGAACTAACAGAACTAGAACAGTGCTAGCTCCTGACAACAGAAATTCGAAGAACAAAAGACTAATTTAATCTAGAAGTCAAATTGTGAGGATCTGAAGTAAGAAAGTTAAAATGACTATATCCTTTCTTCCTGCTCTCAAACTACCCCTGATTTATTATCTCACATTGAAGGAGATCTGAGGCCCAAGACTTATTATTATTTTACAGTGTACTACTTAACTATGTAATATGTGCTGGGAACTATCAGTTCTGGGAGTTTTGAGATGTATGAATTCTTATGAGACAGTAAATGCCCTAAGAAGGCTTACCATCTAGTACAGAAGACACACAACTCCTCAGATTATTTCACATAATAGATGCCAAGAAACGGGATCAGCAAAGGGTTTCACAGGAGGAACCCCAATCTCAGTCAAGGGCTGAAATACTTTTATGTAAATCATGTGGACTTTGGGGAGGTAAGAGGAAAGAGGCTGGAGAGGTAAACAGTGACCAGACTCCAAAGGATAAAGTGATATGGTTCTTTAAAAGGGAAAGAGATTTATAATCAAAAGGGGGGTAACAAAAGGAGAATACAGAGAAAGAAAAGTGATAGCTCCTGTAACATTTTACTTAATGAAAACATTTTCTGCATAATCTTAATGTTCAACTGTACCTTGGGAGGCAGAGACTTCTGTCTTTGCAAACATGCTTTAAGAAAAAAGAAAATGTATCTATGGGAGGAATGGGACAGGTGAATCTGACCCCGAGAATAAAGTATTTTTGGGGTGATACAGCACAGGATCCCACAACCTCCACTGTATTCACTGTGTCTTTACTGCACCGTTTATTTTAATCTGTGTAAGTCTAAAATCAGAATAACTCAATTTTTAAAAGATAGTAAAAACAGTATTTTCATGATTAGGTTTGTGGAAAACTGGCTTCATTATGTTTCTATATTGGATCAATTATGTAATTAGGTATATTGTTTCAATTCAATTACCTCATTTGCCTGCTAGTCCTCCTTGGAGTGTTTAGTGACTACAACTGTGGGAGGCTTAGTGCAGTGGAAAAAACATGGCTTTGGTGTCCTTGCATTTGAACTCTGGGGCCACCATTTACAAGCTATGTAGGGGACAAAGTTGCCCATCTGAGAAGGCTGTTTGCTTATTTATCCATTTAATAAATACTCTAAGGATTACACTAGTTGGCAGGAATAATATGGTAAGCAAGAAGACACAGTTCCTACTCTAACAGGACTTAAGAGTCTTCAAGAAGTTCGGGGTTGGTGCCCAAGGAAGTGAGACCTCAACCAAGGTGAGAAGGGTTAAGTAGGCATTATTTATGAGAGGCACAGAGGTGGGGACAGAGGGGAGTCAGGTAAGAAACCTGGGAGGGGACAGGAAACAAAGCACATTTGACGATCTGGAAGAAACGAGACTAGCTGAAGCACAGGATGCAAAACTGGTAGTGACAAAAGATGAGGCTGGACAAGTAGACAGCACTGGGTTGCTAAGGGCCACGTAAGTCAGCTAAGGAAACTCACCTCTGCTAATTGCTGTGGGAGAGCCCAAAACAAGACGAGTTACAGAAAGCACCAGCAGTGCCAGCATCTAACAGGTGGCCAATAAACATCAAGTCCCCCTTTCCCCTGAAAATCCCACCCTGTGTCACCTCACAGGTACAGAACTTCGGCCCTGCAAAGTTTTACAGTTTACATGTCAAGATTATACAAAATGTAAGCACCTCTCTAGGACTATATCTTAAAAAAAAAAAAAAAAAAGCTCATTTACATATTCATACATTTATTTTGTACCTTTTTTAAAAAAGTAACTGTCACTCACAAAAGTGTTAGGGACCAGTACAAAATTGGGCAAGATTAAATTAATATTAACAAAGTAATTCTTTTCCCACTGATTCTGCTCCAGTTGAATAGGAACTCACAACTCTTACCCATCATAACTCAAGTCCTTGCCGAACCTCTTGTATATGATGGATTTAACAGGTTTATACAACAGGAAAATATTCTGGAAATACAGCTTGCCCTTCAGGTTGTAACTGGTGTGACTTTAACACTGTATCATTTAATACTGATTACTGGAAGTCTAAAATCCATTTATAACCAATCAGGAAACATATAATGAGGAGTATGGTGCAAGCTACACAAGTTCCTGGAAAGACAATGCCTGACACTGGGTTCTGATAGCCGATATCCAAATTAGGTCCAGATATCAGCTTAAAACAGCAGGTAAGTCAAGAGTCACTGAAAGGAAGACCTCACCCTAACAACTGCTACCAAATATGACACATAAACTAGGCCAGGAAATGAGAGCTTCAAAGAACAAGTAAGGGAAACAACCATTAAGCCAGTTAGTATACAGTAGTCTGGAGTCCATGAAAAGAAATATTTGTGTGTGTTTGGGGCGGGCAGGGTGGGAAGGGATGGTATCAGGCAGGAGAGTGTCATGTTCTCTTGCACTGGTGGGTCAGGGGAATGAAGGACTTCCAGAACCTTCAAGAGAGGCGAAGTAAGTTTCCATGTAGGCAAAGAAAGAGTATGAAGCTTAGGAAGGAAAAGCTTTAGAGACCCAAGAAGGTGCAGTCTAAAAATAAAAACTTATATAGAGGAGAAGATTAAAAGGTTAGTTCTAAAGCAGTTCATTCTGGACTTACCTTGGGCTACAAATTCTGAAGTGATTAATCTAGCACTAAACTCAATCAGGGTGGATACTGATTGACCAGACGTGGATCAGGAAGATGTTCAGAACTATCTGAGAGATTTTCCAGCATCCCACAGTGACCTTGGTGCACAGAGAGCTGGCTGGGACGGGAAATTACTATGTAATCACGAATCAGCAGAGGCCCATGCGTTGTCTATTAACATCCATATGGGGATACTTATGAGAGAGGGGCGCTAGTAATAATTACTCCAAGATCACTCGACCCATAAGGGATTTCTGAACACTGTTTTCAAGGTATTGTCCCACGTCTATGAAAAAACATTTCACAAAATGAACTAATATTATAATTAATCTTGCTGTAAGAAGACAGGTACTTTTTTTTTTAAACTTACTGCCTACTTGGAAAGTTAGACCAAATATGCAGCAACTGCTAGAGCTCCAGAATAAAACCAGAAAACATTTACTTGACATGGTAGCTCAGTTGGCAAAGAACCTGCCCGCAGTGCAGGAGACCAGGGGTTCAATCCAGGGGTTGGGAAGATCCCCTGGAGAAGGAAATGGCAACCCACTTCAGGCTTCTTTCCTGGAGACTTCCATGGACAATGGAGCCTACAGTCTATGGGGTCACAAGAGTCGGACACGACTTAGTGACTAAAACATCACCATGGCAGGATAAGAGGCAATATGCCAAGTGGTTTAGAGAACAGGCTTTTAAGGCCAGACTGCTTTGGACTCCAATCTTAGCTCTGCCATTGATAGGAGTTGGGCAAATCAGTTCTTATGGGTCTTAATTCTACTGTATTGCTATTGTTCTTTTCTCTCTATTTTGGCGTTGTTTGCTCACAAAATCCAGTGGATCTTTATCTGTGGGGATTTTAAATTCCTGGACTGATGTATCCTCTCAGAAACCACTTGTGCCCCAGGTTATCATCAGCCTAGGACCACTTTCTAACATTAGATTTAACAAACAGGACACCGGAATTCAATTCTTGTACCTAGTGACCACAAATTATTAGAGAAGGTCCCTGCCCTCATTATTCTAAGGCAAAGCAGGCAAGCTTTCTCGAGAAGATTTTCTTTTGCTGAGAGGTTAATTTTTAATTTAATTTTTTCTAGTTGTCCCTTCTGCTAAAGATGTGAACCCCTCTGGGTATCTCAATCCCAACTTCCAACCTTACATATGTCTGAGGTCTTACCTTTCCTACCCTTAGAGTAATTAAAATTTAGGTCCTTTGTTGATGGTCTCTTCTCCTCCCTAGGAGAGCCCAAGTCAGCCCCATCTCACCACACTGATTTTCAGTGATCATTCTCTACCTCTCTCACTCCTGTATGTATTTAAAAGGAAGCTAATTAAATTCTACCTAGTATTTCTAAAGAGAAATTTTCTTTTCCCTCTTTCTAAGAGAGAGTTTTCAGGTTGTCTAACTGACCACCCAGCTAGAAATAGATGTCTGAGCAAGTTATTGAGCCTCTTTAAATCTGTTGTCTCATCTGTAAAATCAAACAGAGAATTGTCAAGAAAACAAATGATGAAAAAATGTTAAGCACTTAGCCTTTTGACTAGTACACAGAGGTACTCAAGAAACGGTAGCTATGAATTATGTTTATTGGAAAATTTTAAATTTTACAATCACTTATTGAAATAAACTAATTCAATCTGATAGACTGGGTTTTTATTGTGCTTTGGCTTAAAGAATATTAAATACTAAACTTCTAAGTACTTGCGGAGCTCTGCTCATAACTTATATCAATACTAATGAAAGCATGTTATTAGAAGATCCAAAAGTTATTAATTATAGCATATTTATAGAGGTCTGATTTGTCATCTCTCTTTATCTTGTGATTCTGAATAAAATTAGAATATTTAGGGGAACTCTCCAAGTTAGTAACTGACTAATAATGTGTTTTAGCCTATAAGCTCTCAGAAGGCAACAACTGTTCAATTTGTTTGGAATAATACCCATTCTAGGATCATACATATGGGATTATCTATTAAGCAAAAAAGGACTTTCCAAGAGTAAAAAACAAAATCAAGCAACGAGTCTGACACATAATTGCTGAATCCTAGGACAAATCACTTAGTGAGTATAAGCTTGTCTGTTTCCTCATCTCTAAAGAAATCTGGGCTTTCCACTTCACAGAGAGTTGGTTAAGCAGAACAACTGAGGCAGGGCAGCCACTGGTACATGAAAGTCCTCTGCATCCTGTAATTCCATATAGCACCATTAAAGTTTGCTAAAACTGTAACAATATTCCAGTCTGTTCATGGGCATTGTTTTCATAAATAGAAATACAGAGCAGTAAATGTCTCTGTGTCTGGCCCTGTGAATTACTACTACAGTCACTTTCAAGCAGAGCCCTGTATAAGAGAAACTCAGATCTCTAAATTTTAAGCTTCATTCTATGCAAGCCAGTCAAAACAGCTTACTGTGCTTTGGGGTCATTATGTGGTCTATTTGTTCATCTGAGCACCCTCAAAATGCAGTGCAGGGTAAGCCCACATGGGTGCAGAAAAAGCTTAGAGGAAAAAAAATATATGCTGTAGTTTTTGCATTGTGTTTATCTGTATGAATGAGTAATAGCATTACACAAAGAAGCCCTACAAAGAAAGAGCTGAGGTAATTGCCTCATGACATTAGTAAATGATTTCAGCACATAAAGGGAACTGGATGGCAGTAATTCAAACAGTCTAAAAGACTATGAAAAAGGCCACAGGCACTAAAAGAACCACAGACTGCTACCAACTTGGAGAATTTAGATTTTCCAATCCATAAGACAGAAATCAGTGCATGTATCAATAAGCAGGTTTTAGGGTGACTGACATTTTATTATTTGAGAAGGCTTTATGAACAAAAGACAAATCAGCTCTCGTGCCAAATGTTTTCCAGATTATATATGATTACTATGAACAAAACCAAGATTTATGACATAGTTCACTTCCAGACTCTTTTTGTTAAATCCCTCCAAAATCAGCGCTAGGTTTTCACCACTCCAGTGACTCCCACAGGTACACGCTGGTTGCAGGTAAGACGCCGACTGGCCACTGCGCTCTAGCAGGTATCCCAGAGACCAGGCTCACCTGGCGCAGCGTGGGCAGAGGAAGGGCCCTGAGCAGACACACGTTTCGTGACGTGTGTGTGGTGTGGCCTCTCAGTGCACAGAGGACAATGCAACTATAATACCGTGAAATCTGAGGTTAGTCTTGCCCTGCAAGAGTGGCACAGTTGTTCTAGAGAGAGAACAGTAGCAATGTCACTTTCATAGCTGCCTAGAATCTGTTTTGTTTTTAAATCAGCCCATAACCGTCAATAATTCATGTCAATTCTCCTCTTCCTCTTGACCCCTTGAGCAGAGCTTCAGCATTTCCTCTAAACTTCAGTGTTTTGGGGGCTAGTAAAAAGGCAAGATAAAACCTACCTGCCTTCCCTGGGTTAGGCTGTAACAGGTTCTGGGAGACAGTGATAAAAGGGTTAAGGTTCAAGGGCCAAGTCTCTAACCGGTGGCTCTCAGATGCTTGGAGAGAATGGAATCCATATCCAGGCAAGGATACCGGAGTGGGTAGTAATTCCCTTCTCCAGGGGATCTTTCTGACCCAGAGACAGAACCCAGGTCTCCTGCATTGCAGGCAGACTCTTTACCACCTCAGCCACCAGGGAAGTCCTTATCCTAACTTGGGAAGAACAAATTCCATCCCCCCAGTGGAAAGGTCCCGAGAGAAGCCTTATGAAACAGTCCCTCCACAGCCCCTCACACTGGAGCACAGGATGGTTCCAGGCATGTGTGTTGTTGAACAAGAGCATCAAGTGCATCGAGGTTCAGCTCTCTGTGGGGCCATGTGAGAAACTGCTACGTGGGGTGCTCTCGGTGCTCGAGTTGGGACAGAAGCCCTCTTCTATTTGACAACACTGATGTCTCTAAGAGCATATCAACATCTCTCACATACCATTCAGAGTTCCCGGAACAGGACATAAATAGATAGGAAACCTTCTTATTAGCCTGCTCTGCTGAATAAAGGTCTTAACAGAGAGAACTGAATCTTTACAATCATGAAATTATTAAAATAACCAGGTAATCAAGAAAATGATGCCACATCTTTAAGGCTGCAGACAGAGTAGAACATTCATGTTTACAAATACAGAAGCCTGTGGTGAATTCCACAGGACTAGGGCCTTGTTCAGCAATAAACAGCCTCGATTTAGGGTTGGTGAATTCCCTTCAGGCAGTGACTTTGGAAGGGGACAGAAAAGGTCTCCATTCCGTCTGCACATTCTCAAAATCCTTTGCTGCACTCTTCCATTTTACCCGAGGCCATGAGAGAGGACTACTTCACAGCTGCATTTCTTTAGCACAGTTTCTGGGGAGGACTGGTTCTAAGGACTTGGGAGTCTGCGCTGCTCCCTACCCTTTGCCATTTACTACAATTGAACCCTCAGCTACGCTGCGCCAGAATCTGCCAGCAAGGAATAGCTGTGAGCCTGAGAGCCCCCTTTGTCCAGAGGACCCGCTGGTGCTGCACTAATGCGACAGGGAAGCCATCCAAGATTCCGAACGAGTGGGCTGGAAGTATGCACCACTACAGACACAAAACGTCTCATTGTGACGGTCTGCTAGAGGTATCCTGCGTTACATTTTGAGGATCACTTGAAGCCACAGAACTATTTCTCTTTGGAACATATTGACACCACAGATGTAAAGAAAAAAAGCACACACAGTTAATGAGCCCATAGCACGTCCGGATGCTGTGAGAAGTTAGCCAGAACCTAGGAGAAGACTATTAATATAAACCTAGGCCAGGGGCTAGGATCAGTGTGAACAGCTCAGCTTGACAGCTGTGAATCAGAGCCAACCACGACAAATGTAACCTTCCTGGGAATCTTCCCCAAAAGACAGGGTAAGTCACTGAGACCAAAACAGTTCAGGAAATGTTTCTCCCCCAAAGACTGTATTACCAGGAACAGGACAGTAGAGAAACAGACACTATACTGAGGCTCTGAAACAGACGGACTGTTTAGTCTCAGAGGCCTACACATCGAGATTCTGAGATTTCATCTAAATTTTTAAAAACTTTGGGGGAGATTCCAAATGGAAAAGACAACTTAAAGGTGTTCCTGTTGCTCTTCAAATATGAATTTGTGGGGGTGGGGGGTTGGGGGGGGTAAGTCTTCCAAGTTTGGAGGGTGGTGATGGGCCTCTTAGTTCTGGCTTATCTCCTGATCCAATTATAGAAAGTGGATTTTTAAAGAAATATAAACATATACAAAATATATTAACACACACATAAACACTTACATATGTTTTCTAGGTTTATTGTAACTTGGCATGAATGCTCTCTTTCATAACACAAAAACATTTTGTCCCCAGATCACATACTCCTGTGACTGTTGCAGAGACAAAGGATCTGATTTAGGAGTATAAATTTGTTAAAGACATACATATATGACTCTGGGTCATATTCTGGATGTCAATAAAGAATAGCTATTTAGTCACAGAAGGGTGTTTCTTAGACCCTAAGCTTTGGCTTTATTTATGACTACATGAGTTTGGAGGTTAGAGCAAGGAAATTCTGGAATTTCAGAAGAAAATTAAAAGAAAAAAAAAAAGCTTTACTCTTAAGGCCTTTTTTGTGTGTTGTTTACAATGAAATAATCAAAACCTGTCACCTTTAGTGTGTACTCATACATTTCTGATGATGAGGAGAGAGTTTTAGCTCCTACCTCAGAAAAGAAAAAGCAGAACTCAAGCAACATCAAAGTAGTAACTGTCAGAGAGAAAGCTTCTGATAAACCTACCAGGTGGTGTGCAGGCATCCGCAGGAGACTGGACAAATGTGGACCGCCTTTTGGTGGGCATGGGCAAAGCCATTTTCTGTTCTTTGTGCTTTGCCAGTGCAGCCTGAACTGCTTCTGTGTGGATATCTGAAAGAGTAAATATTTGCATTTATTAGCTCCTGGTTCTCAAAGTGTTTACTTCTTTCAGCTGAACTATCCCTGCCTCAGCTGTTAAAAAGGATGTTTAGGTGACTTTTATTTATCATTTGTGCTACAGCAAAAAGGAAAAACAGACCAAAGAAGTAGTCAAGGATAATTTACATGAGAGGAAAATGAAGCCCAGAATGATGAGGAGACTGTTTAACACAATGGAAAAGAAGCTGATGGAGATGGGCTTGTAGTGAGAGGAAGAATCTAACTTGCATCAGGGCCAGCTGGGAACCCCACCTCTGAATGGAATGCATGTGATGCAGGTACCCAAAGGACACTCTCTGTTCAAGCTCAGGATTTGTTTAACTGTCTGAAAGGAGTTGACACTCTTCAGTTCTATACCACAGGAGAGTAGGGCTGATTCTGATCTAGAAAATACAAGGGCCAGCGGTACTTGTTTGCCACTCTGCCCACAAAAGAACACAGCTCTTCACTTGAATGTCTAATAGCAATCGCAAAATTAACATATCCAGAGAAAACTCTTGATTCTCCACTCCCATGCCAAAACTCAATCTATACTGCTACAAAATAGGATCATATAATACACAGTATTTTGGACTGTGCTTTGATTTTTTAAAAAAATATCTTTATTTATTTGGCTGCACCAGGTCTCGGCTGAGGCATGTGGTATCTAGTTCCCTGACCAGGGATCGAGCCCCACGCCTGCACTGGGAGTTCGAAGTCTTAGCCACTGGACCACAGGGGAAGTCCCTGGGCTCGATTTTTTTTTTTTTTAACTATGAGCAAATCCTTCTGAGGCAGATAAGATCTGAGGTGGCTTCCAAATTCAGAGAAATTTCCTCTTCTCAAGGAAATGGCCCAATCTACATATGCAAATGATCCTTGAAAGTCTGTCCCTTGTAAGAGCTGGACTAATCAGTTCACTTGGGAGGGGGCGGGGGAGGGGGCGGGGAGGGGGGGCAAGTTTCTGAATCAAGAAACTGCAGCTCCTAAAGTGGAGTCACATGAACAGCAGTACTCTAGAAGAGACTAAGTCATAATTAGAAGCTTAGAACTTTCAGCCCTACCCTCCATCCTCAAGAGAGAGGAAAGGGACTGGGGATTGAGCTAATCACCAATGACCAATTATTTAATCAAGCATGCCTAGGTAAAGGAGTCTCCATTTCAAAAAACAAAACAAAACAAAACCCTCTAAAGTAAGGGATTTGGAGAGCTTCCTGAGTTAGTGAACACATCTTTGTGTCAGCAGGGTAATGTACCCTAAACCTCACAGGGACAGGAGCTCTTGGGTTTGGGACTCTTCTGCACCTTGCCCTATGAGCCTCTTCACCTGGTGATCATTTCTACCCTTTATAGTAAACTGGTAATATTAAGTATTTTCCTGAGTTCAGTGAGCCATTATAGCAAATAATCAAACTTGCGGAGAGGGTGGTGGGAATTTTGATTTATAGCCAAGTTGAACAGGGACTTTCCTAGTGGTCCAATGGTTAAGACTCTGCACTCCCAGTGCAGGAGGCATGGGTTTGATCCCTAGTCCAGGAACTAAGATCCCACTTGCTGAATTAAGCAACCCCATATAGCCAAGCTGGCCAGAGGGAAGCAATGTGGAAACACTACAAACAGTTTCCAACTTATGATAAATTCAACTAGTGATTTCTTTTTTTTTACTTTACAATGGTATAAAAGCAATACACATTTAATAGAAACTGTACTTCGAATTTTCAATTATTTTTTCCTGGATATGATTCTCTCTTGTGATGCCAGGCAGTAGCAGCAAGCTACAGCTCCCACTCAGCCACACGATCACAAATGGCTAACACACTTAAAACCATTCTGTAAACATACAGCCATTCCATTTGCCCAACTGTAGGTTAATGTAAGTGTTCTAAGCACATTTAAGGTAGATAAGGCTAAGCTATGATATTCAGTAGACTGTTGTTCTATGTTGAGTCACTAAGTTGTATCCGACTCCCTGCAACCTCACAAACTGCAGCATGCCAGGATTCCGTCCTTCACTCTCTCTCAGATTTTGCTCAAACTCACATTCATAGGGTCAGTGATGCCATCCGACCATCTCATCTTCTGTCACCCCCTTCTCCTCCTGCCCTCAATCTTTCCCAGGATCAGGGTCTTTTCCAATGAGTCAGCTTTGTGCATCAGGTGTCCAATTAAATGCATTTCAACTTACATTATTTTCAGCTTATGACAGGTTTATTGGGATGTAACCCCACTGTAAGTCAAGGGAGGTCTGCACTTGTGATTGGCCACTTCCTTCTCCAGGGGATCTTCCCAACCCAGGGATCGAACTCAGGTCTTCCGAATTGCAGGCCAACGCTTTACCATTGGAGCCACCAAGGGAACCCAAAGGCGGGGGGCAGTCTTGTGGAAATGAGCCTGTGGGGCCTCCATTGACTCCAGGTAGTTAATGTCAGAAATGAATTAAATTGCAGGACAGTGAGCTGCTGTCTGCAGAGAACTGGAGAATTGATGGGTGTGAAAAACCCACACACTAGGTAGGTACCTACCAAACAATAGCCACTTCTACCTCAAAACCACTCACTCATTATAGGTAACCAATCTCCTTATTGATTTATCCTGCCTGTATTTCTTTGTGCAAAAAATAACCATATTTTTTCCATATCCCTGCCTTTCATACACACAAGGTAGCATACCATATGTACTTTTTAACACTATGCTTTTTTCACTTAACAGTACATCCTGGAATTCATTTTACGACAGCTACTAGAGATCTTCTTCATTCTTTTTTTAAAAGTAGAGTATACAGCACTTCATTGTATACCAAAGTTTCATTCAACTGCTACCCTATGTGTGGGGATTTATGTGTTTCCAATATTTTACAATTACAAATAATGATACAACAAACAGCCTTGTGCAATACACTTCTATGCTGATGAGAATGTATCTGCAGGATAAATTCCTACAAGTGAGACTCCTAAGTCAAAAGTCAAATACAGTTTAAATTTTGTTACATCTTGCCAAATTCCTCTCTGAAAGAGCTTTATCATACTGTGGTACTATCAGCAATGTACAAGAGAGCCTGTTTCCCCACTGACTTGCCTTCAGAGTATATTATCTACCTTTTCACTGTTGCCAGTTCAGTGGCTGAGAAATGACACCTCAGTATACTTTAAATTTGCACTTTAAAAAAAAAATCATTACTGATATTAAACATCTTTACACAGGATTTTGAAGCCATTTAATATTTGTTTGAAAGTGAAGTGAATGTTCATGGCACTTCACCATTTTTCCATTGGAGTCTTAGTTTATTTTCCCTTGATTTTTAAAAATTCTTCATATATAAAAGATATTGGCCCTTTATCTCTGAGAAATGTTAGAAATATTTTCTTTCAGTTTGTCGTTTGTCTTTTGCTATTGTTTGCAGTGGTTTGTTGCCATGCAGAAGGTTTTTTTGTTTTTTGTTTTTTTAAGATTCTATGGAAAATCTCAAGTCAGCAACCTAAATGCACAACTGTTCTTTTTTTGTTCAAAAAAAGAACAAAATAAAACATAAATTAGCAAAAGGAAATAACAAGGATTAGAGGAGAAATCACTGCAGATGGTGACTGCAGCCATGAAATTAAAAGACGCTTGCTCCTTGGAAGAAAAGCCATGACAAACCGAGATAGTATATTCAAAAGCAGAAACATCACTTTGCCGACAAAGGTTCATATATGTACAGTCAAAGCTATGGTTTTTCCAGTAGTCATGTACGGATGTGAGAGCTGGACCATAAAGGCTGAGTGCCGAAGAACTGATGCTTTCAAACTGTGGTGCTGGAGAAGACTTTTGAAAGTTCCTTGGACAACAAGGAGATCAAACCAGTCCATCTTAAAGGAAATCAGTCCTGAATATTCATTGGAAGGACTGATGCTGAAGCTGAGCTCCAATACTTTGGCCACCTGATGCGAAGAGTTGACTCATTGGAAAAGATCCTAATGCTGAAAAAGACTGAGGGCAGGAGGAGAAGAGGGTGACAGAAGATGAGATGGCTGGATGGCATCACTGACTCAATGGACATGAGTTTGAGCAAACTCTGGGAGATAGTGAAGGACAGGGAAGCCTGCTGTGCTGCAGTCCACTGTGTTATAAAGAGGCAGACATGACTTAGCAAATGAACAGCAGTGCAGAAATAAAACAGAGGGAAGAAAAACAACAAAAACAAGAATTGGTTTTTTGAAAAGATGAACAAAGTTGACACAACTTTATCTACATTAAGAAAAAGAACATTCTTGGTGGTCCAGTGGTTAAGAATCTGCCTGCCAGTGTAGGGGACACCGGTTCCATCCCTGGTCTAGGAAAATCCCTAGGGGCAATGAAGTCCATGCTCCACAACTGTCGAAGCCCATGCTCCACAACAAGAAAAGTCGCCGCAATGAGAAGCCCATACACCATAACTAGGGAGTAACCCCTGGTGCAACTAAAGAAATCTCACTAGCAGCAATGAAGACCTAGGGCAGTCAAAACAAACAATAAAAATTTTCTAAGTTAAAAAAAAATTTTTTTTAATTTAAAAACAAAAAAGAGAGAAGATACAAATAACTAAAATCAGAAATGAAAGAGGAAATATTTCAACTGATGCCATAGAAGAAACATATAACCTACCAAGATTAAAACCGGAACAGATCAATTACTAACAGGAAGATTGAATCAGTAATCAAAAACCTCCCAAAAAAGAAAAGCCCACATTTCACTGGAGAATTCTATATAAATCACTTTTAAGAATTAACATCAATCTTCTCAAACTCTTCCAAAACCAAGAGGAAACACTCCCAAACTCATTTGATAAAGCTACCCTATCCTAATACCAAAGCCAGGCAAAGATACTATAAAAAAAGAAAACTACAGGCCAAAATAATGTTGTTAACCAATATTAATTACAGACCAACTACAGACCGGATGAATATTAATGTAAAAATCCTGAACAAAATACTAACAACCAAATTCAACAGCACATTAAAAGGACAATATGGCATTAAGAGGACTATCCACCTAAATTGCAAGGTTTGATTCAACATATGAAAATAAATGTAACACTCTAATATAACAGGGGAGAAAAATCATACGATCATCTCAATAGATACAGAAAAAGCATTTGACAAAATTAACATTCTTTCATAAGAACACTCTACAAACCAGAAACAGCAGGAAAAGTACTTCAAGATAATTATCAAACATGAAAAGCCCACAGTCAACATCATATTCAACAGTGAAAAGCTAAAAGCTTTTCCCATTATCATTAGGAATAAAGCAAGGATGCTCACACTCACCTATCTATCCAACACAGTACTGGACGTTTTAGTCAGAGAAATTAGGCAAGAAAAAGAATAAAAGGCATCCAAGCTGGAAAAGAAGAAGTAAAATTGTTTCTGTTTACAGAAGAGATGATGTCATATGTAGGAAATCCTAAAGATCTCACACACAAAGACTGTCAGAACTAACAAATTCAGAAATTGCAAGATAGAAAAATCAACATACAAAAATCAGTTGTGTTTCTGAACAGTAACAATGAATCATCTGAAAAGAAAAGTAAAAATTTACAATAGCATTAAAAAAACAGAACACTTAGGAATAAATATAACCAAGGAGGTGAAAGATTTGTACAATATGAGACATTGATGAAAGAAATAAAAGAAGACAAAAAAGTGGAAGACATTTTATGATTAACATTAAGTCCACTAAGGACTGCAAGACTTAATATTGTTAAAACATCCATATTACCCAAAGCAACCTAGAGATTTAATGCAATTTCTGTCAAAATCTCAATGACACTTTTTTAAGAAATAGAAAACAAAATTCCTAAATGCATATGGAATCTCAAAGGACCCCAAAGAGCCAAAACCATCATGAGTAAGAAGAACAAAGGTAAAGGCTTCACTCTTCCTGATTTCAAAACATATTACAAAGTTATAGTAACCAAGACTATGACACTGGCATCCAGACATACATATAGAGCAATGAAAGAGAACAAACAGCCCAGAAATTATGCTGGTGTACACGGCCAAATGGTCTTCAACAAGGGTGTTAAGACTATACAATGGAGAAATGACAGCCTTGTCATTTCCAGACAAATGGTGCTGGAAAAAACTGGAATATCTGTATGTAAAAGAATGAAGCTGGATTCTTATCTTTCACCATACACAAAAATTAATCAAAATGGATTAAAGATCTAGACATAAGACCTGAAACTATAAAATTCTTAAAAGAAAACATAGGGGAAAACACTTTATGACCTTGGAATGTAATAATTTCTTGAATGTGACATGTGTTTTTACCACAATAAAAAAGAACTGAAAGCAGAGTCTTAAAGTGGTATTTACACATCTGTGTTCACTGCAGCATTATTCACAATAGCCAAGATGTGGAAACACCCTAAATGTCCATGAATGGATGAATGGATGAAGAAAACGTAATATGTACCCACGACATTATGTATTAAGGCTGGTATTATTATCCAGCCTTAAAAAAGGAAACCTCGTCATGTGCTACAACACTGACATGCTAAGTGAAATAAGCCAGTTACACACACACACAAAACCCCCTAATATATACCACTTTTAAGAGGTATCTAAAGTACTCAAACTCATAGATATAGGGAGCAAAACAGTGGTTGGCAGAGACTCGGGCCAGAAGAAACAGAATTATTGATCAATGGATAGAAAGCTTCAGTCATGCAAGATGTAAAGGTTCCAAAGAGCTGTTGTATAACAATGTGCGTAAGTTAACAATACAATATACACTTTAAAATTCTAAGAGTAAATTCATGTGTTTTTACCACAATAAAAAAATTTTTTTCTGTAGTCTTCTAATACATCTGGATTTTCAGTCTTCTCATAGGCTTTTCATAAGCTTAGATTATTAAAAAGTTGACTAATATTTTCTCTAGGTACTTATATGGTTTCTTGTTTACATGAAGATCTTTGATTCGTTTGAAGTTTTTGCCCGTATCTGGTGCGAGATAATAGGTTTACTTAATTTTTTCCCAGTTGCAGCATAATCTATCAGAAAGTACTGTCTCACCCAAGTGATTTGCAATGCTGTCTTTATCACACTAAACCCCGGATGTCCTTCGCTCTACTTCTGAACTTGTTCTTCTCTTCCAATGGCCTGTCTGCCAATTTGCATGTCATACCACACTGCTTTAGTTATAGTCTTTGGAGTATGTTGCTAGATATTAAAGTGTATCTAGTCACTCTCGTAGGTTTTCTGAGTGTTTCCTAGCTATTCTTACATTCTTCACATTTTCAAATTAAACTTCAAAAATATTTTTTCTAGCTCCATAAATAAATTTGATAGTATTTTTACCGGGATTGGGTTAAACTTATAATTTTTGGAGTCCTAACATCTTTGTGATATTGAATCATTCTATCTAAGAATAAGGGATGACTTTCCATTTATCATATCTACTGTGGGTCATTCAGGATGTTCTAAAGTTTCCATCATAAAGGTTTTATACATTCCTGAAGTTTATTCCTAAATATATTTTATTTTCTTTTATTGCTTTTGTAAATGAGGTTTGCTCTACAAGTACATCTTTCAACTAGTTAGTATTAGCAAATATGAAGGCTACTGATTTCTGCACTAATTTCATATCTTGCTACTTGATATAATTATTTCATTAAGTTACTTTTGCCATTAATTCGCCTGGGTTTTCTAAATGAATTATCATATCAACTGCAAATACAGTTTTATTTCTTCTTTTCTAACTCTTATACCTCTAATTGATCTTTTTTTTTTTTTTTTGGTTACTACCTCTAGTAAATTTAAATGTCAGTATCCCTAGGATTAGTAAAACTCATACCAAAAAATGAGGGAAAAAAAAGAAGAATTCAATTTAGGAAAAGGAGGTTTAGGCAATGGACAGGTGGTTTACAGAAGAAGCCACAAATGGAAAATAAGCATATCCCAAAAGGTCCAATCTCATTAGTAATAAAAGAAATAACATTTCTACCAACAAGGTGGGAGAATGTCCATTTCCCCACATCTATGGATAATAATGGGCCATATTTTTTCATCTTTCCCAAAAAAATAAGTGGAAAATGTTACTTTACATATTTTAAGTAGTTGCTCCTATTCTTGGCTTGTTGTTATGAAACAGCTAAGACATGGTACAAAAGTGGCACAGCTGGGCTTTAGGGACCAGGGCAGATCAAACACCAAGTGCCCCTACCTGCTAGGACACTATAATAGATAGGCAGACGGACAGATAGATATGAACAGATTGAAAGGCAGATGTGTGGGTGGACTGAGTCATTTAAGTAGAGACGTACAGTTCTAGGAGTTATCTGTAAACCAATTAGTAGTCATGCCATTTTTACCAATTTCTAAGGTACTGACCACTTCGCCATTTTTAATTATGGCAGAGGCAGCAACTATTAAGTTCTGGAACATTAGCATATCACATTAATTTTGGCACTACTGTATGTGCTGGTGGGGAGGAGCAGTGAAATTTTAATTCTGCATTTCACATTCCCCTGCTTTTACCAATTACATTTCTTTAGTTTAGAATATCTATATAGCAAACAGCTCTTCATTCTTCAAAATGGCTCAGACTTTGCCACCTGCACAAATTCTGCCCTCAACAGTGCCTGGGATTCAAGCTCCCTCCTCTGTCACCCCTTCTTCTCTATTGACTACACCTTATACAAAGCTTTCCTGTGTTTTCATCTGTGTTTCTCTAGCACTGAAACTGTGCTCAACTTGTAGGAGGTCTACAACAGATGCTTGCTTAAACTGAACTGAACTGAATTTATCTTCCTTGGTATGAGAAAGTGTACTAATAAAGAAAGAAAATGGTCCTGGTGTGCCAGTGGCAGCCACCTTGGCAAAAGTCACTGTGTCAGAGAACATATTTGGAAAGAGAAAGTTAGTTCTCAATTAAGTTCACAGACGTAGTTATTGCTGCATTTAGCTCCCAGCATTAAGTCAAAAGAATCCACACTTAGAGCAAAAATCATGAAGAACAATGGATGTAAGGCTTTAAATATTTTATCTATGGATATCACTTTAAATACTATCTTTTACATTGTTTTTGCTCCCTCAAGCTGCAGTACAAGTCCCAATAAACAAAGCCTTGCCAGAATTTCTCAAAAAACAAAAACAAAAATCAAAAAGACCCTATCTTTTATAAACTTCCAGTTATAAAATAAATAAGCCATGGGATGGAAGGTACAGCATGGTGACTATAATTAACAATACTGTATTGCACATCTGAAAGGTGTTGAGACAGTAGGTCTTAAAAGTCCTCTCAGGGTGAGAGGGAGGCTCAAGAGGCTGACTCACATTGCTTTATGGCAGAAACCAACACAATATTGTAAAGCGATTGTCCTCCAATTAAAAATAAAAAAAAAGTCCTCTTATAGCAAGAAAAAACAATTTTTTTTAACTTTGAAAGGTGACAGATGTTAATGAGACCTACTAGGATCATCACTTCACAACACGTACAAATATCAAATCATTATGCTGTATACCTGAAACTAATGTCATGTTATATGTCAGTTATGCCACAATTTTAAAAAAAGAAAACCATCTTTGTTACTTTTTGTTTAAAATTTAATACAGACTTTGTTATATGTATATTTTACCACAACAAAAAATGGAAAAATTTAATACACATCCCAGAAATAAGCCCACCTCAGAAGCTGGTACAGTTGAAAGTGAAAGTGACAGTCACTCAGTCATGTCCAACTCTTTGTAACCCCGTGGATAGTCCATGGAATTCTCCAGGCTAGAATACTAGAGTGGGTAGCTGTTCCCTTCTCCAGGGGATCTTCCAAACCCAGGGATTGAACCCAGGTCTCCTGCATTGTGGGAGGGTTCTTTACCAGCTGAGCCACAAGGGAAGCCCATAGTTTGGTATATAATTGTTTCAAATTTCCACTCCTGTGTACTTCATAATATATATAATTATTAGTACTAATATTCATAAATTTTGGATCATGTGCTACATACTATCTTGCATTTATTACTTAACAATGTATTTTGTACATCTCTCCATATTGGCACAAATAAATCTACCTCATTGTTTTCCTATGAGACTTCACAGGATCTTTAAACTAGTTTTCATTGAATTCTACTGTGTGGATCTATTATAACTTATCACTGTATTTATAATGAACAATACTATAACAAACATTTTTGTATATAAATTTTTGTGTATATGTGTATGTGCAAATTCCTAGAAGTAGCATTTCTGGGTAAAAGTGTATGAATATTTAAAGTTTAAAACATAGTGCCAAACTCTTGCACTGCTACTTTTAATGAAGTAGTTTAATACCGCTACTTCATTAAAAGTAGCAGTAATTTGAAGGAGCTTTATATGGCATTTATGTTTTTATATTATTTTAGTGTCTCTAAGGTTTACTTATTTAGTTGAATAGACATATTTTATTGAATCTATGATGCTGTCTTATATAAAAGATATTCTCCAGGATTTAAAAAATATATATATCCTGATTTCAGGTATGCTAAAATATGAAAAGTGCCCTTCTCAGATCAAACTATGGTTCTTAGCTGTCTTGGAAAATGAATGACTAATTGCACATACTGAGAAAAAGCACTTTCTCAATGGAACAACAGCATATCAAATGCTCACACTTATTAATTAAAAATACTACACTTCCAAAAGTATTGCTGCATGAGACATAAAACATACGAGAGCAAACTGCAAATACCAGGGACTTATTCACATTAGTCAAGCTTTAGAAGGCCCATGATGTTTGGATAATTAATAAATACAGAGCATGTTCTTCTCTGCCATAAGGATCTGCGGCATCAGAATACAGAACAAATCAAACCACTCATTTATTTTCTAACATGATAAGCCCTTGCCCCTACACCTGTGTCAAAAAGGAGATTTTTCAGTTACTGTGTTAGCAAAGTCTCATCGATAAGAACAGGCAGCCCTTGTAACTGGATTTGACTCCAGCCAACATACAATTCACCTTGATCATTTGATAGAGAAATCACTTCCGAAGTTCAGTCCCCAGACGCAACTGACTTTGGACATCTCCGCCAGGAGCATGGGAAAGTTGGGTTTCACTTTCCAGCACTAATATTTGAGCTCGATAAGGTGATACAGCTACTCTTTAAAAGTCCTTTTTTTGTTTTTGCTGTTTTGTTTGAGGTGGCTAATTGCTCAAAAGATTAACACTGAAGAAACTGTCACAATGACTTACCACCCAATCACTTTCCGTCTCGGAGATGAATTGTGTATTTTCTACACTTGGGACCACAAAACGTGTGTGTAGAAAATTGCATCTTGCTTTGATGGGAGACAAAAGGAGGTACTAAGTAAGTGTATCTGAAATGTCAGACCCTTTTGCCTAAGCACAAAGAATAGAATCAGGTCAGAAAATCTAAACTCTGAATAAATATAAGCTCTTTACACCATGTCTGAAACATGAAATACTAAGTTCGATTATGATTGGCTAAAATGTTGTAGGTGTTAATAAGCCTCTACCAAATAAGAGAGGATTTTCAAGTTACACTCCCTGAAATCAAAGTCAAGCCCTTTCTGTGTAATTTAATCTGAATGCTTGTAATTTCCCCTAAACATACCCTCTATTCTTAAGTTAATTTTGCATGTGACATGTAAATATAAGCCTTCCTATGAATGGAGTAGCAAAGAGGTGAAGTTCAATTCTTGATAAATTTCTACAATTTCTTTGCTCTATTCCTGTGGCTACTGTTCAGTTCAGTTCATCTTCTTACTCATGGAAGCCAGAATTTGCAGCGTGTGCTGAGTTTGAGTTTTTCTCTGCTATTTAGTTAGGAATTTCCTTCTATTTTTATAAATGTCATTTTCAGCCAAAATTCACGCTTGCAGGCATCCTCTTTCACATTCCTCTTCATAACAGTACTGCAGAACTCTCATAACTTTCATTATCTTCAGGGTTTTCAAATCACCTTTGTTCCCCACTTTACCTCCTCTCTGGCCTCCTCAGTATTACTCCCCCCCCGCTAAAGTCCCAGTGACATAAATATCCAAAACCCAACTACTGAACCCTCCTCTATACCCCTGCACCTAACCAAGAGTCTCCACAGTCTGCTAACCAGTGTATGATTCAGACTACACTTTCTGATACTGGGGGTAAGTTTGAAAGAACTGATGTAAAAGATAGTTGGGTTTTAGTGGCTCAGTGGTAAAGAATCCGCCTGCAATGCAGGAGACACAGGTTTGATCTCTGGGTCGGGAGATCCCAGGACAAAGAAATGGCAACCCACTCCAGTTTTCTTGCCTGAGAAATCCCATGGACAGAAGCCTGGCAGGCTACACACAGGTCAGGGGTCTCAAATGAGTTGCACGTGACTTAGTGACTAAACAACAACAAAAGTGAACATCAGAATTTTACACTACTGAATGAGCTCACTAAAGACTTTTTTCTCCATGTAATCAGCTTGGACACAGAGTGTAGAGAATCCTCTTTGGGGTTCCTTACTAACTTTTTTGTTAAATGCTGTAAGAACAAACAAAAGGCTTCCCAGCAGGCCTGGGGTGAGTGCTGTAGCGGCTAAAACCCTCCCAGGCTGGTGAGAACCCACTACTGCCGCACCTGAGCCCCAGCCTCTAAAGGCAACACCGCGTGCTGGGGAACCCAGCCCGGGACTTGGCGACAAACACGAGCTCCTGATAAGCTTTTCCAAAACCAGCCTTACCTCCCTCTGATCCATGCCCTAATTAATACTACTTTTATACCTTCCTTTCTCCAAAATATGTATTTAACTCTTACATGTGTTAGGCCCTGTGCAGCTGGCCCAAGCTACTAGAACAAATTACAAATCTGTGTTCCTGCTCTGCTAAAAATTCTTCAATGGTATTCAAGAGTCCTCAAGATCTGCCTGCTAATTATCTTTCCAGCCTCATCTCCCAACTCTCTCTGGGTCCTTGCTTTCTAAATATCAGCCATAATGAAACTATTTTCAGGTTTATTATCTGATGTTATTTCCCTAACTTTGTCTGCCATGACATGGTTCAGATGTCTTAGTCTCAGAGAAAGCCTCTTCTTATCAATCAGCCCCAGGTTAGGTACAAAGGAAAATTTTGTGTGGCATGTAATTTCTATTTTTCTGACCAGACACTTTTCACTCCTTCCTTCCTTCCAGGGTGTGAAAATACATATCTAATAATATCAGCTCATAAAATAACTCTGTCCTTTTCCTCGTTTCCTCTAAAGCCGTTTTATTGAGGGTGTGATACACACTGTTTTTCAATTCAAGAATAGGATAAGGTAACCCTGGTTGGTAACAGGAGGAGAAAAAATCTGGAGAAAGTAAAATAACATTCCAGTTAGTCTTCTGGCTTAATTCTGCTAGTTCTTAAAACAGTAAATGTGCTACAGAGACTATCCTAGTGCAGAGGACAGTAGATGGATATGAGACGGGCTTACTATGCTACATGTCCTAAGGTCTATGATTCATTTCTGTTTGTCAGAGCTGGACGTGGTGTAGCTGGAGTGTGCCCCGACAGTCAGCCAGAGCACATTGCCTTTTCTTTTACCATGGGTATTTTCTGGATGAGAAGAAAAAGTTTATGAGTTTCAGTTCAGTCACTCAGTCGTGTCCAACTCTTTGTGACCCCATGGACTGCCACACACCAGGCTTCCCTGTCCATCACCAATTTCCGGAGCTTGCTCAAACTCATGTCCATCAAGTCGGTGATGCTATCCAACCATCTCATCCTCTGTCGACCCCTTCTCCTCCCACCTTCAATCTTTCCCAGCATCAGGGTCTTTTCTGAGGAGTCAGTTCTTCGCATCAGGTGGCCAAAGTATTGGAGTTTTAGCTTCAGCATCAGTCGTTCCAAAGAATATTCAGGACTTATTTCCTTTAGGACTGACTGGTTTGGTCTCTGTGCAGTCCAAGGAACTCTCAAGAGTCTTCTCCAACACCACAGTTCAAAACCATCACTTCTTCGGCACTCAGCTTTCTTTATAGTCCAACTCTCACATCCATACATGACTATTGGAAAAATCATAGCTTTGACTAGACGGACCTTTGTCAGCAAAGTAATGTCTCTGCTTTTTAATATGCTGTCTAGGCTTGTCACAGCTTTTCTTCCAAGGAGCAAGCTTCTTTTAATTTCATGACTGCAGTCACCATCTGCAGTGATTCTGGAGCCCCCCAAAATAGAGTCTCTTACTGTTTCCCCATCTATTTGCCATGAAGTGATGGGACCAGTTGCCATGATCTTCGTTTTTTGAATGTTGAGTTTTAAGCCAGCTTTTTCACTTGCTTTCACTTTCATCAAGGGGTTCTTCAGTTCCTCTTTGCTTTTTTATGGGTTTACCAATCTGAAATTTCACTGTTAAGTTTCTGTTCCAGCTCCATGAGTCAAGAGACTAATCAACAGCCCTGACAAATACAGAAAGACCTGCCTCTTCTAAGAGAGTCTACTGAGCTTTCCTAGTACCATCTCATGAGACCCCAGCCCTCTGCTTTCTTATTTATTTATTCACACTGCCTTTGTACTTGCCTGGCTCCCCTGCTGGCCTTGAGGGCAGAAATGTTTTATTTGGGGCTATAACCGCAGCAAATAAGAGTACCTACTGCATCTGGCATGTAACAAGCACTCGACAAATGGCTGATGAATGAATTAATATAGACCTGTTGGCACTTCAAGAGAAAAAACAAACACTAGGAGCTCTCAGGACGTACAGTTCACATACAGTCAGTAAGTAGTTTTCAGTTCCCTCTCACCTGATCGGTATCGTTCATCCCTGGCTCCCCCAGATCGACTTCGATGATACTTAGAAGGAGCGGAAGTTGGAGCTGCAGATGGAGCAGGTGTCTGGTTTCTGTGTTCTTTCTGTACTGATGAATCAGTTTCTAAAAAAGGAAGTTTGGAAGATGGTTATCAGGTAACAATAATAACTAACATTTTCTGAGCACGTTACAGCATTTCCGCAACACTTTGAGGTAGGTAATACTACCCATCTACAGTAAAGAGTTAGAGAGCTTTACACATACGTCAAAAAAAAAAAAAAAAAATACAAAGGCATCCAGACTAAAACAAAACAAAACAAAACAGAACATTATCTTGACAACGTAATTGTCAACAGGTGATGGGAGATATAAGTAGGTGAAAAGGCCATTCCAGAGACTCCACGAACTGGAAGGATGGGGGTAGGGTGGGGTGTACATGACCCCCTAATCCTGTACAGTTGCAGAAAACACAGCTTGGGAAGTTTTAGCCTCCCTACCGTAAGTTACTCCAAATAAACATGTCATTAAAACAAAAGGAGAGTGCTTACTGTGCAAACATAGCTTCAAGTCAAGTCTTACTAGCCCCTCCTCCAGCTGGAGGCACCACTGAACTTAACCCTTTCCAGTCCCTGGCCTGTCCCCCCAACATTCACTGTTTCTCATCAAGAATATGGGGAAGACTACAATCCTATTCCTGGGCACATATCTGGGGAAAAACATGATCCAAAAGGATACATGCACCGCACTGTTCATCGTAGCACTGTTTACAATAGCCAAGACATGGAAGCAACCTAATGTCCATCAGAAGAGGAACAGATAAAGAAGACGTGGTACAGATATACAATGGAATATTACTCAGGCATTAAAAGGAACAAAACAAGCCACTGCCATTTGCAGCAACATGGATGGACCTAAAAGACCCTGATGCTGGGAAAGATTGAGGTCAGGAGGAGAAGGGGACGACAGAGGATGAGATGGTTGGATGGCATCACCGACTCAATGGACATGAGTTTGAGGAGGCTCTGGGAGTTGGTGATGGACAGGGAGGCCTAGTGTGCTGCAGTTGATGGGGTCGCAAAGAGTCGGACACGACTAAGTGACTAAACTGAACTGAAGACAGTGTCATATTGAAGTCACAGAGAAGGAAAAATACCATATGGCATCCCTTATATGTGGAGTCAATAAAGAAATGATACTGATAAACTTATTTACAAAACAGACTCACAGACTTAGAAAATGAACTTATGGCTACTGGGGGAAAGGATGGGAGCTTGGGAAGGTCATGTACACACTGCTACATTCAAAATGGATAACCAACAAGGACCTACTGTACGGCACACGGAACTCTGCTCAATGTTATGTGACAGCCTGGATGGGAAGGTTTGGAGGAGAGTGGATATTGTATATGTATGGCTGAGTCCCTTCACTGTCACCTGAAACTACCACAATATTGTTAACCAACTATACCCAAATAAAAATTAAAAAATATGAGGGGGGATATGGAGGAGAGAAAATAAGCAGGGAAAATAAGCAGAAGAAAAATACTTTGTTCTGATGTTTTACTACCTTTTTTTCAAATGACAATTGCTCCCAAGTCATAATTTTTTTAAATTGTAGTAAGAATATTTAATATGAGATATTATCTTCTAACAAATTAAGTGTATAATGCGGTATTGTAAACTACAGGTATGATGTTACACAGCATTTTCAGAACTTATTCATCTTGTATAGTTAAAACTTTTTACCCACTGAGTAGCAACTCCCCATTTCCCCCACACCCCAGCCTCTAGCAACCACCATTCTGCTTCTGTGAGTTTAACTGTTTTAGATTCTTTGTATAAGTGGAACCATACAGTATTTGTCCTTTTGTGATTCATTCAGTTTCATGTCCTTCAGGTTCATCCATGTTGTCATGTATTATGGAATTTTCTTATTTTGAAGGGTATTTTAAATTTCTTCAGTAGCATTTAGCTGTGCTCAGAAAGGCACCTTACATACAGCAAATTAAGGGCCCACTTTAGGAAGGTGTCACCTATCCAGACAACAGCTAAGAATTGGCTTATGAAGCCAAATATTAAAAAGAAGACTTAAAATCACAGTGTTCTGGGGAACGCAGCCATCAGCTCTACAAATCTCAGTAAAGGCTGAGGGGAGTCACAGTACTACTGGAATTGAGATGTGTAATGACAAAGTCATACTGATTTCTAAAACAGGTCTGAGTGCTGGAGAAGCCATGTATAAGAACTTTAGTCCACAGTTCCAGCCGAGCTCTGTCTTCCATGTGAGTGAAGCCCCTTGGACCTTTCAGACCTGGGGAAAAGCCCTTAGTGGCTCCAGCTGGCACCATGTGGCCCATAAGAATCACCCAGCTGAGCCCTGCCCAAATTCCTGATCCACAAAGTCATAATATATAATAAAAAAGGCTTCCTTTATTTTTTATATACTGCTTTTAAGAAGACAAGAAACAGTATATTTTAGGGTGCTCTCTATGTTAAGTGCTTTTATGGACCTAGAAACATTTATTTTCCTAGCAGCTGAGATTTTTATTATAAAAATTACATATTATCTGAGCAGAGCAAATTTAAAAACTGAGACTTTTAAATGTAATGTCTGGGTGGTAAATCAAATTTTATATATTTTTAAGTTTTAATTTTTTAATCAACCTAAATCTTCTTGATAATCCACTTCAAAGAAGACCTGTACTGATTCTTGATATATTCATACCTTATGTCATTTGTTAGTTTTATTTCTCTAGAATAGGGGTCAACAAACCATAGCCCATGTCTGTTTTCATATAAACAGTTTTATCAGAACATAACCACACACATCTGTTAACATATTGCCTATGTGAAGGCAGAGGTGAATTACTGTGACAGAAACTGTATGGGCCTCAAAGTCTAAAATATTTACTATCCGGCCCTTTAGGGAAAAAGTTTCCCAGCTCCAGTCTGTGATAATAAATGCTACATTTAAGTGCTTGCTTTCTGCTAGGCACTGTGCATTTAGAAGTTCACACACTTGATCTTATTTATTCCTCACAACAACCCTACAAAGGAAGAAATATCACTGTCAACATTTACAGAAAAGACACAGTGATATGGATTTATTTTATAGAAAGTCACAAAATCAGAGGATGGAAGAGTCAGGATTCAAAGCCAAGTCTAACTCCACTGGTTCTCCTAAGAGGAAAGCAATCAGAATTAATAACTTAGTATCAGTTCAGTTCAGTCTCTCAGTCCTGTCCAACTCTTTAGAACCCCATAAAATCACAACACGCCAGGCCTTCCTGTCCATCACCAACTCCCAGAGTTTACCCAAACTCATGTCCATTGAGTCGGAGATGCCATCCAACCATCTCATCCTCTGTCGTCCCCTTCTCCTCCTGCCCTCAATCTTTCCCAGCATCAGGGTCTTTTCTGAGGAGTCAGTTTTTTGCATCAGGTGGCCAAAGTATTGGAGTTTCAGCTTCAACATCAGTCCTTCCAATGAACACCCAGGACTGATCTCCTCCAGGATGGACTGGTTGGATCTCCTTGCAGTCCAAGGGACTCTCAAGAGTCTTCTCCAACACCACAGTTCAAAACCATCAATTCTTTGGCACTCAGCTTTCTTTCTAATCCAACTCTCACATCCATATATGACTACTGGAAAAACCATAGCCTTGACTAGACGAACCTTTGTGGACAAAGTAATGTCTCTGCTTTTTAATATGCTGTCTAGGTTGGTCATAACTTTCCTTCCAAGGAGTAAGCATCTTTTAATTTCACGGCTGCAATCATCATCTGCAGTGATTTTGGAGCCCCAAAAAATAAAGACAACCACTGTTTCCACTGTTTCCCCATAATTTAGTATAGGAACATCGAAATGCTTAGGATTTACAGTCAGGAGTTAAGAGAACATGTTTTGTTTTTTGTTTTTTAAATCACCTGCCTTCATGTAAAAGATTCTGCAAAAAGCTCCTCCCTCCAAAAATAAAGTTTTCAGCCAGTCACTACAGAAATTATTTAAAATATATTTCAATTAACTTTAGAGAATAAAAAATAGAAAGGGGCTATTTTTATTTGTATGGTCAGATGATATATATAGGAAGGAAATCAGATTAGCACACATGAGCTACTTTGCCTATAAACATGTACAGAGAAAATGGTTTGACTTAGACAAAACACTGAATTTAAAACACGACCTTTGCATTATTTTTTGGAGGTACAGTGAATATATTACTGAATTATGGGTCATTAATTTCTTTTTAATATAATAAGCAGATTTGCTAGGATAAACCAAACTACCCTGCTAAGAAACATGGTACCTTCAAATTAGATAACTAATAATCCAAAGGATAAAAAGCAGGAATATGGACTCTCATTTCACAAAGGATGCTAACACACAATTGATATACCTTTTCTGATTCCTCTCTCATTATGCTTTTACTTTGTATTTTTCAGTGTAGTTTATTGGGAAAAAGAAGATAATGTGTAAATGAAATTAAAAAATAAAAATTTTTTACCAAGAAGTGATCTGGAGGTGAGAGGGAAAGTGAGAGTTGATCTGTTTGAGGAAGAACTAGAGAGAATGAACATTTCTACTGAGGATTATCTAGAGGTTATCATACATCAAACCACAAGGAAATGTAACACAAATATAGACACTTGATGAGAATTGAGTCAGATGACATGTAGCCATGAGATCTATGGAAACTGGTACCCCCCACCAAAAAAAAAGCCTCACAACACACTATTCACCAATTCACCAAGCAACATTAGTATGATGCTTGGCAAAGTTTAGCTCAGTCCCCTCAGGAATTTAGTCTTCCAAACGGTCGAGGTCTCTTTTGGGTCTAAAATCATGACAGACATTTCGAGGTAGCTTGTCAGAAGTGAAACCAAAAGGTCGACTTGCAGTTTCAATAAGTGGCTGACAAGTTGGTTCAGTGAGCATTCCTCAGGTGCCGAACACACAATGCCACAAACATATAGATTTCTGACAGAATAAGTGAAAGAGAAGTCATTTAGTCATGTCCGACTCTTTGCAATCCCATGGACTGTAGCCCACCAGGCTCCTCCATCCATGGAATTTTCTAGGCAAGAGTACTGGAGTGGATTACCATTTCCTTCTCCAGGGGATCTTCCCGACCTTGACTCAAATGTGTAACACACTTGCTTCAAGTTCAAGAGAGGTGATATAAAAGAAACAAACAAAAAGAATAAAAATTAATTCCTAGAAACTGAATCACTTTAAGTGTACGTGGAAGCTTAATAATGAAACTCTGCAGCTTATCTTTTTGAATGTGAATAATCACTCTCCAATTTATTCTAAATTTTATCTTCTAAAAACTTCTATTTCCATGTGTTGGAGGTTTGTTTTCTTTTTTATTTTTTTATTTTTTTGTCCTCTAAGGCATTTTATTTGTACGTATTACATCCCTAGAAAAAGAATCCAAGGATTTTCCCTTCTGTATGTTTTCGTCTTGCTTCTTCATGGTCCATGATGCCAGCTGAGGTTGTCAGTACAATGAAACCAAACTGACGGGATGGGAGCAGGTTATTCTGCCATTTTTCTAGATCTTTGAGTTGCACATCAAATCTGGGGCTGATCACTCCACACTTATTTAGCCTGCCTGTGAGGTTCACAACAATTTTCCCAGCCCTGTGATCATCAATGATTTCAAATTCGCCAATGTAACCATGCTTCATCATCACTGTTAGAAACCTGACGATGACCTTGGAGCACGGCCGAATAAGCACCTGGCGTTTGCCTCTCTTTTCGGCGTTGTTGATACTCTTGAGAGCATCAGCCAGGACATTCATGCGCACCATTCTGGCGGCACGGAAAGATGGCGGAAAGAGCTGTTTTCTTTTTTAAACATAAAGATTTCCAGACAGATTTCATCTGTGCATTGAAAAACTGAAAAGCAAATAAAATAAAATGTCAATAGTAATTATCTCAGGGCGATGAGATTGGATGTTTTATTTTCCCACAGGCTTTACTGGGTTTCTATAATTTAGAAAAGTTTTCTTTTTCAGTATATAAAAATAATATATGTTCATTATAGAACATCAAGGTAATTGTTAAATAAAATAAAAATGATACTGGATTTTCTTAATTTGAAGGTCATACCACAGAGAGCAGATTCTTACCAAAATAAGTTAAAATAATATCCAGTTTTCAGCTTCCTAGATAAATTACAACACTGTGAGCAGAATTTTCCAACCTTCTAAAACCAATTGTCTCCTTTTCCTTTCCCCCAAAGCAACTGGTAATTCAGTGCATATTTGAAGGTGAGAGGGAGGAAACTATGTCCTGGTTGGATTAAAAATTTTTGGATGGCTTACGTGCTTACTTAGCTAACTTATCAGGGCAACAGTTCATCACAAAAGCAAAGCAGGAAACATGGACCACCAGTCTCCTGAAAGAGGAGGAAGGGGTCTGGGGGCACAGAGCCCAGCAAGGCATTATTTAACAGCACGTCCAGTATCAGGTGGGCAGGCAAGATGCTGCTTAAAGAAGAATCATTCCCTGGCCATGGTTTCACACTGCAACCACATCTCAGGAATCACCTGGGGCCCAAAAGCAGAGATTTCTGTAGTTTGATAGGATGTGCATGATTTCACTACCACAGTAAGAAGCTTAAAAAAAGCAAACATGGAATTAACTACAAGTATCAACATGATATGTATTAAATGAAAAGTGAAAAACTACACAGACATATAAAAGGGTCTCAAGTGATAAAAGAACACAAAATATTATGTATATTATTACAACTGTGTATGTAAAAACTATTCATATATAATTATATGGACTGGAGGGCACATTAAATCCTTTAAGTAGTTAGGATGAGGTAGTGATAGTTGCTCTGGATAACTTTACCATTTCTTTACCATTTTGTTTACTGAAAGAGCTGTGCATAAAATCAAACTAATTTTAAAAGACACTAAATATAGGTTAAGTGCTAGAGGAGAGATGTGAACCTCATAAATCAAGCCTTCTTCAAAACTTCTAAATTCTAGAGCAAAACATCCTTGAGCTTCAAAGAAAAGGATTACTGGCTGATTACTACAAACAGTGACCACTTCAGTTTAGGGGTTCCCAGATCTTTCAGTCTGTTATACACAGTATCCACTAGGGGTCACCCTTATGTTTAAATAGGGATGATAAAATGTTTAACAATAAGTTTAGACAAATTTTCATTTCTTCTACAACACAAAGCCTCCTTTTTCAATGGTCGGCATGTACATAATTTACTGTTCTCCGACAAAAAGAGACACCAGAGTCTCCCATGATTCTCCTGTTGGAACATAACAACAATGGTAACCTGGAAAAGCTGATCTTTAGTATAAACTATGCAAAATTTCCAATTCAGGTACATGGAAGAAAGCCAACTTCAGCTTCTTATCTTTCAACTCTGCCAATGATTTAACAGGCATTTTCATCTGCAAGAGTCATAGAGGGAAGGAGGATGTGCTCTGAGAACCAAGGAATACAATGCTTCAACTTCTTGGAGTGATCAAAGTAGACATGCTCACTGGTCTCAGCACAGGGGTCCAGAGAAGACACCATTTTCTTTACTATAGTACTCATAATAAATAAGTGATCATTCATTCATGTGTATCTTTTATATCGTGGTATGTGCCGAGAGGGAAAAAAAAAAACAAGGTTCTCTGAGTCTATATAACGAGGAATTTAATTTATACTAGAGTTTTAGGGACGGTCTGTTAAAAGGAGACTCTGATGTAGGTTTCAGTTAGGCGCAGGAGTGGCGGTGGTGGGGGTGTCCCTGGGGGAGGAGCTACTTTATACAAAAGCATGGTATTAGAAGAAGTCCAGTGAGGGAGAAAAACCTTGACAGGCCTGAGAAAGATCGAAGGGGCTGAAGAGGTGGAGTGAGACAAAACAAGGCTGGAGAAGAAAAGCGGGGTCAGGTCACTTGTCCTAAACCAAAAGAGCAGACTTTGAAGGGATTTGGACAGGAAATGACAAAATAACAATGATAATACAGTACTATGGCTCTTTAAACTTTCAAAACACCATCTCATTCTATATTCACAATAACATTATCTGATAGATACCCTGAAGGAAGCAGGACATCCATCACAGATTAAATTTATTTTCCTACAGTGAGAGTGTGTCCATAATCACCTTGAATCATTATATAAACAGAGCCTCCACTCCCATCTCCACCCTCCACCCTGGGTGAAGGTACCCTGAATCACTCAGAGATTCTTCCCTGGGAAGAAGAATCTCTTCTCTCACTGAAGAGAGCCTTCCTCAGAAGGCTGAGTGATTAACCAGCCTTACTGCCTGTGGGCAGGGAGGAAAGAGTCTGCCTTTTAAGTATGGAAAGCGGCCACCTGCCCATGGTCAGTCCTACGGGTGGATTCTGGGAGGGAGAGGAACTGGAGGTTCTGGGTCTGAGAAGCTTCCCAGGCCACTTGGCATCAGGAAAGAACACAATACCAAGAGCTTTGCCCTGAGAATTCAAGTGGGGTGTCTTGGCTGAGCCTAGCAGAATGGCTGAGGTGGGACCCAGGTTTAGCACTGGGTTAGCACTACCGATCACAAAGTAAGGGCGGGTTTTCATCAGCGCCCCATGAGGCATTGAGGGCGGCAGCAGACAGTGCGGCTCTTCCCTTTCGGACGTGGAAGCTGCACTGACCACCTCTCCTCCTGCACTACTGGTATCCCAGGGGGTTCCTGCATAATCCAAAAAGAAAGAGAAACCCAAAAAGAAAAACAGTAGACTTCCTTCTAATGAGGCATGCGGGGACAATAAGATTGTAACGCATGCTCCCGTTCATAGTGACTGTACTACTGTCCAAACCTAGCAAATAAAAGGGCAGAACTGGGACTGGAATGTTCTTTTCATTATGCTGTGATCCTCACTTGGGAAGGAAATTCTGAACTAAAATGCGATAGAGGAAACAGAATAGCTCCCACCCTCCCACTCCCATCACAAGAAAAGGCACTCTGTCTCAGTTCAGTTCAGTCGCTCAGTCATGTCCGACTCTTTGCAACCCCATGGACTGCTGCACGCCTGGTTTCTCTGTCCATCACCAACTCCCAGAGCCTACTCAAACTCATGCCCATCATGTGAGTGATGCCATCCAACTATCTCATCCTCTGTCGTCCCCTGCTCCTCCCGCCCTCAATCTTTCGCAGCATCAGGGTCTTTTCAAATAAGTCGGTTCTTTGTATCAGGCAGCCAAAGTATTGGAGTTTTAGCTTCAGCATCAGTCCTTCCAATGAATATTCAGGACTGATTTCCTTTAGGATAGACTGGCTGGATCTCCTTGCAGTCCAAGGGACTCTCAAGAGTCTTCTCCAACACCACAGTTCAAAACCATCAGTTCTTCAGCTGTCCAACTCTCACATCCATACATGACTACTGGAAAAACCATAGCTTTGACTAGATGGACCTTTGTTGGTAAAGTAATGTCTCTGCTTTTTAATATGCTATCCAGGTTGGTCATAGCTTTTCTTCCAAGGAGCAAGCGTCTTTTAATTTCATGGCTGCAGTCACCCTCTGCAGTGATTTTGGAGCCCTCAAAAAGGTCTCTCACTGTTTCCATTGTTTCCCCATCTATTTCCCATGAAGTGATGGGACCAGGTGCCATGATCTTTGTTTTCTGAATGCTGAGTTTTAAGCCAACTTTTTCACTCTCCTCTTTCACGTTCACCAAGAGGCTCTTTAGTTCTTCTTCGCTTTCTGCCATAAGAGTGGTGTTATCTGCATATCTGAGTTTACTGATATTTCTCCCGGCAATCCTGATTACGGCTTATGCTTCATCCAGTCTGGCATTTTGCATGATGTACTCTGCATATAAGTTTAATAAATAGGGTGACAATATACAGCCTTGATGTACTCCTTTCCCGATTTGGAACCAGTCTGTTGTTCCATGTCCAGTTCTGACTGTTGCCTCTTGACTTACATATAGATTTCTCAGGAGGCAGGTCAGGTGGTCTGGTATTCCCATCTCTTTAAGAATTTTCAACAGTTTGTTGTGATCCACACAGTCAAAGGCTTTGGCGTAGTCAATAAAGCAAAAGTAGATATTTTTCTGGAACTCTCTTGCTTTTTCAATGATCCAACAGATGTTGGCAATTGATCTCTGGTTCCTCTGCCTTTTCTAAGTCCAGCTTGGACATCTGTAAATTCATGGTTCACATACTGTTGAAGCCTGGCTTGGAGAATTTTGCGCATTACTTTGCTAGCGAGTGAGATGTGTGCAATTGTGCAGCAGTTTGAGCATTCTTTGGCATTGCCTTTCTTTGGAATTGGAATGAAAACTGCCCTTTTCCAGTCCTGTGGCCACTGCTGAGTTTCCAGATTTGCTGGCATATTGAGTGCAGCACTTTCACAGCATAATCTTTTAGGATTTGTAATAGCAACTGGAATTCCATCACCTCCACTAGCTTTGTTCGTAGTGATGCTTCCTAAGGCCCACTTGACTTCACGTTCCAGGATGTCTGGCTCTAGGTGAGTGATCACACCATCATGGTTGGTTATCTGTCTACCTAATATTTACATAGCTGGGAATGTTCTATAGCATTCCAAAATGCTATTCTTGATTTCAACAGTCAGTTTTAGGTTCACGTCCCTTTGCATTTCCTCAGTATTTTGTTTAGAACTTTCTTACAGGGCTTTTTTTCACTCTGTATTTTATGATTATTTGTATACCTATCTTATCTTTCCTATTAAAGTATAAATAAACTTGAGGTCAGAGATCTTAACTCATTTTGTATATCCTGCAATAATGAACTGGGTCCTATACTGAAGGACCGAAATTTTTGGTTAAGATAAATAATTATGATCTTGTCTGTCTCTTCACTTCCACCAATGATAGGGGGAGTGGGTGGAAAAACCAAAGACAAAAATGAAGAGGTACCAACCGTTAATCTGAGAAGTCTGCTTATCTGTGTATCTCTAAGCCACACAACGTTTATGCAAAAATTTGTGCCTCTCAAAATCTTCATATAATCATATGAGGTCATTAAGAAAAACAGGATAACAGAGTATCCTTGACAGAAGTTATCAGAGTCTTTAGAGAAAAAGGATAAAATTTCCAAGGCTTTCTTTTGTTTAGTTCTAACTTGGTTATACACACATTTGCACAATCTCAAAGGCAGGACTGAACTCAGAAGAGCTGTGATGGAAGGGGTGTGGAACAACTGGCACGCTCAGCGTATGTACATACACTCTAACAGTGGTGAGCAAATACCCTCCATCAATATAGGCAGCAACCACAAAAGGAATCTGAATTTGGGGAAAAACTTTGGATCACCAGTACTTCTTACCAGGACAAGCTAGAAAATGCCAACACATAACCATATTCATAAACTGACATGTCTTACCCCGAAAAGGGCAGCAGGTAAGGGCCTGGGGAAAAAATAATTGAGGAAATCTAGGTCAGGAAGGAATATATAAAAGGCGAGATCCTCTTTTGAAGCAGAAGACAAATACTATTAAATGCAGTGAAAGACAGCAGGACAAAGTCAAAGGATGAAGGAAGAAAAACAAATACACAAAGGTCTCAATGATCTCAAACACACGAAGACAGAATGGAATGTGTACATCAATGCCATCAAAAACAGACGCTACAGTGATGTCCTAAAGCAAAGGATGTGGGGCCAAGAGAAGATGTCGTTGTTGGACTTCACGGCAGTTTTAAATAGTGTAGAATTGTAAAACAGAGCTGAGGCAGGGCTCTACCTTGGAACCACCCAGAGAAGGGAGGCTGCCGAGTTAATCTAATCGGGCTGTGATAAGAGACCGTTTGATCAGCTTGCTGGTGCACAGCCAGCAAAAGAGGCACTGACGTCTTTGCAGTCTTTCAGATTGATAGAAATGATCTTCGTACAAGTTTTGAACAATCCTCAAATAGAAATGTTAGAATAAAGTATTCTGATTAAACATGGCAGAATAACACATCTCCCTATCCCCTACTCCTTCCCAAAACACCTCTAGAAAGATAATGAAGGCCTGCAGCAGGATAAGGGAACAATCAGTTCAGGAAGAGAGATGGCATCAAGAGTTGTCTCTAGAAATAATAATAAAATGATGGATTAGCTGTTTAAAAAAAAGGAAAGGTAATCCTAGTAAACCAAGTGATTTAGCTGTGAATAATATTTATATAATCAAAATAAGGCAAGCACTGAATGCTGATTTAGGAACAACAAAAGTAATACACTGAAAAAAAAAAAAAAACTAATACACTGAACACACAGCGCACAGTGAGTATGAGATGGGAGATGAGAAGGAAAGATAAACGGAAAAGGAGTGTGTGATATCCAGGTGGTTGGGCAGGAATGATAAAAAGGAAAAATTCTAATCTTTTATAGTAGGAAATGAATAAATAATGTCTCGAGTTGGGGGGAAAAAAATTAAGTAGTACTGGCAAAATGTTACACAGAAATAGAGAGGTAAACACCTGAAGAAACGGTTAAAACAGTTGAAAGAAGTGGTCTCTGGGGAAGAAGAGGACACTGCTTATTTTTGTTGTTGTTACAAACCTCACAGTAGTATTTGATTATTTAAAATAATTCATTAATTTCATTTTAAAAATAAAAAAGTGAAGAGGAATGCTAAATCTCCAATGAAAATGAATATGCTCTGTACAATCTCTTGAGATTCAGTAGATCTAAATGAAAAGATCTACTGAAGGTGGAGACAAGCTGCCAGGACCAATAATTCTCCAATCCGTAGAGTAATCTGCTTCTTTCATTACCTGACACTTTCATCTTCACAGATGTTTGTGCACTCAGTCACGCAGTCATGTCTGACTCTTTGCAACCCCATGGACTGTAGCCCACCAGGCTCCTCTGTCTGTGGGATTTCCCAGCCAAGAACACTGGAGTGGGTTGCCATTGCCTTCTCCAAGGGGATCTTCCTGACCCGGGATGGAACCCACATCTGCACTGGCAGGTGGATTCTTTACCATTGCGCCACCTGGGAAGCCAACAGATGTTCACGCAAGGAAATATTCTAAATTCTAAATGTTCCTTCTGTTTAGTTCCATCTACTATATGCCAGATACTCATGCCACAAACTGGGGATGTAAAGAATTAAAAATAAAAGTAAAAGAAAATGTTCCTGATTTTAAAGACCTTACAAGTCTTGTATGGGAAAAATACACATGGACAATCCATGTTCATCTATGGAGCAATCTATGGGGCAGTCAGAGAGAGATTCTTAAAAATGCAACTCAGGTCATGGGAGTGCAGACTGTTTGTGATAGAGCTGGTCAAGGAAGCCGTCTTAGTGTCAGCCCTAGTTGAGCAAACCCCTAGCAGACAAGAGAGCAAGCCAGGTGATCTCAGGCTGTCTTGTCCAGTGCTAGTTGCTTGTCTCAACGGTACTTGGAATACAGAAAGCACTTGGTAAACACATGCTGACCTGAGGTTCTGTCAGCAACCCCCTTATCGAAATACAATAAACTCTTTTCTATTAAAGCCACTTGGAAATAATCAGCTACTTGTATCCAAAGTATCTTCAAGATTAGACTACAGGATCAGACTGGGATGCTATCTCACTAGACAAAACCTTTCCTTTTCCTCTAACTCCAAGAATGGCCAAGAGTGACTAATTTACAGAGTGAGAGCATATGTGGTTTGAAAATTCAATTCTTCGGGCCATGCCAAAAGACAGTTAATTTCTGGCCTCTTCTCTCTGCGAAGCTGCTAACTAAGGCATGTGGGAAGCTTTATATCTAGACTCTCATAGCTTCCAGTGACTGAAAGATATTCTATGGGTTACTCCTTTTGAAGAGCATATGGCTCAGAACAAGGAGATATAGGACTTTCCTGGTGGTCCAATGGTTAAGAATCTGCCTGCCGGGAGAGGGGATCAGGATGGGGAACACATGTAAATCCATGGCTGATTCATGTCAATGTATGGCAAAAACCACTATAATATTGTAAAGTAATTAGCCTCCAACTAATAAAAATAAATGGAAAAAAAAAAAAGAATCTGTCAGCCATGGCAGGGGACATGGACTGAATCCCTGGTGTGGGAAGATTCCACATGCTGTTGGCAGCTGAGTCCATGTGCCACAACTACTGAAGCCCAGGCACCCTTGGGTCCGTAAGGTGCAACAAGAGAAACGGTAGCAATGAGAAGCCCGCACACCGCAACTAGGGAGTGGCCCCTGCTCGCTGCAACCTGAGAAAAGCCCCTGCAGCAACGAGGACCTGGCACACCCAGAAATAAATAAATAACTTTAAAAAAGAACAAGGAGATATGTACCTGCCACATCCTCATTTCTCCCTTGTCTCTCACAGGGAGAGCATCTTGAGGCCCTGGATATGGTTTTAATCTTTATCAAGATATGAATTTCACACAGCCTGGACCTTAAATATCAGATAAAGTTTGGGAACAACAGTCAGTTCCAAAGTTGGTGGGTTTAAGTGACTTTCAAGGGTAGTTTTGACACATCAGATTTTTGTCATATAGTAAGTTTAAAATCTATCCCTGTGGTGATAGTGAATTAAGCTTTGTTTATAATAAACTGTCCTTACTCAATTTCCACTAAGTATTTTCTTCAACCTTGTGTTCTCATCCCTATTTCCCCATTTGTGCTGTTAGATTGTTTTTTTTCTGAAGTCCTATTTTAAAGATTTATGTAACATTTGAAAAAAAAATCTAAAATATACATAAATATGCACCCCAAGATAACTCCAGATCAATTCTGTACAGAAAAATCACTCACTAAATTTTTAGATAAGCATGTGTATGTAATTGTTCTAGCAGTACAATGCTGCAGGCAGTATTAATTTTTTCTTTCAAGAGAGATTGGTGGAGAATGTTACTTTTATACACTATACTCAAAGAGCTACCCTCAGTGGAGCGTCTCACAACTGGAAACAATGAAATCCAACAAGATGACAGTTTGAAAGAAGTTGAATCCCTCTAGAAGTAGCAAACTCCTACTAAAAGCGTTAAACTGACTTTCATTTAATTCTATTCAGTAAGCTTAAAATCTGGGCTTCCCAGAGGCTCAGCAGTAAAGCATCTACCTGCAACACAGGAGACTCAGGTTCGATCCCTGGCTCGGGAAGATCTCCTGGGGTAGGAAATGGCTACCCACTCCAGTATTTTTGCCAGGAGAATCCTATGGACAGAGGAGCATGGTAGGCTACAGTCCATAGGGTTCTAGAGAGTTGGACATAACTGAGAATGCATGCATGCATACAGGCATAAAATCTTCATTAAATCCAACGTCATTTAAAAAAAAAACAAAATCTAAATACCTCCTTCAAAATCTACAAAGATACATGAGGTAAAAATGTCAAAGGGTAATCTTTTCTTTTGCTACAGAACCTGTATAACATAACCAGCCCTAGAAACAATCCATTTCTGGGAAAGATTAATAGGTTTAAGAACAAAGGTGGGAAAAGTGACAAGTGTAAATTGAGAGAATTTTTTACCACCAAGAAACTCTGATTAAAATACGTAACTATTACAAGATAAACTTCAGGAAGAAGGAAATTGAACTGAGAGGAAAGAGTCATATATGCAAAGCAATAGTGAACAAAGAAACAGATATTAACTACTGTTAACTACACAGAACAATAGTAACTAATAATTGAGGGGGTATGTAGACAAGGAGGTACTAAAAATGCATTTATTCTTAAAGTCCTCGTGTTGTTTGGGAGGAGAATTAAGGTTCTAATTGTGACTTGATTTTGAACAGGCTGTTCTCTGACCACAGTCAAACGGAGAAACACTCACCTTTGTAAAGAAAACTGAAAACCTAAGCATCTGACTCAGGAAACTTAGAAAAGGAATGCAAGGAAGGAAAAACATACAGAAGCCGAAAATGATAAATGAGAAAATAAAGACACACTAAAAAGAAGATCAACAAAATTAAAAGCTTGTTCTTTGAAATGACAAACCTCTGGGAAGACTGATCAAGAGAAAAAAGAGAAGAGATAAGAGTTACACACAAACAAAGCAAAGGCTTTAAAAATAAAGAGAATACTGTCATTAACAATAAATTTGAAAACTTATACAAAACAGACAAATTCCTAGAAAAACTAAACTTACAAAAACTGACTCATGAAGAAGCGGAAAATGTAACTTGGTAACAGGCAAGAGATGGGGAGTGAAGAGACTGCTGAGATGACTTTTAAGCCTAGTTGTTGGGCTTATGCATGGGAGTTCTATTCACTCAGAAGTGGAAACTAGAAGTCTGGGAGACGCTGGATAATGTATTAATAATTTTGTGTGAACGTACACATGTAGGGAGGGGAAGGTGGTGGTGGTGGTACAGGTGGTGTGAGCATAATCATACCTAACATTTAATGGATATGCTTGGATAGGTTGAAATGAAGGCTCCTTAAAGATATATAAATGGAGTTGTTAAAAATGCAGTTGGATCTATGATCAGGAGCTCAGGAGACATCTGAGTTGAAGACACATATTTGGGAGTTATCTATAAATGATAATTAAAGCCACAGGGATGGCTGAAAAGCTCTAGAGAGACAGAGCATTGCTTCTCCATACCAGCAACTGCAGCATCACCTGGGAACCTGACACAAATGCAAATTCTCAAACCTCAACCTGGACCAACTGAATCAGAAACGCTGAGAAGGGACAGGGCCTTGCAAACTGTATATACAAGAAGTTCCCCAGTGACCCCAGTGCAGGCTAAAATTTGAGAACCACTGCTGTAGAGTGAGATGTCAAGAGGGCTTGAGGTTTTGCCTTGAAAATTCCAAGATTTAACAGAAGAGGAGGAGCCGACAGAGATGACTAGGAGCAAAAGAGGGGAGTGAGAAAATGCGGAGACTGTTTCTAAAGAAGTGTTTGAAGAGGTAGAGTGGCAAGGGACTGGGACAGGCTGAGAAGTGAACAGGTGCTCAGGAAACAGGGATAATAAGCAGAGACAGTTCTCAGCAGTCTGATCATAAAGGAGAGAGAGGATAAAGGTGGAAGAGGTAGACTAAGGAGGATTTTTTTAAAGAGAAGAGGAATGAGCATGCTGATCTGCTGGGGTAAGAATCTGCCTCAGAGGGAGAGGGTGACTGCACAGGAGGGTCGGGGAGGGGACTGCAGCGGCACATCAAGAGGCAATGCAGCCGTCCGCCTCGGCGGGGGAGACTGTTACTACTTAGAGCATTTAGAATTGCTATCCATGGTGATAACAAAAAGCAGACCAACTCTGTGTTGGCTTAATTACCGCTTTTCAAATTTCTACAGATACTGCACCCCTCACTGCTTGCACCAGGGTGGCTCACTCCCACTGCCCTGTCCTTGGTGTCACTGGGTGATAGTATAAGATTTCTGAAAAGGGAGGAGGGGATGGGATCCAAAGCACTGGTGGAAGGACTGCCCTTGGCTAGGACAGAGAGATCACCTTTCCAACCAGAAGGCAGGAGGTCATCAACATGATGGGCACTAATATGGTGAGTTTGAAGTTCTGACAGCAGGAAGCTGAAAGAGCTGCCATCAAATGACTTCTGTTTCCCCCATGAGGTCACGTGCACAACCATCCCTACTGTGAGATGCCATGTCACACTCCCTTGACCTGCTGTAATTAAATGTCTGATTTGTCAAATCCATGCTCACTTACCAACCTTCTATATGTGATCAAGCTCCCCATGTAGGCCTGCCCGTGGGGCAAGAATGTGCTGACCACACAGACTAGAGTGTGCCTCAGTGGTTTCTCATAGTAAACTGATAAACTGGTTTTGGAACATGATTTAGTTTCTATATAACCTGACTACAGGTAGCAGACAGAGCATGGTCCTTTTTATAGTCACATTCCTTACTGTGTTCTTTTCTCAGGATCTGATTGCTTTTGCACAAAGTGACTACAGTAAATCTCTGGGCCTACAGAGGCATGGGCCAGATCCATAATTAAGCAGCCAATCAGAGGACTCCCCTTCTGTGCCATGCCTTGCTCAGCAAAAGCTGGCTTTTCATTAGCTGTCGCTGGCCTGATTTCTATCTCTTTTCTCTCAATTCATTTCTACATCCATCTGTTCATTAAGATACTTTAAACTGGCTATCTAGGCATTGACCTACTAGTTTTTACAGGGAGGAATTCCCAAGAATAATGCAGGAAATAAAACAAGGACTTTGGTGAAATCTATTGGTATACCACCATTATTATTTATTCCACTATTCATTCAACAGATATTTACAAACTATATACTTTGTGCAAGGCTTAACATTAGAACCATGGAGGCTCCAAAGTCCTCAAGGGACTTATAATCCAAAAATAAAAGCAATGATTATTAGTTCCACAAAAAACAGTCATGTGAAAACAGACTCTGATTGCAGAGGGGAAATGAGAAATAAAGAAAAAATTCCTCATAGTAAAAGTGATTAAAGTAGAAACAGGCCATCAGAGGAAATCCTGGATGCTGAGTAACTTCAAAAATATGATGACTTAGAAACAGACAGACTTGCCTGGAGGCAAAGGTTCCAGCAACCCGTCTGGAAATAAGCACAAAAGTGACTCAGGACTTTCTGATATATAAAGAACATGCCAGTCTTTCTGCACAAGTCAGGCTGCAAAAAGGTTTATTTAGGGTTCTTATCCCCAAATCCCCAGGTACTGCAATCTTTGGGTTGTCCTGCAATACTGAATCTGTCCCTCCTTCGTATCTTTGCCTCCCTTGCTTCTCTCCATCACAGTTCATACTCAAGCATTAGATGCAGTTTTTCTATGACCTAGAATCTTCTACCATTGAATCATGTCAGCGACACACAGACACAGTGACTACCACCCAAGTTCTGTATGAATGATTTGATGGCCCTGGGTATTTTTAAAGTGCCTACCACGCAGCAGATGCTCAATTAAGATTCATTTCCTCCTTTCTTTCCTTCTGTTTTTTTTTGTCCCCCTTCCCTGGTGAGGAAGGAAGGGAAAAAACAGGAACCAACAAAAAAGACAGATCTCCAGTAAGATAGCATTCATTAGTGTAAAAATACTGAGAAGGTTTAAAACCACTTCTCATTACCTACCTTGTGTCTGCGGGATGTAAGGAGACAGGAGTTTTGACCTTTTCTTTTCATAACCCTTCTGTGTGATGTCCCCTAAAATAGCAAGAACAGAAATAGGTTACTCATTATTCTTACTCTGTGGTTGTTCACTGTAAAAATAAAATTAATTACAGAGTGTTACAGAATTACCACATAGAGAGTAGGGAAAAAAATGTATGGTTCCTTGCCAAGGATTTTGCTATGTGTGATTTCCCACAGGCTTGGAGCTGACTTCTTGTGGAAAATTGCAGGGCTGGTCCCTCCCTACACCAATCTAGCGGTGCAATGTGCTACATTCCATGTCAGAGATCCCCAAGTTCCTAAGCACCCCTTGTTTCCATGGCATTTAAGATATACTAAAATGGAATGTGCCAAGGCTAGCAGACAAACGATCTTCTTTCTCTCCAAGGTTTCACTCTGACCAAATGAATGCAACTGACTGGAGAAGTATTCAATTACACAGCTATACAGAACCACATAAAATCACAAGTCTAGTTAAGGGGAGAAGTCAAGGTTCAGGCACCGGGATGGGATTTCTGGAAGGCCCTTCTGCACCCTAGGACCTGTGCTGGAACCCGGAGCTGGAATCCCCACATCTTCTCCACTTGGTTCACTGGTTTGTATTTTTGATATATGTGTATGTCTTTTTCACAAGGTTAAATGGAAAAGTCTATGTGAAGCACACAGAAAAGTACATACATGATAAATGCCGTAAGGATAAAACTGATTAACAGAGGAGAAACTATGGCGCTGAAGACTTCAAGAATCTGCTTCGTTCTAGAGAAAGGGTAGAAAATGGATGGGCAGAGAGTAGGGTTAAAAGGACCAGGAAATCAGCAGGAGAACAAAGGGACATTCAAGGGACAGTGAGTAATTCAAAGCTGGGGGAATAAATATATCCGGTGAATAAATACATGTGATGGTGGGGGAGGAAGCTCATACTGATGGATACAGAGATTCGAACTCATGGGTGATGGAACGTCAGATATGTTGGTCTCAGCATTTGACTGATGGAGCAGATGGTGGAGATGAAGCAGGGCTCACTGAACAGCTTCAATGGAGAAGTAACACTCACAGATCATAGAGTGCAGCAAGTTCACTCTTTCTGAGGAATGTGGAACCACAGGTAGAAGCCAGAGAGAGAAGAGCTTGCCCTGTTGCTACTATAGTGATCTGGGCAAGATACTAGTAGCTTAAATCAAAGATAGAGGTAGAAGGGATGAAAAGAAGTGACTGGATTAAGACAGACGCTACTGAGTAGGAACACTGAGTGGGATCTGATGACTGATTCAGTGTAGGATGGAGGCTTCTGGCTTGAGCAACCAGGCAGATGGTCATGATATTCTCTGACAGAGATATACCCCAAGAACGGGGCTGAAGAAGATAAGAGTTGAGCTTATTAGGAAAAGTCTATGAGACACGCAAGAGAAGATGTTCAATCAACAGTTGGCTATATGAATCTAGAATTTTGGAAAGAGATACAGATTTGGAACTATAAGGATATAGATGGAAAATAATACAATCTCTGGAGAAATGTGGTGATTTCTAACAAAATTCAGATTCATCAACTGCACTTCTAGGAATTTATTCAATGATAAAATTCACAGAGGTGTACAAAAATCAACATAAGAATATTCCCTAAGTTATTCTTTGAATGGAAACACTGGAAGGACTCTAGACACTCATGTTACAGACCATGTGTATCAGTGGCTTTCAAATTGGAATGGCTCTACCCTCGAGGGGACAACTGACAATGATTAAACACGGGTTCAATCCCTGGTCCAGGAAGACCCCACAAGACCTGGAGCAACTAAGTCCATGCGCCACAACTACTGAGCCCATGGGCCTAGAATCCATGCTCTGCAACAAGAGAAACCATCACAATGGGAAGCCGGCTCACCCCAACTAGAGAAAGCCGATGTGCAGCAATGGAGACATTTCTGTCACAACTAGAGGATGGGGTGTTACTGGCATTTAGAAGATATAGGCCAGATGCCGCTAAACATCCTGCAATGCACAGGACAAGTCCACAACAAAGAATTAGCCAGTCCAACATGTCAGTAGCACTGAGGATGAGAAACCTTGATCTACAGAAAATTTTGCAGGTATTCCAAATGCACTGCCACAGGAAGCTGTCTAAAATATATTAAGGGTAAAAGGTGAGCTGCAGAAGAGTAGGTATAATAGGATCTAATTATTTTTTAAAAAGTAACATGTTTGCATATATAAAGAAAATAGTCTAGAAGAGCATATATACTTTAACAGTATTTTACCAAAAAGAGCCTGAATGACTTCTATAGTCTCAATAAAGTTTTTTTTCCTGAAGAACAAAGGGTTCAGGACTTTTCTGGTGGTCCAGTGATTAAGGCTCTGAGCTTCCAGTGCATGGGGCCCAGGCTTGATCCCTGGTCAGGGAACTAGGATCCCACATGCTACATAACTAGGAGTCTGCATGCCGCAACTAAGACCCAGCACAGCCAAATAAATAAGTGAAACAAATATTAAAAAAAAAAAAAAAAGGAATGAAGGGTTCTGGGCTTCCCTGGTGGTCTAGTGGTTAAGAATCCATCTGCCAATGCAGAGGACATAGGTTCAGTCCCTGGTCCAGGAAGATTCCATAAGACTTGGAGCATCTAAGCCCATGCTCCACAACTACTGAGCCCATGGGCCTAGAGTCCATGCTCTGCAACAAGAGAAACCACCACAACCGGAAGCCTGCTCACCCCAACTAGAGAAAGCCTATGTGCAGCAATGAAGATCCAGCAGTCAATAAGTAAATAAACACAATTTGGAAAGAGAAAAAGCCTGTTCAGCTTCTTTAAAAAAAAAAAAAAATGAATGGTTCTGTAGGTATGTATTTGTTAATATGATAAGATGGTAACATTATATCACAGGAAAAAAGGAACTAAACAGTTTATGCAGCATATTCAATTTTTGGGACTAAAACTATTTTTATACATACAGGTATACACAGAAAAAGAAAATCTAAATTTTAAACACCAAAATGTTAACAGTGGTTAGCTAATACTTGTAAGATTACAGATTGGTTTCAGCTTTTTGTCAATTTTGCTTGTCTGCCTTTTATAATTTTTCTATAATGAGCATCCATTATTTCAAGAAACAATAAAGATTTTAAAACTGCAATCATGACTGCTTACTAGACTATACAAATTTAACCCCAATGGCCCTTCATCTCTGCTTTCCTAGTGAAATAAGAGAAACCCATGGTGCATTTTTGTTAATAAAAACCAAGCCTTGTCAAATTAGCAAACTGAAGACTTTAGGTCATCTCTAACAATACACAAAACTAGCAGGGATGTGGGAGCCTACCAAGGAAACCTTCCTAAGAAGCAGGAAATCATGTCTTTCATTGAAAAAGAAACAAGCATTCTGTCCTATTCTGCACTCTCAAGCTCTCCAATCTCCACGATACACACACACACTCTCTCTCTCTCACTCACTCACTGACTCGCACATGTCATCCCTCACGAGCACAAAGACCTCTTCTACTGCCTCAGAACACATCTGATAAAGTAAAAAGTCTTTAAAAGCTTTCATCAGTGCTTTGACTGCCAACCATTCACTGTCAGTAATTGACAGACTTGGTATCTTGGACATTAATCAACTACCAACCATCTCGAGTTGTAAAAAAAGTCAATCAAGAGAGTCTAATTCAGCCATGCCAATTAGCTCCATTTGTTCCATAAACAAGAAAAGACCCTGAAGAGCCCTAGGAGAAGACACACTGCAGAGAGAAGTGAGAACCCCAGTGATATCACTTAAAAATTCCCCGTTCCTCTTCTCTGGGTACAAGACCTACTCAAAAGTCACCTCCTCTGTGACACCTGCCACCATTTGTTAGCCACTTCCTCCTGGCGCCCCCTTCAGCTCTGCCCACTCTTCTGTGACAGCACTCAGCACATCACCGGTACTTTGTTTACGCATCTGTGTCCCTACCAGACGGTGCACTGGAGGGCAGGGACTGTGTCTTGTTCATCTCTACAGCCTGCCCACAGCCTGGCACAACAGACACTTGTTGAAGGAGTGACTGAATGAACTGGTAAAAGGAAGGCACCAAGGGAATAATAAATCAGAGACACACGTGCTTGGGTGGAAAACTGGAGAAAAAGAGGTCTTTACGTTTAGGAGGAGCTGAAACGCCCAGGGAGAGAAATTTAGTTAACCAAAAAGTTTACTGAAGCTTGACAGCTAGACCTCAAAGCTGGCCAGAACAGCAAAAGAGGAATAAATAATACATAAATCACTGGGCACTGAAGCGGAAGGAACTCTACCAGATAGTGATGTATCCCATAGCCAGAGAGCAAGACCAGATAGAAGGAATTCAGTTATCCCACGTAACTGAACTTGTCATCCACGTTGCTGTCACTGCCCCCTCCAGTCTGTGCTCTTATCACTCTCACCACCTGCTGCTAAGCACTTTTAGGTGCACTAAAGCAATGCTTGCTAAACTTTTCCAGTTTTTAAGAATCACCCGAGGAACGTGTAAAAATACAAATTCCCAGGCCCTTCCCTTGAAGATTCTGATTCACTAAGTCTGGATTAAGACCCAGATACCTGAGTTTCTAACAAGTGCCTTCCAATGAGTCTTAAAGATCAGGACGTTTGCCAATGGCTGCACTAAAGAACTCTGGAGCGTGCTGGGCGGTTTCACTGACACTGTGAGGAGGGTGCGTGAGGAGAAGGCTGTCTGGGCAACACGGCCTCGAGGGAGAGCATGGAGCCTGGGGAGATCACAGACACTAAGTCACATCACAGGCATTCTTACAACAGGTTTTTGGCCATCTGGCATACGAAGCGAAAAGGAGTGCCATGACTATACCTGTATAAAATTTGCATTAAAATGGCACAAAGCTAAGTTAAACCTGTTGTTCGAGTTTTTTGAGTACTGAACAAATATAGGGAGGATTAGCCTTCCCCTCCTACTGGGGTAACGTATTAATATTTCTCCACCGCCATGAACACTCAGAAGAGTAGCCACTTCCTGTGGTCTAGAGGTATGAAGGCACCAGGCCTGATGAGACAGTGACCCAAGACTGTCTAGATGCTTCAGCACCACCACAGTCTTGAGCCAACACTAGACCTACAGAAAGATGGGTGTCAGGGGTGGGAGAGAAAGGAAATAATATGTTCCCAACTTCTCTGCTTGCCACCTGGGATCAACGCAAGTGGCTTGGCATGGGCAGCCCACAAATCACCTCCAGGCAGACCGACAGGGCCTGAGAGGAGGCGGGTGTGCGCCTGCCAGCCAACCCAGCCTCTTCAAGGTCAGTGATAGGAGGAATCGTCCCACAAGTCAGTTAGCTGCTGGAGGGGAGTGTGTGTTTACACTGGTGCGGCGGCACCACGCTGCGGTCAGAACCTATGAGCTAGACACAGCCGCACCTGCAGCGCAGCCTCACCACTTCCTGGCTATCTGACTCTAGACAAGTTTCGCTTAACCTCTTGATGAGTCTCGATTTCCATGTCTGCAAAGTGGGGAAGAATAATACCTACCTTGCAAAGTTTTTATCTGTGATTAAAAGTACTCAGTATGAGCTCTCAGTAACTGACAATTCCAACAGCCACAAACATTTACTGAAGGCCTACCCTACTGGCTAGGTAGGGGCTATGGTGAGCGACTGTGTTCAAAGAGGAGACAAAGCAGACAGGCATCACTAATTCTCCACAGTGTGGGGTGGGCTGTGGGAGAAGGGAGGGTTGTGTTCTCCGCTTGGGGAGGGAAAGGAAAGTTGGACAGAGCAGTGGCATGTGGTTTGGGTCTGGGCTTTCTAATATCAGAACTAGGACCTGAACTCGTAAAGATGCAGTCACTTAGCGGTTCACTGGTTTTCCTCCGCTGTGTGGGTATGGCCATGTTTGGCAGTTCCTTTATGATTCTCATCTCCCAGAGAGAGCAGAGCAATGCTAAGTAGTTCTCACGGATGACCCTGGGCAGCACCCTGAGCAATTAGGTGCTAAATAAACACGGGGTCTGAGAAATTCTGGAGGGCCACCAAGTCAGATGTATACAGGGTGTTGTTGGACAGAGAGCAAGAATTACAGCTCCAGCCATAATCTCTTTCTGCTCCAAAGGAAATAAAAAGGGATGTGCCATGCAACCCAGCCTCAAAGTCACAGCTAGTCAGTCAGAGGGGGTAACAGCTGGGGGATCTGGAAGATGCTGTAAAAAAAATATTTTTGAACACTGAATGGGTGATACAGAGTGTTAAGCAAAGATGAATAAAATAGTTTCCACGTCTTCAAGAAGTTCCAGGTCTAGGGACTTCCCTGGTGATCCAGTGGCTAAGACTCCAATTCCCAATGCAGGGGCCCAGGCTTAATCCCTGGTCAGGGAATTAGACCCCACATGCCGCAACTAAAGATCAAAGATTTCATGTGCTGCAACCAAGATCCCGCACAGCCAAATAAATAAATATTAAAGGAAAAAAAAAAGAAGTTCCAGGTCTAAATAAATAATTACAATAAAAGTGACAAGGAGGACACTAGAGATTAGTACAAAGTTCTACGTGAGTATGAAGGAAATAATGGTGATAAAAGATAATTATATTATTCAGTAAGAGTAAGTACATAGCAACAACACTCATCAAGGGCTTACTATATATCAGGCTCTGTTAGAAGAGGCTCAGGCAGTTTTATCTGCTGCTATCACCATCATTCCCTATGTTATAGGTGAAGATACTGAGACACAGGAAGTTTAAGCAACTTTCACACAATCATATCTAGTAAGTGCTAGGAACAGGACCTGAACTCAGAGAGACTTGGCTCCAGGAGCCCCTTTCTTAAACACAACACTGCATTCATTTTCAGAAAGAAGTTCCAAATTCAGCTTTAGAAAGATTGGGACGACTTCACAGAAGTTGCTCTTGGACTGGGTCTTGAACGATGACAGACAGACAGACACTGAGGGTGAAGACACAACTTATCAAACTCTCAACTGTGGAAGAGAACGACATTCCTGGAGCAACAAGCAGATGTATAAAGCTGTAAAGTCAATCTCCCATGAACCAGGAAGGAAAATGGCCTCACTGCTGCTCCTGCAGGCCCCGGCAGACAGGAGGATCAACATGGGATCCTCAGTCACTTGAAATTTAGGACTGATACTTATCTCATGGGTCATCAGTTTACTTCCCTCTTCATTAAATGCCTCTATATAATAAGGCCATCATTCTAAATTTTCAAAATCTTCTGACAATTCATTTAATCTGCCATAAAGTCCTCTTCAATAAACAGGAAAGGTGTTACCTTTACGACAGAACAAGAAATGGAGGCATGAAAAGATAAATGTCTTGTATAAGGATATACAGCTAGACTAGAATCTAGGTCTGTGGTCTTAGTGTTCTTTGTCCATTGTTCACTTGTAGGTGGTCCCCCTATCAGATGCAATAAAAGTATAAAACTAACCTATTGTTCATAAAATGAATAGCATGAGATAAACAACTTTTATGACTCACTCCAAAGCATACATGACTTTCAAGAAGGCATTAAATACCACTACCACCACCACCCTGCCTGCAACAGAGCTCTGGGTGAATTGTCTTTTTTAGTCATTTTTTAAATGAGAGCCAACTGGAGAAAATGTCCAAGTGCAGTTTAAAAAAAAAAAAAGTCAGCAAGAAGTGATTACACATCATTACTAAACACTCAGCTAAGGGAGAGTGGGGCCTCTCTGTTTTGTTAAGGAGTAATTAGGAGGGAGAGAAATGAGAGACTGAGAGAAAAAAGTTCTGGAGTCATCACCTTTAAATCTATACCTGTATCTAAAACCTGTTCTATCCTCTACATGTAAATCTTTGACCAGGAAGGTGGGATATGTTGGCTATGACTGGAGATGGGGAGTGGGGCTGGGGTTATGGCTGTTAGGAATATAAGCACACACATAGAGAGAAAGAGCCAAAATGTAGCCAAGAATGTGAATGAGGTCAATCTTAGCAAAACTGAAAAAGGCAGAGGCTTGGATCATGTCCAGGAGACACTGGCTAGAAGACAAAGAAAGTTTTCTATTATTAAATTTTACCATGTTCTTCTTACAATGACAATTCCATTCAATCAATTATATGTACCAGCCACCTTCCTCCAAACATCCTCCTTTCAGAGGTAATATATAAAGGTTCACAAACACACAGAAAGGCTCATCATCACAGAAAACAACAGCCTTACTCCTTAAGCCAAATCTAGGGCATTTTGACCTTTATCTCCCCCTACCAAGTGGCCAAAAAGACTCCAAAGAATGTGAAACCCTAAATTACTTTTAAAACTCTCTGAAGTGTCTTTTTACAAATAGGGAGGACTAATCTTATATTGAAGGAGGATGAAAAGATAGTCTAGCCAGAAATAAGCTGGTAAAATAGTTCAATCTGCTGGAAGATGAGAATTTTTATTTTATCTATTTAATAATTTTTCTGTTGGGGGGAAAAAATCAGTGATAAAATATTCAAAGATTAGTTGTCTCTTCTTTTAACTTTGCTAATCTTACAAAAGATTTTCAAAAGAATTTAACTTCAGGACATTTACATTTTCATTCTCAGTAGATGTCCTCTCACCTCATTTAGGACAGTAACTAGACATTTCCCACATCAAGAACTTGAGAATAAGCCCAGACTACTTTCTCCCAAAACTCAAATCATAGAATTGTTTTGGCTGTTTTCTAGGTCAAATATATATGACTTCTTACAGATGGTATTTCACCTAAGGCACCATGCAAGTTCAAACAAATAAAAAGCAACAGAGTGAAACCCTTGAAATGCACTGAGAAACTGAACTCTTAAGTCTACTACATCATCGGGCAGCTGGCTAAAGTAATTCATCTAATGCAAAAGGTATGTTTGTGTGTCCATCAGAAAAACTGTGTCTGCAAATAAGAAATTTGCTATCCAAACGACCTAAATATGTTTAACCAGGACAGGAGGAGAACGAAGCCTTGAGATGGTTTAGCTGGTAGAAAAAGCACAGGGTTCGGCATGAGGCAGACCTGGACCTGGGTTTGGACCCTCAGTTTGCCATTTACTGGCTCCTTGACAAGTTACTGAACAACTCTGCCTCAGTTTCATAATAGGTAAAACTGGAATAACTCCTACCTTGAGTGCTTATGATGAGTCTTGAATGAGAAAATACATGCAAAAGTTCCTGGCACACGGCACACAATCAACTAGTTTTATTTGACACCACCCCAGCCCTAGCCCCACCCTTAAGCCCTAACATTAGCTTTACCCTTAAAAGGGTGATTTATAAAATTCTGGGTTGGTAGGTTCTCTTAAAAAAAAAAAAAAAAAATTTTTTTTAAAGAGTAGAGAGTACATTAAGTGTCTTCCCAGGTGGAGCCAGCGGTAAAGAACCTGTCTGCCAATGCAGGAGACGTAAAAGACAAGGGTTTGATCCCTGGGTCGGGAAGATCTCCTGGAGGAGGGCATGGCAATCCACTCCAGTATTCTTGCCTGGAGAATCCCATGGACAGAGGAGCCTGGCGGGCTACAGTCCGTAGGGTTGCAAAGAGTCAGACACGACTGAAGCGACTTAGCTCGCACACAAATACACGTGGTGGCAGTTCTACATGCTGAGCAGTTCAGTTCAGTTCCGTTCAGTTCAGTTCCGTCGCTCAGTCGCGTCCGACTCTCTGCGACCCCATGAACCGCAGCACGCCAGGCCTCCCTGTCCATCACCAACTGCCGGAGTCTACGCAAACCCATGTCCACTGAGTCGGTGATGTCATCCAACCATCTCATCCTCTGTCGTCCCCTCTCACCCTGCCCTCAATCTTTCCCAGCATCAGGGTCTTTTCCAGTGAGTCAGCTCTTCGCATGAGGTGGCCAAAGTATTGGAGTTTCAGCTTCAACTTCAGTCCTACCAATGAATACCCAGATCTGATCTCCTCCAGGATGGACTGGTTGGATCTCCTTGCAGTCCAAGGGACTCTCAAGAGTCTTCTCCAACACCACAGTTCAAAACCATCAATTCTTTGGTGCTCAGCTTTCTTCACAGTCCAACTCTCACATCCATACATGACTACTGGAAAGACCATAGCCTTGTCTAAAAGAAGGAAAAGTGACATCAAAGAGGAGGTACAAATATCTAAACCAGAAATTAGCAAATTAATTCAAAGAAATATATGTAAATAAAACAGTGACAATATGCACAAAACAGGATTACATGTATCCAACTATGGATGTCGTAGTTTTAATTTAGGGCTCAAACTGCAAATGCCTAGTGGGGGAAAATAACAGGAAAAAAAAGATAACTTTCTTTACAACTTCTTCTTTTCCCTGATTTTTATCTTTAATTTTCCTTAGAAAATTAGAAAACGGTTTCCTACAAGAACAGCTAGGCATATTCAATTACTCTGCCTTTATTCTAGTATCCATGAGAATGACTTCTTTTAAAACTAGGCAGTAAGTAATAACAGCTATGCTGTTCACTGAATCTAAATTAAACAGTGCATGGTGCCAGGCATTCTTTATCAGTGGTGCAGATAAAATTAACAATGAATCAAAAATCTAAGTATGTCCTCTCGCAAGTACAGAAATTCAGTGAAAATTTCTAAATAGGAAGATGTTGGTGGCCAATTCATACTGCTCAGGAAACCAAAGATGCACAGGGCAAAATATAAGTAGAGAGAATAAAATAAGCAGCTTGTTTGATCTCAGACTCCAGGTGTCAGAAGACTTATATTTTCCTCCAAACTAGCTCGCTGATCCTGCACAAGCCATTATACACTTCTCTGGGCCTCAGTTTCCATATCTGCAGGAATTAAGGATAAAATGATCTCTAAAGCCTTCTTTTGGCCAACATTCGATGGACGCCACTTGCCTGGCACTGCTATGTGTGACAAGGCAAAACGAGGGAAGGAATCGAGTAGGCAACAGGACAGATGAGCTCTGGGAACGACACATACATCCTCACAACTGGTGTAGGAGGTGGGAGCTGAAAGCTCGGGTGTGAATGATATCACCAGAGGGAGTGCAGTGTGAAAAGAGGAGTCGGCCAAAAAAGGAATCCTGGAGAAAACTAACATTTAAAGAATGGGTAGAGGGGGAAAGGATGATACTGGGACACAGCAGGGAGGCTAGGAAGGAATTGGGGGAAGGAAGAGGGGAGAAGAGGGAAAGTGAGAAGGAGACGATGAATAATGCATACTGTCACAAACATAAAATCAGAATCAGAAAATGCTTGCCTGAGTTGGCAACTAGATCACCAGTAGTGGACTAATTAAAGGAACTTGAGGACAACAGTTATTCAGAGTACTAAAGAGGAGACTAGCGGTGAAGTGAGGCTAACAAGATTTTTTTTCTTTCAGTATGCTTTGTTATAAAGTGAACAAAATATGGAGCAGTATCTACAGGAGGCTACAGAGTCCAGGAGAGTGATGGGCACATCTTGAAGATGGACAAATTTATATATTACAGAGAAAGAGCTATTAGAAAGACAGTGAAAAACACTCAACCAACAATCAAGAACTTCCAACCTGCAAAGCACTATTTTAGAGGAACAAGACAGAAGAGGACAGATGTGGTTCCAAAATGTAAAGTCATGGTCATGAGTCCCCCAGCACAGAGAGATACCCAAATGACAATGACATAATGAAAGACTTAATCACCAGTTTGATAAGGGCTGCACAGAAGTCATTTGGGGCTAAGAGGGCTCTGACAGGTTTCAGCAGGCATGTTGCTCAGCTCAAACCTACAGACAGGTCCATATGCCAGACCTGACCTAGTCTGGGCACCTGGACAAGACTGCTCTGAGGAAGTGAGTGACGTTTAAGCTGAGATCTTTTTAAAAAAATAAATATATATATTTAAATATTTTGAAAATGACACAGGAGCCGGCAGGACAGGCAGTGGGCTTGCAGCAGTGCTAAGTTCATCCCTTGAGAAGACCTTGAGAGGGACACATCTGGGAAGGAACACAGCTGAGAGCCAGCTCAACTGGTGGGGTGGGGGGGGTATGGTAGGGGGGTGGTGAGGTAGGGGAGGCAGCAGGGTCCAGATCCTGCAGGGTCCTGGAGGCCACGTGAGGGTTCAGGGATTTCATTATAAATGAGAGAGAAAGCCTTTGAAGGGCTTTATTAAGCAGAAGGGTAACAGGATCAAACATAGCCAAGGAACAAGCTAAATGATAAGGACTGAAGCTCCTGAAAGGGTTAGAAGGAATAATAGTCAGAGTTGGGAGTAGGGATACCTCTCAATCAATCAATACTGAGTGCTCAATCAATACTGAGACTAGGGCCTGTGTCCTTGATCTGAGTGCTTCCTGGGTTTGGAGGGTTATCCTCCACCTTCGGGCTGCCTGGCAGAGCTTAAGAGGAGCTGGAAACTCTGAAGCAGTCACTTCAAGTAGACAGCAGCCTTTTTAATCCCTCTGTATTCAAATATTATCATTTTCTGTGTCTGTCAGGATGCAGAAAAGATTGAAGGCGGTATAGGACTTTAATGATATCTCTTTCTTGGAGAAGCGATAAGGATGGGTAAGTAAATACAGTTGTTCAGGGAGTGCTGGAGGTGCGTGCGGGAAAGAAGAAAAAAAGGCTCTGGTCTGATGATCTCTAAATTTCTTTCTGAGTAGCAGTCAAAATAAAGGTTTTTAACCTATTTCCACCCTCCCCTCTACTTTCAATTAGTATTAATACTAATACATGCAAAGTTCTTAGTTCCTAGCACAGAGGAAGCACTTAATAACATCTGCTACTCTAATGGCAAATTCTGACAGAGATGGAAATACCAGACCACCTGACCTGCCTCTTGAGAAATCTGTATGCAGGTCAGGAAGCAACAGCTAGAACTGGACATGGAACAACAGACTGGTTCCAAATAGGGAAAGGAGTATGTCAAGGCTGTATAATGTCACCCTGCTTACTTAACTTATATGCAGAGTACATCATGAGAAACGCTGGGCTGGAAGAAGCACAAGCTGGAATCAAGATTGCTGGGAGAAATATCAATAACCTCAGATATGCAGATGACATCACCCTTATGGCAGAAAGTGAAGAAGAACTAAAGAGCCTCTTGATAGGAGAGTGAAAAAGTTGACTTAAAGCGCAACATTCAGAAAACTAAGATCATGGCATCTGGTCCCATCACTATATGGCAAATAGATGGGGAAACAGTGGAAACAGTAGCAGACTTTATTTTTTGGAGCTCCAAAATCACTGCAGATGGTGACTGCAGCCATGAAATGAAAAGATGCTTACTCCTTGGAAGGAAAGTTATGACCAACCTAGATAGCATATTAAAAAGCAGAGACATTATTTTGCCAACAAGGTCCATCTAGTCAAGGCTGTGGTTTTTCCAATAGTCGTTTATGGATGTGAGAGTTGGACTATAAAGAAAGCTGAGTGCCGAAGAATTGATGCTTTTCAACTGTGGTGTTGAAGACTCTTGAGCATCCCTTGGACTGCAAGGAGATCCAACCAGTCCATCCTAAAGGAAATCAGTCCGTGTTCGAACTGATGCTGAAGCTGAAACTCCAATACTTTGGCCACCTGATGAGAAGAACTGACTCATCTGAAAAGACCCTGGTGGTGGGAAAGATTGAGGGCAGGAGGAGAAGGGGACGACAGAGGATGAGATGGTTAGATGGCATCACCGACTCAATGGACATGAGTTTGGGTAAACTCCGGCAGTTGGTGATGGACAGGGAGGCCCGGCCTGCTGCAGTTCATGGGGTCAAAAGAGCTGGACATGACTGTGCGACTGAACTGAACTCTAATGGCAGAGGGAGTTAACTAAAGAAATGAGAGTGTGCCAGGCACTGCCGAGGGTCCAGAGAGACAGGAGAACAGAGCTTTTAGTGGCACCAAGTTCCAGCTCTGTGATTTTCTCCAGTAACCCCAAGAGAGGGCTGATAGTTGAATAATTTACAGCTGGGTCTTAACAGGAAATGAAAACTCAAGATGACAGGATCCAAGCTAGCAAGTATTTATTAACAATCAACTAATAGTAAATACTTGTTGAATAAATGATTGGTAAGACAATCAACCCAACTTCTATAACTTTTTTAAGTTTCTGTGGAAAAAGCACTCGATTCATCTTGAATACATCACCCTCCAGAAGAAATGATAGCATTCCAAAAGGAGAGAGTGCTACAAGGAACTGGGGAAGGGAGATACAGAAAGGTTCCCTGCTAGGCTGATTCCCCCTTCCCACTTCCCATACCTGCTTTTCATTTCTCACTGTGAACCTATTCAAGACCCAAAGAACCTCCCCCAAAACAAACAAACAAACAAATGATTAAAGACAAAAGCCATGAAAAAAGTGATAAAGAATAAAGAAGACAGAAGATTAATTTATGTTGTAAAGAAGACGCTAAAAATTAAAATTTTCTTGGGCATTTCCTCCTAAAATGCCAGGGGGACAGGGTAGAGTCTATAAACGAAGAGATAATTGCTGGTACAGGGAGTGGGCTCTGTGGAACCTGGTGGAAACTGAGAAGGTTCAGGTTCAGGTGAAAGAATGACTGACGGGACGGGTTACTACAGAAGGGGATGGGGAGGGAGAAAAAGGGGATTAAGCTATCAGAGGAAGAAAACGGATTTCCTAAACCCAACAGGGTCCACTCTGAATCAGACTTTCATAAAAGATGTTCAGACACTACTGCCAGTTCCTCTTTTACCATGTCAAAATTTAAAATAACTAGCTGGTGGTCACTATTTTTAAAGATTAAATAAAAACAACCCATACCCCTCAATGCAGCCTCAGCAAAAAGAATAAATGTTAAATGTTCATAATTCTCTTAGGAATACAGGCTCCCTGAGGAATGGTGGATAAACAAGCAACAAGAATAAAAATGATCTTGCAGCTATACAACTTGTAATAGAAAGTTGCTCATGGTTTTTCACAGGTTCAGGAGCTGATATCCTTAGCAGGTTAAAAAAAAAACAAAACAAAACACTAGCATGAAAGAAAGAAATGGGATAAACTGCTTAAGGATTTTTACAAATGACTCAATTTTGAATACATTATAGGAGCTGTAACTTTTGGTTTGGCTGATATAGAATAGTTTCTTTCTTTCTGTAATGTGTGTGTCTCCTGTTCCCCTGAAGATATTTAAATCTCCAATACCATTACTAAAAAATCTACTTCTTTCCTGCAATTTCACTTAGAGAAAAGGAAAAAAAAAAAATCCCTTCCCAAAATAGCAAAGACAACAATGCGAGGAATAATCCTTCAGAGTCTGAACAGATATTTCCTGTACTTCACTCAATGTACTAATCACAAAGTTAGGAATTGAAAGGAAAAAAACACCACTACTGTCACTTACCTTCAATAACAACAAAATACCCAGCACACCACTCTTGCCCTACCTCACCTCCCCACAAAACAATAAGACAATCCTTGCTACATGTCTGAATATTACAAAAAATAAACTTTGAAAGCTGTCAATACATGGAAATGTGAATATTAGGCAGGGTAAATGTTATTCGTAATAACGATGTAGGTAAATGAGAAAAGCCATTATCCTAGAATAAAAGCTAGACATAATCAAGTTGGATCTGTTCAATTAGTAGTTGTATACTTAGATATTTTTAAAAACTTTACTAAACTTATTCATTAAAAGTATTTTGTCATCGTGAATTTGAAATCCTATTTCTTTATTCCCATTCCCATCTGAAACAAGTATTTTTGCAATGTTGTTTTTTCCGAAGGCAATTATGATATTTTAACAGAACATAAAAGATGAGGAAACAGTATAAAAAACCAAGTACAAAGAAAGAAAAGTCAAGCACAAGCAGTTTGTGTGCCAACGAGTTTAAAGACAGATAAGTGCCCCCATCATCTCTTCTTCTCTCCTCCAGAAGATAATTTTTAGCCCGGTAAAACAACAACCCTCAGGATAAAAACCACATTCCCCAGTCCCCTCACAGCTAGGTGTGGTCAAATAGCGGTTCTGGCCAATGTGGTTTAGACAGAAAGAATGTGTTTAACTTCCAGGTCCTGCTCTTTAAGGGAAAAAGCACGTCCTCCCTTTTTCTCCCTTTCTGACAGCTGAAATGGGATTGTGGTGATCAGCCATCTTGGACACAGACTGATGGCCAGATCCAAGAACTGTGAAGTTCTGAACAGAAAGAGCCCAGAGTCTGATGACCTCACGGAGCAGAGTGGCCCCACTGGTGCAGACTGTTACAAAGCACAGAAATCAACTTCTATTGGGTTTAAGTATCTGTTATCTGGGGTTTCTCCTACATACAGTCAAACTCAATATCCAACAAGTACATAGTAAATGAGATGATTTCCAGTCTGTGACAGCAAATAATTGCTGCTACTTGGTGTCCCCACCAGAACCACAAACCTTGGCACTAAAACTGTTAAAAGCTAATTTAACTATTAGACAGGTAAGACACAGCCTTATAAACTTCTGTGTTAACCTTCCTGATGAATCTTTTTACATACTCCATCTTATATAAATGTGATTTTGATCCAGGCTGAATTCTTTTAAAGTAAATCTGGTTTACTTATTTAAAATCAAAACATTGCAAAGCAAACTCTCTGCAAAGTTATCTAAAAACACACACTAAAAGTCTTGAACTGGACTTATCAATATACTTTGCGTGTTAAACATTTCTGATAGATGCTGTTCCCATAAAAGGTTTTTAGCATAATCAGGATGGCATTTCTGCACTGTGCATGCATGCATGCTCAGTCATGTCCGATTCCTTGCAACCCCATGGACTGTAGCCTGTCAGGTTCCTCTGTCCATGGGATTATCCTGGCAAAAATAATGGACTGAGTTGCCATTTCCTACTCCAGGGGATCTTCCCAACACAGGGATCAAACCTGTGTCTCCTCCAGCTCCTGCATTGGCAGGCAGATTCTTTACTGCTGAGCCATTTACTACATAGCTCAGTGGTAAAGAATGTAGTAAATGGGAAGCCCATTTATTACACTGTACTTGTGTTTATTTTTATTCTTAAAGTTAAAACAGCAATCATTTGATACGCTGAGTTCCCCATCAAAACATTATCTAAATAAACTCCTAGTTAGACATGGATGCTTGAGGGGCTTCCCTGGTGGCTCAGTGGTAAAGAATCTGCCTGCCAATTCAAGAGACACAGGTTTGATCCTTGATCCAGGAAGATCCCACATGTCATGGAGCAACTAAGCCTGTGTGCCACAACTACTAAGCCTGTGCTCTAGAGCCTGAGAGACACAGTTATCTGAGCCCATGTGCCACAACTACTGAAGCCTGTGTGCCGGAAAGCCTCCACAACAAGAGAAGCCACTGCAATGAGAAGCCTGGGTACTGTAACTAGAGAATAGCCCCCACTTGCCACAACTAGAGAAAAGCTCAAGCACCAATGAAGACCCAGCACAGCCAATAAATAAATAAAATAGATAATTAACACAAATTCCAATTACCAGTGTGACAAATGTTGAAAGACAACAGTCTGGAAATAAGCAAAATGTTTGAGGAATGACGTTTTCCCTCTGTTTACAGACTAACAGCTTGCTATACCAGAGCCATTAGTAATGCCAGGAAATTCTCTGAGCTTCAACCAGAGCAACTCTGCTGTTACTGGGTATACTCAATCGTGCTTCAGTATAAGACTCTGCTTGAACAAAAACCCCTCACCTTAGCCAAAAGATTTTAAAACTACCTAACTATAGATGGTAGGCACAGAGCAATACGCATATAGCTACCACTAAAAAGAAAGCTCTCAAACAATGGAAGAAAGTATTAATAAATCATTGGAAAGACCTGATTTGATGAAAAGCAGTAATGAGATTGTTGTTAAAAAACAAACATTAAGTTTGAAATTTTCTGCATCTGTCCTAAAGTCAGAGAGATCTAGATTATAAGCCTAGCTCATCACTTATCAACTATGTCTCTTTAAACAAGTTACTTAAGTTTCCTGGGTCCTTGTTTTTTCCATCTGTAAAAGCAGGAAACCTGTACTTATCTCATAGGACTGTTAGCAGGATTCAGTGATTACCTCTGCAAAGTTCCTAGCAAAGTGCTTAGTCCAGAGGTGGTGTTCAGTCACTCAGTAGCTAAGTCCTGTCTGACTCTTTGCAACCCCATGGACTGCAGCACACCAGCTTTCCCTGTACTTCACTACCTTCCGAAATTTGTTTGCTCAGATTCATGTCCACTGAATCAGTGATGCCATCCAACCATCTCATCCTCTGTTGCCCCCTTCTCGTTTTGCCCTCAATCTTTCCCCACATCAGACAGTCTTTTCCAATGAGTCGGCTCTTTGCATCAGGTGGCCAAAGTATTGGAATTTCAGCTTCAGCATCAATCCTTCCAGTGAATACTCAGAGTTGATTTCCTTTAGGATTCACCAGTTTGATCTCCTTGTTATCCAACAATTCTCAAGAGTCTTCTCCAGTGCCACAATTTAAAAGCATCAATTCTTCGGTGCTCAGCCTTCTTTGTGATTCATCTCTCACATCTGTACATGATTACTGGAAAAACCAGGGCTTTGACTATATGAACCACTGTCAGCAAAATGAGGTCTCTGCTTCTTAAAACGCAGTCTAGGATCAATAAATGTTACGCCCCTCCCTATTCACTCTGCCACCAAACATCAGAATCTCAGACCAAATTACAAACAAAAGAATTCTGAAGTGGGTTGTATGCCTTTTTGCAATGGGTGATATTTATGTTGGAGATGAGCTAAAAACACTTCCCTGGATGAAACTGTACCCTTACTCAAAAATTTGTACATCTGTGTTGAGAGCAGTATTATTCACAACCAAAAAGTAGAAACAATCCAAAAGTCCAACAACTGAAAAAGGGATAAACAAAATGTGGTATATCCAAACATAGAATATTATCCAGCAATAAAAAGGTACACGCTGGGCTTCCCAGGTGGCGCAGTGGTAAAGAATCCACCTGCCAATGCAGGAGACTCAGGAGACACAGGTTCGATTCCGGAGTTGGGAAGATCCCCTGGAGAAGGAAAAGGCAACCCACTCTAGTATTCTTGCCTGGGAAATCCCATGGACAGGGGAGACTGGTGGGCTACAATCCATGGGGTTGCAAAGAGTTGGACACGATTAATTGAGCATGCATGCATACACACACACACACACAGGTACATGTTACAACAGAGATGAAAACCTTATGCTAAATGAAATACACCAGTCACAAAAGACTGCATTTTGTTTGACTCCATGGACACAACTGAGTGACTGAGCACACACATTTACATGAAATGTCCAAAAGACTCAAATCCATAGATATAGAAAGTAGAAGGGGTTGAAGGCACGTGAAGTGACAACTAATGGATATGGGGTTTCCTCTCGTGGTGATGAAAGTGTTTTAAAATTAAGACTGCAATAAAGGTTGCACTGAACTTACTAAAACACACTGAATTGCATACTTTAAATGGGTCAATTATGTGGCATGTGAATTATACCTCAATGAAGCTTTTAAACAAACCTCACTGCATCTAAAATGTCATTAATCAAATCACAGCTATTGAAAATATACTATCTGCTAGAAAACAGACTACACTGGTGGGTATGTGTATATAAAACCTCTAATGTCATTTTATAATGTCTCCAGCAGTTTATCATGTTTACTTCTTTCTACTCATTATATGCAATGGATGCCTTATCTCCTGTGTACCTCCAATGATACCAACTATGTGTCATACTTGGGAAAACTGAGAGGAGCCACTCAGCTTACATCTCTTGTGGAACTCTAATTGATAAACATTCTTTTTTTTTTTTAATAAACATTCTTTTAAAACAAATAGAACATTTATGAAAACTGGCCACATCAATAGACCATAAAGTAAGTTATAAACATTTCAAAGTACTGCTAACCTACAGACCACTTCATCTGTCAACAATACAATATAAATCAATAAAAGATAACTTTTTAAAAAGACCAGCTATAAAAAAGTCCTCTGTTGAGCCATTTACTTGTATTATATACTTGCATATGTAACACATGTATACTGCCACTTGATAATGTTAGTTCGCAAGGAAATAGCTGAGGCCGGGTGTACGTTTGCATACTGCCAACAGATTTCCTTGTTATATCTAATACATTTGTTTCTCAAAAAATGTATATAACCAATCATTTTTAGAAGTACTTGAGAATTTGCTATTTAAAGCATTCATGGAGTAAATCTTTTTGTATTATAAATAATTATTGCCTAACTCATCTGCACTTAAATCTTTCAAAAGCTTATTCTGTATTTAGCAGAGTATTCAGTACTGCATGAAATGCAAAACAATGCAGAGAAAGGAATTTGGTGCTCTGGTCAGTGCCAAGGTCAACATTTCCCCAAAGTGTTCTTCTAATTCAGCAAGCCAAGGCCTGGAACCAGTCCACGGCTTTATAATCATTGTGGATTTATCCTTGAGCAGTTCCTGAGAAAAGACCTCCACTGGGTCCTATCTCAGCAGAAAAATGGGACCAGGCTTCAATCACCTGAGGTGACCAAGAGGTGACCAAACTGGCTTAAAAATCTGAAGGACAGCCAACAATCTCCCTCATCACTAAATGGAGTGCCAAGTCATAGCTCTCCCCTCTCTTTTCCAGGCCAATGTCACTGAACCACTTGAGCCTCTTTTGAAAGACCTAATTCACAATTGCTTGCTTTCTATTAGACTAGAGCAGTCTTCACATGAAGACAAAGCTAAATGCTCATTTCTCGGACTGTGATGCGCTCTTCTGCTGGTTCACCCGCTTTGCCTACTCCTCTTCTCAGACCTGGACATATCAAAGGCAACACTACATTCTTTGCTAATTTATAAAAAGGCATGATCGTGTCAATCTTGTCAACGCAATGATCTCTTTAAATTGACATCACTTGTTTATTTGCTTGAGAAAAATAGTTACAGCAAACAGGAAGTACTGAATTTTAACTTGGATACCAATTACACTGCTGATGTATTATACATAAACTTTGATACAACCATAGCATTTGTTGAGTATGCAAATCCCTGCTCTATTTCTACCTCATCTCTTTCTTCTAACAACAGATTCCTAGAAAGGAAGATGGAAACTATTGACATTTAGTAAACTAATATACAAGCTTTAAGTTTGAAACCTATGAACTTGCTCAAGGCTGACAAGGAAGATTTCCAGAACTCCGAGCGTTCCTCTGTGATCCAGCCCTGAGTGGCTCATAATGAGAGAGAGAACTTCTGTTCTCTGATCACAGGATCATTATATTCAATTATATAAGAGAAGCAATAACTGTGGCAACCAGGAGAGCACTGAGCAGAAAACACAGGGGCGAAGACTGTGCCTAGCACCAAAATCACATGCAAACAGATCTGGGCTCTTAGAGATGTGGTATGAGCAGGGTAAGACCTAAGTGCTAGGATAAAAGTAACAGGTTAATTACAAAGCAGAGTGTAGTAAGAACGCCTAGAAACACTACAAAGGCCACCAAAAACATCCTGCCGTGAGGTGCTGTGACACGCTGGTTAGTGCCGCAAATCTGGAGCCAGATGCTTGGGCTTAATTCCGGCTCTGCCACTTACTAAAAACTGTTCGCAGAAGCAAGAGAAGTGTCCACTGAACTGGTCAAGATGTAAAAAGCCAGTGTTTAAAAATCTTAAAATACATAAAACATAAAAAGCAAAGATACTTGAAAAGGCTTCCTCTGGGCAGCCTGTTTCCCACACCGTGCACCGTCCACATGAACAGACAGAGGCACGCGCACACGGAAGTGTGTGCCGCTCATCTCTCCTCAGCCACTGCCGATGGCCCGCGAGGAGTCAGGCACGGTCTAGGCCCCTGGGCGGTGCCGGAGCAGACAACCATTCCCTTGTGGAGCTTTGATCTGAGGGACAGAAAACTACTATAAACAAAGTGGGTGGGTAGATGAATTATACAGAAATGTTAGAAGGTAGAGAATGCTTTGGAAAAAAGAAAAATTTAGAAGAAGGAAAGCAGGGTCTGGGGGGCTCAGTAGGTATTAAACAGGGCAATCAGGCAGAACTCATCTGAGAATATGAGATCTGAGCAAAACCGGAGGGAGGAGTTAACCACAAAGACAGCTTGAGAAGAGCCTTCTGGTCAGACTCTTCCAGGAGGAGGAAACAGCTATGCAAATCCATGAACTGAGAACCCCAAACACGTTTCAAACTTTAACACTAGAAGCAATGATCAGCCTTTTTCCCAAATAATCACTCATCTTTGGAAAAATACTTTTCTGAGAGGTTTAAAAAAGACAGGAATGTATGGATTTTATAGAGATTTTTTTTTTTTTCTTCTCTTTTTTTTTCTAAAATTATCCATCTAGCTGTACTGGGTCTTAGTTGTGGCTCACACTCTTAGTTGTGGCATATGGGATCTAGTTTCCTAACCAGGGATCGAACCCAGGCCCCCTATGTTTGGGAGCTAGGGGTCTTAGCCACTGGACCACCAGGGAAGTCCCTATAGATATTTTTAAATTTAAAAAACTAATTATCCTGGTTAATCTGAACAGGTAAGTGAATATTCTCCTGAACAACTCCCCCACGGTGGAGAGAAGGGAGCCTGCAGGCAGCTAAGGGCAGGCCAGGCTCGCAGGGCCCTGCCTCCCCATTCGTCTGTCAGGCCTGTTACACCTGAGATTCCAGGGAGAGAACCTTCCCCCGTCGGCTATCAGACCGCTCCCCCACACAGGAAGCACATCCAGTTTGGGACCTGTGTGAGGGAGATTTGTTTTTCTCATCTGTAAAGTGTTACTTACACCCACACTCATTCACACTACAAGGGCTTTTCTGTGGGAAATAGCAATCAACATATTCTAATAACTAAAATAGTAAATTCTAAAAAAATATTTTGTCCTCATCAGATACTCTTGCTTCCCCTGTGGCTCAGATGGTAAAGCATCTGCCTACCATGCGGGAGACCCAGGTTCGATCCCTGGGTCGGGAAGATCCTCTGGAGAAGGAAATGGCAACTCAATCCAGTACTCTTGCCTGGAAAATCCCATGATGGAAGAGCCCGGTAGGCTACAGTTCATGGGGTCACAAAGAGTCAGAGACGACTGAGTGACTTCACCTCATCAGATACCAGCTAAAAGGGACTAAAGGGTGGTGTTGGAAATCATTTGAAAAATCAAAAGATTAACTGTCCTGGTCAAATGAACTGGCCTGGTCATAAGTACATAACTGAGGGGCAGAGACGTATGTCATTCAAAAATATACAATTCCTGAATTTTATTTGTCTCCTACCCTGAGTGAGTAAATGCTAATTGCTAACCATCATGAAAATAGCTCTTACTGGTTCTATAAACTGACACCATCTCCCAGCCATTTGAGGTAGCTTACTAATCAAAAACAAAGATTCCCAATATTTCAATTTTTTTTTCCTATTCAGTTGAGCTGCAGGAAATGGAAGCAGTTGAATGTGAATGTAAACACGGATGTCCTTACAGAACTGCTGTCATAAATTACATGATCAGGAAAAGAGCAAAACAATACAAAAGATCATAATCTCAAAGTCTCCTATTGCCATCACAGAAAACAGGTCATTTTTATAGAAATGGTGTTGACGATAACAGTTAAACTAATAAATAACAACCAGTGACTCCAGTCTTCCTAGGCAGAGGCTATAATTACACTGTCAAGCTTTCTGTTATATTCTAAGGTTATCTGGCTCATATGAAGAAATAAGGAAATCAGAACATCCTTTCAGGGGAAACAATCGTGCAGTGTTCACCAGTCTGTAAAACATTTATATGCCTCAATCCAATACTTCTTCTAGGAATCTACCCAAAAGAAAAACAGAAACCTGTCCACTCAATATTATTTCTACAGGGACCAACTGTGAACAGTTTTTAAAAGTATTTTAGAATGTTATATATTGGGCTTCCCAGGTGGCGCTAGTGGTAAAGAATCCACCTACAATGAAGGAGATGTAAGAGTTTCGGGTTCGATCCCTGGGTTGGGAAGTTCCCCTGTAAGAGGGCATGGCAATCCACTTCAGCACCTTTACCTGGAGAATCCCATGGACAGAGGAGGCTGGGGGGCTACAGTCCACAGAGTCACAAAGGGTCGGACATGACTGCAGGACTTAGTACGCACGCACATATCCCGCAAAAAAAATTTGTTCATTAAGAATTCCTCTAGCAGAAAGGAACTATCTTTGTTTAGGAAAAAACTTCTTAAATATACAAAGTAGACAGTATAGTACAGTGTAAAATGCATGGGTTCGGGAATAAAATGATCTGGCTGGTGATCTGGTTCTATTCTTAACTATTGATAGCTGTATCACTTTAAGCCAGTCAGTTCCAGCTCTCTGTCAAGTGTCCTCATCTGCAAAATAGGGATGTGACTAACCAACTTACCTTCCTCACAGTAATTTGTGTGTGCGCCTGTGTGAGCAAACAAAGTAATAAATAAATCTGAAAACCTTTGGAAAGTTGTTAGTAAAGGATCATTATCATCATCATCCAAGTTGCAACTGAAGGAAAGAATAAAAAAGTGAAAGAGGTACTTTTTTCTCAGTAGACAAAGGAGAAAAGGAAAGCAGGATGCCTTGTAAAATTACCTACTTATGGATGACCAGAGAGGTAGAATAATGGCATTCAGGAAGAATCTACAATTGGACAAGGACACATTCTAGAGCAATGAGAAGCAGATGAAAAGCCAAGTAAAATATTATGTTCCAAAAGTCTCTAAGGAGAGGAGCATGTGAAGTGTGAATGGGGGTGGAGAAGAAAGGGATTGTGTGTGAGGGACGGGAGGCAGGTTGACCAAAGAACTTGTGTCAAGATTCTCCCGAGGACTTCAAGGCCAGGGTTAAGACAGTGAACAAAATCCTGTTCCAGAAGAGTACAACTAATGATGCAGGCAGGTTATATCCAGTGTTCCCAAGACACTACCATTATCACTGCCTTAGTTAACTGGATTACTCAGTTTTTGTAAATCACCAGGATTCCCAGTCTGTCCTTCCTTTAAAGAAAAAATCCTGTGCTCATTAATGCAGAAACAGGTAGGTATGGATGACTTGGTGGCATTAAAGAAAGCAAAATACCCCAAACTCATATTTAGAAATTACTTGAGTTAGTTCTGAATCTTATAGCAGTCAGTCACATGGCTGCTTTGGACCCAACCTGACAGAATTATGGGTGACCATGTTCTGCAAGAGTGCTCATTTCATGCCACTGGGAGGCAAAAAGGCTGCTTGCCAAATGTGATAAAGAAAACTCTGAAGGGCTGAAAACAACTAAGCCAATGAGGAAAACCATCCAAGAAACCTTATGTTCATTTGCAACCCTTCTCCCTTAAATGTGAGTACTCGCTTTAATGTAATATATACTTTATAGTCACAAAGAAGATTGAAAAGATAACTATAAAAGAGAAGCTCTAAAATATTATTAAAGCACTCTACTGTTTCAGCTAAACATTTATCACACACACACTCTGTGACGAAGTCCAGGACAGTGCAGGAAGAGGTCCGTGAGATGCCCTCCCTGACCCCAGGGGCAATTTCTCCTGACACCCCTCTGCTCCGAGGCCCTCAGTCTATCAGACATCATGCATCCCAGTGCCACCCTCTGATTCAAAGAGATGCCCATTTATTAATCACACTCCTCCAGGAACAGAAGACCACAGCACTACCTACTAAGGTTCTAATAAGAACATAACATTCTCACTTTTACCCTTTTCCCCCTTTAGAGTAATCACAACAGTGAGGGAGCTGTTGTCTGTAAACTCTTGAGTACAATGGATAAATTAAAAAATTATTTACATGAAATTCCATAATGCTGACAAAGAATCCGACCATTTCAATATAAATGCCAGGTACAAGTAAATTTATTTACAAAACAGAAGTAGAATCAGGAACACAGAAAACAAACTTGTGGTTACCAGGGGATTGGGGCAGGACGGGGTGGGGGGTGGCAGGAGGGGAGAAAGATAAACTGGGAGATTGGGACAGAAAATACCCACTACCATATATAAAATAGATAACATAAGAATCTGCTATATAACATAGGGGATGCTACTCAATACTCTGTAATGGTCCAAATGGGAAAAGAATCTTAAAAAAACAGAGTAGACACATGTAGATGTATAACTGATTCACTTTGCTGTACACTTGAAACTAACACAATATTGTAAACCAACTATATGGCAATAAAATTTTTTTAGTTAGATGCCAGATCTTCAATCACCTTTGCTTGAATTAAAATAATTTTTATGGTGACATAAGAAGTTATGTTGTCAAATAAATGGTGGATTTCCCATTCTAATATGCACCATGCAGGCCTTTTAAAAAAATGAAATAAATCGATAAACGTTGATATGGAAAGTGCTCTAAGATAAACTAAGTGAAAAACAAAGTGCAAAAGACTGTGTACGGTGGAGCTCCTCCATATAAAGAGTTTATCTCTGTGTGTATGTGCCAGTTTGCCTAAAATACAAATTAACAGAAAGATTCACAAAGATCGGAAAATATGTCAGTTTTAAACTAACTATAAACAAAAAACACCAGCTTGGCTAACTTTCAGAAGAATGTTGTGGATATTTTTATTAGTCAAGTATAAACATCTAACTATATTTAAAGCAAATACTACCTCTTCTATCATAAAAAGTAAAAATAACCAAGTTTCAAAGAAATAAAACTGAGACAGGCAATAGCTATTTTTAAAACATGCAAATCAGATTTATCTAAATACCCTGGGTTACTGAATCTTCAGTCTATTTTAGTGCCAACTGGAAACCGTGTTTTTTAGGCCCACTCGCATCAAGTCAACACTCCGAAAGACTCCTGGTCTTGGACACACGTCAAAGCTCTAAGAAACAATAGCCTTGGGCCGGCTGGGCATAACAATGATCACCGCCAACTGTCAATACATATGGCTTTTCTTAGCCTGTTTTACCACCATGCAAAACAGACACAATCTAACTCATATAGTCAAAACTTTGTCTTTAAGACCCTGTCCCAATTTCTGTTTCATTTCTACTTATGATCCTTAGTTTATATTTGAAAAGAAACTCTATTCCTGCCAAAGGTCTTCTTTTATATCTCTCTCTTTAGTCACTAAGTCGTGTCCGACTCTTGAGACCACATTAATTGTAGCCTGCAAGGCTCCTCTGTCCTTGGGGTTCTCCAGGCAAGAATACTGGAGTGGGTTGCCATTATATAAAGCCCTGATAAATGAGATTAAATTCTTGTTACACAAATCAAAGTCTTAAAGCCATAGAGGTCTCAGGCTGGAGTACTCTGTGTAAGATGGTAACAACTACTGGCAATATGCAGTAGAATTATTCAGCTTTACTGACACTGTAAGTACCTAAAACACAGCAGGAAAGAAACCATGTTGGAGAAAACTGGAGTTCTGAGATCACAAAGGCACAAAGACATTCCATGAGGGCAGAAGAGGGAAGGTTGAGAGTAAAAGGGGAGAAGGGAGGAGCCCTTCAGTACATTTCCAGGAGGCCAGGTGCCAGAGGCCACTTATTTCATTCCTTTCTCATTTTTACTTTACTCCATCTGGTGACTTTTCCTCTGTGAATAAATAAATATTACAATATAAATCAATACACAGCCTTTTGGTTAATACATCCAATTGTCACAAAGAAAGAAAAAAACCATACATGAGCAACATGGATGCAGCATTCTCCTCAATGGCCACATTAAGTGTAACTGTGGTGTACTTCATATTTTCTGATAATAAAACCTGACCAATTTACTCTCCAGCCCTAAATATATTCACCGATACATAAAGGGATGGGTACTCACCAGCTGTGTGTACTACAAGCTTGTTAACCCGCATTTCCAGGGCTAGCACGGTTTTACTCTCATTAGAGTCAACAGCTGCCAAAGTGTTATTCCTTTTAGACCTTGAACCCAAGCTCTGTGATAACTGATGTGGCCAATGTAACTTAATGGTACTATGAAAGTAATTCTTTTAACGTATCAAGTTATTCAAAGTAGAGCTCCTCCCTCTCAATAAGAGAAAAATGTCAAAAGAATTACAAAAGAAAACCAGACGAATTACATGACGGCTAAAAGCTGAAAGGTGGGAGAATTCCCTGGAGGTCCAGTGGTTAGGACTTAGCACTTTCCCTGGTTAGGGAACTAAGACCCTGAAAGCCGCAAAAAACAAACAAACAAAAACCTGAAAGGTGGTTCACCAATTCTGAAAGACAAGCCCTTAAAGGAGTACGTCAAGGCTGTACATCGTCATCCTGCTTATTTAACTTATACGCAGAGTACACCATGAGAAACGCTGGGCTGGAAGAAGCACAAACTGGAATCAAGATTGCTGGGAGAAATATCAATAACCTCAGATATGCAGATGACACCACCCTTATGGCAGAAAGTGAAGAAGAACTAAAGAGCCTCTTGATGAAAGTGAAAGAGGAGAGTGAAAAAGTTGGCTTAAAGTTAAACATTTAGAAAACTAAGATCATGGCATCCAGTCCCATCACTTCATGGCAAACAGATGGGGAAACAGTGGAAACAGTGGCTGACTTTATTTTTTGGAGCTCCAAAATCACTGCAGATGGTGACTGTAGCCATGAAATTAAAAGACGCTTACTCCTTGGAAGGAAAGCTATAACCAACCTAAACAGCATATTAAAAAGCAGAGACATTACTTTGTCCACAAAGGTCCGTCTAGTCAAGGCTATGGTTTTTCCACTGGTCACGTATGGATGTGAGAGTTGGACTGTGAAGAAAGCTGAGCACCAAAGAATTGATGGTTTTGAACTGTGGTGTTGGAGAAGACTCTTGAGAGTCCCTTGGACTGCAAGGAGATCCAGCCAGTCCCTCCTAAAGGAGATCAGTCCTAGGTGTTCATTGGAAGGACTGATGTTGAAGCTGAAACTCCAATACTTTGGCCAGCTGATGCGAAGAGCTGACTCATTTGAAAAGACCCTGATGCTGGGAAAGATTGAGGGCAGGAGGAGAAGGGGACGACAGAGGATGAGATGGTTGGATGGCATCAACAACTCCATGGACATGATTTTAAGTAAATCTGGGAGTTGGTGATGGACTGGGAGGCCTGGCATGCTGCAGTCCATGGAGTCACAAAGAGCGGGACATGAACTTAACAGAATATTATCTAAAAACCAGCCAGGCAAAATAAAAACGGCAAAGCATCTAAATTAATATAAGACCAAGATAGACAAAACATTTAATCACATATCAAACAACTTAGCAGCTAAGTTATGTCCTTTTGCGACCCCATAGACTATAATCCGCCAGGCTACTGTCCATGGACTTCTCCAGGCAAGAATACTGGAGTGGATAGCCATTTCCTCCTCCAGGGGATCATCGCGACCTAGGAATCGAACCTCGGTCTCCTGCACTGCAGGCAGATTCTTTACCAACTGAGCTACAAGGAAAACACCTATTAATGTATGTTACATTTGAGCTGGGCTAAACTTTTAGATTGCCAGGAGAAATATCAATAACCTCAGATATGCAGATGACACCACCCTCATGGCAGAAAGTGAAGTTGAACTAAAAAGCCTCTTGATGAAAGTGAAAGAGGAGAGTGAAGAAGTTGGCTTAAAGCACAACATTCGGAAAACTAAGATCATGGCATCTGGTCCCATCACTTCATGGGAAACAGATGGGGAAACAAACAGTGGAAGCAGTGTCAGACTTTATTTTTGGGGGCTCCAAAATCACTGCAAATAGTGATTGCCGCCATGAAATTAAAAGACATTTACTCCTTGGAAGGACAGTTATGACCAACCTAGACAGCATATTAAAAAGCAGAGACATTACTTTGCCAACAAAGGTCCATGTAGTCAAGGCTATGGTTTTTCCAGTGGTCATGTATGGATGTGAGAGTTGGACTGTGAAGAAAGCTGAGCCCAAAAAATTGATGCTTTTGAACTGTGGTGTTGGAGAAGACTCTTGAGATTCACTTAGACTGCAAGGAGATCCAACCAGTCCATCCTAGAGGAGATCAGTCCTGGGTGTTCATTAGAAGGACGGATGCTGAAGCTGAAACTCCAATACTTTGGCCACCTCATGGGAAGAGTTGACTCATTGGAAACCAAGACCCTGATAATGGAAGGGATTGGGGGCAGGAGGAGAAGGGGACGAAGGAGGATGAGCTGGCTGGATGGTATCACTGACTCGATGGACATGAGTTTGGGTAAACTCCAAGAGTTGGTGATGGACAGGGAGGCCTGGCGAGCTGCGATTCATGGGGTCACAAAGAGTCAGACACGACTAAGTGTGAGGCTGCGCCATGACAGGCAGCCTAGATTAGGAGTAGGCCTGGTTTTCCAGGGTAACATGATTATCAGGCCACCTGGAGCCAGCCAATCAATATGCGCCCAGTAAGGAAAAGGGAACCTATCAGGGGAAAGATGAAAAGCCCACGAACGCCCAAGTTTGAAAAAAGCCCGCGAAGGTTTGAGCCAATAAGATTACTTTGCAAACATGTAACCAATCCACTTAAGCCAGCTACCAACTGCTTATGTACGCCTTATAAATTGGGTAACAGCTCGGGCTCAGCGCTTTCTGACCCTGCACCACTGCGTTGGTTGCGGCAGTGAGCCCTGACTTGAGTCAGCAATAAACTTCCCTTTTTTGCAAGTTGCATTGTCTTAGAAGCCTTCTCTCTTCCCGCTAGGGGATTCGGACATGGGGCATAACACTAAGCAACTGAATTGAACTGAAACTTTTAAAATACATTAATTTTAGTATTTCTAATGTCCTTTTCTGGTTTGAGAGTTAATGTTGAGTTCTTGGATTAATAATCTGATGACTTCACACTTACTGTAAAACCTCTTCACTGAGTAAATATGAGTTTCAATCTACTTGGTTCTGTGCTCTAACTAATTATTAAGGCAGTAGAGAAGTGAAGTGAAGTCGCTCAGTCATGTCCGACTCTCTGTGACCCCATGGACTGTAGCTGACCAGGCTCCTCGGTCCATGGGATTTTCCAGGCATGAATACTGGAGTGGGCTGCCATTTCCTTCTCCAGGGGATCTTCCCGACCCAGGGATCGAACCTGGGTCTCCTGCACTGTAGGCAGACGCTTTACCGTCTGAGCTACCGGGGAAGCCCAAAGGCAGTAGAGAAGGGCTGGTTAAATAGATAAATGTGCTCAATCGTGTCTGACTCTGCGTCTCCATGGAGGATCAGAGCACGCCAGGCTCCTCTGCCGGTGGAATTATCCAGGCAAGAATACTGGAATGGGTTGTCATTTCCTATTCCAGGAGATCTTCCTGACTCAGGGATGGAACCGGAGTCTCTTGCATCTTCTGCACTAGCAAGTGGATTCTTTACCACTAGCACCACTTAGGAAGGATTGGTTGGAATCCAGCAGCTCAAGAGTTGAAACAAAGGGGTGTGTTCCTAACAGGAACTACTGATTTTCCTGATACTGCCTACACAACATCTCCATTTGTGGCCTTAGGTGATTCACTGATCTCTGATGGGTTCTTTTTCATATGCAAAATGGGTGGAGTCATTTGTAAGACTGGTGGTTTAGTCACTCAGTAGTGTCCGACTTGCTGCCCCATGGACTATAGCCCCTCTAACATATCTTTAATGATAGCTGCTGCTTTGGGTTTACCATAAAGTCAAGTGTTCTACCTTTCTCGAAGACTAAATTCAGCTCTGGTCTTAATATTCAATACCAGGACATTAAGTCTAAAGCTATACATAAGTTCTAATTAGTGTATGAGTTTTAAGTTCAGCAAGAGTAGAAAGGTTGAGAAAGATTGTAGGAAAAGCATAAATCTCAAGTTTTAGCTCAGACTGAAATTCAGTTACCTGCTAAACAGAAAAAAGTAAAAGATTTAAAATAACACACACCAGATGGAGAAACAAAAAGATCAATACAATAAAATCTTAGAATAGCTTCAGGTTCAACAATTAGGCATTGCAGAAGGAAATGGCAACCCACTCCAGTATTCTTGCCTAGAGAATCCTGTGGACAGAGGAGCCTGGTGGGCTGCTGTCCATAGGGTCGCACAGAGTCAGACACAACTGAAGCGATTTAGCATGCATGCATGCCTTGGAGAAGGAGATGGCAACCCACTCCAGTATTCTTGCCTGGAGAATCCCAGGGACGGAGCAGCCTGGTGGGCTGCTGTCTATGGGGTCGCACAGGGTTGGACACGACTGAAGCGACTTAGCAGCAGCAGCAACAATGAGGCATTAAGTTCGGCCAGCAGCATCTGGCCAAGCCTTTGTGGAGAAATGAGACAAATGATTAAGTTCCTACTATTTGAAAAGGAATTTCCTATGTGGGCTCTGGTCCATAAACAGACTAAAATTTTATAACATTAAAATGTGATCAATCTATACTTTTATATTAAAGCCTAAATTCCTATTAAAGGGGGGAAAAAAGTTTTCACTGGAAAGGATCACAGTAATGATCCTCCAGTAACAGGTACTGTAACAATTAACCCAGTGAGTCACTCCTTGGTCCACAGCTGTGAACCTCAGTCCTTTCTCCAGTGGGGGCGACAAACGCCACCTTTCCTTCCTTCCTTTAAGAGAAAGAAACCACACTGCAAACATTACTCTATCTCCTCCACTTTCACCAGTTCCAAGTCAGGAAAAAGAAAGAAAGCAGCATGAGAATCTCAGAAAATAATTACTCCTGATTAGCACATATTTGCAGTGTTAAATCACTCAATTGTCCTGATGGTGTTAAACCACTCAATTGTTTAAAATTTAGGTAACATGAAGAATCCTCCTCTGGCCCAGAAGAGCCCCTGTTCACCTGTATCTACAGATCCCATCACCACTCTTTTAACTCACAGACCTCACACCCTTTGCACTTCCTCCAACACATCAATTTGGCAGACCACCCCCCCCCGCCTCCCCCCCCCCACCACCCATTTCCTGTGCCCAGAACACATCTTCCCTAGACTTTCTCATAAATGGACTTCCTCTCATCATTTCAGGTCTCAGCTCAAATTATCACATCTTCAGAAACAATGTTTCTCATCATCCTAGAGAAAATGGAAGTCTGTTACCCCCAGCTTTATCTTATTTTATGGCAGTTACTTGCTAAGAAGTTCATCCATTTTAAGTCAACCAGCTGGACTATTACAATTTTAAATTAACAGACATGTAGCAGTCACTTCACTCAGTCAAATGACTTCAAAAGTCCTCAACTGCTTTAACATAAATACTACAAATTCTGAACATTAAGAGATTTTCCCTGATTCGTTACTTCACGTCACCAGTCCCCACTCCACCCTCCACACTTAGAATGTTCTACAGACACAGGCACAAAATTCAGATGGACAATAGGGGCCATACACATAGAACCCAGCACATCTGGGTTAAAAGATGGAATTCTAGTCAGGATGGTCTTGTTATGGGTGCCTGTTCTCCACAACTCAGGGAACAGAAAGGGATCTCATTCAGGTAGCATTACTTAAAGATCCTCCTGACCTTCAGTGATGTGACTAGTAAGGAAATAACTACTGTACATCCATTTGGAACTCTGAATCTTGTGTAAGTACAGCACAGTAGAAGTACCGACACTAACAAAATTTCTAAAGCTATTTTGTGTGTGCATGCTCAGTGATGTCTGACTCTGCTACCCAATGGACTGCAGCCCACCCAGGTCCTCTGTCCACGAGATTTTCCAGGCAAGAACACTGGAGGGGCTTGTCATTTCCTTCTCCAGACCTGCACTGGCAGGTGGATTCTCTACCACTGCATCACCTGGGAATATCTACCAAGGTATTATTTCAAGGTTAGTTTTCTCTTTTTGCAGGGTGAGGGTCTGGGTAACTGAACATTTATGCCTAGTTTGCTTTCATTCATCAGTATTCTATAGCTACCAAAATAAATTCTAAGAATTACATTTTTATAAAAGTCAATGGTCCCAAGAGACCTTTTTCCTCAAAATTTCTTTCCTATAGCTTGTTTTCAAACACAACTAGGACAGAGTTTAAAGTATAGTACAACTTGTTCTTCTACTCTCTGATGGACCTCAAAACAGAAATGTAGGCAGAACACTTGCAATATCTGATTAAGGAAATAGAAAACTTCAAAGAATCTGTAGGGAGAGCAGAAGAGAGAAGTACAGGTGGCAGGCAAAGTTTATGTGAATTTCCAGCTTTCAAAAATGAAGTGGAAAAAGTTAAGTATTTTTAGGGTTGCTGCTCCCACCTAAGACCTCCAAGCATAGGGGACACTAAGGAGAGAAGAAAATCTGAAAACAGAGACTAGGCCTGAACTAGTTCAACAACACCAGCAACTTCCTATGAGACACTTCTAAGCACCTCTATTAATTAAAATAGTAAGATGTTAGTCTTATTTTGGACAGAATCTAACAAACTGTCCCACGAAAAATATTCCTTTATCGTCAAAGATACCTCCATAAGCTTTAATAGAACAGCTATCCGAAAGAAGTGGTGGTCAAAAGGTAACTGTAATTTTTTTTTTTTAACTGAAAGCAAACTAACTTTTTTTTAAGTGAAGAAAAGAAAAAGAGGGAGAAAATTTACAGAAAACTTTTGAACAGAAGACAGGTGCCAAGACGCAGAGGAAGACAAACATGGGGACATAATTAACAAAGGGCCTCGTGGGAGAGACCAAGAATTGGTGGACAGCCTGAATCACTTTTCTCTTCACATCAAGGATGAAAAGAGGAGAGCTGGTACTGGGGGCACTGGAATCCGGGGAGCAGAGTCAAGTGTGAGCTGTGAGGAGGTCCACATTCCCCTAGTTCAGGTACCCCTTTCCCCACTGATGCCCCATATCCCAGGGAATCCCCAGCCAAGGTTCTGATGGTCTTGGTGGGAGAGGGAAGAGGTGACAGAGGTATCCACCCAGTCATAAGAGTAAAGCGTAAAAAGTAATTTTAATTAACTAGTCATCATGTAAATATTTTAATAAAGTCCACAGAGCAAATGAAGGGTGAAACAAGAGGGTGGCCTAAAGACTAGGTGTCAATCTAGTCTGTCATCCACAGAGTCTAAAAGGACAAGGGAATGCGTATGTTAAACTATCATGTTGTACATATTATACATGAGTCTGAGGACTGGAAAAGGGGACGAGAAGAGACAAGGAGCTTCAACTTTGTGTCAAGTTCCAATTTTATCTAGAAGTCAATTGGCTTGACATATTTCCAACTGGTGTGAAGAAAGACACCTTCCTAAGGTCACTCGTTTGAAAACAATGTGGCTACATCTGGAAAAGAGAGAAACCTAAGAGCAGACCAGCTTCAGTTTCACCTGATGTGTACTACTTACTTTTATCATACCTTGACCTGTGGTTCAAAATCCAAAGATACAAAAGATATACATACAGTGAAAACACCGTTCCCTCTCCTGTTTTCCAGTCAAGTTCTTTGCTGAGAACTTGTACAAAGATGCACATACTATAAGCAAAAGCACATTTTCACATGGGCAAATTTTGATACAGACATTTATAATGTTTTCTGAAAAGCAGTCTTTGTTCTAACTAAACTCACTAGCATCACACATATTCATACATTTCAACTTTTCTATGAGGCTGACATCAAGACTTTTGTGGGGGGGAGGGAGGGCAAGCAGTGTGGCTTGTGGGATCTTAGTCCCTCAACCAAGATTGACCCTGGGGCCTTTGGCAGTGAAAGGGTGGAGTCCTAACCACTGGACCACCAGGGAATTCCCAAAGACATTTTAAAAATCAAGAGAAGTGGGCTTCTTTGATGTCTCAGACAGTAAAGAATCTGTCTGCAATGCAGGAGACCAGGGTTCGATCCCTGAGCCAGGAAGATCCCCTGAAAAAAGGCATGGCTACCCACTCCAATATTCTTGCCTGGAGAAGTCTATGGACAGAGGAGCCTGGCAGGCTACAGTCCAAGGGGTTCCAAAGAGTCGGACACGACTGAGCAGCCAACATTTTCACTTCATTTTCATCAAGAGAAGTGGTAGAGTGAAAGTGCTGGACTATGAAGTCTGGGTTCTCGCCTCAATTCTGTGCAAGTTTGGGGAAGTTCCACCATTTCTTCAGCACTCTCCCTTATCTCTGTGGCCACCTCTTGAGTCCAGATCACCTTCAGCTCCTGCCTGGACCTGCCCAGCCCCTCCACATGCTCCAAAATAACCCACCCTCTTGCCTCCTCCAGGCCATTCTACTCAGGGCTGTAGCTGACATGACTTTAAGTGCAAATCTTGTTTTTACGTGAATACTGAACTCTTGCGCAATCTTTTCACCATTTCAATGAAACCAGGAACAGAGCACATCCACAGCATCCAGAGTGAGGCTGGCAGTCTTCAGAGCTCACTCCCTGAGCTGGATTCCTTCACTCAACACATGAAAAGACTGGAGCCCACAGAGACAAAGTAAGTGGGCCACATCCTGAATGCTACATGGTTCCCAGAATGCCACAATTATGTGGAAATCCAAAGGCCATCCACCCACTGATGAGTATTTACCAAAGGTCAGGCACTGTGCGAGCTTTCAGGAACTTTGCTGAGCACGTGAGGCCCCTGGCCTCTTAGAGCTTGTATTTCTATATACAGTCCAAGAAAAGCGGCACACACCTGAGGTGGGGTTCTCTCACTTCCCTGGAATCCCTGTCAAAATGTCTCCTCTTCTAACCACTGTCTAGAACACCATCCCTCACTTCACTCCACCTGCTTCATTTGTCTACACAGCACAGATCACCATCAGAATATGATATATTTGTGGTTCGTCTGTTTGCCCACTAGCTAGAAGCTTCCTGAGTGTATCTACCTTGCTCACTGCTATCTACCCCATGCCTAGAACAGTGTCAGGCACAGAGTAGGCACTCCATAAATATTTGCTGGAAAAAAAACAGGTAATGTGACGAGAAGACACTAATTTGGGCAAGTAGCCACTTTGGGAAGGGTGATCAGAAAAGGGCTGTCAGACAAGGTGACATTTAAGCTGCAGCCTGAAGAACAGTAAGAACAAGAGTCAGGAACAGATCAGTCCATGGAAAAGGAACAGTGAGTGTCAAGGTCCTGGGGCATGAGAGATCCCAGTGTGAAACGGGCAAGTTTGCCCTGCATAGTGAGGGAGGGGAAAGCAGTAGACAAAGCTGGAGAAGCAGGCAGGACCCTGAAGACTATGCTAAGGAGTCAATAATTTATCCTATATGAAATGCCATCATTAAGGACTAAGCAAGGAGTTACATAATATGGTTGTGTTTTTCATAGAGCATTGTACCTCCTGTGAGCAGAACAGTGTATAGAAGACAAAAATGAAAGCAGAAGGACCAATTAGGAAGCTTAAGCAGTTTTCCAGTTGAGAAATGATAGTAATTTAGTGGTGAAATACAGACAAAGAGAAGTGAAGATACTTGAGATGTGTGTATGGTAGAATTGATAAGACATGCTGATGGGCTGGACGGAGACAGGGAAGATGTAAGATGATTTCCAAGTTTCTGACTTGTGCAATTGGGTGTATCAGGATCTACTAACTGAAATGAGAAAGGGTTGAGGGGGAAAAGCCAGAACGTTGTTTTGCACCCATGAAGCCTGAGTCATAGGTTCCTGATCTCCAGGTGGAACTCAGAGGACAGGTCTGGGCTGCAGCTACATGCTCGGGAGTCATCAGCATAAAGATGGTACTTAAAGCCACAGGAGTAAGTGAAATGACCAAGGGGAAGGAGTACAAATAAAGAGAAGCAAGGCCCAAAACTGAGCCTGGAGGCATTCCAGCACTTAGAGGTCACGCAGAGCATGGAGGCAGTAAAAGAGGAGGAGAAGGACTGGTCTATGAGACAGAAAGAAAACAACTGGATTCCATCACAGAGGACCTGGGGGCTCTTGGCAAGAATGGTTTCGGTGAAGCAGTGAGGAACGGAGCCAGTATTGAGGGGTTCAAAGAGTGATTGGAAGAGAAAAAAGGTAGAAGAAAGAATTAGACAACTCTTTTGAAAGGTTTAACTGTGAAGGGGAGGAAAAAAATGGGCCACTAAGAATCAAGAGAGGTGAATTTAACAAGGGACAGTTTCTTTCTACAGATGGGGTGCACCAGAGCCTATCTGTACACTACCAGGGATGCTCCAGCAGACAGGGGGAACCTGAGGACGGGAGAGAAGAGAGGGGACCACAGAAGCAGCAAGGTCCCTGGGAAGGAGGTGGGGCACTCAGGGCAGAGGGAGGGACTGTGATGGGGGTGGAGGGTCAGGAGACGACACAAGTGCTTGTTCCGTTATACCCAGCCGGAGGGAAATGAGAGAAGAGTGGTCCAGCTGCCAAAACAAAACTGTCTGGATGAGGAGGAGGGCAAATGAGGGTGTCCCTCTAGACAGCTTCTTATTTTCTCAGGCAAGCACCAAACCAAGCCATCAGCTGAGAGAACAGACGTCTGTAAGGTTTGAGGGAAAGGTATGAAGTACTCTTCTTAGAACCTGAGAAAGCAAACTTAAAAGCTGGGCTTCCTGACAGTGGTGAACCCCATTTCAGACCGTGGTTATGTCAACATGGAATTTCAGTTAAGACTTCCCGTACATGGTCAATACTTCCTTCAATCAATGTTGTTATTCAAATTTATACCAAGAACTAGGTTTGTAATATCATCTTGGGAAATCACTGATCTAATATAAGTAAATGTCTGCTCTCCCACCAAAACAGAATATTACAGACTCTCTACACATTCCCAGGATTTTGATCAATCATCAGATCATCAGCATCTTTAAAAAGAGACCAGACAACAAACCAAATGGGAAAAAAAGTTACATAATCAGAGGAAATGTGACCACAGACTGAGTATCTTATATATTTCAACATTAAAATGCATACTGATACTTGATATGCTTTAAAATAACTGAAGAGGGCAAGACAAAGTGGGTAAGGGTACAGACGAAATCAGACTGGCCATATGTTAGTAACTATTGATATTGGGGTAATCAGTATACAGGATTCCCTATACTAGTCTCTCTACTCTGAAATGTATTTGAAAATCTCCATTCAAAAAAAGTAAAAACCAATAAAAGAAATCCAGAACACTAAAATATAACCAATATTTATTTTATGTTTCCAATATAAATTAATATGCCCCCAATATTTCATAATTTTTTTTCCATTTCCAAAATTCTAGTTTGCTTAGGAAAGGAAGCCCCTATCCTTCCAAACAAAATTCACTTTATTTCAAAAATAACCCTCTCTCTTGTCTGCTTTGTAGGATCAAGCCTGCCCCACTGACCACGTATCTTACTGCATGAGGCCTGCCCAGGTCCCGCGGTGCAGTCTGAGACAAGAGGTCACTACTGCCTGACTCAGGGGGTTCGGATGCAGGCTGGCTGGCACCCACACTAAGCTCTGCCTCTATCACTATTAAAGGTAACATGTGAGCCTCAAAAATGAAGAGAAAAAGAAAGAAGTAAAATAACAGTGATCAACATTTCTTTCCTTCCTCAACAAATGTCTGACCTCCAAAGCTCTTGAAACCACCACAACAAACAAGCTCACCTTCATTAACTTCTCTTTTAGCAAAAAAAAGTAAAGGACTGGGACATGTCCAGTGGTTAAGACTATCTGCTTCCAATGCAGGGGGTCAGGGCTGATCCCTGGTCAGGAGGAGGGGGAGGCAGAGGAGGAGAAGGGAGAAAGAGAAGTAGGGAGAAAGAGAACAAAGGACTGAGACCAGAGTATCCTTGCTGGTGGGAATGGAGTGGACAGTCCTCTGTGCTTCCCAGAGCCCCCTGCTGCCTTGGTCAGATTAATTTATACCAGAAGTAGCTTTTAAAGACACTTAACCACTGTGGTGAATGTGGGTAGCAAATGAGTACTACTGAGGAGAAATCAGCACTGAGTAATTCCCCTCCTGAGACAAAAGGTAGATCATATTTCTCTGATTCTACTATACAACTCTCCTCCATCCTTTCCCACATCTCTTTTCCCTACCAACCCCTTCTAAAACCAAACTTGTGGCAAGTAAAATGAACTGGACACCATATGACTGGAAAGAGCCAAAATTTTAAGGACACCGCTGCTCCGGTTCTACCTTGCCAATCGGAGGGTTACCTGACTGGTTTCACTGCCAGAACTGGTTGCCCAGGAGGGTGGATGTTATCTCTCAGAGCCACAAAGACCATCTTCTCTTTGCAGTAGCTATTCTAAACGTTTCTTAGTTTATGAATACGTATCTGTTTCAGCGGTTTCCAAGTCTGGAATTTTACAGGAATTTCTAGAAGAGTTCTTTTAAGATTTGGTTGGGGCCCATAACCCTGTATTTTTTAAAAAGTCATCAGGTAGTTGCACTTACTCAGGCTTAGAAACAAATGATGTGTTATGAGCTGAGGTACAAACATAAGTCATATTCAAAAGAGTGACCTACCTCTAAAAGCTTTTACTATTCTGAACATAACCAAAATATTTTCTCTAAATAAAACTACAATTCTCAATAATATGCAAAGTAAAATCAAATTGTTAATTCAGAAAAAAACACAATAAAAAGCTAACAAATTACAAGGAAGGACCAAAATACAGTCTTCTAAGACTGGTCTTGCTGACATATTGGACTGGATGATTCTTAGTTCATAGAGGCTATGCATTGTTGGCTACTCCTATCAACCAAATATAATTTCAGTGAAAATCTTACTGTAACAACATAATGAGTGATTTTGCTGAAATGAAGGCCAGCTCTCTGATTCCTATCCAGCAGATACCAGTACCAACCCCCCAAGTCGTGACAATCGAAAACGCCTCTAGACACTGTCAAACGTCCGCTGCGGGGCGCAATCACCCCAGTTCAGGACTGCTGGATTAAAGGAACCAGATTAAAAATTAGAAGGAAGAAAGGAAAAACAAAAAAAAAAAAACGGCTAAAACAGATTGAAGTGAAGATACAGCAAAATAAATTGTCTTCAGAATATAAAGCAGTAGCATGAGGCGCACTCTTATTGGCTATTTTTATTAAAAACAAAACTAAAGGAAATGGAATTAAGTTTCACAAGGGAGCATCGAGAGTACTCAAAAGGAAAAACCTCTTAACTCCTAAGTTTTATTACAGCCAGGATATCTGGAGACCCTTTCCTGGAGATAATAAGAATGAAAAGGCTGTGATATGACTCAGAAGCTCTGGGACTAGAGAGTGTAGGTCTGAGAGACCTACGGAGGGCCCATTTTAGCCTGAGAACCTCTCCCGCCCTGGAGCCTGAAAGACTCCTTCAGAAGGAAAGCACTTGACTCACAGTTAAGGTCTCCCTCTGGACTCAGGTCCGTGTGATGTGACCAGTTTCTGAATGCACACACAGCAAGCCAACAAGGCTAGCAGGTTTATGGCCCTTCCCTGCTGCTTGTGTCCCTTAAGGCCAAGGTGAGGCTGTGAACCGGTCTCTTTTGTGCCCAAGGGTCAGTCCTGGTATTGTTCTACTGCAGAGGCTGCCAGTCCAAAGTGGAGCTGTGACCAGGAACGGTATTCTACCCAGATCAGCACATCTATAGGGTCTATCTCAGTAACAGTAAATGCAAACAGAAGAAATCTGAGATAAGAGAAAGAAACAAGTCAAGCCACAAACTACTGTAAATCAGCAGTTTCCCAAAATGTGATCCATTGATTTCTGGGGGTCCCGCAAGAACTTACAAAGGTCCACAAAGTGTAAAATACTTTAATAATGATATTAAAAGATTTTTTGCCATTTTTACTGTGTGAAAGGCTATTTTATATTTTAACCTTTTGCTCTTCATCCATAACAATGGATCTCAAAATTCATACTTTTAAGTTATTTGCTCTCATAGCATAAAAGCAATGGTGAATAAAATGGCTGGAGACTTAGCACAAATCAAGGCAGTGGTGACTTAGGCCATGCACGTACGGTGGAAGCTACTGGTTTTATTACATCTTGATCCCTGAGTCCACATCTTTCTAATATTCTGTGTTGTCTCAAGGAAAAGCACTTACACAGTTCTGAGCTGAACTGGCTGTCTTTTTTCTTTTCTAAACTGGCTTCATTCACTTTATTTTTCTCATATAAAACTATGTGGTGGCTACAGCTGGAGCCTGGGTCCTTTGCACGGAAACTCTGGTGTGGGTCTTTACAAGAAGGTCAGTGAATTCCTGATACGGAGGCTCAAACGAAGACTCAGTGAACACTGACTCTTTCCAGAGATCAGGGGTGAGATAACTGTAGGTCTTGGAAACGGCATTAAGTGGCCTTGGCAAAGTTGTCCAGGATGGCAGTGATGGCAGGATGGAGATGCAGCGAAGGTCAATTCCAGCCATCATCAGTAGCTTCTTGGGCACAGGGACTGAGATGATGCCAGTGTCCCTGGAGACAGGGATGAGGCACACCAACACGGAGCCACAGTGGCGAGTCACCTTGCAAGGGACAGCATGAGGCTTGCGGATCTTGTTCCCCCAGCAACCTCACTGAACAGGGACGACAGAGAGTTTGGCCAGAATTAATGCCCAATAGATGGCAGTGGCTACCTCCTGAGAGCACTTAACACCCATACACCATTCCTACTTTAACATCATTTCTACTTGAACTGATGGACAAACTATGGTCTTCAGACTTGAGTATCTAGCAGACATTCTCTTAAAAATTAACCAAGTGAGCTTGGTACCAGCAGCATTGATGACAATCATAAACTTCAGTGAACTGGTGGTAATTTCAAAGCAAAAATAAAAATTTTAGAATACTTGAGCTTGACAGCTTTCCAATACTTAGCATTTTTTCTTATGAGACTGAATGTGAGATTAGCAAATACAACTTTTGCTAATGTATAATGAAATGTGTCATAATTTGAAAGATGTACCTAACATACTGACTCAATATTTTCCAAATGACCAATGAATGATGTTTAAAAAAAAATTATACACTAGTAATAATTCTTTCAAAGTATAAGACAGATAGGTGTTTCCTCCATGGCTCAAGTGGTAAAGAATCTGCCTGCAATGCAGAAGACACAGGTTCGATCCCTGGGTCTGGGAAGATCTCCTGGAGAAGAAAATGGATAAAATTTATAAAATCAGTAATCCAGTATAGTCAAAGCTATGGTTTTTCCAGTAATCATGTACGAGTGTGAGAGTTGGACCATGAAGAAGGCTGAGCGCCAAAGAATTGATGCTTTTGAGCTGCGTCATTGAAGAAAATTCTTGGAGGTCCCTTGGAGACTCAAGGAGATCAAATCAATCAATCCTAAAAGAAAGCAACCCTGAATATTCATTGGAAGGACTGATGGTGAAGCTCCAATGTTTTGGCCACTTGATGTAAAGAGCGACTCACTGGAAAAGACCCTGATGCTGGGAAAGATTGAAAGCAGGAAGAGAAGGGGACGATAGAGGACAAGATGGTTGGATGGCATCACCAACTCAATGGACATGAGTTTGATCAAGCTCTGGGAGGTGGTAAAGGACTGGGAAACTTGGCATGCTGCAGTCCACGCAGTTGCAGAGTTGGACATGACTGAGAAACTGAACAGCAACCAACTCAAACTGACTAATTAAATCTTCACCGATATTTTTTTGTATGTTAGGAACTAAGAACTAACATAGCTCTTAGTTCCTAAGAACTAAGACACTAAGTTCCTTAAAGCACTCACTGTATGTATTAATTCACTACAGTCCTCTGAGATGCCACACACAGCTAAGTAAAGAAGATGTAGAAACAAACTGGAAATGAAACCTGAATTCCAAGTGTTAATAGTGGAACAGGGATGAATGAATGGTAAATGGGCTCTCAGAACACAATCTAGAATGTGCAATAACAGAAGTACAAACCAGGTGGAATACGGGCATAACTGTAGGAGACAGGTGGGCTTAATGGAAAAGGTGACCGCTGAGCAGAGTCCTATGGGCTGAAGAGGTTGTAGGAAGAACATAAAAAGAGAAAAGGGCAAAATACACTGCAGGATTTTAAACAAGAAAGGATATCATTAGGTTTTTGTGTTTTATAAAGAAATCTGACAACACTTAGTGAGGGGGCCAAGAGAGAAACAGGGCAAGTGAGATGGGGAGGAGCAAGGGCCAGTGGGTATAGAGAGAAAAAAACAAAAGTGATGGTTTGGAGGGAGAACTGATAAGATTTGTTGACCTAGGACAGCAGTCAGATAGTAAACACACAGGCTTTGCAGACAACAGAGAGCCTCTATAACAAATACACATACATGTTTGTTTTAAACAACTCAGAAATGTAAGAACCATTCTTGGCTCACAGGCCTCGGGTTAGATGCTGACCCCTGACCTGGGAGATAAGCAACAAAGGAGAGGAAGAGCCTGCTGAGGTGACACCCATGTTTCTGGCTTAACCTAGTAGACAGGCGGAGGTGCCACTCACAAGAACTGTGGATACAAAACAAAACGCTCAAGGGTTTCTGAGTGGTGGTAGTTGAGAGTGTGGAGGAAGAGTACGTTAGCTTCAGATGGCCCAGGTGGAACTGTTAAATAGAGTGCCAGACATATAAATATGGAACTCAGAACAGAGGTCTGGGTGGAGGGAAAGATTTGGAAATCATCAATATACTAAACAGCTAAAACCGTGTAAATGGCTGACAGCCAAGGTGAGAGTGTCAAGTGAAAAGAAAGTTGGCTACAATCATGGGAAACACCAGGGGTTGGGGAAGAGACCAAAGCAGTCTGTGAAGAAAACTCAAAGAAGAGACAGAACAGCAGGTATATTTTGAAATGCTAAAGGACAGCAGCAAACTAAGTTGTGGACCTTCACTTAATGCCCAGGAAAGAATGCCAAATCACAGATGTTTCAGAAAAGCAGTGAGGGCTGCATAAGGGCACACAATTCCCATGATTCTGGTAAACAAACATTTGCTGTAATTTCTAAGAGGTCACTTGTTATAAGCTCTCTTCCCCAAAAGAGAAGTTTGCTCCTAGCCTAGTCATGCTACCATTTCCCACCTGGTACCAACCCATTCTTCATGGAAACCACACATAGGAAGGAACCAAATGCTATTGGGGAGCGTTAACTCCTCACTGCTGAAGTCTGGCTCCGTGAATGTAGCCCTACCAGTTGTAACATCCCTGGCAATTCTTTGCCACTTAGATGCTTCAATCCTGGGAAGGGAAGTAACTGATCTGACTGGCAAATGTGGGGGAAATAAATGGTCCAGTTGTGCCTTTCTTCCTCTTATGAGTGAACTGGATGAGTGGAAGTTTTGTCTACTATACATGCCTTCTCTAATCCAGCAGTACCAGGGAGCAGGTCTGCCTAATTCTGGAACTTAACAAGCTGATTTGGCTCTAATACCAAACTGCTTCCTTTACCCTGCCTTCATCAATAATAAAGATGATAGCAGAGTCCCTATTTGCTAATCCTTTAGTTTCTATCCAATCTATTCAAAACTTGGGTGGGAGAGAAAGGTGCTATTTATTGCTCTCCCCTCCCTTCTAGGTCCTATCATCAAGTTTAAGTAACTTTAGATAAATGCAATCTAATTAATCTAATTTAATGTAATCCTAGTAAAATAAGGGCTTTCCAGGTGGCAAAGTGATAAACAATCTGCCTGCAATGCAGGAGACCCAGGTTTGATCCCTGGGTCAGGAAGATCGCCTGGAGAAGGGAATGGCAACCCACTCCAGTATCCTTGCCTGGAGAATCCGATGGACAGAGGAGCCTGGTGGGCTATGTTCATGGGATTGCAAAAAGTCAGACACGACTGAGCGACTGATACATGCATAGTAAAATAATTTAAGACTTTTAAATGGTTATGTTAATTCTCCTTCCTTTTAGATGGAAGCTTCTTTACCATTTTGATGGTGTGTTGCACTTCTCATTTGTTATAATATGAAATAGGTGAGACACTACCACCATTAAAGACATAATTACAGTTGAAATTAATCCCAAACATTCCATCCATTTTCAGACTTTGGAACAAATTTCCAAGAACTCTTAATATCATCAAACAGAGTCAAGGAAATCATAGCATAATTCTATTCTTAAGAAAAACACATCTCCAAATACTCTCCAAGTACTTACATATAATTCATAAATATTTATCCCAGGTCATTTAAAAAATACCTGAAAAGATAAATTACTTGAATAAATGAATTGAGTGATTTCATGCAAAATAACCTCACACTATTATATACCACACTGTGCCATTTTTAGTCTGAGGACAGGAAAATACACACTCTGTAGAAAAAGGAAATGTAAACAAAATGGGCTAACCATTTTTAAAGACTGCTTCCTATCTGGGTTCCGCTTGTTCATGAGACCTGATCACAAAAATACAACGGCCCTGAAGCAATACCTCAAGTGATCAGTGCTACAATGGGCTTCATCAGTCACTGCAGACACTGTCCAGCGATCAAGGCCCATCTCTTCTGCTGTTTTCAATATCCACTCTACATTCAGGATAAGGTTATAGAGACTGTGTCAGAAGAACCATACTGAATGAGTCAGGGTCAACACCAGGTGGTAGGTGGCTACAGACCAGGGCGGGCCAGGAAGAAATGGACCTGCAATGGGGTGGCAGGTAGAACAGTTAGAGCAGGGTGCCACTCAACCCGTAAACAACCTGAATGGTACTCAGTCTTGTCTCTTTACAGCCTGAAGCACCCAGCACAGAGCTTTACGTAGTAAAGGTAAGTGGCTGTACTTGGAGATTTTACATCTTCTGGATTATGTGCTGATTGCCTGGAACAGACTTAGGGGGAAGCCTAAACGGACCATTTAGTTCTGCCCAAATGAAAGCACTGAATGCCCTGCGTGGCTTTCTTTATTGGAGCTCACACGCTGAATGGTACACGTCTAATCACTTCTTGGGTGCCAAGAGTGGTCTTTGTTTAACAGCACTCTCTAGCCAAGATGCTGACACTGGGCATATTCTCAAACTCTCAACTGTCTCCTAGAGCTGCTCAGATCTGATTTAACGCTGTCAATGAAGACTCACAGCACGAGAGGGGCTGGCTCAAGATGCTCCGTGAAAAGCAGCCACTCATGGAAATGCTAATTTGTGGAAGGAGGCACCAAATATTTTCTGTTATTTTAAATCCTGGCAGCAGTAAGGAGAACCAGCCCAACATTTTAAGCAAACTAATTTTATACCCTTTGCAGCTTACAGAATCGATAAATTACAGCTCTACTTTTCATTATCTGGGAAATGGCAAAAATGGAGAAGAAAGGAGACTCAGTGCAGTAAATTGGAAGATCCTTTAAAACAGAGCCTATGTTTTGTTCATTTTCTTTTCCATCAGAGTGTCTAGCAGCAGTGCTTTGACCACAGCACTCAGTAAGTGTTTGCTGAATCAAACTGTTGTGAAAGCATTCTCAGCTCACCACGGATCCAGCTTGTCACGAGGTTAGCAACCCTTAACTCTCTCCTAGCAAATGTTTTCAGTTCCGCTTACAGCAAACATTTTTTTTCCAAGAAATTTATCTTAACTTCACAACACAGAAATGAAAAACCTAGAATCTCCTTTGTAAAGGTACATTTCTTTTTAAAAGGAGCCATATACTATAAATAAGAAACATTTTGTGTTAAAAAGGAAAGGGCAACCTAAGCAAAGCAGTGTATCTGTAACTGTGCTGTAAGGAACTCTAAAGAGCAAACGTCTGTAACGCTGCCATACAGCTGCATCCATAAATGCCTTTTCCTAAAGGACTAGTTAAACTAAAGGTTAAACTAGAAACGCAGGTGCATCTTTTAAATAAACTCCCAGTCCTAGATGTATGTTTAAGTTATTTATGAATAATTAAAAGGCCTAGGTTCCAAGGGTCACAGAGAATTGAACTCCCATCTACTCACAGCCAAAGTCGTTCAAGGGGCTGCCAACAATAATATATTCTCTGCAAGGCTTTTCCTGGCAAGCCCATTCCCCAACCCCTCCCCTATGTTGCCATGGCATTTTCTTTTCATACCTCTATTATCGTTTACCTCAGCATATAATCAACCTTTAACTTCCTTTTCATTACAAATCAGTTCCTGATTAGACTGTGAGCCCTTTGTGGACAGGAACTGGGTCAGAGTCACTTTGCTATCCCCTGAATCTACTAAATAGTAAAGCAGTTAGTTAATAAAACTTCTGTTGAAAGAATGAAATCAGAACTTCTGAGACTATTGTTTTACATATTTAAGGCTGCTCACTGAAAGGAAGTCCTCAAGTAACCCAAGGTACTGAAAAAACTGTTTAAGCCTCATATATCCACATATTGTCTGCCTTTATGCACTTATACAGTCAGCGATTGTCTCATGCAGAACAATGTTTGAACTTAGTAGGTGCTCAAATATTTATTGATCCAAGGAATACATGTTGAAAACTATATATATAGAGAGAGAGAGAGCGAGAGAGAGAGCAGGCCAGGGTAGTGGGGGAGAGGGAAAAGGGGAGAAAGAGAGAGACACAGAGAGAAGAAATACATATATCATATACTACAGAATTCCCTAGATCTGTTTTTTAAGATATGAACCTGTTAAGTAACATATGAAGAAAAACTACAGAACTTTCTCATTTTTAAGCAAGACCTGGAAAATCTTAAGAGTTGATTTTCAGAAATGATAAAAGGATCATGACACAGCAAAAAAACTGGTCTGACTACGGAATCTCTCATAAAGTAACTGGATAACTTCATTCATAGAGGTGACAAGTTTCTACAACCAAACTGCAAAACATTTCTCACTTTAACAGCCAGCAGCAGATGTCAACACAGAAGCTGAGTTGTTACTCCGTTTTGGAAGCTAGTAGATTGTTAAACTTATTAGTTTCATAATAAATATAAAAACATGTAAAAATACAATCTTTCAAAAACCAGTATTCATCTGATATTAATATAACTTTTAATACAGTAATTACAAAAACAAGCATAAAAGCAAAATCTCCGAAGATATCAATATTTACCTGATATGTATATAATAATATTCAAAATAATTATAGCTCATTTAAAGGTGGAGTAGGGAATTCCCTGGAGATCCAGTGGTTAGGACTCGGCCCTTTTACTGATTGAACCTGGCCCGAAGTTCAATCCCTGGTTGGGGAACTAAGATTCTGTAATGAAATCTATAAAGGTGGAGTATAATTTTGTAAAAGAGAGCTAAACTTCACCCCCCTCTCCGGTAAAAGGTAATCCTAAGGAGTTAAAAAAACAGGTTCTGACATTCGACAATGAGGCTACACAATCTTTAATCACCACCTGTATAAGGGGTAAAGAGCCTCATTTTTCCCTTAGAGCTTTGCCTCTAACCCATTGGAAATAGCAGTGATGAAACAGCAGGCCAAAAGAAGGGGGCCAACAGTTCACATGGTGGAGTTCACAAGCACATTCTCTCCCACCTTCAAGTGTCTGGTAGGCTGCAAAGGCAACCAACCGCACAATATGGCCTTGGTTTTCAGAAACAAAATGTCATTTAACAAGTCCCAATAAAACAAAATCTAAAAAGTCCCAGCCATCATGGCACCTGGAGGCAAACACTGTGAGGCAAGGGCATCGTATGTTGCTGAAAGTGGGGCCCAAAGCACTGGGTACCAGACCCTCCTTAGTCCCCAGAGGAAGTTAAAAAAATACTAGAAGCTTGTAAGACCCCCATGACTTGGATGTCTCTGAGAACAGTGGCATATCCATATGCCAAGTTGTAAAGGCTACATCCTTGGAGTCTGGAGCTTTCCCAAATATATTTGCTAATGGTACATTGTTGGAGGGGGACCCCAACCCCTCAGTGGTCAACTGGGACCCCCAAGAATAGGAGGCGGCAGCATATGAGTTGAGGAAGAAACAACCTCTGTCCCAGGCATTCCCTGTTAATATCTACTGTACCAAAAAGTCCAACAATGGCCAGTGTGAATGAGGAACAGAGATGCCTAACTACACCACGACAGAAATGCAAGGCTTTTTAGAAAAAGTCACCAAAGGGAGAGGGAGAAGGTACTAATGGTTCACAGGGGTCCCTGAAACTGTTTTCAAGCTTTGTTTACACAGGAAGAGGCCCCTCCAGGCTCACAGAGACAGATGGAAGCAGCTCAGCCTCCCATACAAGATAAGCGACAGGCTCTCTGTATTGGCAGCCGCAGAAATCAGGGTCCCTGATAACATCATCTCGGGACAGCCGAACACAAATTAAAAGCCTTGGTTCAGGAGCTGCGGGCTCTTCAGGAGACCACGGTCCCATCCCAAATGATGAAACTGTCACCTCTTGCAATGCTCCAGCCCTGACCGCAGACTCTGGGATCCCACACCCAGATCTCCTAAAGATATACAGCTGGCAAGGCCTCTGCCCTAGGGGCCCCTGCAGTCCCCTGAGCTCGTCCCCCCACTGAGAGACAACCACCTGTTCACTTCTCTAATTATCCACTGGGACGCTCTCATTGACACCGGAGCCCAGGTTACACTCTTCCCCGGAATCCCTCCAAACATAAGTGAGGGGCACCCTGTCAATTACAAGGCATAACAAGTAGGATGAACGTGAAAGTCGCTCAGTCATGTCTGACTCTTTGCGATCTATGAACTATACAGTCCATGGAATTCTCTAGGCCAGAATACTGGGGTGGGTAGCCTTTCCATTCTCCAGGGGATCCTCCCAACCCAGGGATCAAACCCAGGTATCCCACATTGCAGGCAGATTTTTTTTTTACCAGCTGAGCCACAAGGGAAGCCCAAGAATACTGGAGTGGGTAGCGTATCCCTTCTCTGGTGGATCTTCCTTACCCTGGAAGCGAACCAGGGTCTCCTGCATTGCAGGCGGATTCTTTATCAACTGAGCTATCAGAGAAGCCCCAGCAAGTAGGATAGCAGATGTCAAAGAAAAAAAAAAAAAAAGCCCAATATACACCTAGAGATTTATTCTTACGTTGCAGAGAGTGGTGATTTCCTTATAGGTGACATGGTTGGTAACTCTCTTTACTATCTCACTAATGAACATATCCCTTGGATAAGCTACAGTAAGAAAAGAACACTTCCAAACTCTGGAAGAAAGAAAAACAATAATCACATTCACTAAAAACTAAACTATCTTCACTGCCAAACTGTGTCCTTGATGAATAAATAAGGAAAAATGCTTCTGACTTAGTGGTAATCTTCATTAACATATATAATTCAAAATTTATTACAGATCCATTAAAAGCATAATTATAACACAGATCTAACATTCCTTTCTTCTTTTATTTAAGGAGTATGACTACTTTCAGTAAAAAACATATACATTTATTATAAATGTACAGTAATATTATGGGCTGAATTTTATCCCCTTAAAATTCAAGTATTGAAGCCCTAACACCCAGTACCTCCAAATGGGACTGTAATGAGAGACAGAGCCTTTAAAGAGGTAAGTTAAAAGGCCCTTAGGATGGGCCCTAATCCAACTGAACTGGTTTCTTATTAAAAGAGGAAGCCTGAACACATAGAGACACGAGGGATGCGCACACAGACCATGTGAGGACACAGTGAGAAGGCAGTGTGTGAAAGCCAAGAGGAGAGACCTCAGAAAAAACCCAACCTGCTGACATCCTGACCTTGGACTTCTAGCCTCCAGAACTGTGAGAAAAAAAAACTTCTATTGTTTAAGCCACCCAGTCTGTGTCAGTCTTTGTTAACAGCAGCCCTAGCAAATTAACATGCAAAGCAAAAAGATGTTCTCCTGGCTTCCCAGGTGGCTCAGTGGTAAAGAACTCATCTGCCAATGCAGGAGACACTGATCCTGGAAGACCCCACATGCTTTAGAGCAACTAAGCCTGTGCCCCACAACTACTGAGCCTGGGAGCCACTATTACTGAGTCCACATGCCCTCGAACCTGTGCTCTGCAACAAGGGAAGCCACCACAACGAGAAGCCCATGCAATACAACGAAGAGTAGCCCCTGCTCACTGCAACTAGAGGAAAGCCTGCGCAGCAAGAAAGACCCATACAGCCACAAATAAGTGAAAAAGACATTCTCCACGCGATCAAGAAAAAGTGCGGCAGAGACGGCTAGCTGCCCACCAGAGATTTATGTTTCCCTTCACAAGTGATGCCAGAAAGCAGCTGACAAACGCAGACTGTATCTTCTGCCTCCCCACCCTACCCGTCACCCCTACATCTAGGCTGGATCTCACCAAACCAACATGTCCACTCTGGATTGAGGTTAAGAAGTGAGTATGCTTCTGTTATCCTCTTTTTTGTCACCCCTTCCCTTTCCCAGTCTCCTGGCTGGGTATCAACCCCCAGGACACCCAGAAGCCATGTACGAACCAAGGATGAGTCTTCATCAACCTGGGTCTCCCATGATCCCACTAAGCAGTTTCCCCCATTCCCTGTCCAACAACAGGAATGTCCATTTTGGATTGTGTTATGCATCTGAGAGGGCATCCCAGGTGGCACTAGAGGTAAAGAACTCACCTGCCAATGAGAGAGACTAGGAGACTAGGATTCAATCCCTTTGTCAGGAAGATCCCCTGTAGGAGGGCACGTATCCTTGCCTGGAGAATCCCATGGACAGAGGAGCCATGGGATAGCTATAGTCCATAGGGTCATAAAGAATCGGATACAACTGAAGCAACTTAGCAAGCATGCATCTTTGCAAGCATCTCAGATTTTGGATTTGTCTGTTAAAGCAGCAAGCATTCACCTTAATACAGATGATATTTAAACTTGAGGTTTCATTTTCTTTCTTCAGATTTCAGAACTGAGAGTTAAATATAGGTCAAATTCATGAGAAACTGCTGTTTATGTAAGTCAAAGATGATCAAGTATTGTTCATTTCATATGCTTCAACCTAATATGTTTGGTCTACAAAAACGTGGACAAGGCATGACTGTTCCCCCAGCTCACTACTCAAATTCCCCCACAAAGTTGAACACACTGATGGATTCTAACAGCTCAACACTCTTCACAGACTGAGGGGCAATTTCATAGAAAACTTTTATATTCAGTACTGGCTAGTTCTCTGCTTTCACAAATTCATGCCCTTAACTAGTTTCTCTATTATTTGATAATATTTTTTTTTTGCCCTGAATTTATCAAATTACACCCTACCAAAGATGTCAAGATAGAGTAAGCCCACTACAGACTCTCTCTCCCACTGTGTGCTCAGACATCCAGTTGTCTGACTGTTTACGACCCCATGGATTGCACCCCACCAGGCTCCTCTGTCTATGGGATTTTCCTGGCAAGAATACTGACTGGAGTGGGCTGCCATTTCCCACTCCAAGGGATCTCCCGTATCTAGGAATCTCTTGCCTCTCCTGCACTGGCAGGCAGATTCTTTACCACTGCACCATCTCTCTCCCACTGACTAAAGCTAAAAACTCAGAACTGAGTAGGTTTCCCTGATAGCTCAGTTGGTAAAGAATCTGCCCTCACGGGAGACCCCAGTTCTATTCCTGTGTTGGAAAGATTCCTTGGATGTCAAGATAGATGGATTCCCTGGATGTCAAAATACCTACTCCAGTATTTCTGGCCAGGAGAATTCCATGGACTGTATATCCATGGGGTTGCAAAGAGTCAACTTTCACTGAGCAACTTTCACTGAACTAACTGAACTGAGTACAAAAAGAAAACTACACGAGGAAGGAGAAAAGTAAATAACAATCAAATAGGTAAGGGAAGTAAAAACTTGAAAAATTACAGTACCAGTGAGTTTCCTTGCCCTTTTTTATTTTTAAACTCTACTGCCCAGCTTTGACCCAATTCACAAAATAGCAGAGCAGACACACACACTAAAAATGCTGAGAGAAACTTCCTCATTCTAGCCACAGGACTGGGGAAAAGAAAGAGCCAAAGCAAGCCAAAGAGTACAAGGTAAATTTTTTCCTTTTTTCTTCTTTTCCTTTCTCCACAGAATTTCATGGGGAAGGGGCTCCTGGAAGCCCAAGAATGTGGGGATACACCAAACATGAAAAAACTGGAAAGCGAGGATCCTCAATTCTACATATAAACAAATATAAGTCTTAGGCTGAGTCCTTCTCCCCTGTGCCCTTCCCCACAGTGTGTCTGCTCTCCAAGTTTGCATGTAGAACAAATCCGAAGACGGACAGCAAAGGCCTTGAGCCTGAACTACAATATAAGAAACTGCCCAAGTCCAATTACCAAGGGCGGTGTAGTTCCAAAAAGCATAGCAAATGCTAAGAACTCAAATGACAACGGAACCACCCACTCACAGAAGGTGAAACCAAACTTAAGATCTGAACCTAACCAAACCAACTGTCAGCTAAAACAAATTTCAACATTCTCCAGAGGACTTTAACAGCACCCGAAGTTTCACAAAATAATAGTCAATATGTTCCTGACACAATTCAAAACTACTCAACAAACAAAGAACCAGAAAATATAACTGATTCTTTGGGGAAAAAACAAAGAGATGTGAAAACCAAAATTAAACAGATATTACAATTATCAAAGAACTTAAAGCAGTTATTATAACTATGCTCCATGAGGTAAAGGCAAACATTCTTGAAAAGTAGATGCTCCCAAAAGAAAAGCAAAAACAATGTAAAAACACCAAATGGATGATGATAACAGTTCTGTAGTTTGATTGTCAGGGCAGTTACATGATACAACACATGATAAAATTGCATAAAATCATACTCACACATGGTCTTCCCTTGTGGCTCAGCTGGCAAAGAATCTGCCTGCAATACGGGAGACCTGGATGGATCCCTGGGTTGGGATGATCCCCTGGAGAAGGGAAAGGCTACCCACTCCAGTATTCTGGCCTGGAGAATTCCAGGGACTGTACTGTACAGTCCATGGGGTCACAAAGAGTTGGACACAACTGAGCAAGTTTCACCTTCATACTCACACACATGAATGTGCACATATACACACAACTGCATATGTAACTGGAAAAGTCTGACTAAGCTCTATAAATTGTACCAATGTCAATTTTCATTAATAATGTATGACAGTTACACAAGATGTTAATAGTGAGACAGCCTGGGAAAAGTTCAAGGTACTTTCTTGCACATTTCTTTGAAACTTCCTGTAAATACAAAACTATTTCAAAATAAAAGTGTTTCTAAGAGAACCAAATGGAAATTTTACAACAGAAATGTATGTCAAATAAAAAGATCACAGGATAAGCTGGAGAGCAGAACTAAGATAATGGGGGAAAACTCAACAACCACAAAGACAGATGAATATTATGATTTAATACGAAGACCAGAAAGAGACTGAAAAAATTTAACATAGCCACAGAGAACTATGAAACACTATCATCCATGTCACTGGAATCACAGAAGAAAAGAAGAAACTGGTTCATGTAGAAAAAATAACTGAAGAAATAATGTCTGCAAACTTCCCAAATTTGGTGAAAGACATAAATTTACAGATTGAAGAAAGTCAAGCAGAATAAATTGAAAGAAAATCACATCCAAACATCTCATAATCATACTGCTGGGGCGGGGGGGGGGGGGGGGATCTTAAAAGAATATCCGGAAAAAAAAAGTCATATTACATACCGGGGAACAATAATTTAAATGAATGCAGACTTTTCATCAGAAACCATGGAAGCCAGAAGACAGTGGAACAATAATTTTAAAGTGCGAAGAGAAAAGCCTGGAGGAGGAAATGGCAACCCACTCCAGTATTCTTGCCTGGAGAATCCCATGGACAGAGGAGCCTGACAGTCTACAGACCATGGAGTTGTAAAGAGTCAGACACGATTGAGCACACACACGAGAAAAGTAGTGTCAACCCAAAATTCTAAATTCAGTGAAGATATCCTTCAGGAATGAAGGTGAAACAAAGATGAAGAAAGTCTAAAAGAATTTGTCAGCAGCAATGGGAACTTTTTGTACTATCTCCACAATTTTTCTGTAAACCTAAACTTGTCCTAAAATAAAAATTTTATTCTTTAAAAAAAGAGAGGACTTCCCTGGTGGTCCAGGGACTGGGACTCTCCGTTCCCAAGGTAGAGGGCCCAGATTCAAGCCTTGGCCAGGGAACTAGATCCTGAATGCCATAACTAAAGATCTCATAAGCTGCAACAAAGACCCAGTGCAGCCAAATAAACAAATTTAAAAAATAACAACAAAAAAATTTTTAAGTGATGAAATGAATAAATTTCTAGAAAAATATAAAATGCCAAATTTGGCACAAGAAAAACTGTAAACTTAAATAGACTATGCATTAAGAGCGCCAGAAAGTAATAAATCAATCATGAAAAAAATCTTTACTCTTCCATTCAAACTTGTAAATGTTTGCCACATCTGAAGGGTAAAAATAGATGAAATTTAATTGAGACTACGGGTCGGGAAGATCCCCGGAGAAGGAAATGGCAACCCACTACAGAATTCTTGCCTAGAGAATCCCATCGACAGAGGATCCTGGTGGGCTGCAATCCATGGGGTCACAAAGAGTCAAGACACAACTGAGTGACTAACATGCAAAATTGGGACTACATTGAATTTATAGATTAATTTGAGAAAGAAATTACATCTTTTTAATTTATATACCCTATGAGTATTTAAGACAGCTCAAAGCAGAATGAAAAAAACAAACAAAAAACAAACAATAAAGGTTGGTACTAATGTGAGAAAAAACAAATATACCTAATAAAACAAAGACTATTAGAAAGAGGGTCGTGAAAATATAGAAGATGCAGAAGAGGTATAACTAATTTGGTACCACAAAGTAGCTCATAGGGTTGGAAAAACAATCTCATTACAAGCAGAAAAGATTACTATTCTAAGCCATATATAATGATGGACTCAGATTAAAGACTTAATGTAAAAAACTAAATTCTAAAGTATATAATTTAAAATGTAGACTACCTTTACTATATTTAACAACACCCAGAAACCATAAAGTAAAAAATTATACAATGTTAACTTCTGCTCAACAAAAGGCACCATTGACAAAATTAACACACTATGACACTAATATTCTAAACTAGATAAGGTGAAAGTGAAAGTGAAGGTGCTCAGTCGTGTCCAACTCTTTGCGACTCCATGGACTGTAGTCTATCATGCTCCTCCATCCCTGGGATTTTCCAGGCAAGAGTACTGGAGTGGGTTGCCACTTCCTTCTCCAGAGGATCTTCCCGACCCAGGAACCCAGATCCCCCGCATTGTAGGCAGATGCTTTACCGTCTGAGCCACCAGGGAAGCCCTAAACTAGATAAAAGATGTCTACAAATCAACCAGGAAAAGATATGAACTCTAATTAAAATGGGTGAAAGATATGAACAGGTAATTCACTGAAGAGACATTTAAAATGGCCCTAATGGAACACAAAGAAATGTTGCAACTCATTAGTAACTGGAGAATGCAAATTAAAACAACATTAAGATACCACTTTACCCATATCAGATAGGCAAAAATTAGAAAAGCAGATAAAGCCAAGTGCTGGCAGGAAGATGGAGAAATAGGATCCACTGGGTACACTGACAAAAGAGCCCAAGTCCGGTAGTGCTTAATCAAATTACACGCAACAATTCACTCTTATGCATATGTCCAGAAAATTCTCCCACAGGACCACAGGAGAACAAGAACATGGCTATTCATCCCATTGTCTGTGGTAGTGGGGAGCTGAAGGTAATGTGGGTGTCCATTACTGAGAGAACGAGTCATTTACAGACAGTAGATGGCAGTTATACACAAAGAACTAGATGTATACCACAGAAACATAGTCCTCAAATAGTCCCTAAATGAGGACAGGGGAGGTTGGAGGGATAAGAAGCAGAACAAAGACCACAGCACACCATTTAGGTAAATTTAACAATACACAACCAAAAAAAAATCCCACTATGTATTTATAAAAATACATCAAATATATTAGAACGGTGAACTAAGGGAGACTGAGAGCAGAAATGAGAAGTGGAGGTAAAAGAAAATTAATTCTAATTAATTTTAAAAGCTAAGAGAGAAGATTTGCACAAACCAGTGTTGATGGTGTGTTATGAATTGAGATGTATGATTAACTCAATCCTCTCCACCTAAAAACTGAAAAATAATTTGCCACATGTCATGCCAATGCATCAAGGCTAAGGATCAAAGAAAGCACACAGAATAAGAGCTTAAAAAAAAGGAAAGGAAACAAAGTTGAAGAAATTATACCTCTACAAGACTTAAGCATATGTTGAAATCAAACCACCAGCAGCTCCCAAACAAATGAACTGAATGAAAACTGGTGCACTGGCCTTCTGGTTCCATGAGTAAATAAAGCAGTGCTTTATAACCTTAAAATTTTAACAATTATTCTACACTTAATTTTATTAAAGTATGATAGGTTTCTTTGTGGCAGCTAAGTCAACTGAGATACTGATTGTAGTTAAAATGGATCTGGCATTTCATCTCTGGTGTCTCAGTGATAGAATCCCCCTGCCAATGAAGGAGCTGCAGGTTCAATCCCTGGGTGGGGAAGATCCCTTGCAGTAGAAAATGGCAACCTATTCTAGCATCCTTGCCTGGAAAATCCCATGGACAGAGGAGCCTGGTGGGCTCCAGTCCATGGGGTCACAAAGAGTCGGAGACAACCTAGCAAGTAAACAAAAACAACCAACATAACTAAGTATTTATTTGGCTTACATTTCATATTTACTACAACCAGTCTGTCCCGACTCCACCACCAGTCACCCAATGGCCATTAAGTCATACTAATGAATTATATTTAGGTAACAAATTAATCTGACCATAAAATAATCTGAGGACATTTTTAAAGAAAAATTAACTTCATAAATTTCAACATAAACAGCACTGCTGAAAGGAATGGAAAGTTATGATTTTAAGCATCTGCTCCAACCCTATATACAGAAGAGAGCTAAATGCTAACTTCCTTCCTGTCCTTATCACCATACACTCCCTTACTATGCCCTTACTATGCAGCCATGAGATTAAGATACTTGCTCTTTGGAAGGAAAGCTATGACAAATCCAGTGTATTAAAAACCAGAGACATCAACTTTGCTGACAAAGGTCCTTAAGAGTCAAAGCAATGGTTTTTCCATTAGTTATGTACAGATGTCAGAGTTGGATCATAAAGGCAACTAAGCACCAAAGAACTGATGCTTTCTAACTGTAGTGCTGGAGAAGACTCTTGAGAATTCCCTGGACTGCAGGGAGATCAAATCAGTCAGTCCTAAAGGAAATCAACCCTGAATACTCATCGAAGGATTGATGCTGAAGCTGAAGCTCCAATATCTGGCTACCCGATGCCAAGAGCTGACTCACTGGAAAAGACCCTAATGCTGGGAAAGACTGAAGGCAAAAGGAGAAGAGGGTTGCAAAAGATGAGATGGTGAGATAATATCACTGACTCAATGGACATGAATGTGAGCAGATTAGGAAGATAGTGGAGGACAGAGGAGCCTGGGGTGCTTCAGTCCATGGAGTTGCAAAGTGTCAGACACAACTTAGCAACTGAACAACAACAACAACAACTAGGCCCTCTAGTTTTTGCATTCTAGAATCACGTATAACTGCTATTTAAGACCAGATACAAAATCTAGATGAACAGCTCAAGACAGTTCCCCTTCCTCCACCACCCTTTTTTTATTCAAAATTTTTTTGAATACAATTTTATTCAAAATTTTTTATTCACCCATTTTATTCAATGGATACATTGACTTGTATCCAACAGTCAAAGTCACTTGAGATAATCTAAAACAATTCACAAGTCACTTTGGAAAGTGATTCCAAGTATCTGAATTATGACACTGTGTTATTTATTCTCTTTAATTCAATCAAAAAGGACTTAGTAGCCCTCACAATATAGAGATGAAAAACATGGTAAATTACTAGTAGATTAAGAATCCCTCAAAGGGAAACACACCGATATTACAAAAGAGTCTGAACAGTATTATGTTACAATCAATTAATTTCCTCAATTATATGATAAAACAAATATATATACACAAAACTATTTTACAGACAACTTTTCAGGAATATTATTTCTATAAGCCAAAGGTACATAAGATGGCAGACCATCTTAGATGCAATGTGCCCATGGGTATGCTAATTTAACTTATCTTACTCTGAAGAGCTCCACAGAAGCTCCCAGTAGCTCTCTTTAAAATAACAACAAAAACAGACAGATGTATAGCTCTCTTTAAACAAAGATATTTAACTATGTGAAAGTCACAACTGGAGATGAGTGGGAATAAAGATCTGCATGTGGAAGCATGAGAAAATATCCACAGAAGAGTCTTATGCCTTTTAATGTTATCTGCAAATATAAAGACAAACTGTAGAATACATCATATTAAAAACACACTCACCAGTTTTCTTTAAGGAACTGGAAATGCCTCTGATTCAAAATGATGACTGCAAGCATAGTTCATGAAGGACAACAAAAATAAAATCTCAAATATTCACCAGTATTAACTGCTTTGGCTGAATAGAAGGAAAAGGATCTTGAGTGTCTAATTTTTCAAAACAATCTATACTGAGTCTCAGTGGTAAAGAATTTGCCTGCCAAGCAGGAGACACGGGTTTGATCCCTGGGTTGGGTAAATCCCCTGGAGGAGGAAATGGCAACCCACTCCAGTCTTCTTGCCTGGGAAATCCCATGGACAGAGGAGTGTGGTGGGCTATCGTCCACGGAATCGCGTAAGAGTCAGACATGACTTAGGGACTAAACAACAACAAAATAGCTGACTTATATCGTGTTCATTTCAGGTATACAGCAACATGATTCAGTTTTATATATTTTTTCAAATTGTTTTCCATTACAGGTTATTACAAGATATTGAACATAGTTCCCTGTGCTATACAGTAAATCCTTATTGCTTAATTTTATGTGTATTAGTTTGCACTTGTTAATACCGTACTCCTAATTTACCCCTCCCCCATTCCTCCTTTGGTTAACCATAAGTTTGTTTTCTATGTCTGTGAGTCTGTTTCTGTTTTTCAGAGATTCATTTGTATTATTTTTTATATTCCACATATAAACTGATATCATCTAATACTTGTCTTTCTCTGACTTACTTCACTTAGTATGATATTCTCTAGGTTCATCCATGTTCCTACAAATGGCAGAAAGACCTTTTTAGACTGCAAATTCTTCCAGGGTAGGGGACAAGACTTTTTTTTTTTTTCAACTTTTTACCCAGTCTTACACTTTACACAACAACAGCTAGATTGAATGTGGTGTGCTGCATCTCATCCCTTCTACAAGGGCAAAGAATACACCTTAGGTTTCTTTGTACGTCACTCTCACCTCCATGGCCAAAACATAGATCTTGCAAGTCACCTTGCGAGATCTATGGATTAATAAAATAACATTTTTTAAAAGCATCAACTGCTGACTAATCCAATTGTTAGGACAAAACCGGTATACCCAGAAAGTATTTACTCTTCAACTTTTTATAGTTCATTACATCCTCTTCTCTTCTGTGAATATTAACTTCTAAATTACAGGAGAGGAAAGAAAAGGAAAAATGAAATGTTATCCAAAAACCTAAATGATTCACTCAGTGGGAGAATAGTTAATAAGAAGTTTGTCCTTTTTCAGGGTAGGGGTTAGGGGTCACCTAATTATCTGTATCACAAATTTGGAACTAAATCAACTGTGGTATATGACACTGGGTATGGAGAGAAATTATACACGAGTAGAAAGTGCCTTCACAGTGTGCCCTCTTTGCCCTCAACTGTGCCTGATGTCCCGCATTCTAAAGACCCTCTATTTTACCCTCTTTAGAAAATAAATCTATAGTCTTCTGCTAGGATGAAGAATTCTCTTGGCTGCTGTGAGTCCCAACTTTTCTTACGCAAACTTTCAGTGAATCTTCCTGTTTGTAACCTACTTTTACTCCCATCACCAGAGGAAACTGATCAACCCATCCCGGAGCTTTCTGGATTTTCACAGTGGAAATCGCCCTGTTTCCCCATTGCCACTTAGGATTCAGCTTTCTCAGGGCTGCTCAGTCAGCTATCACTTACCCACTTGCTTTCCAAATTTCAGAATTCTGTTGCTGTTATCTCTTCTGCAGTTCTGTTTTATCCTGAGTTACTGCTAAACTTTTTTATCCTTTACTGTTATTAATTGAAGTGTGATGAAGAATAGAGATTGTTAGGCATATTAATTTAGCCCTTTCTGACCGGAAGCTCTTCAAACTGTTCTTGAGATACTCCCCTGGTAGAAAATAAGTTCAGAAATATAGAGCTGCCAACTGAGTGACTTCAAGCAAACTACCCCACCTCTCAGAACCTGAATTTCCACGTCTATAAAAATATCAGAACAGAGAATACCTAAGTTCCTTTCAATCCTGAAAGTGAAGTCGCTCAGTCGTGTCCAACTCTTCGCGACCCCATCGACTGCAGCCCACCAGGCTCCTCCGTCCATGGGATTTTCCAGGCAAGAGTACTGGAGTGGGGTGCCACTGCTTTCAATCCTAGGAGCGTATAATTCTCAATTACACCCTTCGTGGAAGCACAGAAGCTCTTAAATCACCTTGATGTCCTTAGCCAGTGCTGCCATATTAGAACTATTTAATTTTTTCTCTTATTTGTGCTGTCTTTAAGGGGAAAGGAGATTAATAAAACAATACAATCTCCAAAAGTTTTTGAACTAGACTGAGTTAATTTATTTCATAAAACCCTATAAATCTTGAAATCTGTTGATAATTTATGTTGGATTGTGTTGATGCTCACTCTTTACTATCTGTAACACTACAATTTATGTACTTAGTTTTTCTTCTTTAAAAAAACAAACAAACAAACAAAACAGTTGAACGAATCAGTGTGCCAATTATACGGCAGAGAGGCAAAAGCAAGTCCAACCTTAGGAAAAGCAACAAGAACGCCAAACTCCATTTACTAAGATTCACAAAGTTTACATAACTATATTCTTCTAGGGCTAAGCAGACAGTGCACATAAAAGCAGTCACAATAATGGTAATACATTTTTGTTAGCTTTTGCCCTTCATGGGTTCCAGAAGATCCCTCAGGGACTATCTCCTCTAGAGCAGCCCAGGAGCCACAGTTCCGCAGGAGACAGCCACCACCGTGCACTCCTCATAGTGTCTGCTGCCTAAGGAGGCCCTGCCACTGCTGTGAAAACATCAGTGTCCCTACCAAGAATGGTATAACCACTGCTTCACATCTGCCAAGCTAAGAGGACAGAGCAGCAATGGCTTCCACCCAAAAGTAGATATCACCCAAACCACAGCCATGCCCCCTAGGGATCTACTAAGTCTCACTGGTACCCACACACCACCCTTGGGAAAGCAGCTCCCACACCTCTACCTGGACCACGTGCAGGAGGCCAGACGGGGACAAAAATTATGTATCATTTCAGAGCTTCCCAGACACTTGCTCAATCCATCTCATTTGCCTCTCAAAGTCCCATGAAGTTCCAAATCTCACCCATAAAGGATGAGATTACTGTTCCCATTTTATAAAGAACCAAGACTTAGCAATTCAGGAAGTCTCACAATATATATTATCATTTGGGACAATAAGTTCAGTCTTCCTAATGTAATGTTAGTTCTATTATTCATAATGTTTACTCTATGTAAGTCTGCCTAAACCCTCCAAGGAGGAAGACATATCAGAAGATGAAAGACGAAAGTCAGAGACGTGAAGCAGAATAAAAGGTAGCAAGAATGAGAGAGAAGCAAAGTCAGGACATGCACTAAAATCAACAAAGATTTAATTTCTAAAGATGTGTGTGTGGTCACTGCTGCTGTTCAGAATAATTTCTTGAACAGTTAATAAAATGCAGGTAGAATCAGGCTTTGATTGGTGTTCTGTATACTGGGGAGAGGGCTTCCCAGGTAGCTCAGTGGTAAAGAATCTGCCCGCAATGCAGGAGACACAGGTTCGATCACGGGGTCGGGAAGATCCCCTGGAGGAGGAAATGGCAGTCCACTCCAGTACTCTTGCCTGGAGAATCCCATGGACAGAGGAGCCTGGCGTGCTACAGTCCATAGGGTCACAAAGAGTTGGACATGACTGAAGCAACTTAGCACACATGCACACACACTGCTTAGAAGTGAAGCTGCCAAGAAGCAGAGGGAGAGAAGGGTTACTCTGCTGGAAGCACCGAGAAAAGGAGGAGAACAGGAGGTGCCAAAGAAGTGCAGAGTAAAAAGAAACAGCAAAAGAGCAAAGGTCAAATAAGCTGGAAAAAATAAGTAGTAAGGATGACAGAGGAACTTCCCTGGTGGTCCAGTGGTTAAGACTTCACCTTCCAAGGCAAGGGGTTTGATCCCTGGTCAGGGAACTAAGATCCCATGTGCTGGCAGCCAAAAAACATAAAATAGAAGCAATATTGTAACAAATTCAATGAAGACTTTAAAAATGGTCTACATCAAAAGAAGGCTTAAAAAAAAGAAAAAAAAAAAAGGATGACTGGCAATGGAACAAGCCAGGGTAAAGTTACAAGTCAGAGGTGACAAGCAGAAAAAAGACCAGCATGAGAAAAAAAGCTGAGATAAAGGACGGTTCAGGGAACTTCCAGGCAAGAGACGGCAGAATGCGGGTGCCTGGCCCTGCAGACCGCACTACATGACAGTGACAGGGAAAAATCAAACTCTAACCCACAGGGAGAAAGGGCTGAAGACACAGCAGCAACAGAATCTTTACGTTTGCAAGGTGGATGAATGATAGGTGACTGAGCAGACCAGAGCAAGCTGCATCCTAAGTGGCAACGGGGAAGCAGGGCGATTTACACCGTGAAAGTCTGAAAGGCTCAGGGATGGGCTGGATTAGTTCCCTCTGGAAATGGGGGTGAAAGTAGGTTACAAACAGGAAGATTTGTTGAAGGTTTATTCAAAGCAGTTAGACTAACAGACCTCTCCTTTTCTCCACGAAGCCAAGAGAATGCCCTTTCTTCACCCTAGCGAAAGACTGTGTATTAGTCACTCAGTCATGTCCAACTCTTTGCAACCCCATGGGATGTAGCCCACCAGGCTCCTCTGTCCGTGGGATTTTCCAGGCAAGAATACCAGAGTGGGTTGCCATTTCCTTCTCCAGGGGATCCTCCTGACCCAGGGACTACAGATTTATTATCTAGAAGGCAAAATAGAGCATCTTTAGAATAAGGGACACCAGCACAGCTGAGGGGACAGGCCCCATAATGAAAAACAAGAGGCATGTAGAGATGCCTTTCAGAGATGCACTCAGCGAAAGTTAAGGAGTAAAATTCAAAAAGGTGAAGACATGGAACCCAGAAAACAGAGTCTGTAACACAAAGGCAAAAGAAATCCCTAGGTAGCTAGAGAAAGGTGATCCTTACAGAATGGAAGAAAATATTTACAAATCTCCTTTTGCCACTACATGGATGGACCCTGCAGGCCTTATGCTAAATGAACTAAGGCAGACAGAAACACAAATACTGCACAGTATCACCTATATGTGGAATTTTAAAAAGTCAAACTCACAGAAAACAGACAGCAGAAAAGTGGTTGCCAGGGGCTGTGAGGTGGAGGAAATAGGGGAGATGGTAAAAGGACACAAACTTCCAGCTCTAAGATGTATAAGGTCTGAGGCTCTAATGTAAAACCTGGTGACTACAACTGATAACACTGCACTGTATAACTGAAATTAGCTAAAAGAGAACTTAAAATGTTTTTACCAGAAAAATTAATTAATTAAATGCATACATGCACATGTAAAGTGATAAATACGTTCAAATTAACCAGAGGGGCAAATCCTTTCAAAACGTATATGCTTTCAAACTACTACAATGTATACTTTAAATATCCTACAATTTTATATGTCAGTTATAAAGCTAAAATTTTTAAAACATTTACAAATCATAGATCTAATAAGGAGTTAATATAGACTATATAAAGAACTCCCACAACTCAACAATTAAAAAATCAAATAACCTGATCAAAAAAATGGGCAAAGGACTTGATTAGACATCTCCCTAAAGATAATATGACCAACAAGGGGCCTTCCCTGGTGGCCCAGAGGTTAAGAGTCCACCTTGCAATGCATGGGACACGGGTTCAATCCCTGGTCCAGGAAGACCCCACATGCCACAGAGCAACTAAGCCTGAGCACCACCACTCCTGAGCCTGAGCTCCAGAGCTGGAAAGCTGCAACTACTCAGCCCACGCGCTACAACTACCGAAGTGCAATGCCCTAGAGCCTGTGCTCCCCAACAAGAAAAACTACCACAACAAGAAGCCTGCCCACCACAACTAGGAGAAGCCCCCACTCACCACAACTAGAGAAAGCCTACACAGAGCAACCAAGACCCAGCCAAAGCCAAAACTAAAAATAAATAAATGTTTTAAATAATAAGTGGCCAACAAGGATATGAAAACAGGTGCAACATCACTAATTATCAGGGAAATGCAAATCAAAAACACAGTGACTTCAAATACACACCACTATATATAAAATAAAGAAAACGGAAAATAAGTGCTGGCAAGGATGCAGAGAAATTGGAACACTTGTACACTATTCATGGAAGTTGTAAAATGGTACAACTGCTATGGAAAACAGTATGGTGATTACTCAAAGAATTAAATATACAACTACTATATAATCCCACTTCCGGGTACACAGCAAAAAGAACTGAAAGCAAGGTCTCAAAGAAGAGATACCTGCACACCCATGTTCACTGCAGCATTATTCACAATAGCCTAGATGCGGAAGCAACCTAAATGTCCATTGATGAATCAATAAAGGAAATGCAATATATATGAATAAAGTGAAATATTATTTCGACTTAAAAAGGAAGGAAACTGTGACACATGCTACAACATGGGTGAACCTTGAGGATATTATACTAAAGTGAAAGAAGTCTGTCACAAAAAGACAAATATTGAGTGATTTTACTTACATAAAGGCTCCTCTGTCCATGGAATTCTCCAGGCAAGAATACTGGAGTGGGTAGCCATTCCCTTTCTCCAGGGGATCTTCCAGACCCAGGGAGCAAACCCGGGTCTCCCACTTCTCAGGCAGATTCTTTACCATCTGAGCCACCAGGGAAGTCCCCTATATAAGGTACCTAAAATAGTCAAACCCATAGAAATAGAAAGTAGAATGGAGGTTACCAGTGACTGGTAACCAGGAGGAAGGAAAAGAGGGAGTTGTTTGATGGGAAGAGAATTTCAGATTTGCAAGATTAAAAAGTTCTAGTGATTTGTTTCACAACAATACAATGTACTTACACTACAGAAACGTAGCTTAAAAATGGTAAGGATGGTAAATTTTATGACATGTGTTTTTAGCACACACAAAAAAAGCTTAGATGGGAAACAAGCAAATAAGTGGTTAAGAAAAGATGCGTGGAGGAGAGGCCTAATGAATAACACAGGCCCTCTGGGGCATATGAATCAATTCACTGTAAACAAACTTTCCTGGCTGCTTACAAGGCACTGCCCTAGGTTCTTTGGGGGTGACAAAGATGAGTGAGACTGCACTCTTGCCCAAGAACTGACAAGCTTGGGGGAAGACTTACTGGGTTCTCAACCATAAGACCAAGCAGTACCCACGGTAAGTTCTAGACTTACAGGTATAAGTGTTGTACTAGAATCAAGAAGGTAGAATTTGATTCCCAAAATGAAGACAGAAAAAAATACCTGTATAAAAACACGAATAGACATAGCAGGAGAGAGAAGATGCCAACACTGCCCACAATGAGCTCATAGTCCAGAGTTCACAGTGTAATGAAAGAGGCAGACAAGCAACAAACAGCACTACAGGAAGGTTGAAAAAAGGGGTGAAGAGGTGGCATATGAAAGACACCTAGAACCCAGCCCCAGGAGGGAGTGATAAGGGAACTCTGACAGAAAAGATAAGAATGTCAAAAGAGGTGAACTGTGTCAAAGAGCAGAGATGTAAAGATACACAACTTGTTCCAGGACCCACAGAGGACTAGAGAAGCAGGCAAGCAGGGCACGGGAACTGATTCTAAAAGTTGGAAAAAAACAAAATAGCCTAGAATGTCCAAGAATGGGGGATGGGTTAAATATATTATGTTACAAGCATACTACGAAATAGCATGCAATTATTGAAAATGATTCTGAAAAACAGATTATTAAGTGTCCTTTCAATAGAACTTACCACTCTGCCCCACACCCACCTCCCCCCCAAAAACCCCAGTGTTGTATCTACTAGTAAATTTATTTCCACATCCCTGAATGCCTATACAAGTATCTGCTAAGCAGATTAAAAAGAGTATGATTCCATTTGGCGAAAAGAAAAAAAGGAAGAAAAAGAAACAGATATAAAACTATATTAAGTCCTTACATACACGAATATATCCCTGTGCATGTGCAAGTGCGTCTGACTTTAGGGATACACAACAAAACAGTAGCAATAGTTTGCTCTGCGGTACGTACATGGGCAGTTTTCCATCTTGTTTTTGCATAGCTGTGATCTTTCACTTTTCCAATGAGCAATGGCTCAGTACTGGGAAAAATTTAACCAAATTCAAATCTAAAGTAAGTGAACTGATCTCACACAGAAGTAGTAGAAAAGCAAAGCAATCAGAAGTTGTTCAGTACAGAGATGAACAGACTTTCACACGTCCAATGCCCAAGGACAGCACAGTAATACACATGCAGGGCAAAGGACATTCAAAATAATGAACCCCGGGTTATTAATAAAAGGTTAAACTATACTATGTTTAAGAAATTAGAGAAATATGTCATGTAATTTAGGTTGATTGCAATCATCCACGACTCAAATTTAAATAGATTCTGCTCTTAAAATGTGCTTATGGTTAAGTATCAGACATCTGGGAGATCTATTAATACACATTCAAAATACCACATTACTCAATAATAATAAAAAGGATTATTATCACATTTTTATTGCTTTATTCTTTTGAATCAACTCCCTGACTAATGTAATATTTGATACCTTAAAAAGAAAAGGTATGGGCTTCCCTCGTGGCTCAGTGGTAAAGAATTTGCCTGCCAATGCAGAAGATGCAGGTTCAATCTCTGATCCAGGAAGATCCCACATGTGGCAAAGGAAGGAGCAACAAAGCCCATGTGCTGCAACTGCTGAAGCCCAAGTGTCCTAGAGCCTGTGCTCCACAACAGGAGAAGCCACCGCAATGAGAAGCCTGTGTACCAGAACTAGAGAGTAGCCACTGCTCCCCTCAACTAGAGAAATGAAGACCCAGCACAGCCAAAAATTAACAAATATTTTGGGGGAAAAAAAGCATAAGTGAGAGAAGTCACAAAAGGCCACATACAATTATTTCATTTATATGAAAATTCCACAATAAACAAATCCATAAAGACAAAAAGAAGTTTGGTGATTGCTTAGAGCAAGGCAAGAGGGAAATGGGAAATGATTTTTAATGGTTTGGGGTTTCTTTATGGAATGCTGAAACTACCTTAAAATCAGACAATGCTGAAGATTGCGTAACTTTGTAAAAACAGTAAATAGCATTAAATTAATTATATAATTACTTTAAAAGTATGAATTTTGGGGGCATGTAAATTACATCTCCATGTAAGTAAGTTACATCACCAGGGCTTCCCTGGTGGCTCAGTGGTAAAGAAACTGTCTGCCAGTGGCAGGAGACACAGGAGATATGAGTTCAATCCCTGGGTCAGGAAGACCCCCTGGAGAAGGAAATGGCAACCCACTCCAGTATTCTTGCCTGGGAAATCCCATGGACAGAGGAACCTGGCAGGCTACAATCAATGGAGTTGCAAAGAGTCGGACATGACTTAGTGACTAAACAGCAAGAACAACAAAAGTATATCTCAACAACACTGGGGGCTTCCCTTATAGCTCAGCTGGTAAAGAATCTGCCTGCAATGCAGAAGACCTGGGTTCGATTCCTGGGGTGGGAAGATCCTCTGGAGAAGGAAATGGCAACCCACTCCAGTACTCTTGCCTAGAGAATCCCATAGACAGAGGAGCCTGGCAGGCTACTGTCCATGGGGTCACAAGAGCCGGACACGACTTAGCGACTAAACCACCACCACCAACACTGTTATTAAAAGAGAGAGAGAGAAAGCATACAAAAGTTGACCAAAAGGAAGCCTGATGAAAGGTCCAAGTGTTTAATTCTCATATGTAAATGAAAATAAACAATACCTATCTTGCAAGGTACTCACAGAAATAATATAAATAGAGCACTTAGCACAGTGTCTGGTACAGAGCAGGTAGGTATTCAATAAACAGAAGTGATTGTTAATAGATACATTATGTAAGCTGCTTTGACTACAGACTTCAGGACAAAGATATCACAGAATCTAGTCCTCAATATACTGTGTTTTGAAAACACTGATAAACCTTAAATTTGTAGCTAAATGGAATCCCGAGAAAAACAGCAATTTGTCACTTGCTTTGAGATGTGTGTAGGCAGCACCTGTGGACGGCCTACGGCACTGTTTGCCAATTGCACAGACTTGGCCAATGTGCTGCCTGTAGATTAACAGTCACAATAAGCACTGGCTGACAAATCACTCCTTTCCCACAGAAGCAGCACCGTTCAGAATCTGGTTCGGGGATTCCCTGGGAGCTCAGTGGTGGAGAATCTGCCAGCTGATGTGGGAGACACAGGTTCAATCCCTGCTGAGGAAAGATCTCACAAGCTGCGCAGCAACTTAAGCCCATGTGCCACGACTACTGAGTCTGTGCTCTAGAGCCCAGGAGCCAGGCACTCTAGAAGCCCACGCACCCTACTGAAGCCCACGCACCCTAGAGCTCCTGCTCGGCGACAAGAGAAGCCACCGCAATGAGAAGCCCGTGCACCACAGCTAGAGAGTAGCCCCCACTCTCTAACTAAAGAACTAACTCTCTAACTAAAGTAACTAAAGAAAAGCCCACACAGCAACAAAGAACCAGCACAGCCAAAAACTGGTAGGACCAGATTCTATTCATTCTATTCATTAATTCATTCTATTCATTTCCTTATGTTTAAGGCAATTTTTCACTAAGGTAAAATGAATCAAGAGAGATGGAGAAACCTGTTAGGTTATCCAGACCATTCCCCTCAGAAATCGTAGAATATGGTAAACTTTTATAGACCTAGCAATATAGTAATGATTATAAAGAGTATCTTAGAGGTTATTTGTTCTTTCTGACTAGATTTCTATCATGAAATATTCATACTTAGATTCTGAGTAGTTCAATTTCTTAATTCACTTGTGAATGTCACAGTCTCATGAAAAAGATGAATGGAGAAAAAAAAAATCAATGAAGAAACTAGCCAAATCTGCAAGAAACTTCAAGTCTCAAAAAGCAAGCTGGAGGAAGCTTAGCTTGGTGCTCTGTGATGACCTAGAGGGGTGGAATGGGGAGGATGGGAATGAGGTTCAAGAGAGAGGGGATATATGTATACACATGGCTGATTCACGATGTTGTACAACAGAAACTAACACATTGTAAAGTAATTATATTCCAAGTAGAAAAAAAAGTTGGTCCCACAAGTACACCACTATTAATCCCAAATTTAAAACCCAGGAGATCTCATCAAAATTTTAAAAATTTAATGTTATCCATTAAACACAAAACTAGTCAGGCCTAACAAACAAAATTCACAGTTTCTAGGAATCTCCTTTGCCTTCACTAGGCAAAGAATACTAGGCACAGTATACAGCTGCTATTCAGAGGGCGGATGGGGGGGCTGAAGGAGGAAAACCGAAGCCTTGATAACCTGCAAACTGAAAAGTCTCTATAAAATCTAAAATTGCCAGTGACACTGAAGGGAAGGGAAGGAAATCCCCAAATCTGATACAACTAGGCATTTTGATTATTCTATCTGGAACAGGACTTTTCCTTTATTACATGCAGATCTTAAATTTCCATACTAAAAAAGGAACCGGTCACAAGATTCAATTCTTTAAAAATTATTCAGAATGAAACAAAATTAAGAGCACAGAGACATAAGCTAAATATTTCGACATGTAAAGATCATTATGAAATAAATTTAAACCGGAAATCATAACCAACCAACCATACAGCTTCTCTGACAGTCGCCATTCTCATCCCTGACTCACTCAGTGGAAGAGAATTCTAACTCACAGTCCAAATCGGAGGAGTTGCACTGAGAGTTTCGTTGCTCTGGAGAACTTTCTCTGCTCTGTTTCAAAGGTCATCATGCAGTTGGTTAATTACCATAAAATTTAAACTTTAACTAAGAGACATGAACAAGCTGTGACTTGCACTGAGGAAACCTGAACATATATTACTGCCACACTAGAAAACTACACATTTTCAGAACAAATCCAGTCACTTCTTAAAGAACTGAAGAACGATTCCTGTACTCTGTGATGTTTGAAAAACACTGCTTTGTGTATTCTACCTCAAAATGCATATAGTACAATGCATCTTGTACCTTAATTGAATGTCCAACTGTACTAACGCTGTTTGCATAAATTTATGTACCTATATACAGGAGTATGCATATAAATATACAGAATTTTAAAAGACATCTTTTTTATGAGTAGCTAGTTGCATCTGTGCCCCCCTCACTGTTCTCCATTAATTTTCTTTTTTTTTTTAAGGTTGCTTTATTTGAAAATCACTGGAAAGGACACACAAAAAATGCAAAAGTCATTCATAATTATCCACCATAGTAAGAAGAGAAAATTCCTTACTCTTTCTAAGCCCAATTCCAAAGGAAATCACCATTAAGATTAAAGTGTTTTTTCTATGCTTATACAAACATTTAATATGTACACTCTCTTTTTAAACAAAAATGAAATTCTGTTACACATACATGTCACAGCCTGATTATTTTCACTTATCAGACACTTCTTAGCTCAGTACATGTATAACTCATTTTTTTTAAAAGAATGAATAGTAAAAATGAGCCACAATTTCACTATTTTTCTATTTAGTTTGTTTCCCACTTTTGCTCTTAAAGTAATATTAATACTTAGATTAACATTTTACAGTATATATTTTTACTGCCCTTGTTGCTATTTTTGTGCAAGAGACTGCTAGACATGCAACTGCTAGATCCCAAGTTACACGATATTAACCCTGCTCTGAGCTACTGCCAAATTACCTTCTAAAAAAGATGGTACCAATTAATATTCCCATTAAGTGTTCTTAAGTGATTCTTGTCTAGTGTTGTACAGTTATCATTAAATTACACTGGGAAATTATTACTTCCTAGATATCTTTCAATCTTTTGAGCCAAACCTTAATTTTAACTACCAAACAAACTAATAATCAAAGGTTAAATATACAAGTTTGTCCTTTCTATAAAAAAGACACTCCCTTCCTCCCCAAAAAGGGAGTGAAAGTGTTTAGAAAGTGGTGTTTTCACTACAGCCAAGGAATGAAAGGGCTTCAACTAAGTTTGTGGTTAACAGTATCATGAACCTCAATGGGGGAGGGGAGTAAAAATAAGCCAAGGTAAACTGTTAACCTTTGGATAAGCAGATTCAGTAAAGCGGGGAATAAAGCCAAATAGGAAGTGGCATCTTTTTAAATTGTTTTGTAAATAATGCATTTCTAAATTAATTTATATATAAAATCAGTTGTAAGTTCAAAAGCAACATCTCATTTAAAGATTCTTTCTCCACTGCCTGCTGCATTAGCCCCTGAAAACTGACACACAGGGCCAAGATGGGATCATTCTTGGTTCTGAAAGAACCAAGATTTTGAAGTATCCCTATTTGAGAGCCGACACTTGTTAGGCACCTCAGTTCAGCTCAGTTCAGTCACTCAGTCGTGTCCGACTCTTTTCGACCCCATGAATCACAGCACGCCAGGCCTCCCTGTCCATCACCAACTCCCGGAGTTTACTCAAACTCATGCCCATTGAGTCGGTGATGCCATCCAGCCATCTCATCTTCTGTCATCCCCTTCTCCTCCTGCCCCCAATCCTTCCCAGCATCAGGATCTTTTCCAGTAAGTCACCTCTTCACATGAGGTGGCCAAGGTACCGGAGTTTTAGCTTCAGCATCAGTCCTTCCAATGAACACCCAGGACTGATCTCCTTTAGGATGGACTGATTGGATCTCCTTGCAGTCCAAGGGACTCTCAAGAGTCTTCTCCAACACCACAGTTCAAAAGGATCAATTTTTCGGCACTCAGCTTTCTTCACAGTCCAACTCTCACATCCATACATGACCACTGGAAAAACCATAGCCTTGACTAGATGGACCTTTGTTGACAAAGTAATGTCTCTGCTTTTTAATATGCTATCTAGGTTGGTCATAACTTTCCTTCCAAGGAGTAAGCGTCTTTTAATTTCATGGCTGCAGTCACCATCTGCAGTGATTTTGGAGCCCAAAAAAATAAAGTCTGACACTGTTTCCACTGTCTTCCCATCCATTTCCCATGAGGTGATGGGACCAGATGCCACGATCTTAGTTTTCTGAATGTTGCGCTTTAAGCCAACTTTTTCACTCTCCTCTTTCACTTTCATCAAGAGGCTTTTTAGTTCCTCTTAACTTTCTGCCATAAGGGTGGTGCATCTGCATATCTGAGGTTATTGATATTTCTCCCAGCAATCTTGATTCCAGCTTGTGCTTCTTCCAGCCCAGCGTTTCTCATGATGTACTCTGCGTATAAGTTAAATAAGCAGGGTGACAATATATAGCCTTGACGTACTCCTTTTCCTCTTTGGAACCAGGCTGTTGTTCCATGTCCAGTTCTAACTGTTGCTTCTTGACCTGCATACAGATTTCTCAAGAGGCAGGTCAGGTGGTCTGGTATTCCCATCTCTTTCAGAATTTTCCACAGTTTATTGTGATCCACACAGTCAAAGGCTTTCGCGTAGTCAATAAAGCAGAAATAGATGTTTTTCTGGAACTCTCTTGCTTTTTCAATGATCCAGTGGATACTAGCAATTTGATCTCTGGTTCCTCTGCCTTTTCTAAATCCAGCTTGAACATCTGGAAGTTCTCAGTTCACGTATTGCTGAAGCCTGGCTTGGAGAATTTTGAGCATTACTTTACTAGCGTGTGAGATGAGTGCAATTGTGTGGTAGTTTGAGCATTCTTTGGCATTGCCTTTCTTAGGGATTGATATGAAAACTGACCTTTTCCAGTCCTGTGGCCACTGCTGAGTTTTCCAAATGTGCTGGCATATTGAGTGCAGCACTTTAACAGTATCATCTTTCAGGATTTGAAATAGCTCAACTGGAATTCCATCACATCCACTAGCTTTGTTCGTAGTGATGCTTTTTAAGGTGCACTTGACTTCACATTCCAGGACGTCTGGCTCTAGGTCAGTGATCACATCATTGTGATTATCTGGGTCGTGAAGATCTTTTTTGTACAGTTCTGTGTATTCTTGCTACCTCTTCTTAATATCTTCTGCTTCTGTCAGGTCCATACCATTTCGGTCCTTTATTGAATCCATCTTTGCCTGAAATGTTCCCTTGATATCCCTAATTTTCTTGAAGAGATCTCTAGTCTTTCCCATTCTGTTGTTTTCCTCTATTTCTTTGCATTGATCGTTAAGGAAGGCTTTCTTATCTCTCCTGGCTATTCTTTGGAACTCTGCATTCAAATGGGAATATCTTTCCTTTTCTCCTTTGCTTTTCGCTTCTCTTCTTTTCACAGCTATTTGTAAGGCCTCCTCAGACAACCATTTTGACTTTTTGCATTTCTTTTCCTTGGGGATGGTCTTGATCCCTATCTCCTGTACCATGTCACGAACCTCCGTCCATAGTTCATCAGGCCCTCTGTCTATCAGATCTAGTCCCTAAAATCTATCTGCAAAACACTGGCAGGGATGCTTTACATTCATTACCCTATTTAATCCTAACAAGTATGTGAAGAAGGTATTACTGAACTCATTTTCCAAATAAGAAAACTGAGACTCCTGAAGAACAAAATAACTTGCCTAAAAATAAGCACTAGAGATATCTGAAGGTGAAAGGTAAACGTGTGGCATACACGTCCTCTTCCTGCAACAAATCTGCTCAGTGATCTTAGGCACGATCTCAGAATTCTCCACGACACGCACCTCCAATTGACAGGAAGGAGTAAGCATCTAAGACTATATGTCATCCCTGCAGTAAACCATGCTGCCTCTCATTTAGTACTAGTTCGTGGTATTTCCCGAAGGGCAGGATTAACTTCTGTTACATCTGTGCCTATTTGCACAAGTGTGCATACACAACGAACTGTTTTCATCTTGTTTGAGACAGGAAGCTCTGGTTGGCCTAGGACAGGGTAAAATGACGGAATCAGTACAGAGTGGAAACAAAGCTGACAGACACAGCAGCGCACTATGTCCCACTGTACTCATATCTTTTCCATAGAAGGAACTGTAAAATCACGAGGGGGATTCCTGCTTTTTTTCTGGTAAATTCCTCAATAAATTTTCCTTTATCTGTACTCTGATTTTTCTCTCTCTTAAAAACATGTTCCATAACTATATTAAGTCTTTTTTTAAAAGTGTAAAGAAATTCTGAAATTTACATAACTCATACTTGTATACAAAATGTAACTAGATAAAGCAAAAAACCAAGATATTATAAAAGTAAATAATTTTAAAATAACTTTGGTCACACTATCTGTCCACCCAAAAAACATTCACTGAACCCCTAAACCATATACCAAGTATTCTCCTAGACCACACATGAAGTCACTCAGTCGTGTCCGACTCTTAGCAACCCCATGGACTATACAGTTCATGGAATTCTCTAGGCCAGAATACTGGAATGGGAAGCCTTTCCCATCCTCAGGGTAATCTTTCCAACCCAAGGATCGAACGCAGGTGTCCCGCATTGCGAGCGGATTCTTGACCAGCTGAGTCACAAGTGAAGCTGCTTAGTCATGTCTGACTCTTCGCAAACCCATGGACTGTAACCTATCCGGCTCCTCCAACCATGGGGTTTTCCAGCCAAGAATACTGGAGTGGGTTGACTTTTCCTTCTCCAGGGGATCTTCCCGACCCAGGGATCGAACCCAGGACTCCTGCATGGCAGGCAGACGCTTTACCGTCTGAGCCACCAGGGAAGCTGGTAACAAGGGAGTCACAAGTGAAGCCCAATTATACTGGAGTGGGTAGCCTATCCCTTCTCCAGGGGATTTATCTGACCCAGGAATCGAACTGGGGTCTCCTGCATTGCAGGTGGATTCTGTATACCAAGTATTTTCCTAGACCACAGGAACAGAAAAATGAACAAGATTCAGTCCTTGTCCTTAAGAAGCTTATTCTAGTATGAAAGACATGCAAGAAATGCATGATAAATACAGAGCTTAGCAAACTTTTTCTTAAAGGGTCAGAAAGGAAATATTTTAGGCTTTACTGACCAAAGGCAAAATCAAGACTATTATGTAAGTACTCATGTGTTTAGTCACTAAGTCATGTCCAACTCTTTTTCGACCCCATGAATGGTAGCCTGTCAGGCTCCTTGGTCCATGGGATTTTTTTAAACTGAGCAACAAAAAAGAAAGAAAGAAAAGGATGGAGGAAGGGGAGGAGGGAAGAAGAAAGAAGAAACATTTTGGCAGGCTTGAAGAACTAAAAATAGACCACTAGTAGCTCTCCCCTAGACCACTCTAAGTGGTCTTGAAGCTGAAAGGGAGCTTCAATTCAGTTCAGTCCCTCAGTCCTGTCCCACTCTTTGTGACCCCATGGACTGCAGCACGCCAGGCCTCCATCTGCATCACCAACTCCCAGAGTTTACTCAAACTCAAGTCCATAACTAAAATCTATCTTTTAAATAACATGGGCTACCCTTGTAACATAGAAATTTCAACAAGTCGCTCCTTTGCTTAAAATTCCTCAAGGGTTCTCACCTACTACAAAATGAAATACAAACTGATTAAAATGACACACATGGCTCTTACTGATTCTTCAGGCTCATCTAAGGCCACTCCCCTTTACCTACCTGATGCTGACTCAAGCCTAAGACCTGAAGTTCCATGAATGGCCAATGTCTCTTCCGTCCCCATGCCTTCTTCAGCCTTCCTCTCATCTTGTCCACCTAGCTAACTCCCATTATCTTCAAGTCTCAGGTTGAGCATCGTTTTCTCCAAAAGGTAAAATTTGGTTCCAGGGACAGAGCTTGTTAGTTATTCTGCACAATTCACCCTCCTCATCTAAGTTAGGGAACTCTCATTTTTAGCCAAGCACATGGGTTAGGACCCCTGTTTTTAGCTAACAACAGAGGTGACATAATGAAGCTCTCACCGATGTAATGTAAGCCCAAGTGTCCATGGACCTTCTTTAAGAGACAGCTCTATGCCTCTTCTTCATTCCTTTCCCCATCCCACTGCCTGAAAGAAGAGGCTCCATCTCAGACCATGAAGCTGGGCACACACATGGTGGAACACTAAGACGGATACTCTGACACCATGAAACACCACACAAGCCCTAGGCCACCTAAGCAAGCAGTTACCTGAGAGGGAAGCAAACCTATCTCACATTAAGTCACTGTTCATTTGGGCTTCCTTTCTGTCTCAGCTGAACCTAACTAACTAATACAGAACTTCCCTGGTATTTCTCACAACAGCACCATTTGTGAGGGTTGTCATTTGACAGGGGTTGTCAACCGTTGTTTGCGTCTTCTTCTAGTTGAGACTGGGGGTTCCCAAAGAGGGAGCTAATCTAATGTACCCCTAGCCTTGCACAGTATCCGGCACACTGTCTTGGCACACCGCGTGCATGCTGAGTCACTTCAGTCGTGTCTGACTCTGCGACCCTGCGGACTATAGCCCTCCAGGCTCCTCTGTCCACAGCACTGTCCAAGCAAGAGTACTGGTTGCCAGGCCCTCCTCCAGGGAATCTTCCTGACCCAGGGACTGAACCCACAGTTCTGACATCTCCTGCATTGGCAAGCAGGTTCTTTACCGCTAGCGCAACATGGGAAGCCAATCTTGGCACATTAATAGGTGTTCAAAAGGGACTTATTGAATTTAATTATGTTGACAACCAAGTACCACGCCATTAACTTCATTCACTTTATCTTGCCCCTTCTTTCTTTTTAGTCCCAAATATGACAGGACTTCCCTTCCATTTCTCCCAATCTTCTGCCCCAAATCTCAAACTGAGCTATTTTTTTCCCTTTTGAACATTGCCAGTTGAACATAAAATGTATTTTTACAAAATGACAGTGTTCTCAGCATCTCTTCCATGTCAGCAACTCTGAAAGATCAGAAATAAATTCATCACTGATTCAAAGGCCTGTATTAAGTACACCAGGCACCATAAAATCAGCTTAGAATATTAATTAGGCTTCCCTGGTTCCTGGCTCCCAAGCTTTGTTCGGCTTGGTGTTTCTAAGAGGACCCACCCCTAGCCCAATAAGAACTGTGCTCTAAGGGGACTTGCCGTAAAGGAACTCCACGTTGGTGAGATTTGACTCAAAGCAGACAGTGATGTGCCTGTACGCTGTGTCTTTTCCGTTCTCTATCTGTGCCTCTCCAGCCTATTTATTCCAGCCCTTCCAGCCTAAAGTCTAACTAAGCAGCTTTTCCTGCTCTGACTCTCCCAATTTATTTCCTGGTCTGTATCCTATCTCCCTAGTACCTTCATGGAAACTTTGTACATAGCCTTTTTAATAACTGACCTCTGACTTGGTCCTGCCTACACTTTTTGAATACTATTTCAGGAGGCAAAGGCAGTATCCTAAGTTTCGTATCAGTCTCTCCCCAACACAGACACATGAACCCTTTTAGGGGATGTGATGTAATGGAAAAAGCACTGGCTTAACAGCCTGAGGCATGGACACGTACAGCCTTCAGAAAACAAACCTCTTGAGCTTCAGTTTCCTCAAATATAAAATGGGGATTCTCTCCATCCACTAGTTACTGTAAGGATTAGAGAAAATTCACGTAAAAGGCCAAGGGCAATGGCCAACATAGAAGATTTTCAGTCATCATGACTTATTTTACTACAAAGTGGTAAATATTACAATAGGTCTGAAATCTTGCAATAAATTATAACAATTAATATTAATAAGGAAAACCTAGTTATAGCTCCACAAAATTTACTAAGCACTAAGTTGTGCTAGGTACTGGAATTGTTAACTGTAAACAAGGAAGTACTGACCTCAAGGGGTTTACATTCAGTTATGGAAGAAAAGCAAGTAGAAAATTAATTATGATACAATGAGGCAAGGACCCAGATACAGGTACAGATAAAATTTAAAACGGGAGAGCATAAAGTATTTTAGATTTAGATTGAACACATCCAGGAAAGGAGGGAGGCAGAAGGCACAACAGGGAGGATGGAGTAGCAACAGCAAATGTAGAGATTCCTTTGTGAAATATAAGGAAGAAGTCAGCTGCCTATTGGCCAATTTGCCCTGATTACTGTCCTCACGTTCAAATAATCAGAACCAAGACCAGTCTACTAACTCATATATTGGTATTAAGATTCTTATACCTAACGGTAGTCCCCTACCTCAACCTCCTCCAAATCCTGGCGTTATAAAATATCCACACCTGAAATACAATGTCCAAATGCAGCACACTGAGAACATGAATGAGGCCCCGCAGGGAAAAAGCACTGATCTATCCAATTCAAACAGTTTTAAACAGACAAAGAAAAACCAATGGGCCAATTGGGGAAATTCTGAAAACATATCTGAATACTTGGGGAAACTAAAATTATTTTTTTAGATGATCATGGTATAATGGGTTTGCTTTTCTTTTCTTTTTTTTTTTTTGGTTTTGTTAAGTCTTTTTCTTTTTCTGCTTAAGGTTTTATTCTTTCCTAGAGATATGTACTAAAATATTTATGAACAAAATGATACAGCTAGGATTTAAAAATAGTATGGGGAGGGGGAAGACAAGAGGATTATAAATGAAATAGACTGATTATAAACTGATCATTGTTAAACTGGGTGATGGATACATAGGGATTTGTTATACTAGTCTCTCTACTCTTATGAAGCAGTCTGGACAGTCTATAACAATAGAGAATAATAGTCACGAAGTTTCTTCTTTCCTTTTGTTCATTTAGAAATTCACAGCAGAAAAAAATATTTTAAAATGTACCTAGTTTCCAGTTACCTTGGTTTTATACAATATTATAGATATATCTTGTTTTCTTTTTGGAACCTTGAATCACAGAAAGGACAGAATGAATTCTTAACTAGGAGAAAATGAATATGTCTCTCTTTTTTTTTTTTTTTTTAAGGCTGTCATGTTGGGTTTTTTTAAGTCTTTTATTGAATTTGTCACAATGTTGCTTGTTTTATGTTTTTGGTTTTTTTAGCCACTGGCAACCCCCTCCAGTATTCTTGCCTGGAGAATTCCATGGACAGAGGAGTCTGGCAGGCTATATAGTCCATGGGGTCATAGAGAGCTGGACACCACTGGGCAATTAACACTTTGACTTTGTGGGATCTTAGCTTCCTGACCAGGGATCAAACCTGCACCCCCTGCATTGGAAGGAAACCACTGGACCACCAGGGGAGTCCCCGCCTATATCTGAAAGAAGATAATTCTTTCTAGGATATTGTCCTCCAAAGGAATCAGAGGACATTTAACACAGAAAACTATGGCTGGGTTTTTAGAGAGAAATTAATTTTTTAGCAAAAAAATAACTTAAAAAAATAATACAAGTATTATGTGGTTTTTAAAAATTGATTTTTTTTTTTAAGTGAAGTGGTTAATAAGCTATATAAACTGAACTTCTGGTGTCTACAGCCAAAATGCTATTTGGAAGAGTTACCTGCAGAGGACAAAAGTTTAAACAGGAGAGGCAGTTTCAAATTCAGACACGACTCTGAACCCAAAAGTAGAAAAGTGTAATAAAACAATTTTTGAATATGTGAATTTATAAAATTTTAGGATTACTTGTGTCTTTTTTTATTCTAGCTCTCTTTAAAAATCTGGTTTGCCAAAAGCATCTATAAACTCAGTTTGTCCTTACAAATAAACAGATGTTTTTAACCTTATTTTTTAGCCTTTACTTCCTAATAATAGTAAATAAACATTTACTGAGCTCGCACTATGAAACACAGACACCTGCCACTAACTGTATCATTTAATTTTCACAAAAACCTTATCAGGTGGATTCACTATTACCTGCATTTCAAATACGAGGACACTAAAGTTGAAGGACACTAAATAACATGCCAAACTAGTTAACAGAAGAGCTAGAATTCCAACCCGAGTTCTTAACCAAATAAATAATACTTCCTGTCTTTCTGTCCTTAGTACCTATGTTTTTAACTTTTGGTCTTATTTTCTTCTAACTCTGGAGAAAAGTAAAGTCAACTTTTAGTCTTCTATGCAAACCCTACTTTAAATAGATAGATTAAAACATATCGAGATCTTACACCACTCTGTTCAATTTAAGCATTAACTTGTATGTACAATACTTGGTATAAATACATGATTCTACTAAGCTAGTATCACCAGGGATTGAGCTTTTAGTGGTCTCCCAGGCTTAGAGAGAAATTTCACTGATCCATTCACAGGCTCAGCTGGTTCCCTCCTGCAATGAAGGGCCCATATTTAATACTGTAAGAGAGCTGGCATTGCTGGAAAGGCAAACCACGGCCATTATGCTGGACAAAGCTAACAATAACAGAACTTCTAAGTTTATTTTCTGTTTATGCACTGTCCGCCAAGTAAGTGACCTATGGCAAGATACCATGTGTCTACATTTTTACCAAAATAACACTGTCAATTTTTAAAAGTTTACTGTGTAATCAAGAGAGACCATTAAAAGAATAAAACATCAAGGCACAGTGAGAAGACATCTGCAGTGTGTACAACAAAGAACTCATCCTCAGCCTATATAAAGAATGCCTACAAATCAGTAAGAAGAAGGTAAACACAATTTTGAAACTTCCAAAACATATGAACAAGCACTTCACAGAAGAGCATAAAAGGCCTCTTAGGAAAGGTGCTCACTATCATTAGACCTCAAGAAAATGTAAATGAAAACCACTAGGGAATACCACTACTATGTATCTAGTAGAATGGTCTAAAAAATAAGAAAACAATACCAAGTGCTGATAAGTATAGGAGCAAATGGAAGTCTCATACGTTGCTGATGGGAATTTGGTATAATCACTTTGGGAAACCGTCAGATAATATCTATGAAAACTGAACATGTGAACTCTAGGACCACCATTTCCAAGCATTTCCACATACCATGGGGTATGTATTTAATATATGGCACCAAAAGACATATAGATGAACATCTATAAGAGCCAAAACTGGAAACAAACCAAATTGTCCACAAACAGTAGAATTCACCTGCCAATGCAGAAGACATGCATTCAATCCCTGATCCAAGAAGATCCCACATGCCCTGGAGCAACTAAGCCTGTGCACCACAACCACCCAGCCTGTGCTCTGGAGCCCACAAGCCCCAACGGCTGAACCCGCACACCCACCAGCCTGTGCTCTGTAAGAGAAGCCCGCACACGGCAAGTTCCAGACAGCAGCCCCACTCACCGCAACGAAGAAGAGCCCACACAGCAGTGAAGACCCAGTACAACCAAAAATAAAGGGTTTTTTTTTTAAATCAGCTACTGCTATATAAGTAACACCACGGACGAAACACACAGACACAATGCTGTGCAACAGATGCCAGACACTAAGGAGAACACACATATGACTCCATTTGTGTAAAATTCCTAACAGGCAAAACCAAGCAACGATAACAAGGAGTGGTTAACTCTGGGGAGGTAATAATCGGGAAGGGGCACAACTTCTGGATGCTGGTAATTAACGTTCGCGACAAGTTCTCTAAGCTATGTGTTTATTCGGTGCTCCCTCTGGGCTCAGTAGGCTCAGCTGTGTCCGACTCTTTGTGACCCCACGGACTGTAGCCCGCCGGACTCCTCTATCCATGGGATTTCCCAGGCAAGAATACTGGAGCTGGTTGCCATTTCCTACTCCAGGTGAATCTTCTCGAGCCACGAATAAAACCTCTATCTCCTGCATTGGTAGGCAGATTCTTTACCACTTATCCTCCCGGGAAGCCCCACATGCTTATTATCTGGACTCTTTCTTGGTATTTATTATAATTCTTTTTTTTTTAAATCTTTTAGCCACACTGTGCTATGGGATCTTGGTTCTGGCATAAGATTCAGAACTAAGATCAAGGGGCGCTATGGCATATGGGATCTTAGTTCTCTGACTAGAGATCGAACCCACACCCCCTGCATTGGAAGCACAGAGTCTTTTCTTTTTCCTAATTAAAATAGTCCTTTATTATCTCAAATAATGCATTATCATTTATTATGAATGCCTTGAGTCTTCACCAAGGAAGTTCTTCTTATAATTCACTTTTAAAGTTTACTTTAAAAGCAGTTTACTGTAGAAAAATTGAAAGTTACCTATAATTCTAACAGCAGGTGAATATTCAAGTATTATGGTATATTCAAATCCATGGACTATTACTCAGTCATGTCTTTAAAGAATGATGAAATAGGAAGTGTTCAAAATAGTTTTTTTTTAGGTTGATTAAATTGAATTTACTATGTTACCTCAATTTTTAAAAAAGACCTAAATAGAAAAGTGACAGGCAGGAAATTTACTTAAATAGTATTACTGTTTATATTCAGATGTTACATCTAAGAAAATATTCATTTTCTTCTTTAGTTTCCTTTTTTTTTTTAATTAAGCATGTATTATTTATATAATGAGGGAAAAGCTTTTTTAAAAACATTAACAGCTTGCCACAGACACTGAGATTATGTTAACCTTAATGAATTTACCCATGAAAATCTCTCTCGGTGTAGGATTTGTAGCACTGAAACCTCTGAACTAGAAACAACAATACCAGCAACAACTAGAAATGTCTTGGTTATGCGTTTCGTTTTCTTTGTATGGCCAAAGTGAGAAACAGGGTAATCGTGAGTCTGATTAAAGCTTTGTAATTGTTCTAGCATCATTCAACTTTGCTGATGAACAACACACATGTGACATACTAAAATCCGGACAGGATTTAACAAGTAAGGTATATCAAACACAGGCCCTGTTATTGTCAAGGTTTCTAGGTGTGGCTGTAGCTCAAGTATAATAAGATCATTTACATCTCTCTGAGTCAGTCACCACTGTGCTGTCTGTCTCTCTCCTTTCACATCAGACGTGGGCAGGAACAGAACACTCTATACACAGCACAGATCAGAGCAAAACAGCAGATTCTAGGTGAGTGGTAACTCAGGAATATCAAACGTTTTTCTTTTATGAAGGAAAATGAAGAGATGAAAACCTATTACTGAAATACACATCTACAAAGATGAAAAAAATGAACTTTTTAAACACATTTATAAATCCCAAAACAACTGTAGCTTTTACCATTTTATTTATGATATTTTCTAGCTTGCCCTAATTGTGTGTGTGTGTGTTACCGTCCCACCCTACATATTATAGACAGTACAAAGAAGTCCAGAAAGTTCAAAATCTAAAAAGGTCACAGAGCTGGCAATCAGGCATGCTACTCAAGTTCATAGAATTCTGGTAGAAGTGTAGTCCAAAAGTTAAGGGAGTAAGAAATGCTACAGTAAGCCACAATACAAGATTAAACATTTTCCATTTGTATTTCTCTTAGTTTGCCTTTCTCTGTTCTCCAAACAGAAGTTGTCTGTGACCACGAATTTAAAAAAAAATTCCCCACCAACTGTAAGTACATCAGTTCAGCTTTTATATTGCAATGATGCAAATTTCAAACCGGAATTACAACTATTTTTAACACCCTAAGCACTTTTAGGGATTTTGATTCTCATGTAAACCAAGTACATGTGGATCCCTTTCACTTACTAACTTATCCTAAAAATAACAAAAATATTAAATACTAATATTTGGGTCATTTTCTCCCCACTTTTTCCTCGAGACTCTCTAAATCTTATTAAGATGGGACTAATCAATAAATAAGAGCATAACACTCTGTATGGGGGAAACTACCATTGCTCTATAAACACTTGCGCTCTGTCATTCAGTCGTGTCTGACTCTGTGACTCCATGGACGATAGCCTGCCAGGCTCGTCTGTCCACAGGATTTTCCCAGCAAGAATACACTCACCAAGACCAAAATAAAATCTCTAAAAGGCTTTGCCATGGGAGGGCACAGAAAGAGCATGAGTATTCTGTTTGGTGGAATATGAAAAGCAGATGATGTAAGAAATAAAGCGCTCACATTTTAGAAGTTAACATGGACACTAAGTGGGTTGCTGCAACAACTGCAATTTTTACTTTCTCATCTTCTGAACCATACATAAGTCTGAACTATTACCAAGAAACTTTCTCCATCCACCTCAACTCTGAGGCTGGGCCTTCCTGAAATAAAACTGGTATTATAGCCACTTTTTCTCAAGTTTGTACAATACATGTTGCTACAAAGAGGTGGTACAAGTGATGTCTGGGATTCCTCCAAAAGTGAGGCTTAGGTTCCTTTCATAAATCAACTGTGGAAAACTGCTTACAAGCAAATTCCATTATCCAAATTTAATACCACAGTGATCATCAGAAATTCTCAACCAACTCCCATAATAAATGGATGTATTACCACGTTTTGAACTTCAGGAAACACTCAAAGAATGATAATTGCCTTAGACAGAAAAATCCAGAGGCCTGTGAGTGACATTTGTCAGAGAGGGATGCATCATTAAACGAAAGTCAAACAAAACAGTTCCACAAAGTTCAGAAGTATCTGAAATGGATTTCTCCTTGAAGGACGAATACCGCATGATATTACTTATACATGGAATCTAAAATACAGCATAAATGAACCTATCTATAAAACAAAAAGAGAACAGTCTCACAGTTGCCAAGAGCGAGTGAGGGAGGGAGAAGGATGGACTGGGAGTCTGGTAGATGCAAACTATTGCATTTAGAATGGACAAACAACAAAGTCCTAATGTACAGCACAGGGAACCATACTCAATATCCTGTGATCATAGTGGAAATCACAGTGGAAAAGAATATTAAAAAAGAATGTATGTATGTATGTATATATAACTGAGTCACTTTACTGCACAGCAGAGATTGGCATTGTAAATCAACTATACTTCAACCACATTAATTAATTAAAATGGATTTCTCATTATGTCTGAGGCCAAGTTTATCAGTTCTATTGCCAATCAATAAAAATTGAATACAAATTTCCCAAGCTCTGTGGTCAGCTGTTTTGAATGCCTCAATTTGCTCTGAGTCAGTGACGCCATGTAGGAAAACTGTTACCCTACGTAAGTCTTCGTAATTTAGTCAGTGTCCAAAATCATTATCAAAGCCTGGCATATCTTAATTTGAGAAACCTTAGCACTAAAACCAAAACAAAACCCCCCAAAATTCACAATGCAAAAATTCAATTAACCTATAATAAATCTCTTAAATTATTTCAATGCTTTAAAAGTGTTCCTTGTCCTTAGCAAAAGTTTTTGGTGGGTCTCCTTTATCCTACATGATGCTAACAAAGGAAACATGAGTTACTGATGGTATATAAAAAGGAAAATAACAGAAAAGAAGTTTAAAAGATACAAACTTGACAGAAAAACTACAATTCAAGCCTAGAAGTACTTACAAATAGACTTACTTGATGGTATTGTTAATGATTCTATACAGTCATTAAGCTTGCAAAAAAATCATAACTAACACATCAAAGTTGCACTGATTCTTTCCACATTAATGCAAATTTCTCTTAATAGTTCTTACTCTTTTCTCAAAGGAAAATAGCCATGTATGTCAAATTGCTTTTTTTTTTTTAAATTCCAGAACATAAAATTAAGGCCATTTAAGGAATTATGGAAAATGCCAAGTTTATAAAAGTTTTTAATCATTCACAGTTTCCTACCCAGAGATTTTGTTCTGTTTCATTCTAGACTTTTATATATGATCTGAAAATCCATGACTAAAGGTTTAAATATATATATATATATTTGAATGTTCTAGAAGACATATGGAGGAATGTTTGTAACAATGACATCTGCAATAGAAAAAACTAGAAACAACTAAAATACATGCCAACTGGTAAATTAACTAATAAATTGAGATGAATTCATGCAGTGGAATGCTAGAGCAGCAAGAAACAAAAAGAGAACTACAATAACCTGCATCAGCAAGAATAACCTCATTAACAATGCAAAGTAGAAAAAGAAAAAAAGCAAGTTGAAAAAGAGTATATATAGGATGATTCCACTACTAAAGTTCAAAAACCTAAAAAACTAAATATTATTTTGCTTGGGATATATACAAACAATAAAGCAAAAATAGGGAATGTGTAAGGAAATTCAGGATGATAGTTACATGGAAGGGTGAGGTGAAATTAACAGGACAGGCCCACCAGGCCTTCAGAGATATTTTAAGGTTTTAGTTCTTAAGCTAGATCATAGACAATTTACTATTCGTCCTTAAACTTTGTACACACATAATATATACTCTTTATGGATTTTCCATAATAAAAATGTAAACACCTATTAAGACCTATATAACTCCAAAACACCACCAACCACCTAGTCTAGATAACCTAGTCACTCCTAGTTACTAGTTACTCACCTAGTAACCTAGTAACTATTCACACCTAACCTAGTCACTCACGTTAGCTGTGAACAACCACAAATGACATCTGAATAAATCCAACAAACAAAAAAAGCAGGCCAAGATGGACTTCTGGTAAAACATGCCCCAAAGGAAATACATGCTATTTTAGGAATTAGATGAGAACTTTTAAAAAATTCTAATTAGCATGCTCAGAGAGATTCAAGAGGATATCATGTCTATAAAAATTAAGAATAAACAGCTATTTTAAAAAAGGGTAAATAAAAGAGCAGGGGAGCAAACACAAAGTAGATTTAAAAACACAGCTGATGAAAGGGAAGAAATAATAAAGTTAAATTGTCCCTGAGCTCCAGAAGGACAGCCAATACACACAGATTTAGAGTCTACTATCTGCCAAACAGGATGATGGAAAAGACAAGCACCTAGACACACCCTGGTGAAAACGTCAGAGCTCCAAAGACAAAAAGCAAACCCTCAAAGTGTCCAGAGCATAAAAATAAGTTACATTCAAAGAAATGACAATCAAATGAGAGATAAAGACATTTCTGAAAGGCAAGGACTTGAGGTTTAACTCTTATGCACCTCATCTGAAAAAACAACTCCAAATTTTAAGAAGAATATAAGAAAAATGACAACTTAAAATATAAGAAACAACAGCAACTATGTAAGACTGAAAAGAAACACAGAAAGCATAGAAGAAATTAAATAGGATCCGATCAATCCTGTTATTTGCACCATTCTCTTCGAGGCAGCAAAACCTTGTATTTCCTTCTCCAATAGCACGTCTGGGTTCTGAAGTGATGTTAAAAGTGGTTACACCTTGGAAAGTGGGACTAGGTTGGGGTGGGGGAAGAGGAGGCTATTTTTCCATTTCATGGAGTTTTTCAACAGTATTTTTCCATGCCATTTTATCTTTTTTTTTTCCTTTCATTTTTTCTTAATTAATTAGTATTCTTACAAGTATTCTCATACTTCATTTCCACCTTAATAACCCTTAAATAAGACCATCTTTTTTCCTCTTTCCTAAACACACACATGAAGGGACTCAGGAATGCTGCCAGCTTAAAACTGTGAAGCCAGGTTAGGGTACCGAGGCCCGGAAACCCCAGAGTATGTTCCAACTTTATGGCTGGCTTCTTTTGCTTCCCCCCACTCCTGGCCCCCGACCTCAAGTCCACTCGCTGTCCTTGGGGTTGGCGTTATTCACACTGACAACCTGTATGACACCCTGATCTCACACCTAGACATAAGCATCACACTTGTGTCCCCAGATTCATGGTGACCATACTCGGTCTGGTCTCCAGAGCGCCAGAATAGCTTTCTCGTGTCATTAATTCCTCTCAAGTTCCCCTGCAGCTTCTGCTCTAATTCTTTTCATATGTCTCAAAACCCCATGCTTCCATCTACTGGTTTGGGGAGAAGATTCCCCACCAATTTCCTCTCCCCAAATCATTTTTTTCAAATCAAGCCATTCTCCCCATCTCAGAGAAGGCTCCTCCCTCCTCTCCAACCAGCCCCACCATCCTGCTCTCTAATTCACCCTTCTCGCCCCTCCAGGGATCCAATCTGTGTCCAAATCTCCCTAGCCAACACAGTCTTTCCTTAGCCTCCTTTCTCAGCCTCCTTACGACTATAAAGATTTCTCAGGAACCTCTATTATTAAAAAATAATAATAAAGTAAAAGAATAAGGACTCCTTTGAATCTGCCCTTGTTCTTTCATTCTTTTTTCCCCCCACCTTCAAAATAAGAAGCCTACAGACTCACTGTTTGTGTCCTCATCACTTTTTAATGCAGCCACTGATTCAGCAGGACTGAAACTGGCTAATCCAATCATCTTTATTTCCTCATCTAATTCTCCTAACCCTTCTGCAGCTTTAGCATAGTTGAGCATTTATCTCCATAAAAGCCGCTCACTATGCACCTCCTACCACAGTGATTACCTCTGGCAGCCTAGATGACTGTTCTTTCTTCTCTAGGTTCCTAAACACAGGCATTCCCCATTAGCTTCATTTTTCACTTTCCTTTTCAAAGACTTGATTCGTTCTGATGAACCTCATGAAGAGCTTCCGACCTCTTCGGAGCAAATCCTCCGACCGCTCCAGGATGTAATTTACCATTTCTAACTGCCTACTGAACAGTCTATCTGAATGTCCTGCCAATGTCACAGATTCCATCATGTCTAAAAGTGCATTCATCATCTTCTCCCCAAACCAGTACCTCAGATATAACACCTACATTCTCCCCTTACCCCAGTTAAAATCCGGGCCATCTTTTGATCTGCTGTTATCTACATCCTCACATATTATCTTCCCTTCAGTGTTTTACATAAGAAAAGTAAAGATGAGTAAGACATAATTTCCAGCCTCTGAGAAAGATAAACAAAAATGTAAGGGAATATGTGTATGAGTGCTCACTCAGTCGTGTACGACTCTTTGTGACCCCATGGACTGTGGCTCGAGAGGCTCCTCTGACCATGGAATTTTCTGGGGCAAGAATACTGGAGTGTGTTGCCATTTCCTCCTGCAGGGGATCTTCCCGACCTAGGGATTCAACCTGCATCTCCTACATAGCAGATGGATTCTTTACCACTAAGCCACCGAGTAAGCCCTATAAGGAAATATATGCATGCATGCTAAGTCACTTCAGTTGTGTCCGACTCTTCACAACCCTGTAGACCGTGGCCCACCAGGCTCCTCTGTCCATGAGATTCTCCAGGCATGAACGCTGGAATGGGTTGCCATGCTCTTCTCCAGGGGATCCTCCTGACCGACCCAGGGATCAAAACTGCATCTCTTACGTCTCCTGCATTGGCAAGTGGGCTCTTTACCACCAGTGCCACCAGGCAAGTCCGATAAGAGAATACAGGCATTACCAAAGATACATGCACAAGATGCTGAGGTTGGGAGCGGGGTCGGGGGAGAGGGACAAAGGGAAGAGGTGATGCATTAGGAGGGGAATTCGGTAAGCTGTCAGTTCTGAGTCAGAATGACAGTTCCATCCCATAAGCCTCACTACGGCAAAACAGTAACAGCACACATCCTGAATAATTAAATGTATAACTCGATTTAGGAAAATTCAACATATGAGTTTTGATGGAATGAATATAAATTGGGCAACTGATGATTAAGCTAATTTATTTGTAACTCACTATACATTTTCTTTAAATACCATCTGTCCTAACAAATTTAAAATAGAATTTCCTCGGGAACTCATTCCCTGGCCGTCCAGAGGTTAAAACTTTGCACTCCCACTGCAGGAGGCAGAGATCTGATCCCTGGTCAGGGAACTAAGACCCCACACGCTGCATGTGTGTGCATCTGTGCGTGTGTGTGCCTGCGTGTGGTGGATTTCCTCTTCACACATTTTCCTAAAGCTTACTTACAGGTCACCCCAGGAATTAAGGGCTGGGAAGAACTAGATTCCCTCACCTACCCATTTCATCTCCCAGAGGCTAGGAGAGGTTATAGAGGATTTGCCTGAGGTCATGGAGCTTGTAAAGGGCAGAGCAGGGACCTAAACCCAGTGATCTTTCCCCTATTACCTCACACTCTGCCTCTGACAAACTCATCCCAAAATGCTTTTCCCAGTTGACTCCCATAAAAGGCAACAGAAATGAAAACTTGTAAAGAGGGTCCAGACATCAGGTTTCTTTCGAAGTCGCCAACATGGTCTCTTAGACACACACACACACTAGTTCTAGGAAAATAGGGATCTGGCTATAACATAGTGAAGTGAAAGTGAAAACGAGAAATAGGTACTCAGATTGTTGACGCCAACCTGACTTTAAGACTCTCTTGTTCCCTGGGTTCTCTCCCAAATGCTGATAAAGTCATTTTTCTTCCCTCAAATAACGTCCCAACTGGAGTTCTAACTATTCAAACTACTGGCTAAATCCTTAAAACTGAGGGGAAGAGGTTGAGACACATAGGGTTACCTGACTCCCCACTCAGAAGTGGGATGAATTCTAAGAAATGAATTCTAAGTCCTGAGCCAACTGAGACTACACCAAGTCCCAATTAGCATGTCGTGGGCAACCTCTGATTTCACCTTCTAGCAAGAAAAAAAGTACTTCTCTCCATCTCCAAAACCTGACAGGTGCTTTTCACACTATAAATCTGTCTTCCCTGATAGGGCTCTTAAATAAGGGATTAGAATATGCAACTTATTCTAAACAAAACCCCTTTAACTCTGAGAATATGAGCCTCCGATCACTTTATAGGGAACATGTTTTAACATGTGAGAAATGCAAAAACAGAAGTAACCAGGGCTCAAGTCCAACTCTGACTTAACTGTCAGAGACTGATTGGTAATAATGGCCAATATAACAACAAAAGATAAAAACAAAATTAGCTTTGCTGGGTTATTTAATTTCAATGAACATCTTGAAAATTAGAAGACCCATCCTTACTACTCGTTTCCCTTTCAGAAAGTTTCTGAGAAATAAGTAGTCTTGACCTCAGACTGAAAATAAAGAACTCTGAACAGGTGCAACCTTATTACTAAACAACTGCTAATGTAAACAACACGGATACTTTAATATTCTTTAAGAAATCAATTCTAACTAAAGACTGATGAGGTAGATAAATATGGTCATGTTGCACTCTTTATGACTGCAACACCGTCACATCCTTTCTCTCCACTACCTCCACTTCTAAACAGACAAATCCTTTCAGATAACAGGTTTGTCAAAAGTTGGGAAAGCAGTTTCCTGTCAAATGAATCAGAGGTAAATCACTGGAAAACCAGCCTGGTTAGAACCAGAAGAGCTGCTAATAATGAGTGACTCTACTTCACTCAAGGCTCAAGTTTCTGTTCATTTTCTCTCAAAGAGGAAAGAGAGAGCCCCATGCACTCAATGCCTCTCCTCTCCCACTTTCCCAAGATCCAAGGACACTCTCCTGCAGGCAGAAGGTCCCTGGGGCAGGATGAAACGGCTGTGCACAGGGTGTGTGGATCGCTCCACCCAGCTCTCAGCCACTCCCTGCATTCCTGCCCGAGACTAGAGACCTCTTGTCTCACCTACTTACTCATCCCCTGGGTGCATCCTTACCTCATCTACCCTTTATGTCACTGACCACAACCTTGTATGTGCCTACAATTACCTGTCTATGACTCTCTCCACAAGCCTAACTGCTTAAATAGGAGTGCTTTTTTTTTTTTTTAATGTCTTCACAAAATGTTTTCCAAGGATACACATATGATACTCATCCTTAATTTATTTTTAACTCAGAGAAGGCTCATAAGGAGAGAACTCCCTCAACTTCCTCCTCTACCACCTGTAAATATCTGCCTCTGCTCCCATTCGTTCCTCCATTCCTTCAATTTCAGCAGAAAAGGAATCACTCCGGGACTTCCCTGAGTCCCGGGTCCAGTGGCTGAGACTCCACACTCCCAATGCAGGGGGCCCAGGTTCGATCCCTGGTCAGGGAACGAGATCCCACATGCCTCAACTAAGACCTCGCACAGCCAAATAAATAAATATTCTTTCAGGAAAGGAGTCATCCCTGCTATCCTAGAGAGCCAGTCCAGAGGGACTTGAAATCTCCATCTTTCCTGACTCACGGAGCTCACGTCCCATCACATCCTTTCTAGACCTTCAAACCCTCCTCTCCAAGACTTCTTACTCTTCACCCCCCAGACATGCTCAAGCCTCTCCCTTCCTCATGTAACTCGGCCATCAAATATCTACTGAGCACCTACTAGGCACTCTTTTCTACCTTGGAGATATAGCAGTGGATAAAACGAAATTTCTGCCCTCATGCAACTGACCCTCCAGTGGGCGAGAAAGAGGTCAATGTATGAACAGCCCGGCTACGGTTCTCTCTGCTTCACACAGTCAGGCTTGCAAAACCAGCGCAAGCTGCCTGCCTCCACTTTCCTTCCCACCCAAGAGGCCTCACCCTCTCTGGACAGGTTTGTAGTCCGCACCCCCAACACCACAGAAACAGCTCAGGGAAAGGTCACCAGCAGTGACCTCTTCCACTTGTAAACCGGCATTTCCCAGTCCCCTCTTAACTCTGCAGCAACAGGCACTTCCTGAAATTCTCTGCTGCTCTACACTTCTCCTCCCCCTTCAGCCACACATTGTTCAGTCACTCAGTTCTATCAGACTCTGTGACCCCATGGCCTGCAGCACGCCAGGCTTCCCTGTCCTTCACTAACTCCCGGGGTTAGCTCAAACTCATGTCCACTGAGTCAGTGATGCCATCCAACCACCTCATCCTCTGCCACCCCTTCTCCCCTGCCCTCAGTCTTTCCCAGCCTCAGGGTCTTTTCCACAGAGCTGGCTCTTTGTATCAGTCAGCGAAGTTTGAGTTCCAAGGCCCTCTGGAGTGACTTCAGGATATCAGGAATGACTCTTTCTTTTCTTTTTTAATATTTAAAAAGTATTGGAGCTTCAGTGTCAGTCCTTCCAATGAATATTCAGGGTTGATTTTCTTCAGGCTTGGCTGGTTTGATCTCCTTGCTGTCCAAGGGACTCTCAAGAGCGTTCTCTGACCATTTCTCAGGTTCTTTTTCTTCCGCCTCCCCACTACATGGCAGCACTTCCAGAGCTCTGTGTTTAGTTCCCCTCACTGCCTGTGTTCAGCTCCCCTCACTGCCTGTGTTCCCCTCAGGCCACCTCAGTCATGCCGTGGGTCCCACTGCCAGTGACGGCCACCTAGGGACACTGAAGGTGTGTCAAGAGGCCAGGCCTTTCTAAAGAGCTCCACACGCACATAGCCCACTGTCCACTAGAGATCTCTACCCCCAGGGCCCAAAGATCTCTCCAACTAAGGAACACCGAATTTTTTTTTTTAAAGTCTTTATTAAATTTGTTAGAATATTGTTTCTGTTTTATGTTTTGGTTTTCTGGCCTCAAGGCATATGGGATCCTAGCTCCCCGGCCAGGGATTGAACCTGCACTCCTTGCACTGGAAGGTGAAGTCTTAACCACTGGACTGCAAGGGAAGTCCCAGGAACACCGAATTTATCTTCTCCCATACTCCAAATTGTTTTTCCCCTATTCTCTGTACTAGGTAATGACGCCCTCTTTCCCTCAAAGTGCTAAGCCAGAAACTTAAGTTTCTAAGGCGTCAACTTAATGTTTTTCCTACACATCGCATGCCCTCCTCTTCACCACATTGGTCTCATTGATTCTCTCTTTAAATACCTCTTTTCTTTCCCTCTTCCTCAATCTCACCACAGAGGCCACCAGCTCATTTCAGAAGCCACCTTGTCAATCCTCCTTTCCTGTCTTGCTCTCTTATCCTGTCTGTATCTACTTAAGACATCTGACATTGTATTCCGTGTGAATGGTGACCCCTGACCATGTGACACAGGAGCCTCAAACCATCCTCCTCTGGGCTGAGCTCCACCAAATACAGACGTCATCCACTCCTGCTTACAGTTCCCTTAACGATCCCCTATGAACCAGATGCGTGCTCTTTAAACTTTCACCTGAAGAAAGTGATGGGGGGTGGAGGGTGAGAAGAGGCACAGCCTGAAGAAGTCAACTGTTACGGGAAAAATGTTTTTGTAATTTAAAATTATATTTTATCTTGGATTTTAAATACTGTATTATAATATACTCATGTTTCAACACAGCAGTAATTTTCCCAAACTTCAACTGGATACCCCAAGATGTACCATGGTTTACCCCACAGTTTAGAGTACCCCTGGCCCATTTTCTACTGACAAGCAAGAACCAACAAGATAAAAAGAAGATTCTAAGACCTACCCCTGCCACGCTCGCAGCCCTGCCCACCTGTCCAGGCTTACTCTTTATGCTCTAGCAGTGAGACTACTCACCACCCTAACTCCTTGAGCATATGCCAATGACTCAAAAATCCATGCCTTCCTCCAAGACTGAAGTACCCTCCTCCCTGCTCAGTCTCCCCATCAAACTCCTACCCAGCTGACGACTCTGAGCCTGAGCGATACTCCTTTGGGGCATCCTCCTCAGAAACGCCACAGGTACACGAATGCCCTTTGCCTGAGCTTCCTCCATATTTGTACATGTCTTCTTTATGGCATTTATTATGTAATAGATACAGTTTGCAATATTTAATCTCTGCAAATAACTACAAAAATACTGCTGTGTCCTGCCCCTCCTAACTACTGTCAAATTTACTAAAATTGTTTTGTTTTTGAAATGTATCTATTTTCTCCCATTCACTCCTTACCTCATAATTCCCATGTGGGCATGGGTGCTCAGTTGCTCAGTCGTGTCCAGCTCTTTGCAATCCCGTGGACTGTAGCCCACCAGGTTCCTCTGTCCATGGGATTGCCCAGGCAAGAGTGGGTTGCCATTTCCTCCTCCAGGGGATCCTCCCAACCCAGGGCTCGAACCCATACTCCTTTCATCTCCCGCACTGGCAGGTACTGAGTGATCTGGGGCCACTGCATGAAAACTACTCTCACTAAATTCAAAAGTCACCTAGTGGCTAAATACATGACTCCACCCAATCCTCACCATTCTTCAATCTGCAGCAACATTTGATCATTCCCTCTTTTGTCTTTCTGATCCCCTAACTCTCCTGATCTTCCTTCTCCAGCTTTCTCGCTAAACGTCCACTTCTTCCTGGCCGTCTTTCCTCTGTGCATGTTAGTGTACCTAGGGGCCTGCCTGAAATACTTCTCTCTGCTCACCCCAAGCCCCTCTCCTGGGTGAACTCATGTATTCTCATGGCTTCAACTACCATCCTGTTTCAGACAGAGCTGGAAACCTAATCTGGGTTCATATATTCTACTCACTAATCTCCCTTTCTGCGTGGATGAAGTTTTGGAAATTTAAAATACCACAGCAGCACAAGAAAGATTTATAGTGCTTATCACTGGCTGGGCACTGCTCTAATCACTGTATTTTTATGTATTGACTCATTTAGTTCTCATATCAATCCTATGAGATAGCATTTTTATCCACATTTTATAGGGAAGGAAACAGAAAACTAAAACTGGCAAGGGCGGAAGGGGAAAGAATCACCACCTCTAAAGAAAAACTTTTTTTTTTTCAACAATTGTAAGGAAAAGTTAGACGATAATCAAATCAAATTCAGAATTCTGAGCAACTGACTACTCCTGACAATGGTGGTCTTTGGTTGGTAAACATGTAATAATCACTTTAGTCTTGTTTTCAACATGATAATCATCTGCTGCTAAGTCACTTCAGTCGTGTCTGACTCTGTGCGACCCCATCCCTGGGATTCTCCAGGCAAGAACACTGGAGTGGGTTGCCATTTCCTTCTCCAATGCATAAAAGTGAAAAGTGAAAGTGAAGTCGCTCAGTCACGTCCGACTCTTCGCAACGCCATGGACTGCAGCCTACCAGGCTCCTCCGTCCATGGGATTTTCCAGGCAAGAGTACTGGAGTGGGGTGCCATTGCCTTCTCCGATGATAATCATCTAAGTCATATTTATTTCTGTCTTTATGGAATAGGATAATTTAAATTATTAAGATGCTTCAGAAGCTCTTCTTCTCAGCCACAAAGATACACTTCAAGTTGATGACAGAATAATAAATAAATGGAATATGAGATTTTTACTATATTTATCTTATGTATAAAGTTACAATAAATTTAATGTTTGAATACTATCTTGGACATAGGAACTCAAAGAAGCCCTTGAGAGAAAACATTAGGACCTAAGAAAAAAGTGTCATGTGCACACAGGTGGACATAATATGGGTGGCCTATGAATGCCTTCAGCAGTCTAGCTGGCCCATACAATTTGCATAAACTAGGATAAATTACCCAAGAGTCTGACTTAGTTCAACAAATCAAATATTTACCATATGGCTAAATATTTCACTTCCCTGGTTTTCCAACAGTTTTGCAAAAGATTTAATGCAATCAAGAAAAGATGCTGGAAAACCAAACACGGGAAATATTTAGTTTTTTTCCAACCAATACTGACCAGTTAAATCAAAATGAAGGTTGTTTACACTATTCTAAAGAAAAACGCATCCAATGAGCTTACACTTCAGATTAGTTCCTGTGAGTAATACGGCTGGTCAAGGCAGAGCAAAAGGGAATCGACATACAAGCAAGTACAAGGCAACACAGAAGTGGACGCCACCCCACACAGGGAGCAGACACGCTCAGGGGCCCGCTCCAGCTGCCGGCTCTCACGCAAGGCTATTCTAGGCTTGGCACTGCGTCTTCTATACACTTCTGCATAATAAATAGCAGGCAGGCTAATGAAATGGAAGGTTGTCACATACCACCCAACTGTAAAAGGCACATGGAAAATCAGAGTATGCAGATAAATAGGTGAGGGAAACAAAGAAAAAACAAATGTGAGACATGAACCCAGGGCCAGGAAACATCATGGGCCCTTGAGTTCCAGCCCTGGCCAGCTTCCACAGGGGTCCCTGTCCCTTCCTAGAAGAGGTCCTGGACAGAGCTCACACTTCTTTACTCAGTAAAGCTGTCACCATCTAAGGAATCCTGTTGGAATCTTCTCTCTGCAAAGCCCATCTGTTTGCAAACAAGTGTTGACTGAGTGTCTTCTATTCTAGGCCCTGGGCATCCAGCAGGCAGCAAGACAGCAAAGTCTCTGCTCTCAGGAAACTCCCATTTTACTGGAGGAGAACCAGATAATGAATAAATACACAAGCAAGATCATTTTAAATGGCAGCATTAAGTTGAAAATTTTAAACAGGGAAAAAAAAAAAAAGATGAGATGGAGCAAGGCGGCAGGAGTTGCTCATTTAAACTCGGGGGTGAGGGAAGACATCTCTGAGAAGGTCACTTTTGAGCTGAGACAGAAAGGAGGCAAAGCTGTCAGCCAAGCACAGCTCTCTGGGGCAGAGCGTTCCCGGAGAAGAAAAGCAAGGATGAGGCCTGGGGGCAGGAACAGGCATGATGAGTTCAGAGGGAGAGAGTCTCTCCACCCTCAGGTTCCAGTGTTGTTCGAATGAAGTCATCCCTGACTATTCTAAACTATCCACTGACCGGCCCCAGTATTCTCTATTCCTCTTCACAATTTCTCTCCACTGAAATTTTTACCATCTGACAGGCAAGATAAAGTACTTATTAATTTCATCTACTTATTAATTTCTGTCTATTCCTACAGAATGCAAGCTCCTTAGGGCAGGGATTTTTTTTCTCATATTTATTTATTTAGCTGCATCAGGTCTAAGTTGGGGCACGCGGGGATATTTAGTTGCGGCATTCAGGATCTAGCTCCCTGATCAGGGATGGAACCCAGACCCCCTGCCTGGGAGCACAGAGTCTTAGCCACTGGGCCAGCAGGGAAGTCCCAGGGCAAGGACTTTGCTATTTAACCACTGCTGTGATGCCTGTACCCACGTGGCACAAAGTGGGCACTCAATAATAGTAGCTAAATAAATAAAAAGGAAAGAAAGAGAGAACGGGAGGGAGGGAGGAAAGGAGAGAGAGATAGGGAAACAAGATATGAGAGAGAGAGGAAAAGTGGAAGGAGAGAAAGAAGAATCAGCGAGCGTGGCTGAAGCACCCTGGATGGGGGAACCGGAGTGTGAAGGAGTAGACCATGAAACAGATGCTGGAATTTCATTTAAAGGACAGAATCTGTTGAAGGGTTGTAAGGCAGGGAAGAAAGAGCATCTAATTTTAGTTTACAGAGCTGACTATAGCTGCCATGTGGAAAACAGACTAAAGAAAGCAGGGGACACTAGGTGAGGTGCTATGGAAGCTAGAGATGAGGTGACAGGCGAGGCAATGATCATCAGTGACCACAGACAGAGGGAAGCAGATGCAAGGGGAGCACCCAAAATACTTACTGATGGACTAGATATGGACTGTTATATTGAAAAAAAAAAAAAAAGAGAGGAATCAAGAATATGTCAGTTACCAACTAAGTGCTTCTCAGACCCAAATCTCCCCTTCACTGCCTACTCTGTGAAAATTAAGATGAACCCTTTAAATATTTTTCCTATGCCAAACGCCACGATGTTAAGCTTTGTCTGTAGAGGCACTGGAAAGACACTGCATGAGGAACAGACTTTTCTTTCTGCTTCCAATGTGCTCCTTTTGGCAGGATAAATAGAGTATCAAAGATAAATATAGTATTAGTATTTCTGATATCCTATGGAGCCCTGGTTAATTTATTTTAAGAGACTGTGGAGGAAGAAATGGTAACCCACTCCAGTATTCTTGCCTGGGAAATCCCATGGACAGAGGAGCCTGGCGGGCTACAGTCCATGGAGTTGCAAGAGTCAGACATGACTTAGCATCTAGACAGCAACAGGAATCTGTCAGGTTCTGTCTTCTGTAATGTGAGTACTGTAAGAAGTTATATAATAAAAATCATTATTTGTTACTTAAAGAAAGATCTTTTCTACTAAACTTACATATTTTCATAATTATTTCTCTTACATATACAAGGACTGGGACACCTTATTCTGTTTGCTCATCCTTTATTCAAATTTTAATACCATACTGCTTCAAGTGTGATACTAATAATTTTAGAATCTGTTTCAATGCCTGGTAAAGCAAGGACCACCTCACTATTCTGTGTCTAAATTTTCTTGGCTACTGTAAAAACATTTATTCTTCCATGTGAACACAGACTGTTTTACCTAACTGCCTACCTTCAGAAGAACTCTCCATTGGAGTTGTAATTAATTTCCATTAAATTTACATATATTTAGTCTTCCCATCCAGGAACATGGTATGCATTTCCACTTCTTTCAGATCATCCTTAACACTTAACAATTTTCTTCACACAGACCCTGTACCTTTCTTGTGATACTTTCCATGAAGTATTTTATAATTTTTTAACACCATTATAAAAGAAGTATTCTTCTCATTAAGGCAGGTCATTGCCATGCTTCCCCTGCCAACATTCTAAAGATACCAAAGAATGCTTTGAGTTCCCTCTCGCCCCCATACCACCCTGTCCCTTGATGTCTGAGTTTTGCTGGAATCATTTAGAATATTTCATTCAGACAACAAGGTTTTCTCTTTCGGTATGTCTCTTTAATTTCAAAGATCCTTACTTACCATTTATATTACACATTTCTTGTTACTCTCAATGTATATAATTATATATATATACATATATGTAGTATGTAACTTACAGTAACAATAGCACATTGGTATAGCACATGATATATATACATATTTCAAAGTCCGTTGTCCATCATTGTTTCGAGGAAAGGAAATAATTATGTTTGATTAGAGTATATTGCTCAGATTCAAGTCTATGAGTGATATAATGTCAATTCTTGCACACCCACATAGAGCTTTCTTTTCCTGAAAGGTGAACAGTATCTAGACTGCAAGTAAGATTTTGTGTAGAACTTTTCTCTAACTAGCTTGCTTCTTACACCATCACTATAGTGTTGCAAATGAGAACAGTCGATTTTATTGTAGTTTCAACTTTTTTTTGTATCTTTATCCTCTTTTGAGTTTGTAGAATTTTTTTCCCCGTCATCACTGAATTCAGGAATGTTATCAGAATATACCTAGATTTGTGCCTTTTCTCATCCATCTTGCCTGGAAGACAGTGAACTCATTCAATCTGTGATCTTTTTCAATCTGCAATCTTTTTTGTCTCAGGGAATTTTTCTTCTACTAGTTATCTCCCCTAAAATTCTTACTATCTGCATTTTTGGCTTCCTGGATCTATCCTTCAAGTCCTCCCACTTTCATGAGTTTCCATTCCAATTCTTAGTATTTTTGCTCTAAGCTTTGAAATTGTTATTTCACTTGAACCAAGTTTTAAAAAGAGGGCAGCAGTGATGTGCTCAAGCTACCACTTTCCCAAAATGATTTCAAAAGGAGTTGTTTAAAGGCTATCTTACCACTCAAATGTTAAAAAAAAAAAAAAAAGAAAGTTTCTAAGTGCTCACTCAAAAGACAATTACTTTAAATTAATACTTCTAAGAGAAGCTACTAGATTGAAAGCTCCTTGAAAGCAGGGAACCTGCCTTTCATGCATCTCTCACTAGATCTTGTAAACAAATGTGCTCATTACATCTTTATTGATATAATATGTTCAGCAACTTACAAGTTCCAAAAGGTAGAAAACCTTGTCATTACACTCACAAAATCTGAAGTCTAACTGCAGGGGGTTCCCTGGTGGCTCCTTGGTAAAGAATCTGCCTGCCAATGCAGGAGACTGGGTTCAATTCCTGATACTGGAAGATTCCACACGCCTCAGAGCAACTAAGGCCATGAGCCACAACCACTGAGCCTGTGCTCTAGAGCCCAGGAGCCGCAACTTCTGACGCGTGTGCACCCGAGAGCCCGGCTGCACCAGAGAAGCCACCGAAATGAGAACCCCACGCACTGCACATGGCGAGAGAGCAGCCCCTGCTAGCCGCAACGAGAGAAAAGCTGGCACAGCAAAAAGACAGTAACAATAATTAATCAATTAAGAAAAAATAAAGTCTAACTGCAGAGGCAAAAACAACATAAACAAAACAAATAAAGCTGTCAGTTAAGTGTTAAACTGTTACTGAATACAATAGCCTAAAACAGAAGAAATTAATATGGACTAAAGTAGTCAGTCAGTTTCATGATGAAAAGGCCATCTAATCAGGCCCTGAAACCACAGGTAAATTTCAGGAGGAGAAAAGGCAGCCCTGACAAAGAAAATAATCACTGCAAAAGTACAGAGATAGGAATGAGCTGTTTGAGGAAAAGGGTGAGCAAACAAGTCTAACTGTAATAGAAGAGTCTGTCAGATACTTATAAGGAAATAAGAACAGATAGGGAGGTTGAGGACAGAGTCTAGATTCATTCACTGGCGGAATAGGTACTAAAAAACACTTATGCTGAAGGATGCCGTGAGCTGTCCTCAAGCACCTTACCAAGGGAGACGACAGTATTTATGCAAATGATCATACAGTAACTTTAAGATCATCTGAAAAATAGCTATAATATACGAGTAACATTAGAAGTTAAAGAGTTCAGAGAACCAACAAATGAGGAAGCTGTCTTTTTTTTAAACAGGAAGTTCTCTTCTAGGACTTCCCTTGGTCTCCTTGAAGAAAACAGTAAGCAAAGAACCACAGGAGGAAAACTCACCAGTGGTTTTGCTACATGTTCAATTTAAAAATGAAAGTTTTTCCAAACCAGAAAGGAAGCCCAATAAAGTAAGAATGACAACTCTTTACAGTTTTAAGACAAGAAAGAAAACTCTGTATGGTGATAGATGTTAATGAGATTTACTAAGGTGATCATTTCCTAACATACAGAAATAGCAAATCATTATGTCATACTCCAGAAATTAATAAATATAATGTTGTATGTCAATTACACCTCAATTTTAAAAAAAAGTCACAGATCAACTAAACAAGAAACTATCAGAAGTTTCTCCTAACGATTCCTGACAAGAATGGCCAACACCATAATGCATTCATGCCTGACCCAAGTTAAAACCCACAAGGTTCCAGCCTATGAATAAACTGAGACAACATAACCCAAGGTCCTTAAGAAGAAAGAAATAAAGAAAGAAAATCCTACAGCCACTTTAATTTATCCCTAAAAGCAAGAATCCTCTAAAAAAAGGGATATTAGAGCACTATTCCTTCATAAAAACAGAAAACTCCCAAAAAATCAATTAAAAGTATATGTCATCTACAGAAATACCTACATTAGTTTAAACATTAATTTTTAATTAAACATAAATAGCCTAAGGAAAAAAATAAAACAAAACTAAAAATTCTTTCTGAAGCAGAACAGAACAATACTCAACCTGAAGCTCAGAAAAAAACAAGTCCAGGACACAAGGACCTTTCAAAGACGTCCTGTGGGCTTTCATTTAGGGTTGACCTGTATAGCATTCCAAATATTTTCTTTCTGGATTTCCCCTTTTCAGCTTTTCATCATCCCCATCTCAATTCAAGGAAGAAAAATTAATTTCATATCAAAATATAAGTACATAAAATTATCTCTTACTTTACAGATACACAATCTTAAAGGGATTTTACCCAATATCTTTAGTTCTTTTAAGAAATAAGGCAGTCACACCTTGCCAGAAGTTAGGCTGATGGAACTTCTCCAAACACATTTTAGAGTGCTAACTCCCCAGGGTTCTGGCAAAGCAAGGTCAAGAATAACCTCACTCCTATTCCTATCTATTTCTCCTAGAATAGGATGGAACATTTCCATTCTTTTCTCTCCAGGGAGCCCTACTCCCAAACACCAAAGACAGAAACTGTATCCTAAGAAAAGGGGGCCCAAGAGTTAAGATGGAAGAGAACTCTGCTGAAATTACTTGAAACAACGTGATTCAGGGAGATGGAACCAGTATGGAAATACCATGGGTTTTGGAGCCAAGCCGACCTGGGTTCCAACCCCAGCACACTGTACTTTCAGACTTCACGTTCCTTAACAAGTCTCTACAGAATGGAAACAACACACTATCTTTAGGAGTTGTTAGGATTAGAAGCACACTGCAAAGACTTGTCCAAGGTCACATAGTAAGCAGGGGAGACAGGACTTGAACCCAGCTGTGTTCTCTCTCCTTTGCCACTCACATCAGATGTTTCTGCTGCTGGCAGGGAGAAGGGGAAAGACCAGGTCATGTGTAACGGGCGGCTCTGGCACACCCTGCATGCCTCTCAAGCTTCAGGTGCTTCTTGCTAGCTCAGTTCCCTCATCATCATGATAATAGGAGCGATTTATTCAGCACCTACTTACCTGGCTGGGCAGGGTATACAGTTTATAAACCCTGTTACATAATAAGCACTCAGTAATTGATGGTTACTTATACAGAGACCTTAACTTCTTAAGAGAGCTTACGAAAGGCTGGCGTCTTACAGGAAATTGAGTGGAGAAGTCAACCAGGCAGGAAAAGGGAAGAATATGTCAGAGTGGGCGCTTCTCAGAGAAAGGTGACGCGTACAACACAACGACGTGCGTGCTCACTCAGTCATCTCTGACTCTTTGTGACCCCACAGATTGCAGCCCTCCAGTCTCCTCTGTCCATGGAATTTTCCAGGCAAGAATACTGGAGTAGGTTGCCATTTCCTACTCCAGGGAATCTTCCTGCCCCAGGGATCAAACCCATATCTCCTAGTGGATTCTTTATCACTAAGTCACCTGAGAAGCCCCCTACAATACAATGGCATGGAAGTGAAAAAGTACCATGCATTCAGGGAAGGCCAAGTCATTCGGCATGGCTAGAGACAAGAGCAAAACTGTGGAAGGCAGAGGAAGGAGGGTTAAAAAGGTCTTGATACACAAAAGATGCCTGGATTTTATCCTGTGGATAGAGGAAGCCAATAAAAAATTTTCAGGCAAAAGGACACAATGAGATCTGTGTTTCAAGATGATCGTTGTATCTCAGAATAGAGAAGGATGAATAGGCGGGAAAAGAAACTGAAGGCAGGCAGACAAGTTAGGAGAGTACTGCAACAGTCTCAGCAAAAGATGGTAAGAGCCTAAACAGAGGCAGAAACAATGTTAATGGAGGGCAGGAAGCAGAATCGACAGGACTTACTGACTCATTAGAAGTTAAGGATGACCCCCAAGTATTTGTGGAGCAGCCTGAAACAAGGAGTACAGTTTAGGATCTACTAAGTTACAGCTGTCTAGGGGGAATCAATGGGAATCAAGGCAGCAGATGGGAGTCAGGACTAAAGATATGGACTAGAAAGCCATCTCCCAGCCAAGAGAGCTGAAGCCCTGGGCATAGGTGCAATTACTCAGCAAGTGTATGTGAAGTGAGATGAAGGCTAATGACTGACACAGGAACACCCACACTGGGAGAAAGAAAAAGAAGCCCGAGAGAGAGCTGAAGGAGGAACATTTAGGGAGATGGAAGGACATGACACCATAAAAGCTAAGGAAGAAGGAAGTTTCATATAAAGATAGTGGAGCATGGTATCCAATGCTGCAGAGAAAGATGCTGTATACTGTGGGTCCTTTTCAGTCTGAAATCAGAAGTCACTAGGGGCCTTGGAAACAGTTGTTTCGGAGGCTTGATGAGGAAAAAGCAATGGACTGAAGAGTGAGCAAAAGTAAGAAATAAAGGATCTATGAGAGGGGGAGAACACCAGCACGCAAGGGCAAACAGGTTCCAACCAAGGACTGTGGGAAGATACTTTTCTTAAGATGAGAGAAACTTTAGTACTTTCATAGGCTGAAGCGAAGGAGCCAGGAGTCAAGTGTTAAGTGAGAGGCTAAAGATGAGAGGGAAAGACAGACAGAAGACTGCAAATGAATAGAGTAATCAATAAAGTAAGATCCCAAGATCCCAGAAGAGAAGGGATGGGACTAAGAGCACAGTCAGAGGGATAAGCTGCAGAACCGGAGGGTGACAGCTCTTCCTCTGAGAAAAGAAGGAAACGTGGGAACTGAAAGAGATAAGTTTGTGAGTGCTGAAGAGAGAGGCTCAGGGAGTCTGGCCCTCTTACCAACTAGTAATAATGAAAACTAGTCATACAGATTTGGTTCTTTTTTTTTAAAGCACAGTGGGAAGGAGGGGCTAAGTTAGCAGCCATTCTCCTTTCCTGCCTTCTTTCCGCCCCCCCCCCATATTATTTATTTATTTATTTATTAGCTGTGCTGGGTCTTCAATGCTATGTGCGGGCTTTCTCTAGTTGCGGCAAGCGGGGCCTACTCTCTCATTGCGGTGCAGAGGTCTCACTGTCATGGCTTCTCATTGCGGAGCATGGGCTCTACTCACATGGACTTAGTTGCCCCACGGCATGTGGGATCTTAGTTTCCCAGACAAGAGATCAAACCCATGTGCCCTGAGTTAACAGGCAGATTCTTAACCACTGGACCTCCAGGGAAGTCCACAGATTTGGTTCTCAACTTTGCTTCACAGTCCTCTTTAAGAAACTGATGGAACCTGGAGACTCTGCGCCCTAAAAAAGCATATAAGCACACCCAAAATTCTACACACGACTTCAGCATTTCCAGGTCCACTAAAGCCAACCCACGTGTCCAAAGATCCTGTCAGCTGTGATGCTATAGAATTCCAAAGAAACGGCCTTTCAGAAGATATTCTGTTCACAGAAGAGCATCCACAAGGGAAGGTGACTTATTCACTATAAACACAAGTATATGAGGAACTTCCCTGGCGGTCCAGTGGCTAAGACTCCGTGCTGTCAAAGCAGGAGGCCTGGGTTCGACCCCTGGTCAGGGAACTAGATCAAACTCAACTACGAGTTTGCATGCCACAACCAAAGAAGCTGTATGCCACAATTAAGACCCAGTGCAGCCAAATTAATATTAAAAAAAAAAAAAACCCACAAACACATGACAAACTTTTACTTAAACATCTATGACATAGTTACCAAGAAAGATGGACTATTTGATGTGCATAAAAGCACTCAGTTAGACTCTAGGCATAAAGGATACAGAAGACCATCCCTGCTTTCGCAAATCTCAGAATTTAAAGACAATGAGTTACAGAGCCTTGGATTTACCAATGGTTTTAGATCAAAGTAGTGTTTTTAGAAGATAAAAAAAAAAAAAAGATCCATCTAGAGCTGACTCTTAGGTCTAAAGACAAAGGACTGAGCAAGGCTGGAGATAAACGCAACTCAAAGGAAAAGTGGATGCAAGGAAAGTTTTGAAGGAGGAATTCAAAGGATTTGTTCACTAAGGACAAATGGAGGAATAAGAAGAGTCAAAAGGCAAGTGAAGGCTGAGTATCCACATGTGCCTTTTCACAGCTTGGAGACGCTTGAATCTAAGAAACCATGCTTAAATGTCAGAGCCATTTGCCGGAACCTACAGGCTTGGAAACGCACACATGCCAGATGCCTGTGTGAAACAAACCAGCTACTCTTTTCTGCTCTAGTCAACTGCTTGCCGTGACCCAACACGTGTTGAACAAGGGTAGAGGGTGCCGACAGGAGCAACTGATGGAGGAGTCAAGTCTTACTTACAGAAAAGAATTGCACAAATTGGTTCCATTCATCACTTCAAACATAACCGTATTCTGCTAAGTAACAGAAGATATTAAAAACAGCCAAGTCACTTACGCATCTCTTCACTATCAGAAACAATAAAGATTACACATATGCAGCACTAACTGCATGCACACACCACGCTCAGCTGTTTTCCTAGAATCTCTTTTTAAACCACCTTACAACTCTAATCAGGTTAAGTTGCCGTTCCTATTTTTAAGAATGTAAGAAACTAAAACAAGGGAGGTTAGGCAGTCCGTCCAAGGTCAGAGAGCTGAGTGACAGCCAGGACTTGGATGCCAGCCCACCAGATGCCGAAGCCCACACTCCTCAAATGATCATACAACCCTGCCTCGTGCCAAGAGCAAATCCCCAAGACAGAGACTTTATGTTTCAATTCACATCTAAATGAGGTGAGCAAAAATTTACTGCACTCATAAGAAAGAAACTGGTCAGCAGTTGTTTAAAGGCCTTAAAGAATGACCTCTGCAAGAGTTTACACTGAGGTGAAATGAAAAACAACTTATATAATTTAAAAAACCTATGACTGGCAAAAATGTAAATGATGTAAGGTTTGGAGCAAGAGAGCTCACAGTGGTCAGGGGCAGGTTTAGAAAAAAGGTAGAACTTCATCTAATTCTTAAGGAACTGAGAAATGGTGCAGAGGAGCAGGAAGGAGTGTTTCAAAGAGCATTCCTGATTAATCATGAGAACCATGAAGGACTGTAATCATTACGATACAAACATGTGAAGGCCCTTTTTAGCCAATCATCTGAACTTTCAACCCTGAGGCGCTAATCCACACAGAGGCCAGGAAAGAAAGCTGCCATCAAGCACTGGGCTAAGAGGGAAGGATTAGAGATTTCTCTTGATCAAAAATTCCCCTCAATGTTATGGGACTGTCAAACAACGAGATAAATTTTTCAAAATGTCAGTACATAGAACTAGAATGTCTAAACAAGCGCCATCCTTTACAGTAAAGTGAATCATCCTTCCAATGAGTTTGTCTGTCACTACTTTCTGGAACTCCCCTCAAACCAGTTTACCACCATTCTAGTTTTTTGACAGTCACAAATAAAACCTATTTACAATCACTCTAATTTTTTTCATTCACAGCTAGTTTGGACTCCAAGAGAACATCCACCCGCTTTTCTCTACTTGACACCGAGTGACCTACAAAATGAAATTCCACCCTCAAAGAATTAAAAACTGCCACCATAAGGGTTTGCAGAGCTATGTGTCACAGGCTCTGATGAGCAATTCCTAAAGATGAGTTCCAACGTAAGCTGAGTACAGCCCACCAAAAAAAAAAAAGATACGCAAGTTCCTGAGAATAAACCCCTTGGCTAATGCCCGGTTTGGGTTATTCAAAAACCCACAAACCTGCCTTCCTTAGTACTTCTAACACTAGAAGAGACACTGCTTAGATGTCACTTTCTGATAAAGGGGTTTCTTATAAATTCATGACTATGCTACATATTTGAGGAGGAGTGGCCACACTTTTCCATGATAAGTAAAGCAAGAAGGATTCACCAGTTCTCTGGTAGCTTAATTCTAAACTCCCAGCTTGGAGACTGCAGGGCAATCTCAATTCAGCATCTTTCCCCTTTCCTCTTCAAGTCCTCTGCCCAACTCCTACGGGGGTGCACTTCAACTCCTAGGAAGCGGGCGCGTCTTAACCCTCCACCTTCAAGGCCGACCTGTGCCCCGCTTTGAGGACCCTGAGTTATGTGATGAAATAGACAGGAGAAAGGGAGGATGCGTCCGGGTCTGTTGTGTGTGTGCTGAGAGAAGTGTTCAAACAAGCAAAGGGAGGATCCCTTCCTGCAAGTGTTATTTTATCTTAAATACCTTTCCAGTTGTCACCCTGGGACTGTTCTCAGGCAGAAAGGCTCCCACCCCCACCCCTCCTCGAGATACCACAGCCAGCCTTCACGCTCAGGACTGAGCTTCACCAAGCTAATCACAGCCCCCTCTACCAGCGTCCAGTTCTGTACTTCTGGTTCTGTGCTGTTTCTTTTTCACAGCGATAAAGCAGACAGTTTCCTCTTTTCTTAGAAGGCAGTCTCTGTACAAACTCTTATGTACCCTTTGGTCTCATGAACTGTTTTGTTGGCATTTTTAAGTAATTTCCCTTTCGGACTCAGAGCTCTTTGAAAGCTAACACAGTACCCTGCTAACCTCTGTGTCCTGAGCACACGGTAAGCAGAAAATAAATGTCTGCTCAATCAAATAAGTGAATGATAGATTTTTAAAGAGATTTCAGAAAGACAATAAGACTCTTTAGAATTATGGCATACAACTTTTTTAATAAAAGTTATTATTTTTTTATTTATTTGGCTGCACAAATTTATTTAGCTGTTTTTTTTTTTAGCTGTAGTACATAGGATCTAGTTCCCTGCTCTAGGATCGATCCTGGGTCCCTGCACGGGAAGCCTGGAGTTCTAGCCACTGGACCACCAGGGAAGTCCCGGCGTACAACTGTTTTGTAGCATTTGCCTAGAGTAAAAATTAGACTTAATAGCTTGTGCAATAACTATTCAGATATTTAAGTCATACAATGATAGCAGATGCCATAATAATATGGCAGCTTAAGCTATTGGCACTAATTAGTGAGCAGCTAATACTCACTGATGAAACACTTAACCTTTCTGAGTCTTGGTTTTCCCTTCTGTTAAATAAAAAAAAAGAAAAGTGAGGCTCAAATGACATAACATATCAAATCATAACACAAATACAACATATTATCAGACAAATTTAAACAAATTCCCATCATTAGTGTTATTTTATGTGCATACATTTGGCTAAAACATATGATTTAAGTTCAGAAAACAGAGCTCATTGCCAAATATATAAAAAATATAACAGTACATGTAGGTCATGAAAAAATTTCAGTTATGAGAATACTTATAGAAACCTTCTACCTATTCAATTAGTCTACAGAAAAGCTTGTGACTAGGTGTCAGTTCAATTTTCAGTGATTCTCCGGACAGTGCTGGCCTGTTCTTTCTGCTGCGAAAGCAGGCAGCTTGCAGTACCAAGCCCAGTGACCTGCCCGCACGGAGCAGCAGCCCAGCACTGGCTCTGCAACGCGCTCTGCGGCAAACGGCCCAGAGAGGCACAACCTGCGTGCCGGCGCAGGGCTGGCTCATCTGCGACCCAGGCCTGCAGCTGAAAACACAAGTGAGCACAAAGAAAATTCTTTAACGGCATACAGCTCAGGCAACCGCTATAATTAGGACCCACTACAGCCTGAACCGAGAAAAATGAATAAAATCGAGGAATGAGAGCACCAAAGCCAACCACACACACTAAACACATAGTTAAAAGTAGCTCTCTTTTTCCCGAAAGAAAAAGAGTACTTTTTTGCCAGAGCAGTAACTGTGGAGAAAATGTAAAACAAACAAAGGTCCCTTCAAAATATGCTAACAGACATCACAAATAACACTGTGCTATAGATTTGGGGGTGGTGGTTTCAACTTCACTTGAATTCCTAAAAATGTCTACCTACTTCTCCAGTCAACCATTCTCTGTACTTTAAGCAAGAGAGACAAACAGATGGTCAAGATGCTGACACTGCAGGCCTGAGGTTTTCCAACTGTATTTTTTCCAGTTTTCCATCGCTAAAAGAGATGAAATACCGGATAATGTAGTACAAATCTTTAAGAAACCATTTCAAATCTCAGTCACATGCCAAACCAAAACAATCCTGCAACAGGAAACAAACCATGCACTTGTCCTGAAAAATGCTGAAGCCTTAGCCTTACAGTCTGTAGGAGCTTCACACCTTCTTCAAGGAGAGAAAGGTGAGCTAGCCAGTATGAGTCCTAGAAACAGTTCCTTGGAATCATCTCTAGAAACAACCAGAGAAGTAAACAGTAATCAGCTGGAAGCAGATATACCAAGAATAAGGAGCTTCCAGGATTTCCCTCTCCATGTAAAAGCAATTAACTCCTATTTTTAATCTCTCTGACGCAAACATCCAGCCAAACTTCTCTCCTTCTAGCTAATCAAAGATAGCTGATGTGTTACTCTAACTTGCTTTAAAAGTCCAATTTGAATGAAAGTCATCATGGATTGAATGACAATGCTTTAGTCTAGAAGAATGGGGTATTTTGAGAGGTAGAATCAAGACAGCAATGCCCTGAACATTTCACAGAAACAGACTCATCCACCACAACTGATACTAGGGACTGGCCAAAGAGTAACTTCCCAACTGATTAACTGAAAAATAATATGTTGCTAATTGAGTGCAAGTGAAAAGGGCACCTCCCTATACATTGGGAAACCCTAACAGGGTTATTAAAGATAATTATTTCCCTCCATGCCCAAGTGACTTTATAACACTCAAATCTACTTCTGGTTTTTTACTGTAAAGGATGGGGGGAGGGGTGTGTAGAGAGAATGCCCTGATAAGTAAACAAAAAGTCAAAACTCTCCTGGGAACTTGTCACATTCTTCTTTTCCAATCAGCAATTTTTAATCCACTTGAAAAATGCTAGTGGAGAGAGAGGGCCTTTGGCAAAGAACTCAAGAAGAATATGCAACTCTGGGGGCACCACCACAGTACTGACATCAAGCTTGGAGAAAATGCTGCTTTTGTCTCAGAGGCAGCCTGTGACAAAAACAGGAACTTTATGGAGAACTGATCACAACTGCACAAGAAGCCTGATCACATGCCCACAACAGAGCAACGTTTCTCTCATTGTTGTCCAGGGACTTCTCGAATAATAGTGGCTCGATTTATTTCATTCTTTTAATTCTCAAAACCAATCCAAGCGTCCTTGTAACAATCCATTGTCAAAAGAAAGACCGTGCCGGCCAGGATTTGCATGTAACCGGTAGCCACCTCTCTCCTTTCCTCTTCTACGATTCCAAAAGGTGATCAGATGCGGAAAATTCAGCCCGAATACAGGCACCGAGGGGGGGGAACCCTTTTGACAAAGGTGGTCTAAAAGCCGCCCCTTGTGCCTCTCTCTGGGTTAATACCACTGCTTCTGGCCTCCTTAGGACCCTCAATGGCCCACCCCGCTTCTATCTCACTCCTGTCACTGGGGAGGCATCTCGCATTGTTAAACAAGGAAGAAGAAATGCTGGCGGATTTCCCCTGTGTCTCTCTCTTTTTCTGAAGGGGGGAAGGGGAGCTGAAACAGGCTTGGGGCCCTCCCCTGGAAGAGAGCACAGGAGCAAGCTGTCAGCCACCCCGCGGGCGGCCTCACCCCCACCCCGCCCCACCGTGCCCCGGCGCCCGGGCAGAAGCCCGAAGCGGGAGGACACAGCTTTGTCTGGGGTTTCGGGGGGCCGGGAGCGCAGAAGCAGTCCGAGCCTGAGGAAGACCTCTCCCCCCAGCCCCGGCTCCCTCCCTCCCAGAGAACACAATGAACCACAGGGAAAGCCACTTTCCGGGGTAGAAGAGGAGGAGAGCGACCCTTCACGTGAAGCCCAGGCCAGATTTCCGGCACGCTCCTCCCCTCTGCCCGCACGGCCACCAGGGCGCGCGGTGGGGACCTGGTCTCCCCTCGCCGCGATCCGCAGCGGCGCCCGGGCGCCCGCTCCCTTGCCCGGCTCCTACCCTCCGAGAGCTCCAGCTCCAGCTCCGCCAGCTGCGCCCGCACTTCGGGCGGCAACGCCGCCACCGCAGCCGGCGAGGGCTCCAGGCCTCGCTCCGCCATCCCGGCTTTACCAGCCACACTCCGGAAGACAAACGAGGGGGCCGAAGGAGGGACGGACTGACGCGGCCCACACCCCTGCTACAGGATCCGGCTCCGGCCGCCGAGCGCCGCCAGCGCCGCCGCTGCCGCCGCCGCCATGAGCAAGGGTCACGTGAGCCCGGCGGCCCCGCCCCCGGACCCAGGACGCACCGCCTCCACAGGCGAGTCAAGCTGCGGACTCCCGGGCCGATGGCGCCCTCTACTGGGAGATTCCTGAAACTACGAGTCCAAGCCCGCTGCCACGATTTCTCTCGAGCGAAATGGGCTCACTGGGTTGCTGTGAACCCGGACGTTTACCTTTTATGAACTCGCAAGGAAGGAGTTTTCAGGGGCCCCAGGCCTTGCTTTTTCCAGTTCTCTGCACTTAATAGTGTGCTTTTGTCCCTTGCTTCGTTTCCCGGACTATTTGACACCACCCATTCATAATGACTTGAACTCAGGCAGTTCTTTTCACTGGGGCTTCCTGTGGTAAATGGGTCACATTTACCAGGAGCTCTTTGTTTCTAAGGGGCTTCCCAGGTGGCGCTAATTGGTAAAGAACCCGCCTGCCAAAGGAAGACATATAAGAGACTCAGGTTCCAATCCCTGGGTCCAAAAGATCCCCTGGAGGAGGGCATGGCAACCCACTCCAATATTCTTGCCTGGAGAATCCCATGGACAGTAGAGCCTGGCAAGCTATGTTTCTGTTTCAGTTCTAGCATTTAAGACAGAAGGAGGAGAATCTGCGTCCTCCCGCCTAGACTTCTGACCTCTTCCCAGAAGGAGAACTTCATCTTCTTTATCTTTTTATCATCCTGGATGTATCATTAATAGGTGTTCCAAAAGTATTAGTATTTTAATTCAACTTAAAGATCCAGACCTGTATGTATTTTTTACTACTTATGTGTTTATTTTTAAATTTTTGGTTGCTCTTTCTTGCTGTGTGCTGGCTTTCTCTAGCTGGATGAGATGGGGCTACTCTTCATTGCCTTGCACAGGCTTCTCTTTGAAATGGCTTCTCTTGTTGTGGAGCGCAGGCTCTAGGCACTTGGGCTTCAGTAGTTGCAGCAGGTGGGCCTCAGTAGTTGTGGCCCGTGGGCTTTAGTTGCCCGTGGAAGGTAAAAATCTTCCCAGACCAGGGTTTGAACCCATGCTCCCTGCATTGGCAGGCGGATTTGAGTTCACTGTACCACAAGGGAAGTCCAGACCTGTGTGTATTTTTACCACAAACTACTGGGACAGTTGCCTTAAATTGCCATTCTTTAATAGTATTGTCTCTTTTATGTAAATGCCAAATCTCCCCATACAGTTTGATAGAATTCCAGTATTTTTCTTCCCCTCCCATGCTGATCCAAAATTGGTACTTTGAGAGTTAAGGCCTCAGCATCTATTTAGTAGTTCATGGGCTGGAAGGGGGGAAAATTTTTTTTTAGGCTGAGAAAAGAATTTCAGCTTGAAAAAAGGAGTGTAACATCATGCCAGATTGGGTAGTAGAGTTTGAAATTTCCTTTTAACTGCAACAATGTAAGAAGAATCTGTGGGAATGTAAGTATGTCTGTCCTCTGGTTTACAATGAGGACTGCTGCAGCTTTTTTTTTTTCTAAGGTGGCAAATTTGTTGACATTCCTCCCATCAAAAAAGTGAGGTCCAGGGCTTCCCTGGTGGTCCAGTGGCTAAGAATCCACCTGCCAGACATAGAAAAAAGACTTGTGGACACAGTGGGGGAAGGAAAGAGTAAGACAAATTGAGAGAATAGCATGGAAACATATACATTACTGTATGTAAAATAGATAGCAAGTGAGAATTTGCTGTGTAAAACAGGGAGCCCATCCCAGTGTTCTGTGACAACTTAGAGGGATGGGATGGGGACGGAGATGGGATGGGGTGTTCAAGAGGGAGGAGACATATGTATAGGTGTGGCTGATTTGTGTTGATCTGTGGCAGAGGCCAACACACTATTGTAGAGCAGTTGTCCTCCAATAATTGTGTTTTGTTCTATAGTTCTCAATATTGTACAGGTATAATCTTTAATAATTAATTTTTAAAAAATAATAAATACAAAAAAGAAAAAAAAAATCCACCTCCCAAAGCAGAGGACATGGGTTCGATCCCTGGTCTGGGAAAATACCACGTGCTGAGAGGCAACTAATGCACCTAAGCCCACCTGCCTAGAGCCCGTCCTCCACAAAAAGAGAAGCCACCCCAGTAAGTCCCATACTGCAACTAGAAACTAGCCCCTGCTGCCACAATGAGAGAAAGCCCTTGTGCAGCAGTGAAGACCCAGTGCAACCAAAAATAAAAATTGAGGTCCATGTTCCCTTCCCTGAATCTGGCTGGGCTTCTGATTGCTCTGACCAGTAGAGTATGATACAGATGGCGCTATGTGACTTCCGAAGTTAGGTCCTAGAAAGACAGGCAGCTTATCCTTGGTCTCTTGGAATTCTCCCTCTCCAGAGAACCACTTTCAAATTGTTTCAAGAGGGACTTTCCTGGTGGTCCAGTGGCTAAGACTTCCCTGCTCCCAATGCAGGGGGCCCAGGTTCGATCCCTGGTCAGAGAACTGGATCCCACATGCTGCAGCTAAGACCCAAAACAGCCCAATAAATAAATATATATATTTTTAATTGTTTCAAGGAACACACGTTTAAGCTAAAAGAGAAGGTGTTATTTACTGGAAAGAACGATTGATACGAGGCCAAAAGTCTCAGGCTTCAAGGCAGATTAACTGCCAACCAACAGAAATACAATGTGACCAGAGATGTAATGTTAATATTCTAGTAGTTATATCAGGAAGTAAGAAGAAATAGCACATCTCAAGATTAGCTACATTTCAAGTGTTCAATGACTAATTCTGGCTAGTGACTACTGCATTGGACAGCACAGATCTAGACACAATCTTTACCTGCTTTATCGGCCCGTGGAATTCACTGGATTGAACAGTCCAGAAGCCCACTAAGATTTTGCAGCTGATGTATTGCCAAAGACACTCCAAATCTGGCTGTAACTGCTTCTAGCTGTTCAACACTTAATCTCTAACTCACAACTCCCACCAACAGGGACACAGCAACAAACCATGCAGCCCCCAAGAAAGACATATACTTGAAGTCCATACCTAGTAGCATGGCAGAGTATGCCAGTGAAGGACAATGAATAACTATGTTATCCTGGAGATCTGAACCAGAGGCTGCCAGACTAACAAACTTACTCCATCTGCCAAGGTAGGGCACCCTCACTGATCCTGTCAGGCAGTATGGTGAATCGTTTGCAGAAATGGCTGCAAAAATGTGCACCCCCCCATCACAAGTATTCATGACCCTTGTGTAGACCCCCCTCCTACACATAGGGCTTGACCGTATGGTTGCTTTGACTGATGAGACAATAGCGAACATGACGCAGAAATTTGGAAAGTGCTTGTTGCTTATCCTCTTTCTTTCTGCTTTTGGAAACTCTGAGACCACCGTCTTGTGATTGAGTGGGAGCTGGACTACTAGATGAGGAGAGATATGGCCCAGCTACCCCCATCACTGCCGGCAAAACCCAGCCAACTGCAAGGTGTACATGAGGCCATAGCCTGCCAGTTGATCATAGGGCCACAGGTAAGCCCCGCTGAGCCCAGCCCACATGGCCAAAGCACATGAACCACAGATCATTGCCATTGTGTGTCACTAAGTCTTGTTACACAGCAAAACTAAGAAAAATGGGGTGTGGTATATGCTCAGGAGCAGTGTCTACTGCATATTTCCTCATCCTTTTTTGTTTTTAAAGGAAAGAGCATGATTCCTACATGTATATTTTCTATATTCATGTCTTTATCTTAAAATTTCACTTATTTTGGCTGTGCTGTATCCTGGTGGTGGGTGCACACAGGCCTCTCTAGTTGTAGCATGTGGGCCTAGTTGCCCTTGGCCTGTGGGATTTTAGTTCCCTGAACAGTGATAGAACCCATCACCTGCATTGGAAGGCGGACTCTCAACCACTGGACCACCAGGGAAGTCCCATATTTCCTTTCCTGAATGGAAGTGTTATTGTACTTACACTTACTTTTCTGGCTTTGTCTTCTGCAGTGATTCTCAAACATCAGTATGCATCAGAGTCACAGGGAAAGTGTAGTAAAGACAAAGTGGTAGATCCAACCCAGAGTTTCTTTCTTTTGTTTTTTTTTTTGCACCAAGAGGTCTTTTTATTTAAATTAATTGCATTTACTTAAATTCATTTTTTTGTACATGCACTCTATGTCTCACATTGTCATTTTTTTAATATCTAGCATTTGTTTCAGCCTGTTAGATGCTGGAGGAGATTTTTTTTTTTTTTTTTAAGACAGGGAATACTTTATTCAAACCCATCAGAGAAATGGATAGCTTCGGTCTGTAACAAAGCATAATGTTTTAAAGCATAGGTCAGTAATTGTATATGAGTGTATACACTGCTACATACAAATTAACTGATCAGACCACAACTTTTCAATGTTTGAAACAGAATAAGCTTCCCTGTAAGCAGCACCTTTGTGACGTTTTAACTTTAGTATTCCTCTCCTTCTTCCTCTCCCTCTCCTTCCACAGAATCCACACCAACCTCCTCTCCTTCCACAGAATCCACACCAACCTCCTCATAATCCTTCTCAAGGGCAGCCATGTCCTCACAGGCCTCAGAAAACTCTCCTTCCTCCATGCCCTCACCCACGTACCAGTGAACAAAGGCACGCTTGGCATACATCAGGTCAAACTTGTGGTCCAGGAGAGCCCAGGCCTCAGCGATGGCTGTGGTGTTGCTCAGCATGCACACAGCTCGCTGTACTTTGGCCAGGTCTCCACCAGGTACCACAGTGGGAGGCTGGTAATTAATGCCAACCTTGAAGCCAGTGGGGCACCAGTCCACAAACTGGATGGTACGCTTGGTCTTAATGGTGGCAATGGCAGCACTGACATCTTTGGGAACCACGTCACCACGGTACAACAGGCAGCAGGCCATGTATTTACCATGGCGAGGGTCACATTTCACCATCTGGTTGGCTGGCTCAAAGCAAGCATTGGTGATCTCTGCTACAGAAAGCTGTTCATGGTAGGCTTTCTCAGCAGAGATGACAGGGGCATATGTGGCCAGAGGGAAGTGGATGCGGGGATAGGGCACCAGGTTGGTCTGGAACTCTGTCAGATCCACATTCAGGGCTCCATCAAACCTCAGGGAAGCAGTGATGGAGGACACAATTTGACCTATTAACCTATTCAGGTTAGTATATGTTGGGCGCTCAATGTCGAGGTTTCTACGACAGATGTCATAGATGGCCTCATTGTCTACCATGAAGGCACAATCAGAGTGCTCCAGGGTGGTGTGGGTGGTAAGGATGGAGTTGTAGGGCTCAACGACAGCTGTGGAAACCTGGGGGGCTGGGTAAATGGAGAACTCCAGCTTGGACTTCTTGCCATAATCGACAGAGAGACGTTCCATCAGCAGGGAGGTGAACCCAGAACCGGTTCCCCCACCAAAGCTGTGGAAAACCAGAAAGCCCTGAAGACCCGTGCACTGGTCAGCCAGTTTCCGAATTCGGTCCAAGACGAGGTCAATGATCTCCTTGCCAATGGTGTAGTGACCTCGGGCATAGTTATTGGCAGCATCTTCTTTGCCTGTGATGAGCTGCTCAGGGTGGAAGAGCTGGCGGTAGGTGCCAGTGCGAACCTCATCAATGACTGTGGGTTCCAGGTCTACAAACACTGCCCTGGGCACATGCTTGCCAGCGCCCGTCTCACTGAAGAAGGTGTTGAAGGAGTCGTCTCCTCCCCCAATAGTCTTGTCACTTGGCATCTGGCCATCAGGCTGGATGCCATGTTCCAGACAGTAGAGCTCCCAGCAGGCATTGCTGATCTGGACACCAGCCTGGCCAACGTGGATGGAGATGCACTCACGCATAGTTGCTGTTTTGCGGCTGCCGAGCAGATGGCGGAGAGGAGAAGAGGTTGTTACTTCTTACAGCGCGACTCTTAGGCGGTCGATGTAAGAGAACCTGGAGGAGATTTTTTTAAAAAGAACTTGCTTCATTCTTAACATCAACAGACTTACCAATAGGGGATATAAAGTAAATATTATATTTACTTAAATATTACATATTGCTGTCACTTTAATAAAGGTCCAGTACAATTCTAAACGCTAAATACATTAAATCAATTTTCACACAATCCCTTTAAGGGACTATACTGTTAGTTTCTAATTTTGCTGGTGATGAAAATGAGGCATGGAGATTTTAACTTGCCTAAGGTCCCACAGCTTATGTGTGGCAGTGCTAAGATTGAAATCCAGGCACTCAAAAATCAAACCCCAAGTTTCTAACCATTTTATTGTACTGCTACTGAGAAAGAACAGGCTGCTTAATATACAGAGTTCTAAAGTTAGCACTTATTTCTCAGGAACCACTATCCTTTTTTTCTTTCCTTTTTTTGCTTAGGAAAGTAATAACACAAGAGAAGACAGCTTTCCCTATAGTTTGAGGCGCCAAACCTTTAAAATTACATTGTATCAGCAATTTCACAGATAGAACCCAGATTTTCTGATTTCATAGCTTTGGGATGTGGCCCAGTCAGTGATTTTCACATCCAACGAGTTCTGTGGTGACAGTGCTGTTGCTGGTGTAAACTGCACTTTGAGAAACACTGGTATATTGGATATGTTGGAGACAGTTAACTTGCCTTGAAACTCCAGGTTTCTGGTCCACGAGGAATCATTTCAGATCTGAAAGAGAAAACTGCATAGTCCCAGAGGTCCTGGACTTGGAGCTGGAGGACAGAGCTGCATAATCTTGGGGTTGTCTTCCTTGAGGGATAGATGAGATTTCATGTAAATGAGTTCTGTGTGTGTGTGTATGTGTGTGTGTTCAGTTGTGTCTGACTCTTTGCGACATCCTGGACAGTAGTCGCCAGTTCATGGAATTTTCCAAGCAAGAATACTGGAGTGGGTAGCCATTTCCTACTCCAGGGGGATCTTCCCAACCCAGGGATTGAACCCATGTCTCTTGCATCTCCTGCATTGGCAGGCAAAGATTTTTTGCCACTATCACCATTTGGGAAGCCCTGTAAATGAATTCTACACATTTTTAATTGTTTATAATGGAATAAAAGTTTGTTGCAGTTGAGTGGGCCATGGCAGAGGCCGTGAACTGTCTTCCCAAAGCCCATTTCTTCTCCTTTCTACTTTATGTAGAGAGCCCACCCACCACCATAGAGGCTAAAAATGCCAGGTACTCAGCCTTACTTGCCACCCAGGCATTAGCATAGCACCCCATTCCCACCAGGGTACCTGAAGGGAATGCCATTGAGGAAGAGAAAGTGTGGAGGTGGAATTCTGGGAAAGATATTCCTCCCTGATAAGGGAGACTGTGAGGAGAATCCTGAGAACTCTGCTGGGGCTCTTGGACAATTTTACCCTCAGATAACAGTGGAAGTAGCAAGACTGGCAAACAAAAGCTTGGAATACAGGGACAGTCACAGAGTCCTGAAGGTGGTGGCAGGAAGCAGCAGCCTGGAATGACTTGTGATCCACCTCCTAGGAATACCCAAAAGGTGCCTGAACTGGATGAAGAACAGGAGAAGGATGCTGTCAGAGAATCGCTCACCGGTAGGCAGAGGTGACAAAATTGTTTGCATTCATGTTAACAGGCTCTCACTTGTGACCCTAAACTGAGTATTAGGAAAATCAAGGTTACAGAAAACTTACTTATAATTGAAACTATGTAAGAAAGCCCTGTATAAACTGGAAGACATTCCATAAAGTAAAAAGCTTTTGTGAGATAAACCAACATCTTACGATTAGTTGGAGATTTTTATGTTAAGTTCATCTGAAACCATGGGAGAAACAGAAGGAAGCTACAATAGGCTCTCTTCAATTTGGCATGGCTCAGGAAAGTATTAGAAAGAAGGATCTCCTCCTGAATGTGCTGTGACATATTACCAGGAGAGGTTGAGGTGCACTTTAAAAGGAAAGGTATCTTTTCTCACTATGAGCGTAAGTGAAATGCTGGCAGGCAGTAGAAAAATAGAATAAATTAGTTGAACCCTTTAAATGCTAATATTCAATTTGCATGATCCAATCCCCATTATGATCCTACATGCTTCAACCATAGCTATAGACTTAGAGATAAAAAGATTATAATATGGTCAGAGGTAAGATCAGTCCATTTACTATTTCTATTTCATTCCAGTATGGAATGAACATATAACAATGGTAAAAACAAGCAAACAAAACTTCTGTTTGGAGGGTTACATCTGTAGGAAGTAAGGCAAATAACAACCTATACAGAGTTATGTAGAACATTAATTTAAAAAGAAACTACAGGGAAGCACCAATCCCACTCCTGGCCATATATCCAGAGAAAACCATAATTCAAAAAGATACATAAATGCCAATGTTCATTGCAGCACTATTTACAATAGCCAGGACATGGAAGCAACATAAATGTCCATCAACATTGGAATGGATAAGGAAGAACTTGTAAGTATATACAATGGAATATTACTCAGCCAGAAAGAGGAATAAAACTGTGTCATTTGCAGAAATGTGGATGGAACAGAGACTGTCACACAGAGTGAAGTAAATCAGAAAGGGAGAAACAAATATATGTCAATACCTATGTGGGATCTAGAAAAGTGGTATAGTTGATCTTAATTTGCAAAGCTGAAATAGAGGCACAGAGGTAGAGAACGAACACATGGAATACCAAGAGAGAAGAGGGGATGGATTGGGAGATTGGGACAGACATGTATATACACTACTATGTATAAAATAGAGAATTAATGAGAACCTACTGTATAGCACAGGGAACTCAGTGCTCTGTGGTGACGTAAACGGGAAGGAAATTCAAAGCAGAGGGGATATATGTATACATGTGGCTGATTCACTCGGTTGTACAGAAGAAACTGACATAGCAGTGTAAAGCAACTATACTCCAATAGGAAAAAGAAAAAAGAAAATTACATGAAATTCAAAAATGAATAAATAGTGGGAGGGGGGATCGGGATGGGGAATATGTGTAACTCTATGGCTGATTCATATCAATGTATGACAAAACCCACTGAAATGTTGTGAAGTAATTAGCCTCCAACTAATAAAAAAATAAAAAATAAAAAAAAAGAATAAATAAATAAAAACTATAAGAGACAAATCTTCCATATGCAGAATTCCAGGTAACTTAGGGAACTATTCCTCTCTTCTATGAGGTGGAGTTTAACTTCTCACCACTTGAGTGTGGGCTGTATTTGGTAACTTGACTCCAAAGAATACAGTATGGAAGGAGGAAACAAAAATCAACTTTCCGGTGGAAAAACCTGGCAACCACCACCTCAGCTAGGTGATCCAAATTAGCATTATCAGTCCTGTTGAGAGATGAACCTTGATCCTGTGGGATGAAAACAGTATTTCCCTTCTGTTGTCTTTCTCCCCAGAATCCATAGCTCCAGTCTAACCAGGGGGAAAAACAAATTGAGAGACATTCTACAAAACACCTGACCAATATTTCTCAAAACTTTCAAGATCATCAAAAATAAAAAAGTCTGAGAAACTGTCACAGACCAGAAAAGCATCAGCAGACATAATGATTATAAGTAATGTGGTATCTGATGGGATCCTGGAACAGTAAAAGGACAATAGAAATCTCAATAAACCATGGACTTTAGCTAATAGTATGCATTAGTGCTGGTTCTTCAGTTTTGACAACTGTACCATAGTATTAATAATGTAATATGTTAACAGTAGTGGAAATAGGATGCAGGGTATACAGAAAAGTCTATACTATCTTGGCAACTTCTCAGCCAATTGAAAACTATTCTAAAATGTTTATTTACAATAAAGAAGGACCATGGGGGATTTTAAAATATTTCTAACATAAAATATAAAAAGTAATATAACACAGTTACCTAATACACTGCTTTCAGAAATATCAACATTTACCCTATCTTATTCTTTAAAAGGAAAATTTTATAGAGTTTAAGCCCCTATGAACCCTTTCATCCCTTCTAAGATTTTTCTTTTTCTACATGTTTGTGAAGTGAATAATCAGTTCAGTTCAGTCGCTCAGTTGTGTCCGACTCTTTGCGACCCCATGGACTGCAGTATGCCAGGCCTCCCTGTCCATCACCAACTCCCAGAGTTTACCCAAACTCATGTCCATTGAGTCGGTGATGCCACCCAGCCATCTCATCCTCTGTCATCCTCTTCTCCTCCTGCCTTCAATCTTTCCCAGCATCAGGGTCTTTTCCAGTGAGTCAGTTCTTCACATCAGGTGGCCAAAGTATTGAAGTTTCATCTTCAACATTAGTCCTTGTATTGAAGTTTCACCTTCAACATCAGTCCTTCCAATGAACACCCAGGACTGATCTCCTTGCAGTCCAAGGGACTCTCAAAAGTCTTCTCCAACACCACAGTTCAAAAGCATCAATTCTTTGGCACTCAGCTTTCTTTATAGTCCAACTCTCACATCCATACATGACTGCTGGAAAAACCATAGCCTTGACTAGATGGACCTTTGTTGGCAAATTAATGTCTACTGGAAAATGTCTACATGAACAGTATGAAAAAGCAAAAAGATAGGACACTGAAAGATGAACTACCCTGGTCGGTAGGTGCTCAATATGCTACTGGAGATCAGTGGAGAAAAAAATCTAGAAAGAATGAAGAGAAGGAGCCAAAGCAAAAACAACACCCAGTTGAGGATGTGACTGGTGATGGAAGCAAGGTCCAATGCTGTTAAGAGCCATATTGCATAAGGACCTGGAATGTTAGGTCCATGAAGCAAGGCAAATTGGAAGTGGTCAAACAGGAGATGACAAGAGAGAATGATGACATTTTAGGAATCAGGAACTAAAATGGGTTGGAATGTGTGAATTTAACTCAGATGACCATCATATCTACTACTGTGGGCAAGAATCCCTTAGAAGAAATGGAGTAGCCATCACAGTCAACAAGAGAGTCCAAAATGCAGTACTTGGATGCAATCTCAAAAACAATAGAGTGATCTCTGTTCATTTCCAAGGCAAACCATTCAGTATCATGGTAATCCAAGTCTATGCCCTGACCAGTAATGCTGAAGAAGCTGAAGTTGAACGGTTCTATGAAGACCTACAAGACCTTTTAGAACTAACACCCCAAAAAGATATCCTTTTCATTATAGGGGACTGGAATGCAAAAGTAGGAAGTCAAGAAACACCTGGAATAACAGGCAAATTTGGCCTTGGAGTACAGAATGAAGCAGGGCAAAGGCTCATAAGAGTTTTGCCAAGAGAACACACTGATCATAACAAACACCCTCTTCCAACAACACAAGAGAAGACTCTACACATGGACATCACCAGATGGTCAACATCGAAATCAGATTGATTATATTCTTTGCAGCCAAAAATGGAGCTCTATACAGTCAGCAAAAACAAAAGGTGAATAATATAGCTATACAAATGTACACTATCTTCTACATGTTTATAAAGTTTGTGGGCATAGTATCATATTGTATACCTCTTTCTGTATGTATGTATATATGTAGTTCTAGATAATTCATTTTAACTGTTTATTGATATTGTTGTAGCTGTTTAGTCGCTGAGTCATGTTGACTCTTTTGCAACCCCATGAACTGTAGCTCTCCAGGCTACTCTGTTCATGGGATTTCCCAGGCAACAATACTGGAGGGGATTGCCATTTCCTACTCCAGGGGATCTTCCCGACCCAGGAATTGAACCCATGTCACCTGTATTGGAGGCAGATTCTTTACCACTGAGCCACCTGGGAAGCCCCAAGACCACATTATAATTTATCTCTATTAAACATTTAGTATTTGGGGTTTGTTTTTGGGTTTTGATTTTTGCTATTACAGAGTTCCACAAAAGTCTTGTATACATCTTCTTGAGTACATATGTGAAAATATCTTGTCTGTATCTGAGTTAAGTTTGATCATCTTCACCTGCATTGCTGCTACTGCTAAGTCACTTCAGTTGTGTCTAACCCTGTGCGACCCCATAGACAGAAGCCCACCAGGCTCCCCCGTCCCTGGGAGTCTCCAGGCAAGAACACCAAAGTGGGTTGCCATTTCCTTCTCCAATGCATGAAAGTGAAGTGAAAGGGAAGTCGCTCAGTCGTGTCTGACTCTTAGGGACCCCATGGACTGCAGCCTACCAGGCTCCTCCATCCATGGTATTTTCCAGGCAGGAGTACTGGAGTGGGGTGCCATTGCCTTCTCCGTACATATTGCCAAATGACTTTACAAAGAGCTAATACTCCCACCAGAAATCTAAGAGAATTCCCAGTACTCTGCATTTTACTGTACTTGATATTAGCACAACGTTGAAATGTTATCAGTATGGTTAATAGCAAATGATATCTTGTTTTAAGAGAGAATTCGTATTTCCCTGAAAGACTTTATTATTAACTCTTAGGTTCCCATGTCAGTATACTGCACTTTACAAGCTTGCCCTTTTTCTTCTCTCCCTTTGGATTATATTTTTCTAATTGTTCAATAGAATTTTTTTTAATGAATCTTTCTTATGGTAAAATGTATTACAATTATCTTTGGCCTATAGCTTGTTTTTTTTGGTTTCACTTTGGTTATGATTGAATCTGTGACCCCTGCAGTGGAAGCACAGTGTCTTAACCACTGGACTGCCAGGGAACTCCCAGTGTAGAACTTTAAAATAATACTTTAAAATATATATATGTTATTTCTTAATTTATTTATTTGGCTGCACAGAGCTTTAGGTGGAGCATGTGGGACCTAGTCCCTAGTTCTCTAGGGATTGAACCTGGGCACCCTTCATTGGGAGCCCAGAGTCTTAGCCAACAGACCACCAGGGAAGTCCCAAAAATAGTACTTTTTAAAGGGAAAACATACTCAAATATTTAGGGATGAAATGGTATGCCCGAAATTTGCTTCATAATAACCCACTGGAGGGTGGGGTAGGAAGAAGGTAGAGGTATATCTGAAATAATACTGGCTGAGGTCGTAACAGGAGTTGGGTGATGGGAATATGCAGCTTGAGTCTACTTTTGTACATAGTTTAAAATTTCCATAATCAAACATTTTTAAGTACAGAGAAATATTTATTTCTGCAGAAGATCATAGCTTTGAAATTTTATCTTTTTCTATTTTATCTAATATTGATATGTATGCAAGACAAAGAATACTTTAAAATATGAACCTACAAAGCAATTTTTTAAAAAATTGCTAAAAAGTCTTATAATTACAGTAGTTAAAAACTTGAAAATATTGTCTACCCAGAAACCCAAGAAAATCAACTAAAATATTATCATTCACTCATTCATTCATTCAAACACAAGAGTTAATGTAACATGAAAGGCACTGTCTAATACAGTGTTTGAAAAAGGTCTCTCTTGCCTTATAGCAATAGTTAATTCAAAGAAAAAGCCATTCTGTTACAACAAAACATAAGTAGAAATAAACCTAACAAGAAACATGTAAGATTTATATGAAGAAACTGTAATCATAAATAATAGTTACCTATTCCCAGATGTGTCCAACTCTTTGGGACCCTGTGGATTGTAGCCTACCAGGCTCCTCCCTCCCTCCTCATCTTCTCATTCCCAGATGAGAAGACTCAATATCAATACTCCAAAAATTAATCCAGAAAGGTTAATGAAATCTTTGTAATTTTCTAAATCTTGACTGATTCTAAAGTTTAAATGAAGATTGGATGTTCTCAGTTGTTAAGTTGTATCTGACTCTTTTGCAACCTCATGGACTGTAGCCTGCCAGGATCCCCTGTCCATGGGATTTTCCAGGCAAGAATACTGGAGTGGGTTGCCATTTCCTCATCCAGGGGATCTTCCTGACCCAGGAATTGAACCTGAGTCTTCTGCATCTCCTGCATTGGCAGGCAGGTTCTTTACCACTGAGCCACCTGGGCTTCTTGAATGTTCAAAGAAAGTAAAAAAAAAAAAACAAAAAACAGTTTTTTCACTGTTTAGAAGAAATAAGGTAAACATTTCATAATGCACTAAAAGAAAATGAATGTATTTCAAAGTTTTAATTTAGAGAAAAAATTATTAAGATATTAGAAGGAAAGAGAGTCACACAGATAAAGATTGATAGATATGGCCCTCAAAACAATTAAAAATGCAAGAAACCATATACAAGTTGAAAATTTTAGATGTTACGATAATATACTTTTAGTATATTTAATAGACAATGAAATATCCAGATCATAAAAAGAGCCCTACCAGTAAACAACAACAAAATGATAACCTAATGGGAAAACTAAGCAACATTTGAAAAATGACTACCAAACTTTTGAAAACTTACCAGAAATCAAGGAGCTGCAATTTTAGCAATAACAAATAAAAGGAACCTAAGTGATAAATAGATACTGGGTGTATCCCATCCCTTGATGACTGAGGACCACAGGCTACAGGATCATCAAAGTCCCAAACTCTTGAGGGTGACTTGTCCTGTTATGTGAAAGATTTGTCATATGCACACTGGGAAGAGAATTCTTTCCTTAACTGCAAGGACCAGTTAAACATATAACTGATACTGACCAATCTTTCCTGTCACATAGAGAACCTGTAACTGATACTGACCAATCTTTCCTGTCACATAGAGAACACACTTGAGGAAGAAGCCAACACACAGCTAGCAGACTGGGCATGTGAGGGAAAGGTGTGGAAAAAAGGTGAGAAGGAAGGAGAAAGGCAGGGGTTAGAATAATTCTAATTATGCACTTGGATCCAGCTCCATCACTGGACGTTTAAATAAGCCACTGGCTTCCCTCTGCTTCCTTTCTAACCTTTTTTCAACCCTCTGTCATCAGGCTTCCACTCCTAGTCTACTGAATCAGTTTGGTAATGGTTACCAGTAAGTGTCCAACTGTCATATTCAATGGCTTTTTCAGTCATCTTAATTACGTGGCATTTATACTTCACATCTTGAAATTTCACATCTCTTTCTCTTGCTTTTGTCAGGACATTTAATGCCAGTATTGTTTGGGAACTCCTTTTCCTCTGCCTTTTTTGTATTTCCAAAAATTGTTTTTTATTTATTTAATGAAAATATTTACAAGTACAGAGAATTATACCTATGTACCTATCTAACCACCTATTTCTGCTTCAGAACTTTAAAGACACAGATATATTTGAAGACCGTCTACATACATCCCTTGTTATTTACCTCCCTTCCTCCTTCCCCAAAGACAGTTATTTAAAAGGTATCCACTACCTTGCAGCTGGTATCATTCCCAAGTGTACTAGTACATTTTTATACTTTTACTAAGTGTATCCATAAACAATATATAGTCATATTAAAACTGTAAGTAAAAAGTTATCAAACATGTCAATCTAACTTGCTCTTTAAAAATTTCTTTTGACATGTAAGAGCTGTTCCAGTTCATCCCCTTTAAGTGATAGTTTTCCATCACAAGATTTACTATAATTATTTTTTGATGGACATTGTTTTCATATCATTGTTAAAAAAAAAAAAAAGCTGCAATATTCTTATAGCCTCCATGAATCAAGTGCCAGGATATGTAACCTTGAAGTAGAGTTACCAATGTGCAAGGCATGCTCATCACTCTCTAAATGCAGCAAACTGCTCTCCAAAAAAATGGTCTCATCAATTTATACTCCTATAGTAGTATATAAGAACTTTTGTTTCATCCCATCCTTGCCAAAACGATATAGTATTCGAATATAAGCTATGTATGCTGTGCTGTGCTTAGTCACTCAGTCGTGTCCAACTTTGCCACCCCATAAACTGTAACCTGCCATGGGGATTCTCCAGGTAAGAATACTGGAGTGGTTTGCCATGCCGTCCTCCAGGGGATCTTCCCAACCCAGGGACTGAATCCAGGTCTCCCACATTGCAGGTGGATTCTTTACCATCTGAGCCACCAGTGACGTCCATAAGCTATGCATACCCTCCTGTATGCTTTTTTCTCCCATATACTTGATTTCTAAATTACATATAAAACCTTATATAATATAAATCCTATGTAAATAGTTGCCAGTGTGCTGCAAAGTCAAGTTTTGCCTTTTGAAATTTTCCGGAACATTTTTTTTCTGGATGCAGATGCAGAACCCAAGGATACAAAGGACCAATTGTACTGATAAATTTTCTTCCCCCCTCCAAAAGCCTGACATTTTCTAGGCTTCTGTATTTATCCCTCCTATCTTCTGTAATCAATTCCTAATCTTATTCACTCATGACTTCTCAAGTTACTGACCAGACATGTCTCACAGGCATCCTAAAATCTTCCCCTCATTCTCACATCCAATCAGATACCAGTTCCTACCCACTTGACTTCCTTAAAAACATACATACCTGCACCATTGCTGCTACAGCAAATTATCACAAACTTAGTGTTTCAGAACACATTTACTCTTTTACAGTTTTAGAGGTCAGAAGCCTGAAACGAGTCTTATAATCAAGGTGTTGCCTGGGTTGGTTCCTTCTGGAGGATCCAGAAAATAATCTTTCCCCTGCCTCTTCCAACTTCCAGAGGCCACTGGCATTTCTTGGCACATGGACACATCTCTTTCATCTTCCATCATCACACTTCCCACTACTGTTGAATCCCTGTGTTCTTGTGATTATATTGGGCCCACCTGGATAATTCATGGCCCACCTCATTTCAAAATCTTGAATCCTATCTACAAAACCCCCTTTGCTGTATAAATAATTTTCACAGGTTATGGGGATTAGGGTGTGGACATCTTTATTCATCCTCTCACACTGTTTTAACTGCTGCCCCCTTAATTTCAAACATCTTTCTCACTTGGCCAATTCCCAAACTATTTACAAAGCCACCAGGTTTGTGTTCTCATTTTTTCCAATCTAACCATAATCCTCTGCTTAAGACTTTCAGTGGCTCTCCATTCCCTACAGAATCAAGTGAAGTCATTTCTTTAGCATACAGTTGGTCATGATTTGATTGTAAAACAAATCCTACTAGCTTTTCTCTATTACTCTACTGAAACCTGCACTCCACCCACTCCAAACTATTACACTGAATTTGCCCATGGTCATGCCTCTTTGCCTTTATTTGCACTCTTGGTCAGTTTGCTGCCCATTCTTCCTTCACCTACCTAGCCAACACATATTGATTAAGACTCCATCTGGAAGTTAATGTCTTCCTCCACCAGGAGGGTTGGCCACTGTTGTCTTGGTATATACCTAGTATCATCAAAACAGTCAATAATATTTTTTTAGGAATATTTTGGCTTACAATGCTGGCCTCTGAATTTACTAAAGGTAGAATTTTCTTAATTTTAGCATCCTGTGCACCCAGGATCTTGGCTTACAGTAGATACGCAAGATCAGAATGGTCATAAATGGAACAATTAAAGTCATGGAGCTACTGTGTATTTTCCCAAGATTTGAATACTGATGAAATATGGCATGCTACACAAATAGCCGTGTGTCCACAAGAAAATAAGATAGCGGTAAGACACAATTTTTTTTTTAATTTAGTCTAAGTTAATCTGGAAACTTGATGAGTATTTGCTATTACCCCTAATTTTTTTTGACGAGTACAGAGGCTGAAAGGATTAAATAATCTTCACATATATCTTTTAAGGGCTTCCCAGGTGGTACTAGTGGTAAAGAACCCACCTGCCCATGCATAAGACACAAGAGATGCAGGTTTGATCCCTGGGTCAGGAAAACTCCCTGGAGTAGGAAATGGCAACCCACTCCAGTATTCCTGCCTGGAAAATTCCATGGACAGAAGAGCTTAGTGGGCTACAGTCCATGGAGCCAGAGTCAGATACCACTGAGTGACTAAACACATACACAAGGATCTTCACATAGAAAAATGGCAAGTTGATAACAAAACGTTTGTTTTAGCAGTAATAAGTTACAACAAGCTTAATGCTTTTAATTCCTCCCCAATCTATTTTATTGGTGAGGACTGAAAACATTACAACTTGAATGAAGTCATCTAAGAAGTGCTTAGCACACAGTTGTTGCTTGGCACATGAGACTGTCCAGGTTGGAGAGAGGATAATGATTAGGATTAAGGTAGCAACAATAAAGACAAAGAAAGAGGCAGATATATAACTAAGTAATTTTTAGCCCTATTCCTCAGTAAGCTGGAAAAAAAAGTTATCCAAGGAAAGCCACTCTAATGCTAAACAATCTTTTATAATTAAAGGCATTTTAGTATTTAATTTTGCGGCCCGCCCCTGCCCCCCGCCATCTTGCCATTTTTAGGATTGCCAGAAATCCTGCAAAAATAAGCATAACCATTTCAAAACTATACGCATATTTTCCTCCCCACAAAAGGTTCTTTGCCAGTGTATTCAATCATTGTGAATGCCACAAACTTCCAGTTTCAAAGCTACAAATGTGCGAGTCATTTCTTATGCCTTCCCCTTGCCCTCTGAATCTAATCCATTCAAGTGTTTATACCCAAATGTTTCTCAAATCTACCACTTTGCTCCAACTGTATCATCACCAGGTAAATTCTAACTGGTCTCATCTGTTCTCCACAATGCCCAAATTTTAAGTCCCAGGTGTCTGGCTCTTACCTCTTTCTCCAGCCTCAGCTTGGAAGATGGAACAAGGTCCTCCATACTGTATCTGCAGGACCCTACAATTCTTCCAGTGCATCATAAAGTGGTAACGTACAGGTGACTCCTTCATTTCCAACACTCTCCTCCTGGCTCACCTAACTACTACTCCCATCATCTGTCCTCTGCATCTCAGGAAACGCTCCTCTTTCCATGGAATTTTCCAGGCAAGAATACTGGAGTGGGTTGCCATTCCCTTCTCCAGGGATCTTCCTGACCCAGGAATTAGACCCGGCGACTCTTGCGTTGCAGGCAGATTCTTTACCACCTGAGGCACCAGGGACGCATTCAATTCCTATACCATCTCCCACTCCAGCTACATGGATTCTGCCTCGTTCCAGCTTTCACATTTACTGCTGGTCTAATTTTGCGATTACTTATGACTATCTAATGCTAAGGACCATAATGGTTGGAATCCAACCTATTTTTTGCTGCATAGCACACTGCCTGAAGTGTAAATACTGGAAGTGTAAATACTGGCTAAATGAATGCCCCACTCATGATTAGCTTCAATGCTGTCAATACCCTGAGTTTTGACATGTTGAGGTCATAGTTATTCGTATAGGCAGAATTTGGAATGCAAAACAGCTGAAATACAACTTAAGACAAATAACAGCCTACATAAGGGTATAGGGAGGCTGAGGTTCTACCATGGTTCATTAAGTGTGATACAGTAGATACACAAAGGAAACAGAAGTGAAGTATAGGGGCTTCAAAGATCTGCAGAACAGCTACCAAAATGAGTTTAAAAGAAAAAACTTTCAGGAAGCTTGTTCCTTCCTACACCACCAGATGATGATGAAGGTCCATATTTAGGAGCATTATGAAGAAAGTGAAAACATCTCAATTCCTTTAAACCCTCATACCAACTAAAGACACCCATTATAGTTTTCATGCCAAAGATTTTAAAGGAAACTCACAACCCTTTAGTAGTAAATGTTAAAACTTTTTATAAAAGCTTCTATGCATAAAACTGAAATTTAAACTTGGGAGACATACAATACTCCGTTACCATTTTCTAACAAGGCATATATAAGGTTATCTCAGTGATGAGAATCTTTCGACAAAGCCACTTTTAAAACTGAAAAGCCTACATAATAAGTTTATCAATTGGACATTAATTCACCAAAAATAATACACAATTATACTGCGTTCCTGATATGGTAAAGAAGAAAGTTATGCATCTCTTCTCTTGGCCAAATAAACACCTGATAGGAAGGCCCTAATGCTTTGTTAGCGCGTTACCCCTGTAAATTTGTTATTACTGGGATGATTTTGCTCACTGACACTAGCTAACTTCATTAAGATAAATGTTCATTAGCAAAATAAAGGTTTTAGCTGTTGCAAGGACAATATTACTGAGCTAAGTAACTATCAAAGTGAATGTTCACATTAAATGTTACCATTATGTATATTATTTATAAACATACAACACACAACTTGGTTGAATAAAAATTTCTGAATATATGAGGATTAGAATATTTAATTTGAAATTAGCCTATATTTAAAAGACCTTGATTTCTACTATTAAAAAGTTCATTATAGCTAGACAATTCAAGAACTGTGGCATAACAGCTATGTAACACTTAGGGTCTTTATAGCAATACTATATTAAATAAAAGTTGAACTATGACATTAATTTACAGATGTCAGCTATTTGAAAAAGCCACAGGTTATTCAGTTTTTCCATTTTTGCCATCACTGATTAAAAAAAATTTTTTTTAATTAAAAAAAAGATTCATACTGTTTGTACTCAAAGCAAAGAAGTGGTTGAAAAAGTAAAGGTAACCAAGGCTTTCTCTTCAAAATAGAAGTTTAAAGGTCCAGAGCTTACATACTCAAGTCAGGCCCATGAAGTCTGACCCATGAAGGCAAAACTCTACAAAGATATATATTGCCTTATGATTTTTCTTCCCTTCAATAACTGCTTGTGACACTAAAAGAATAAAACCCCAGAATCACAGAGCTGAATCTTCTAGCTTTTTACTCTCTCACTTTGCAGATGAAGTATCACACAATCCACTTCAAGCCCCCCCAGTCCCCCCACACAAAAAAACCAACAGCTGAAATCAGAATAGAACTACAGAGTGGGCAACATAAAAAGTAATCAGAAAGTAAATACAAGCAGTCATTAGATATAAGCCACCTGGAGAAAAGGAAACCAGTCCTGCTTTTTAATAATTTTATTTTTTCTAATTTTGTGTCACTTTAATTTCCGATAGCACCTTGGCAATGTTGAAAACAAAAATACAAATACAAGGATGTACTCATTTTAACATAATATGCATGAACATGTGTCACATGTCAGGGCGGTGGTGGGGGGGGCGTCGGGGGGCAGTGTGGACAACAAGAACAAACCTTAGCAATGAACAAGAGAAGCCAGATAACTGATTCTGACCCCTAAGCTCAACATTTACGAGATGTCACTCAAAGGACACCTGAATCAGGCAAAAACCAAAAAAACAAAACCCAATAATGATGCAGACTGTTTCTTATACTAATCAGTATTTTGTGCTGCATAACTGAAAATAAAATGATTTTATACACAGCCTTATTGATATCTCACTTGTACTTTTAGGAACCGTCTACTCAACAATTTGCAGCTTCTAAAAATAAAACTGAAACTATTTAACAATCAGGTGGATTTTAAAAGAAAATACTCTCAACCTGAAAAATTCTCTTTCAACTTCTTAAAATGTTCTCATTTAATGAGAACTGAAATGTCTATGTTTCTTCTTGAAATTTCAGACTAGCTAAATTAGCATACACCAAAAAGCCCTAGGTTAAATTAATGGCCACCAAATTGTAAAGAAATGTAAAAAGTTATGAAAGAACCCCATAAATTGTAGTTAAGAATTTATAAAAATCCCTCAAAAGGAACATACTTTCGCATTTTACCTTTCCTGTAAAAACAAAAACAGTACTTTAAAAATATGGTTAATATACATGGCCAACATATATATCAGAGACTTAACCCCAGTACTGTTTAACGGTGTCAAAGTAAAAAACCAGTGGACATTTAAACCAAAAGGCTACATATTAATGTCACAACTAATAAAACTTTAGAAAGTGTTCAGTGACTTTTAAATACTATTCTCTGCTCCAGCAGATGCTAATACTCCATCATGAAGCCTTCTCCAAAGCCATCCTGGTTATTTAAGAAAAAGGAATGTAAAACAATATTCAAGCTACCTTAATTTTTAGGAACCCAAAATAAATAAATGTGCATGTCATTTGATCACATGCAAATTGAACACATACGATGATAACAATAAAACCATATCACTGAAAGATCATACCTTCTTCTAAAATCCAGTTGAAAAAAATTTAGATGGATCATTCCTTTAAATGCCAGTGTATTTGCAAAAATGAAATTACTCAGACTAAAGACAGGCCTAGATAACATGAAAATCTTAATTATCTGGATAGAAAATGGAGGCAGATTTTGCCATATCTCTATATAGCTTCTCTATGAAGTGCAAGGTGATAAACTTGTATAACTCTTCTCCTCATACCTTAAGAACTATATATAGCAGAAGATCACTGTACCACACACTCAATTATCATTTGTATCTACTTTTACCTCCAACAACCCAAGGAAGTGTTAAGTCATAAGAATGAAGAGAAACTCTAGACATTTAAATTCTGCCTTCTAAAGAACCAAATAAATAGTTAAACTACAATGAACGCCCAACCCTCATCAGTTTACAGAGTTAACGCTGGACAAAAAAAAAAAAACCATCAGTTTCACACAACTCACAGGCATCATTTAGATACAGACCTTAATCTGATGTAATAAAATAAATGCTAAATACATACTGTGAATATATATATTATATATATATATACACACACATACACATACACACACACATTATTCTTCCCTATACATCCCATCAAAATGGAAACTATTAGCTGTAATGAGGCAAATTAAGTTAAAACACTGTATTTAATAAGAAATTTTAAAATGGTCATGTTTTTAAATTTCTACTTTCAATAACATTCTTGGAAAAAGCAAGAACCCACTTGCTTTCTTAAAGAACTCTTTTGTCTTGTGTATCAATCAAAACAGTTTCTAGAAGTTAGGTAGACTAACAGTAAGACACACAAGGATACAAGTAATAAAGGCCTATTTCTGTGACACATTGTTAAAAAAAAAGTTTCATCTAAGTGCAATAATTAAGTTTATAATCCTTACCAAGTGATTTTTATAAAATGTTTATTCTCTTAAATCCAATGCATTCACAGAGTGTTAACACTTTAAATGCTTATCATTCCACCAGCTGCAGCATTATCTAAGTAAACCAAAATAAGCACTTTTATCATAGATGTAGTCAATGATTATTAATACTTTTTTTTTCTTTAAAGGACCTAAACTTCCCCCAAATTTCAACACAGGTAGTTTTATTGTATGTTTCATTTAGTAGAAAATAGTGTGTAGAAATGAATAGCTTCGAACTGCTTAAATATATTATATCATGTTATCAATCCACCAAATCAAAAGCAATTGCCAAGCTGAATAATAAGTTACAAAGAAGTGATAATTCTGGATTGTACAGAAATGTGCAGTGTTTTCAAAGCTCTGAACAATTACCTACTAATACAAATCTCCAAAGCTTAACTTAGAGTTGGAAGATGAGTTTCACAGTAATGTAATTTTAACCTCCATTTACATTCATTTTAATATATTACTAAGATGTTTATTCTATGTCACAATGGTGCTTTCCAGTGTTCACAATTTACAGTTTCAGTTTGTACAAATGTAATTCACTAACATAAGGGACAGTTATTACTATCACAAACTATCCCTAAAGAGAAAACACAGAACTCTGAAAATGGTATGACTTAAAACAGATTAATGCAACATGGTTTTTGATTTTTTAGCCATTTTCTAAACACCAGCATGTAAACTTGTCTATTTCATATGAGAGTTAAAACTTTATTCACTGAGAAATTATGTTAATTTTAATTATCTAACTTGTTAACTCAAAAATTTTGCGACTTGCTGGCTCTGTTTCTGTGAATTCCAAATCTGTCTTTTTTTTTTTTTTTTTTGGAGAAAGAGAAAGAAAGGAGGTGATAAATACATTGTAAACAGAAAAAAAGTTGTCCCCAAATTAAGCCTTTAAAAAGAAATTTCTTTTAATGTCTACACTATTTAACACTTTAAGAGTTGGCTACAATGTTTCATCTTTAACACTAACAAATAAATTATTGTAGGGTCTGTCTGCCCTACTATTATGGGATATAAGTTCTAAATACATGACCAGAAGAGTAAAATCCTTCAATGTTCAAGTCAGAAATTTAGAACAGTTATGATTTGACTAGACTGATCAAGGCAGTTAGAAACATACAATTCTGTAGTTGGTTGGTTATTTTGCTTTTGGGGGTGGGTAGTCAAAGAACTGAGAATAACAAATGAAGTTAACAAAAGAAAACTGTTTCCTATTTTAGGGGGCTGGGGAGAATCACAGGGCAGCTTAAACCTCTGAACTCCATTTGACCCACCCACTCAGATCTACTATAAAACTGCAATTTTTTGAATAACCCCCATTCTTTCCTTGAATTTCAAACTGATTGGTAGTCATATCTCTAAGTACAATCAGAGTTTAACAGCTTGTTGAATGAAATATTAGTAAGGTTGAAAAGACAGACTAAATTTCAAACTGGAAAAAAAATCTACTCAAGTATTACATTCAGTTTTCAAATCATTTACTAACATGACAACAGATTTGGCTTCAATCACACTTGCACACACTCACACCACAACAGGCACCCCAGCCACTGATCTGTTTTGCAACACAAGGCCATATAGGCAGAAATGGCATTCTCCAAGCCAAACTTTAAATAGATTAAAAAAATTAATTTCTAATTTTACAGAAATGCTTCTTCAAAAAATATTTTCTCTCACTCCCTCGTCTCCTACTGAAGGATGTGTAATACGTTTTTTTCCCAAGCTAAATCTGAACCCTCAAAATTGATTCCAGGCAGAAGATCTCTGCAAATTAAAATCAAAAACAAAAATAGAAAAATTATATTTTTATATATGTATACATATATATATATATTTATACTGATTGGAATCCTCCAGCATTTTAAAATCACTTTAGAGATGAATTTTGGGATTCTACTGCTCACAACTCCAAAATCCGTAATGATTTAAGGATGTACTTTCTCTTGCTTCCTTCCTGGCCACCCCCTCCCCTCCAAAACAGTTCAGTATAGCCACGGCTCAAGTTTAATGGGAAGAGAGAGAAGGTTTTGAATAGTTTTTGTTTTGTTTTTTACTTTGGTGATCTGGGTGGCACATATTGCTCTTTGCCATTACGTCGAGTCACTCCCTGAGGTAGAGCCCTATGGCCAAACTGGCGTCTCTGTTCCCTGATTTTTCCAGCTGCTCCCCTGGGAATGGCATTGCCTCGGAAGCCAGAGTAATCCTTACTAGCCCTTGCTTCTGGCTTCTCATGTTGTTTCTCAAAGGACTTCTCGGGAGCTCCATTCTCTTCATTTTTGGTGGGAGATACTGCATTGGAGCGCAGTTCTCTCAGTGGCTGCGCAAGAGCTGGAGCTGGCTCTTTAGGGGGCTTCTGGCACACTTCAGCATAACTGAGCTTTCGAGGTTCCTTTGAAGTAGAGAAACAAAAACATTTATGGTACATATACTCTAAGTGATAAAGTTCAAAACGAGTAGTGTCAACCATAAGAAATCAGTAAGGAAAGGGCAATAGGCAATCTCATACAAATTGCTATTAAGTGTATTGGTGTACTGGAACAATTAAAAAAAAGTTTGAATATAATGAAAAAGTCCTAGCATTTTACATATGATACCATAATTTCACTTGAGATATTTATTTGAAGGATGTACAAGTCAGCACTGTTTATAGTGATGCAAAAAACTGGAAACCTAAGTGTCTAACAAGGAAAAACAGATTAAATTAATAATGATGATGAAATACAATGGTTCCATTCTCTCTTCCCTGGCTAAGAATCCTGAGAGAGAGACCACAAAAATCTCAGCAGAGCATCTGGAAACCCATAATGAAAGTCTTAACTACCTCATCTGAAAAGGAAGAGAACAGGGATGCTGTGAGAATGGGCCAAAGTACGCAAAAAGACTGTAGTCCTGGTCCTAGCATAAAGAATGCATGTAAACACTGGCAGCTGCTATTCTATTCTTGTTATTACTTTTGTTATTAAATGACAAGGTAAAATGTTAACTAGAAAAAAGAAAGAGCTCTATCAAAAATGGACAGTTTTATCAATAAATGAAAGACTTAGGGCTAAATTCTGTGGGTTCTTCCCCTCCGCATTTTTTTATTTTTCAAATTTATTAAAATGATTCTGGAAACTTTATAAAGATGGCAGTGGCCCCTCAAGGGTTTCATAGATTTGTTAAGCATTATACAGAAAGAATTTCAAGAGGCTCAAAGCCAAAAAAGACACAGTTGCCAAGAAAAGTAAGCTTCACTTAACCATAATGATTGGAAATAATGACAGTAATTTCTTCACTCCCTCAACAAGGCTAAAATTTCCCTTTTCTTCAGACTGACTTTAAACTCTTTTTTTTTTCATTTATTTAAACTCTTTTTTGATGCAGGCAGCCAGCCCCAGTTTGGGCTATTTCCAAATGACTCTGCTCTAGCAGGGTTCTATGAAAAATAAAATTTCTCATTATTTATCCTATTGTTTTATTCTCACATAAACTAAATTTATCAGGTTACCTGCAGGGCCACAGCTACAGCCGCACTTATGTTGTTATTACATGGTGAAGCAGTATTTGTTCTCGATGGCTTTGCAGTACTCGGGGAAGAAACTGGTACTATTGGCTGGCTGGGAACATCCTTCTGAACAGTGGAATCCTCTACTAGATCCTTTTCAGGCTGAGTTGTGCTACCGAAAAAAGAACTTGACATTAGGCTTAAAATATAGCACAAAGAAACAGCTGAGCAAATGACCAGATGCAAAAGTAATCTTAATGTGAAAGATCATCTACATTGAAACTTGTACCTTAATGCAGAAAGCTCAGCTGTACATGGGGGACTGGGGCTCATACTGAGTTGCTGGGCAGAGGTGCAGTCTGTCTGTTCATCCTCTGCAGGCACTGGGCAGCTAACTCTGAACTCTTCATTATCCTTAAAGCGGAAACATATTTCAAAATTAAATTTATACAGATACTTCTCCAAAGACGATAAACACGGCCAATAAGAACATGCATGAAAAGCTTGACATAACCATCCAACAGGGAAATGCAAATCAAAACTACAATGAGAAACCACTTCACATTCACTAGGATAGCCATAATCAGTAAGACAGACAGTAACAAATGTTAGTGGTGGTATGTAGATATTGGGATTCTCAAACATTGAGGATGGAAATGTAAAATATTCAGCCGCTCTGTTAAAACAGTCTGGCAACTTCTCAAAAAGTTACATATAGAGTTACCATACGACCCAGCAATTCTATACAGTTAAAAGTCCAAGAGAAAACATATGTCTATATAAAAACTTTAATACAAATGTTCACAGTACATTATTCATAATAGCCAAAAAGTGAACAAGCTAAATATTCAGCTGGTGAGTGGATGAACAAAATGTGGTATATGTCTATCCAATGGAATATCACTGCACAATGAAAGGAATGAAGTACTGATACACACTAAAACAAAGAATGGTCCGTGAGGACATTATGCTAAGTGAAATAAGTCAGTCACAAAAAGACAAGTATTGTTTTGATTCCATGTATATGAGGTACCTAGAACAGTCAAATTCACAGACACAAAGCAGAAGGGTGGTTGCCGGGGCCAAGGGAAGAGCAGAATGTGAGCGACACTATTCATCACGGTTAAAATGATAAATCTTACGTTACATGTATTTTACTACAAGTGAAAAAAAAGAAAAACAAGAAAGACCCCTAAGAAATTAAAATTGACTGACAAAATTTCAATAAATTTTTAGGGGTATGGGATTAAAATTTTTAAAAATTCACAATAGGTTTTAAAGGTAACATTCAGAAAAACTTTGCAGAAAATATAGACAAGTAAAAGACAAAAATTAGAAAAGCCAAACAAGAAAATCAGAGATCTGACTTACAAGGTCCAGTATCAAACTAAGTGTTTATCTCACATTTGTGGGTTAGAAGTACAAGAAGTAGACTTTATTATTATTCTTTAAAAATGTATCTGTGTATCACTGGAATTAGATTTTTTTGAGCAGAGCAGTCATGTAGCAGTTTTTGATGAAATGTCTCCAACACACCCCTGAGATGAGATGTGTGCATGCTCAGTCATGTCCAACTCTTTGTGATCTCATGGACTGTAGCCCACCAGGCCCCTCTGTCCATGGGATTCTCCAGGGAAGAATACTGGAGCAAGTTGCCATTTCCTTCTCCAAGGGATCTTCCCAACCCAGGGATCAAACCCAAGTCTTTTGTGTCTCCTGCACAGGCAGGCAGGTTCTTTACCACTAGCACCACCAGGGAACCAACACCTCTATGTATCATACCTCACCAAATTTGAGAAGCCATCAACTGTAAAACATACCGATTAGTTTATATACTACTAAGAAAAAACAATGCCACTAAAACTACAATAGATTTTAATTGTAAGACAGCCTGATTTTCAAAGGTGAAAACGTTAAAAAAAAAAAAAAACTATCTTAGAATCAGTGAGTCAAAGTGTTAGTTGCTCAGTTGTGTTTGACTCTTTGTGACCCCATGGACTGTAGCCCACCAAGCTCCTCTGTCCATGGAATTCTCCAGGCAAGACATTGGAAGTGGGTTGCCATTTCCTTCTCCAGGGATCAAACCCGGGTCTCCTGCATTGCAGGCAGATTCCTTACCATTTAAACAACTACAAATTAACAGAATTACATTAAAAAAAAAAAAAAACCTGTAAAATACCTCAAAAATTCTGAGGGAAAACAATTTCTAATAAAGAATTCTATGGAGAAAAGCTACCAGGTCAAGCATGAGAATTGAAAAACATTTTTAGAATGCAAGATCTTAAAAAATTTATACTAAAAACCTCTTATAAAGGAATCCTAGGAAGATCTGACTGACCATAAAATGGGAAACTCAAACAAGAGTAAGAAGAAGGGATCCACCAAAGAGGATTCTCAGGATGATGGTGAAGTCCCAGGAACACAGCTGTGCAGAGTATAAGAAAGGAGACATAGTAACAGTATCCTATGAGGCTCAGTTATGAGGGAAAAAAGATGCAATACTGAGATATGACTCATAAATGATGGCATGACCTACTTTAACTGGCAGTGTCTTTTTACTTTCTTAGTGATACCAAAATAATGGGGCATCCTTTAACTGATGGCATCACAGATATGATGAAATACAATACACTGGGAAGATAAAATGCTACAGTTTGAGAGAGTTAAACCCTTAGCTTCTAGAGTGTAAAGTTAACAGACAACATCTAAAACTGAATGGTCAAGAAGCAGCAGTATAAACATGCTAAATCAGAAATACAAGGATAAATGTGAGGAGAAAAAGCTAGAGTTGAAAGTGGATTCAAGGGACACTGTTTTTCTTTATAAGCCCAGATATACTATGTACATATTCTCTTAAAAATAAAATTGAGTTAGAAACAAAAGGTAGAAAATGAGAAAAATTTGTGGGGCATGAAGATTTAGCATATAGAGGTCTACACTCAAAAATATTGTAGGATGGGTTATCCTAAGCTTTGACATCAACTCTCCATTTATTTGAAAGACTGAGTTTACCAAAGTAGCTTAGAATTCACTCGCATTATCAGATAATTGGAAACGACACAAGTTGAAACAACATTTTCCATTCAGCTTGCATTAATTAGTTCTACCAAGCTGGGTTGACTGATACAAACACATGCAAATACGGAGACACATTTTATTGACCTTGCGTAGCTTTAACACAAATCTTTTCATAATACTCGAATTATTCATGAATTCATGAAAACCTCATGAATTAAAATCTCTGGCAGAAGTAAGCACTGAGAGCAAATAAAATTCTAATTTGCAAATAAAATTCTAATTCTAATAATAACCCTGGAAACAAAGGCAAAAATTGGTCCCATAAGATATAGATCAACGCTTTAGTGTTTACCTTTTCTTTGCAGACACCCTTAACAACATCAGACATCCTGCTCTCCAAAACAAGTTCACCTGGGGTTCTTGATGAACTTCCAGGTAAAGGAGGAAAATTTGAGGCTAGCAAGTCAAACTTTGGTGTGGGAACCTTTGCTTCAGCTGTTGAAGGATGGGGTCTCTAAAAGACACAAGTCAAAAAACAGGTTACATGTCTATTTCATTCCTTAACCCTGTACCACAGAAGCTGAAAGCTGTAGAAACAAACAAAATTGCACCCTAATGAACGGAACTGTTCCTCTATAAATTCTTGGATTCTCATCTCAGTTGAGCTCTCATTAGTAATTTATTGGTCCAGTTTATCCTTAGTCAGCGTCTTTTCTTGGTTCCTTTGCAAACTTTGCCACTTTCCTTAAACCTTCAAATCAATCTCCACTATTCTTTGCTTTCCAAATTTGCTATAGCCTCTCCCGTAACAACAACAAAACACCCTACACTATCTAGATTTGCCAGCATCTTTTCTCCTTCCATAGTCTCAAGAGAAAACAATATCCTTCCTTAAGAATCTTATCTTTCTTTCATCTACCATTCTCTATATTCTCAGACAAACCTCTCACATATTATATTTTCTCCTCTACTCCCTCACCTCTGTATTTACCACATCACTAAAACTGTGTTGACAAATCACCAATACCTTACATAATACAAAATCTGAGGTTTCCCCCACTAACCTCACTAGAGCAAACATTCTTTCCTATGGGAGCTCATTCTTCCTTTAGCTTCTGATACTTTCTCTTCATTCTCAGGTCTGACAAGCATGTGATCATCTTTCCCTGTCAACTTCTTTGGAAGGTTTTTGATTTCTGTATGATTACTACTCTTACTGCCTTTACACACTCTCCCTGTGTGATATCCATTATCCATGGCTTCAACTACCTAAGTGCAAACAGTTCTAAAAACAATCATTTTCACTTTTTGGAAAATTTTTGGTTGCACAACTCTGAAAATTTACCAAAAATCACTAGGTTGTACACTTTTAAATATTTTCAGAGCAGATCTTTGCCCGAAATCCAGATATCCCCTTGCCTATCAGCCATTTCCACTTGGATTTCTCTTGGATACGTCAAACAAAATGAAATAATTCATTTTTCAACCCCAAAGCTACCATGATCCTCAAGGTTTCATTCTTGCTGTTTTAAAAATCAGTCTACATAGAGTCCCCTGCATGACCTTATCTATTCTTATAACTGTAATTACTACAAGTAAGCCTATAAATTCTAAATTTCACCTCTAGCTAAGATCTCCTCACTGCACAATGGCACCCCCACCCTGCCTTTTCTACAAAAAAGCATGTTTGCCTACTTTTCTTTCAATCCTCAATCTAGATGTTTTCAACACACTGAACAGACCTCAAACCTAGACTCTTCTCTCAATTGTTCAGGGACACTTGAAGATTCACATGGCCTGCTACAATGATATCTTAAAAAACTTGCCTTACAATCTCAAGGCTGTCCACAGTATAGAAAGCTGTAAACGCAAACAACCACACTTTTTAAAGGGTTCACAGTTTGCCTCAAGAACTATTCTTTGTGTTAAAATGCAATTATTTTTCTTTGAAAGTTGGTCGCTTTTCACTGCTTAAACATGTGGTATCTGTATATTTTTAGGTACATTACACAAACACTATATAGTACACTATTATATATGTATATTAATTTACTACTTATGCATGGTAAAGCATTATATTCCACACATATATAAATGTATATAAATGTAAATTCTAGTATTTTCTTGAAACCTCCATGCTTTCCTACACTGTTTTTATTCCTCAACTCCTTTTGACCAGTTAGGAGATGGCAAACATTCACCATGAACAAACCTCAAAAAATAAAAATATGAATAATTTGAAGCTAGCTAAGTGAGGATTCAAAAACCTGCCTAGAACTATAAAAAATTTTTTTAAAAAAATCTTAAGTGGGAAATATAAAAATCAGCAATAGGTAGAGAATTGCCCCTAAGTAACAATTAATAAATAGTGTAACAATTTCCAATACCACCCAACAGAGCTTTAAAAGTGAACCACGTACTATATTAGATTTGCAAAAAATCACACACTTTGTAAGGCTATGGACAAACAGGAACTTCCCTCACTGAGTGAAAACCACCACAAACCCTACAGGAAAGCATCAGGCAGTAACTCACTGAACCGGGACTCAGAAATCACCTCCAGAGATTCTTCTTCAGATACTATTGCACAGCGGAAGTGATGGTTATACGAGGTTACCACTGCACTGTTTGTAACAGCACTGTAAGAGTAAAACACTGAAATTCCTTAAATCTCTATTCATAAAGCAATAATTAAACTTTACATGGAATATTTCCATGGATTTTATTTTAAACCATGTGACTAGATTAGGCATTCAAGCAATTTTTTTTAAAAAAAGTGAGCAATACAGGTCAAATCTCTAACTACATGTGTGCTTTGAGGGTGATGAGTGGTGGTGATAGTAGATATTTCAGGGTCAAAAACAGGCCGTAATTATCTTTGCTGAATATTACAACCAATAAAACAAAATCAAGGAAAGACATACCAGAAGTCAATCCCACACTAAATCACACAAGAAAAAAAAACAAACCAACCCTGAACACATGTAATTAAAAGTTAAAAAAAAAAAAAACTTACTGGGATCCTTTCATCTTCCCGACGTCTTCGACCTCTGAAGAGAGTTCTCCTTTTAACAATGATAAAAGGGGGTGGGGGGTGGGGGGAAAGGAGAACTCATTAACTTTCTTCAAATGTGTATGTTCTATCAAAGATAGGTGAATTTCTGTTTTAAGTATCTATACTTCCTAAATCTCCTTTATTATTAAAAGATATATATTCTCCTGAAGGGATCCTGAGCTGATCTACAGAAAACTTCACCTACTACCACCACCATCACCACTAAGTAAACTGGTCCTATTTTTATTAGCAGTGCTCCCTCCACATCAGAAACATATTAGGGTTCAGTTTTTTGGTTTAGGAAGGGTAGACAATATATAGACAATATATAGGAAGGGTAGACAATTCCTACAGTTCACACGTTGCCAGAAATTAAACCTATGGTGGCATAAGATCTTTCTAATTAATCTTTCCTTAGTGAACTGTAAAGAACTTCAGAATAACTTTTATAAACCTGACTCAGAATTATATTCTTTATAGGCATTATAAATTTCTTAATTATGAAAAACTAGTAACTGATATTATGTGAACAAAAAAAACTTTTTGCATAACTATATACCAATAATTAAATTTAAAAAAAATCACTAGATCATGGACTTCTAATATCCATATTATGATGAAAGAATTTTCATATACATTATTTACATATTTATTACCATATTTCCTTACCTGCCCCTGCCATAGTCCCCATTCTGTTCCATCTGCAAAGCGGGAGTCTCTTTTGGAAGGCAGCTTTGCTCCTGATGCCCTGTCACTGCAGGATTATGTCGTTCAGTTGCAAAGTTCCTTGAACCAGTTCTGGTCAATGGTCCATCCCCCAACGACACAGAGCCCTCTGTTGAATGTTCTGAACCACCTGACCTAAAATGAGGCTTCACACTGTAAGAAACATAAGGCCATATACACGAAAGAATAAATTAAGACAGAAAAATCCTTCCTCTTAATGGTAGAAATTCTGAATAGGCCAAGTTAAAAACTGCCTTCTGCTGTATTCTGATTTTCCATAAACGAGGTTGGACACAGAAGCATTATATTGTAAAAATGTAAATCCTTTAATGTCTCAGATGTATTATGTTTAAAAGGCAAAGAATTTTTACATTAAAAAAGTTGTTTGGAGCAATCTGGGGATGATCCAAAGTTCTTCAAGATTAAGCTACTTCTACCTCAAAATTCAGGATATAACTAGGATTTCAGCTAACTTCTTTAGCACAAGATATAGTTTGGACATATGTAAATCAGCCAGACTAGAAGCTTATTGAATCTATGCCATACATTCTCAATGTGGCAATAAAACCCCCAAAGGGAGTAAGAATTGAAGTAGACATACAATAATCTCTAGCATTAAATTATCCTATGAGGGAATTGGGGGAAAAGTCTAAAAAGGCTCTTTAGGGGACTGAAAATTTTAAAAAAAACAGCAAGGAATAGTGAAATATATTAAAATTAAAGTTTCTTACTAAGCATCCCTCTCCAAATGCAAACAGTTGTTCAAAAATCCAACAAACTGTGGGACCAAACAACTAGGAAAATATAATGCAACTAATAGCCTGGCACGACTTCATGAATCAAGGTAAGAAATCTGATGAGAAACAAAAAACCAAACCAAAACCAAACAAAACACAAAAACCACCTACTTCAACAAAGGTAGCTTTTACCTTGGATGACAGGTATAAGTACCCAACTCTCTAACAACTATAAGCAGATGAAACTAGGGTACAATAAATGAAAGAGGATGCAGTTTAATTAGTAGTGAAAACATTTAGGACTTCCTGGGTGGTCCAGTGGTTAAGAATTTGCCTCCCAGGAGATTCAAGGGTGGGGGTGTGTATGTGTGAGATTCATGTTGATATATGGCAGAAACCACCACAATATTGTAATTATCCTCCAAATGAAAATAAAATTAGAAAAAAAAAAAAAAATCCACCTTCCAATGGTGGTTCGATCCCTGGTTGGGGAACTAAGATGCTATAAGCTATGGGGCAACTAAGCCTGCAAGCCATTGCAACTATTTAGCCCACGTGCTCCAGAGCCTGCAGGCCACATGTGCCACAACTAGAGAAAGCTTGGGGCCGCAAGAAAGACCCAGTACAGTCAAAATTAAAATTAATAAATAAACTTTATTTTTTAAAAAGTGAGAATATTTCAAGTAAGCCCAAGTAACTGAGGATCTTGGCTCTACAGCAGATTAAAAAAGGAAGTACTAGATTTCCATTTAGCCCCTTCCCTGCAGTTTATACACTCCATTCTTTTAGTCTATTTTTGTAGTTATTCAACTATCCTACTAACTCTTTAGAGAATATAACAAATGAAGGTACTACTACTAAAACAAACATAAATATCAGGCTATAAATTTTAGCTAAGTCTCATATATGATACTTTTCTAGAAAATTACTTACATGATACAAAATAGATTCTGAATAGCAATGAAATTCAGTGTCAACTAACACAAACTAATTTTCAAAACATTTATATTATCCATCAGATCTGAAAATGACCTCAGGAGGTACACATGCTGTTTATGTATCTGTTAAACTATCACCAAAATCTTCTCACTGCATCAATACACCCAATAAGACAAGTTACTAGGTTTAAACAGCCCCTAGATCTCATAATCTTTCCCTTCACAGAGAAGGACTTACAATCGAAGTCCAGGCAAAAGAAAAAAGGATGATGAAAGAAATGTGACAAAAGACGAGAAGGAAAGTGACAGAAAGATAAAGTATTAAAGGAAGAAAATTGTCCAGACTTCTGAAAGTTAGTCCTATGATCATCACTGGGCTGTTACAAGGTTAGTATTATAAACTGCTCCTTGACCAATGACTTAAATATACAAAAATAAAGGCTTGGCAGTGGTCAGTTCTTAGAAGTAAGATGGAAATCAAGATTTGGGTTCGTTCATCTGCAACATCTACATTTTTATAAGGAAGTATCTATTATTTCTGTGACTAAAAATTAGTAACTATCTACACTGGTCAAATATATGGATAAAACTATACACAAATAGATTTGAGTAACAAGGAAAATCACACTAAATCTGTATCTCCAAAACCACAGATACATCTCCTTGTAAGCAAGAATGGCTTGACTGTCATTTTTGGCTTTCTTATTGCAATTTTATCTCTTTTGCCAAGAAAACAAAGCAGATAAAAACATCAAGTGACAATAAAGGAATACCATAAACCCATATAATGTATTTTTAAGGTAAACATCTGCAAACACTAATATTTTTTGTTGTTACTGAAAACTGTTTTTAGTCTATCATATAACCAAGATGCCTATTTCACTTTACTGCTTAAAGCAAAATTCACCCCGTCAAAGAAAAGTGAAATCAACAGATACGTGTTTCTACAAAGTTACTATTTCTAATCATAAGAAATCTGTTATCTCCTCACAAGGGAAGTATAAACTGTCATTAATGGAATTATTTTCAAGGAAAAAAAAAACTTTACTAGCTATAGTAGAAGAAAAATAAATATACTAATCTCAGGTTTGCTAATTAAAAGCCATGTAACCCTAGTAAATCGGACACGACTGAGCGACTGAACTGGACTGAACTGAACCCTAATAAGATAACCATCCCCCTCAACTTTCAGTTCCTTCATCTGTAAAATGAATTAATAAAACTACACTATAACAAAGGTCTTTCCAGACTTAAACATCACTGTCTCTATATGCATATGGTAATTAAATAATTTTTTTTTAACAGAAAGGTGGTTAGAGGACAGTGTGTGTTTTAAGGCTCATTGTACTTCTACAAATATGTTCTAGCAATTACTTGAATTTTGTTCTTATTACTGTATCAAACTAACAGTCATTTATAAGAGCACAAGTAATCTTTATAAAGAATCCTTCATTCTTATAATATGAAGAGTTCTCATTTGAAACTTCATAAAACAATTATGAATGTGTATATATAGTAAAAATTTCCAAACACTTAAAAGTGACCTTCAGGGAATTCTCTGGTGGTCCAGTGGTTAGGACTTGGCTTTATCAGTGCTATGGGCCCAAGGTCAATACCTGATTGGGGAACTAAGATTCTACAAGCTTCCTGGTGCAAACAACAACAAAGATGTTCAAATGTTTAAACCAAATGTGTCAGTTAAAAGTGAACACAAAATCTGTGACTATTAGAGAGTGGTACATATGAATGCTTCTAGAGTATTCTTTTAATACTGGAAGGCTTGTTTCTTCAGTGAAGCATGTTTCAGAAAAACCTTATAAAAAAGAATTAAGTTCCTAAAAGCTATTTTGGAAAACCATACCCCACATGTGGTCTCCTTGACAAAAAGAACCAAGTAAGAGAATTCTCATTCTGGCAAGGAAAAAAAAAATTACTGAACAGAAGTAATTAGAAACAAAAAACAACATAGGAGGCTCACAAAATAAGGCAGAGAAATAATAGATGTGAACTACTAAATAAGTCTAAACAACTAAATAAATCTGAGCCCCTTCTCCTTTGGTTACTTACACTCTGGCAAAAGTCATATTATATACCAAATTACTGAGATTATCAGTTGATAATCTCAACTGAGACTCTGGAGTTCTTAATAATTTATTCAGAATACTATGGTTTAAGTGTAGGCTTTGGAATCAAACTGCCTGGACTCAAATCTTGGCTCTGCAAGCTACTGGCTACATGCTTCTAGACATGATATATAACATTTTTATTTCTCAAATTTCTTCTTTTGAATAGAAACAATACTGTATCTACAGGGTTATGAAAATTAACAGTGATATAACAAGTCAAGGCCTTAAAACAGAACTTTAGACATGACTCAGTAAAGAACGGGCTTCCATGGTGGCTCAGACAGTAAAGAATCCACCCACAATGTAGAAGACCTGGGTTCGATCCCTGGGTCAGGAAGATCCCCTGGAGGAGGGTATGGCAACCCACTCCAGTATTCTTGCCTGGAGAATCCCCACGGACAGAGGAGCCTGATGGGCTATAGTCAGGGGTCAGACATGACTGAGTGACTCAGCACAGCATAGTTCGTGGAAATCAAGTCAATCCTTAAAAACGATAAATAACTCACTCTCCCAGTATTATTTACTCAAATCAGTTAACATTTCTACCCTCAAAAAACTCATTCTCCAAAATGTTAACATATTAAATGGTACCTAGAAACCAGATTTTATATTGTTACCACAAAATTTTTTGTCCTCTTTATTATTAAAAAAAAGGTCAATATATACTGGTGTATAATCTCAGTCCCAAATCCTTTTTATATGCATTATCAACTCTGAGGTAAAAGTGTGTTTATTAACTGTTAACACACTTTTTTTCGGGGGGGAGGTGGGACCCTTTTTATTGTGTTAGAAAATAAGCATTGCTATTAACATAGTGACTGTAAGAACTACCGGGAGTTATATACAATAAATTCCAGCTATCATATTTTACCTTACCGATTTTTTTGGAATGGTCGACCCATATTTACAGTAGCAGCGGCGGCGGCGGCGGCAGCGGCGGCGGCAGCATTTGTTTTATAAGATCCTGGTGAACTAAAGCCATTCACAAAACTACCATTGGGAAAGGGAGCCTAAAAAAAAATTTTAATGTTTAAATTGATTTGGGGTATTAAATATACTTATCACCATTTAAAACCTAGAAAGTAACAACCATCAACACAAAACAAAATAAAACAAGAACTCTAACTCTGATTTCTTCAAATTTCAGCTTCAGTGAAAAACCATATATTCTCTAAGGTTCTCACTTACCAGCGGTGTTTCAAAGTAAGGTGCGGGATTTGGAGACCAAGACTGAGGCACAATACTATAGACAGAGTACTGTTGGTGAGGATTATATACAGGCTGCATAAAGACCGGTGAGGCATACTGTGCTTGAGTTTGAATGGGCTGACTATACATACTAGAATCCATTAATCGATAACCATTCTTAGCAAAAAATGTATTGATGGCTTTTATCCTTGCCTAAAAGCAAGAAGAACACAAAGAATATATAATCACAAAGGATTAAGGGTATACTTTCACAAATATATTTAATTTACATTTTAAAAACATTTTAAAAACTTTTACACAGAAAATACAATAAACAAAGTAAAATCATAAAAGTCAAAATATTAAAACTAACTGCAACTCATCAAAACAAAGGGAAAAAAGGCAAGTGGCTCTTATGTGAAAAGATGCTAGACCTTGCTCACAGAGGAACACAATTAGAATGGAATTAATATTTCTCACTTATAAAATTGGCAAAAGCCTAAAAATCTGACAACATACTCTACTGAAAAAGCTGTGGCAAAACACATACTCTGATAAACTGATGATGGGCATTCAAAACAGTACAACCCTTAAAAAGGGAAATAAATAAAAGTAACCTGGTGACTCCAGAGCCTTTTGACAGAAAATGTAGAGGAGCCTAGAATATCTTGTCCCATTAGAAAGCAAGGAACATTGAAAAATACCCTAACAAAAGGACTCAAAGAGGTCACACTTCATCAGTAAGGACAATAAACACAACAAATATGTTTAAATATTCAAAAACAAAAAATATCTGAATGGTAGTTTTTGAAGGTCATTTTGAAGGGGCTTCCCTGATGGTGCAGACAGTAAAGAATCTGCCTGCAATGCAGGAGACTCAGGTTCAATTCCTGGGTTGTGAAGATTCCCTGGAGAAGGAAATGGCAACCCACTCTAGTATTCTTGCCTGGGAAATCCCATGGACAGAGGAGCCTGGCGGGCTACAGTCCATGGGGTTGCAAAAGTTTGACAGGACTTAGTGACTAAATAACAACAAGGGAACCAACACATTATTTTGAAAACTGGTAATAAAAGTTAGAACCAGGCATTTATCATACATCACATATATAACCTATAGCTAAGGGTAATGAATATGAGGGAAAGTATTTTGACTAACAAATGGAAAAAATATAGAACAGAAATAGCAACAGATAGCAACCCTTAATGAATTAATGTATCTAGTCAATGATTAGCAACAGCTAGTATACCAGAGACACACAATGACATATACTATGTTTTTTTGTTCTCTCTGCTGCTCCAAAATCAAGTCCAATTCTGATTAAGCCTCTAGATCTAGCTACCAATTTGCATGAAATAGAGAGGACAAAGACGGTGTTAAAACTATGCTTAAGAATATAACTGACAGCCTGCAGATCTCTTCCCTCCTGTGACCATCGCTGAAGCGCCAGCGGCCAAAATGAAGTTCAATCCCTTTGTGACTTCTGACGGAAGCGAGAATCGAAAAAGGCATTTCAGTGCGCCTTCCCACATTCGCAGGAAAATTATATCTTCTCCTCTTTCTAAAGAGCTAAGACAGAAGTACAATGTTCGATCCATGCCCATCCGAAAGGATGATGAAGTTCAGGGTGTACGAGGGCACTACAAGGGGCAGCAAACTGGCAAAGTAGCCCAGGTTTACAGGAAGAAATACGGCATCTACACTGAACGAGTGCAGTGGGAGAAGGCTGATGGCACAACTGTCCATGTGGGGATTCACCCCAGCAAGCTGGTTACCACCAGACTAAAACTGGACAAAGACCGCAAAAAGATCCTCGAACGTAAAGCCAAATCTCGCCAAGGAGGAAAGGAAAAGGGCAAATATAAGGAAGAACAATTGAGAAGATGCAGGAATAAAGTAATCTTTTCTACAGCTTTCATTAAAAACTGTTAAAATGAAAAAAAAAAAAAAAGAATACAACTAGCCAACTAAAAAGTGGCCTGATAACTTGAATACACATTTCTCTAAAGATATACAAGTGGACAATAAGCATATGAAAAGACACTCAACATCACTAATTCCTGAAGGAACATAAACTGAAACCACAAAGCAATACCACATCACATCCACTAAGATGACTACTAATAAGAAACAGAAAACGGTGAAGTGTTAGAGAGGATATGGAGAAACTGGAACCTTGTGCACTGCTGGTAGGAGTTTAAAATGGTAGAGCTACTGTGGAAAACAGTATGGAAGGCCCTCAAAAAGTTGAAGGTAGAATTACCATATGATCCAGCAATTCCACTTTTGGGTATATTTACAAAAGAACTCAAAGCAGAATCTTGAAGAGGTATTTGTACACCCATGATTCATAACAGCATTATTCACACGAGCTAAAATATGGAAGCAAACCCAAGTGTCTATCAACAGATGAATGGATAAGCAAATTGTGTTATATAAATACACTGGAATATGTATCAACCTTAGAAAGGAGGAAAACTTTCAATATGCTACATGGATGAACCTTGAAGACACAATATTAAGTGAAATAAACCAATCACAAGGAGACAAATACTATATGATTTATTTATATGAGGTAAGTAATCAAATATAGGCTGAGGTAGTTGTCAGGGGCTGGAGGAGGGGAAAACGGGGAGTTATTAACAGGCACAAAGCTTCAGTTTTATAAGAAGCAAAGAGTTATGAGAATGGATGGTGGTGATGGCTGTTCAATAAAGACAATATGTTTACTATTACTGAACTATTAAATGAAATTAAAATAGTTAAGATGGTAAATTTTGTATGTATTTTAACACTATATGTATATATACACACACACAGCTAACTTCCCTGGTTGTACAGTGGTAAAGACTCTGCCTGCCAAAGCAGAGTACACAGGTTGGATCCCTTGTCTGGGCAGATTCTACATGCCATGGAGCAATTAAAGGCCTGTGTGCCACAACTACTGAGCCTGCATACTGTCAACTACTGAAGCCTGTGGGCCTAGAGCCTGTGCTCCGCAATAAGAGAAGCCACAGCAATCAGAAGCTCATGCACCACAATGAAGAGTAGCCCCCGCTCACTGCAGCTAGAAAAAGCCCACTTGTAGCAACAAAGACCCAGTGCAACCAAAAATAATAGATTAATTTTAAAAACAGAAAGTTTGAGTGTGTGTATATATATACATATACACACACACACACACACAAATAATAAATTTTGATTTATATTATTATGAACTCTGCCTGCAGTTTGTGGGATATTGGTTCCCCAACCAGGGACTGAAGCCATGCCCCCTGCGATGGAAGCATGAAGTTCCAACCACTAAACCATCAAGGCATTCCCTACCTAGAGGCTTGTTGCTTTTTTGGTCATGCTGTGTGGCATGTGGGATCTTAGTTCCCCAACCAGGGATCAAACCTGGCTCCAGTGAAGCATAAAGTCTTAACCACTGGACCACCAGGAAGTCCCATCACCAAATTTTTCAAAGATAGAAAACAGATCTAAAAGGACAGTCCACTAAAAAATGATGTAAGCAAGGAACAAAGATGTCTAAGAACAAGTAACTAGATAATCAAGTTCAAGTACAGGCATACTATACTTTTATTGCACTTTGCTTTATTGTGCTTCCTAAATATTACAGTTTTGTTTGTTTTTGTTTTGTACTATTTTTGCAAAATAAGGGTTTATGTTAGGCCTGCATTGAGCAAGTCAATTGGTACAATTTTTCCATCAGCATTTGCTCACATTGTTAAGAGCTGATTCATAATATTATATTAACTTCAAGTGTATAAAATAAAGGTCCAATTTTTTTAAAAAAAATTATTTTTGGTTGCACTGGGTCTTCATTGCTGCAAGTGGGCTTTCTCTAATTATGGGGAGTGTCTCTGCATGACATTTTGGTAACTCTTGCAATATTTCTCATTTTGTCATTATTGTTAAACTTGTTATGGTGATCTGTGATCTCTGATGTTACTATTCTAATTGTTTTGGGATACCACAAACCATGCTAATATAAGGCGACAAATTAATCAATAAATGTGTGTGTTCTGGCTACTCTACCAATGGATAGTTTTCCTGTTCTCAATCTCTCCCTGGATTACCCTATTCCCTATTCCCAGGTCAGTTAATAGTCCTAAAATGGCCTCTAAATATTCAAGTGAAAGGAAGAGTCACAGCTCTCTTACTTTAAATAAAAAACTAGAAATGGTTTTTAAATTATTTATTTGGTTGTTTCTGGTCTTACTTGTGGTATGCAAACCCTTAGTTGTGGCATGCGGAATCTAGTTTCCTGATCAGGGATAGAACCTGGGCCCCTGCAGTCTTAGCCACTGGACCTCCAGGGAAGTCCCCAGAAACAAGTTTAGTGAGAAAGGCATGATGAAAGCCAAAAAAGGCCAAAAGCTAGGCTTCTTGTGACAAACAATTAAGTCAAGTTGTACATGCAAAGAAAGTTCTTGAAAGAAATGAGAACTACTCCAGTGAACACACAAATGATAAGAAAGCCAAATAGCTGTATGTGGAAAAGTTTCAGTGATCTGAATAGAGGATCAAACCAGTCACAACATTCCCTCAAGCAAAAGCCAAATCCAGAGCAAGACCCTAATTCTCTTCAGTTCTGTGAAAGCTAAGAGAGATCTGGAAGCTACAAAAGAAAAGTTTGAAGATAGCAGAGACTGGTTCATGACGTTAATGAAAGAAGCCATCTCTGTAACATCGAAGTGCGAGGTGAAGGATCAAGGGCTGATGTAGAAGCCGCACCAAGTTATCCAGAATATCTACCCAAAATAAGTAATAAAAACTTTCCAATACCTTAGGACTTTCATAGCTAGAAAAGATAAGTCAATGCCTGGCTTCAAGATTTCAAAGCTTAGAAGGACAGGCTGACTCTCTTGGTAGGGGATAGTGTAGTCAGTGACTAAACTTGAAGCCAATGCACACTAACCATTCCAAAAATCCTTTGACACTTCAGAATTATGATAAACCCACTATGGCAAGTGAAAAAGTTGGCTTAAAACTCAACATTCAGAAAATGAAGATCATGGCATCTGGTACCATCACTTCATGGGAAATAGACGGGCAAACAATGGAAACAGTGACAGACTTTATTTTTGGGGGCTCCAAAATCACTGCACATGGTGACTGCAGCCATGAAATTAAAAGACACTTGCTGCTCCTTGGAATAAAAGCTATGACCAACCTAGACAGCATATTTAAAAACAGAGACACATTTAAAAGCAGAGTTTGAAAAAAAAAAAAATAAATAAATAAAAGCAGAGTTTGGGATTAACATATACACATTTACACATATATATACATTAACATATACACCTTTGCCAACAAAGGTCCGTCTAGTCAAAGCTATGGTTTTTCCAGTAGTCATGTATGGTTGTGAGAATTGGGACTATAAACAAAGCTGAGCACTGAAGAATTGATGCTTTTGAAATGTGGTGTTGGAGAAGACTCTTGAGAGTTTCTTGGACAGCAAGGATATCCAACCAGTCCATCCTAAAGGAAATCAGTCCTGAATACTCATTGGAAAGACTGATGCTGAAGCTAAAACTCCAATACTTTGGTCACCTGATGCAAAGAACTGATTCATTTGAGAAGACCCTGATGCTGGGGAAGATTGAAGGCAGGAGGAGAAGGGGACAACAGAGGATAAGATGGTTGGATGGCATCACCAACGCAATGGACATGAGTTTGAGGAGGCCCCAGGAGGTGGTGACGGACAGGGAAGCCCGGTGTGCTGCAGTCCATCAGGTCACAAAGAGTTGGACACGACTGAGTGACTGAACCAAACTATGCCTATGTTCTATCAATGAAACAACAAAGCTTAGAAGACAGCACAACTGTTAACAACATGGTTTACTAAATATTTCAGGCTTACTGCTGAGATCTACTGCTCAGTAAAAAAAAAGATTCCTTCCAAAACATTACTACTCACTGACAATGTACCTGGTCACCCAAGAGCTCTAAGGAAGATATATGGTGGGGGTTATGTTGTTTTCATGCCTGCTAACACAACATTCATTCTGTAGCACATGGATCAAGGAGAAACTCTGGCTTTCAAGATTTAATTATATAAGTTTTACTATACATTTCCTAAGGCTGTAGAGTAGTTGCCAGAGATAATGATTTCTTTAATGGAGACGGGCAAAATCAATTAAAAATCTTCTGGAAAGGATTCACCATTCCAGATGCCATTAAGATTATTCATCGAAAGAAGGCAAAATACCAACATGAATAGGAGTTTAAAAGAAGCTAATTCCAACTTTCATGGATAACTAAGCAGTTCAAGACTCAAGTTTACTGGAAGAAGTTAACTGTGAATGTGGCAGAAATAGCAAGAGAACTAGAATTAGAAATAGAGCTGAAGATGGAACTGGATTGCTCTGATCTCATGAAAAAACTTGAACAAATAAGGAGTTGCTTCTTATGGATGAAGAAAGAAAGTGGTTTCTTGAGATGGAATCTACTTCTGACGATGATGGTGGAAGACTGTTGAAACGATAAGAAAGGATTTAAATATTATATAAACTTAGTTGTTAAAGTGGTGGCAAAGCTTGAGAAGACTGATTCCAATTTTAAAAGTTCTAGAGACTTCCCTGTTGGTCCAGTGGTTAAGAATCCACCTGCCAGCTGCCGGGGACACAGGTTGTCTTCAGTCTGGGAAGATTCCACGCGTTGCAGAGCAACTAAGCCCTTGTGCAACAACCACTGAGTCTATGCTCTACAGCCTGCGGGCCACAACTGCTGAAGCCCCCACACCCCAGATTCCGTGTTCTGAACCAGAGAAGCCACTGCAATGAGAAGACCGAGTACTGCACAAGAGAGTAGCCCCCGTTCATGACAGTGAAAGCCTGCGTGCAGCAACTAAGACCCAGTGCAGCCAAAAATAAAAATAAATAAATTTTTAAAAAAATAAATAGAAAGAAAAGGCTAAATTATAAAAACCCTTTTTGGAAAACATAGGGTTAACATTTCATGATCTTGGATTTGGCAATGATTTTTGATGTATGACACCAAAAGCGCATACAACAAAAAAATTAATCGAACTTCACAGAAATTACAAACTTTTGTGTCTCAAAGGACACTTGAAGAGAGTCAAAAGGTAAACTACAAAATGGGAAAAAATACTTGCAGATCATATATCTGACCAGAGGTTAATATTCAGAATATACAAAGATCTGGTACAAATCAACAAAAAAACAAATAACCCAATATAAAACATGGTCAGGGACCTCCCTGGTGGTCTACTGGTTAAGAATCTGCCTCCCAATGCAGGAGATGCAGGTTCCATCCCTGACTGGAAAACTAAGATCCCACATGCTGCCAGGCAACTAAACCTGCACACCACAACTACTGAGCCCTCCCACCACAACTAGAGAGAAGTCCGAGTATTGCAACAAAGATCTCACGTGCTGCAATTAAGACCCAATACAGTCATACATTTAAAAATATTTTTACAAAAGAAAATAAAAATGGTCAAAGGACCTGAATACATATTTCTTCAAAAATGACATAAAAATGTCAAAGAAGTCCATGAAAAGATGCCCAATATCTTGTGTCACTAGGAAAATGAAACCCAAAAGCATAATAAGATTCCACTTTTACCCACTGGCTTTATCAAAAAAGCAAAAATAAGTATTGGCAAGGATGTAGAAAAATTTGAATCCTCCTCTATTGCTGGTGGGAATGTAAAAGGATACAGTTTCTCCGGAAAACAGTTATGCACTCCTCAATATGTTAAACATATAATTATCATGTTACCCAGTAATTCCCAGTACATACGGGAACTCAAACAGATAGTTATGCAGCATTGTTTACAATAATCCAAAGATGGAAGCAACCCAAGCATCTTTCAATAGATAATGGATACAAGAAATGTGGTATATACACACAGTGGAATATTATTCATCAAATAAAAAGTAATGAAGTTCTATACCTATGGCTGATTCATGTTGCTGTATGGCAGAAACCAACACAGTATTGTAAAGCAATTATCCTTCAATCAAAAATAAATTTTTTGAAAAAAAAAATCTTTAAAAAAGAGACATGGATTATAAAACACACACACAAAAAAAGTAATGAAGTTCTGATACATGCTCCATATAGATGAAGCTTGGAAACATTATCCTAAGTGAAATAAGCCAGACACAAAAGAACAAATATCACATAATTCCATTTGTCTGTGGCATCTAAAATAGGTAAATTCAGAAAGACAAGAGACTAGAAGGGAAGTTACCAGCAGCTGGGAAGAATGGGAAGTTATTGTTTCATGGGTATAGCATTTTTATTTGGGAGGCTGGGATGTTTGGGAACTTTGTTTCAGAGTTTTTGTTCTGAAAAATACCAGTAACGGTTGTACAGTGATGTGAATGTACTAAATGCCACTGAGATGTACACTTAAAAATGGCAAATTGCAGGTATGCATATTTTACCACAATAATAAAAAAATTTTTTCAGAAAGCATACATTATAAATTATCTGTAAACAGAGCAACAACTTAATGTTTTTCCATGGAGATAAATGATTAAATCATGATATACACGAATAATATTGTATGTATAACAGAAACAATGGTGAATAAAAAGATCCTGAGGATCTACTATGAGAAAACAACAGAAGTGTATACACTGTACATTTCTATTCCCATAAAGATAAGACACAAAAAAGATTTCTATAAGGCATGCAGAAAAACCTGCTCTCTCATATTACCTTTAGGGAAAATGACTAGAGGAATCTGAGAGGGAGATTTAATTAATTAATTTACTATGAATCACTTGACCTTCTTACCACATACAAGTATTACTTTCACAGTTAAAACTTCTGGAACAGTAAATGCACAATAGAAATATATATAGAAGTAAACATATATACTATATACATATTCTATAATATATACAATTTATACGAAATCCAAATAAAACTTAATATTCTCAGTCATAAAAGCTCAATTAAAACAGGAAGTACTGCCTCTTAATGAAATTATCCACAGCACAGGAGGGCAAGCATTGTTCACTGAATCCTTTTGTCCTCCAAGACCACTGCTTTTGAACCAGAGAACTTCAGAAATGAAAAGCATGCACACTTCAAAGAAACAAACCAAGACCTTAGGGGTAAATGACATGCCCAGATCAAAGGATGTATGGCTGAAAATAGCATCAAGGCCTGGAACATACAATTTCTTGCTCCTGCATGTGTCTTTCTGGGTGCAAGGTCATCTGGTTTTAATGAATGATATAAAAATTAATGTGAATCTCCTAGCAAGAATACTGCTTTGTTGTTGTTGTTCAGTCGCTCAGTCATGTCTGACTCTTTGCAACCCCATGGACGATGTGATGGATAATCAAAAGAACCATAAATGAAAACCAAAATGGCAGAGGAAAAAAAACTATTTATAATGAAAGAAAGGAAGGAACGAAGGGACAAATTTACCACTAAACCTGAGATCTCAGCTAAAACAATAAGCTATAAGATACAGGAGGTGTAAGGAATAATCAAAATAGTGATTATTTATTGGTAAGATCTATCAAGCAAGTAATCCAAAAGGCCCAACAAACTAATAGATCTAAGGAGTTCAGCAAGCCTGCTACAAATGAAAACATTTTTGGAAAAAAATCACTAAGTTACCAGTGAGATAGGAAAAAAGCAGTAAAAATTTCTTTAAGGAAATAAGAAATACAACAGACTTGAATAGAGAAAATATATCATAATAAAGTTACCACAATAATGAATAATTCAGGGTAAAACTGCCAAATGTCCCCAACTTAATCAAATAATTAAAAGTAATCCATTAATTCCAATAAGGTTTTTGTTTGGTTGTTTGTTACTATTAGACAAACATCCTAAAATTCATATGGAAAAGTAATACTCAAGATAATTCTTAAAAAGCACAAGGAAGAAGACTTTGTACAAGGAGAAAAGGATGTTAGAAATCTATGGTAATTAAAACAACTAGAGATATATAGGATAGATGCAACATTACACACAAATGTGGAAGGACAGACCACTTAATAAGTGCTAACACAACTGCCTTTCTATAAATGAGGGGAAAATGAAATTAGATCCCTGTCTTAGACTACATATGAAGTTAATTCCAGATGTATCAAAGACCTAAACCTGACATATAAAACTCTGCAGTTGTTAGAAGGCCTCAGGGAATATCCTAACAGCCTCAAGCAGGGAAAGGAAATAAGGAGAAGAGCATTACAGGCAGAGGAACTAGAACGACAACTGGCAGATACCTTCATTCGTAATATGGAAAGTAATACCACCATGGAAAGTAATAATACAGTAGTAGTGAGATTTAAATATGTCATGTTCTTAGAACAGTATCTGAGACAGAACCTCTTAACAAATGTAAGCTTCTCTCAATTTGGTTCTTTCACTTACTAGTTATGTGGAACTGGGTGGGTGACTCTCAGGCCTCACTTTCTTTACCAGTAAAAAGGAGAGTACCCACCTTACTAGGTTCCTGTAAAAATTAAATGAGTCTATACACACACCATGCTTAGAACAGACACTGATATACTGAACTCAATAAGAGTAAGAACAACACACCACACTTACAAACAGTAATTACATATTACACAGAGAATGTGGAGCTTGTCAAAGTAAGTGCATGTTTAGGATTCTATCTTAGATGGTAGGTTTGGTAATAATGTGGAGTATGGGCTTTAAGGAGGGGAAAACTGAAGGCATAATAGTTAAAAGGCTATTCCAATCTCTCAAGCCTAAACAATGGCAATAATGACTGAAAGAAGTTTTGAAGTGGATTTTGTAAGAACAGATTAGACATGTAAACAGTGAGCCAAGTATCAATGACAACTTCCAGGTTCTCAAATAGCTGAGTATTAGCATAGATGCAGTTAACTGAAACGAGGTTGGAAATGGGGAATGTTTCCCAACTTCGTTGCTAAAAACTCATTCTTGCTCCTAACTTTTGAGATCTACAATTATCTTACACGTTGTCAATCAGCATCTAACTAAAACTTCAAGCTGTCTGACGTCATACTTTCAGAAGTTACTGCTGTTTAGAAATTATTTTAATGTTCTATCAACTAATTTTCTGAAATAGCATTTCATATGAGTCAGAAATTTCTTTAAACTCACTATGTGATTTATAAAATGTCATTCATTTTTGTTAACAGACAACAAAAACCTTCTTGTCTGAAACTGGACTACTTACAAATGTTTCTTACCATGATTGGCTTGCCCTGAAATGTCTTAACTTCTTCTCTTAAGTATTTAAAAGCCTGTTACAAAGCAGAAAGGAACTTTCATTAGTATTCAAATATTTCATTAAAGCGATCATTATTCTATGGAGAGGTTTAATATTACCAACTATCTCTAAGCTATAAAAAATTCTGAAGGTGATCCCATTATGCAGATGATAGGAAATGAAAAGGCAGAAATGTTAAGACCTCGGCTACAGTTAACATTTATTATGCAATACCTACTATGGATCACTACAGATAAAATGTACAAAATTCAGAAAAGACCCAAAATATCACTATATGTCAATTTTAAAATAGGTTCAGAGAGCCTTCTAAGACGAAGAATTAAGACAAATCTGTGAGTGACTTAAAAATGTTATTATATAAATTTGTTTCAAAGTAATTTTACTTATCTTTACATAAAACATGGTAACAATTAAGAGTAATATCATTATGTCAAAATTCCAAGAATCAGAAGTTATATATATTGCGGCCTAGTATGTAACAGAAATACTAGCTACTGAGTACATGTTAATTTGAAAACTGTGTGCTAATTTTTTATTGATAGGAAACGGTTCTTATGTTGAAACAAAGCTTTAGGAAGATCATCAGAAAGGAAACCAATTAGAAAGCAAAACCAAAAAGGTGAACAAAGTTCTCCGAAGTCTTAATAAACATTACTGTAAGCACAAATTTTTCTCAATTAAAATACACACTATCTCTTTTACCACCAGCAGTTCAAATCAAAAGAAAAGCTTCCTTCTCACCTGTTGTGCATCTGTGTCTGACTGGAAAGTGATATACCAGTTGCTATTGTGCGCAAACTCACAGCTTATCACCTTGGGGCAGTTTTCATTTTTAAACAAAGCTTTTACTTCCTAAAAAGGAAAAACTTCAGTTAATCCTAAAAATATATCAATCATAGGCAGTTTTTCCTCTTCATGTCTTTTGGTCCTTTCTATTTCTTTCCTTAGTAATGGTTTATATCTTCTGCCCATTTTTCTGTTGAGTAGAATTATGCTCTAAAAGAAGAATATGCAGTCATAGTGTAAACTGTGTTCGTGATTTAGGGAAGGAAACTTATTTTATAATCAGTAAAACTGAAAAATTATTTCCATCCTAATGGCAAGCTAAATCTTCCTTAAAGAAAAATCTCTGAAGTCCTATCACTATCTAAAAAATGGGAGGGGGGAGGGAGTGGTGGGGAGGAAGGAGAAGGTACTAGATTAGCATTTTCTAGGTGCTAAGTATTTTCCTGCATTTCTCCAGGCAAGTTTGGCCTTGGAGCACAAAATGAAGAAGGACAAGGCAACAAAGAGTGTTGTCAAGGGAACGTGCTGGTCATAGCAAACACCCCTTTCAAACAACCTAAGAGACACCTACACATGAACATTACCAAATGGTCAGTATCGAAATCAGATTGATTATATTCTTTGCAGCCAAAGATGGAGCAAATGTATACAGCCAGCAAAAATAAGACCTGGACCTGAACGTGACTCAGATTATCACAGAAGAACTATACAACAAAGGTCTTAATGAAGATAATAACCACAACGGTCTGGTCACTCACCTAGAATCCAACATCCTGGGATGTGAAGTCAAGTGGGCCTTAGGGAGCATTACTACAAATGAGGCTAGTGAAGGTGCTGGAATTCAACCTGAACTATCTCAAATCCTAAAAGATGCTGCTGCTAAAGTGCTGCATTCAATAAGTCAACAAATTTGGAAAACTCAGCAGTGGCCACAGGACTGGAAAAGGTCAGTTTTCATTCCAACCTCAAAGGTCAGTGTTCAAAGTATGTACAAACTACCATACAACTGTGCTTATTTCGCATGCTAGTAAGGTTATACTTAAAATCCTTTCAGCTAGGCTTCAGCAAATGTGAACTGAGAACTTCCAGATGTACAAGCTGGGTTTAGAAAAGGAAGAGGAACCCCATCAAACTGACAACATACACCGGAACACAGAGAAAGCAAGGGAATTCCAGAAAAACATCTACTTTTGCTTCACTGACTATGCTAAAGCCTTTGCATGCAAGATTGCCAGGAGAATTATAAACCACCTCAGATATGCAGATGATACCATTCTACTGGAAGAAAGTAAAGAGAAACTAAAGATCCTGTTGATGAAGGTGAAAGAGGAGAGTGAAAAAGCTGGCCTAAAACTCAACATTCAAAAACTAAGATAATGGCATCCAGTCCCATCACTTCATGGCAAACAGATGGAGAAAAAGTGGAAGCAGTGACAGATTTTATTAGACTGCCACCCATTGATTTCTACCTTCAAAAATTTATCAATATTCTTCAGATATTTCCAGTTCCTTTAAATAGTATAATGAATTTAGTTAAATCTTAACATAATCTATTATTTTTACCCTTTTATCATTCTTTAGAAAGAATACTATTCATAGATTTACTGTCCCAAGTATAAGAAGTCTGGATATAAACAAATCAAAATTTATTCTACCTGACAGGAGTCTTTCAGGTCATCATCCAAATCTCCTCAATTTAATTCGAATTTTAGGGACTACTGCCAAGATCAACCCTCTCTGGCTAGTCATCTGTACTTCCTTTACTTTTTTCTTTTAATGAATAGTGTGTTGCTTTCTTTATCTGCTGTTTTTCATCTGTATAAGCACTCTTAAGTATGCAGAATATGAATTATAATAACTACAGAAATAATAACAATGGCTAATGTACCAAGTATTGCTCAAAGCTCTTTATATAATAACTCAATTCTCACAATTTCACTGGTTACTACTATCCCATTTGGAACTGTGAATGCAGAGTTTCAAAGAAAGCAAAGAGAGATAAGAAAGCCTTCCTAAGTGAACAATGAAAAGAAGTAGAGGAAAACAACAGACTGGGGAAGACTAGAGATCTCTTTAAGAAAATCAGAGATACCAAGGGAACATTTCCTGCAAAGATGGGCACAATAAAGCAGAGAAATGGTATGGACCTAATAAAAGCAGAAGATATTAAGAGGTGGCAAGAATATATAGAACTATACAAAAAAGATCTAATGACCCAGATAACCCTGATGATGTGATCACTCACCTAGAGCCAGACATCCTGGAGTGTGAAGTCTGGGCCTTAGGAAGCACCACTATCAACAAAGCTAGAGGAGGTGATGGAATTCCAGTTGAACTATTTCAACTGCAACTAAAAGATGCTGCTGCTAAAGTGCTACACTCAATATCCCAACAAACTGGAAAACTCAGCAATGACCACATGATCACAAAAGGTCACTTTTCATTCCAATCCCAAAGAACGGCAATGCCAAAGAATGTTCAAACTGCTGCATAACTGCACTCGTTTTACATGCCAGAAAGTTAATGCTCAAAATCCTTCAAGCTAGGCTTCAACAGTATGTGAACTGAGAAACTTCCAGATGTACAAGTCAGATTTAGAAGAGGCAGAGGAACTAGAGATCAAATTGCCAAAATTTGCTGGATCATAGAAAAAGCAAGAGAATTCAAGAGAAACATCTACTTCTGCTTCAATGACTACACTAAAGCCTTTGACTGTGTGGGTCACAACAAACTGCAAATTTCTTAAAGAGGTGGGAATTCCAGACCACCTTACCTGCCTTCTGAGAACTATCTGTCTGCAGGACAAGAGCAATAGTTAGAACTGGACATGGAACAATGGATTGGTTCCAAATTGGGAAAGGAGTACATCAAGGCTATATAACATCACCCTGATTATTTAACTTACATGCAGAGTACATTATGTGAAACATCTGGCTGGATGAAACACAAGCTGCAATCAAGATTGCTAGGAGAAATATCAATAACCTCAGATATGCAGATGACATCACCTTTATGGAAGAAAGTGAAGAGGAACTAAAGAGCCTCTTGATGAAGGTGAAAGACAAGAGTGCAAAAGCTGGCTTAAAATTCAACTTTCAAAAGACGAAGATCAAGGCATCCGGTCCCATCACTTCACGGCAAATAGATGGGAAAACAATGGAAACAGTGACAGACTTTATTTTCGTGGGCTCCAAAATTACTGAGGATGGTGACTGCAGCCATGAAATTAAAAGGCGTTTTCTCCTTAGAAGAAAAACTGCGACAAACCTGGAGAGTGTATTAAAAAGCAGAGACATTACTTTGCCAACAAAGGTCCATACAGTCAAAGCTATTGTTTTCCAGTAGTCATGTATGGATATGAGAATTGGACCATAAAGAAAGCTGAGCGGCGAAGAATTGATGCTTTTGAACTGTGGTGTTGGAGAAGACTCTTGTGAGTCCCTTGGAATGCAAGGTCAAACCAGTCAATCCTAAGGGAAATCAGTCCTGAATATTCATTGAAGCTGAATGCTGAAGCTTCAGTACTGTGGCCAGCTGATGCAAAGAGCCAACTCATCGGAAAAAGACTCTGATGCTGGGAAAGACTGACAGCAGGAGAAGAAGGGGACGACAGAGGACAAGATGGTTGGATGGCATCACAAACTCAATGGACATGAATCTGAGCAAGCTCTGGGAGATGGTGAAGGACAGGGAAGCCTGGCATGCTGCTTGCTGTCCATGGGGTAGCAAAGAGTCAGCCACGACTGAGTGACTAAACAACAAGAAATTATCCTATTTGGGCTTCCCAGGTGGCACTAGTGGTAAAGAATGTGCCTGCCAATATAGGAAACAGAAGATCCCTGAGAGAAGGGAATGGCTACCCACTCCAGTATTCTTTCCTGTAGAATCCCATGGACAGAGGAGCCTGGCAGGCTACCGTCCATAGAGTGGCAAAGAGTTGGACAGGACTGAAATGACATAGCACTCATGCATTATTCCATTTAATAGATGAGGAAACTGTGGCAAACACAAAAAGAGATTAACTAACTTATCCCAGGTCACAGAGCTAGTAAATAAAAATGCTGGAATTAAAATCCGGGCAGTTTCTGGCTCATACACTTGAAATTTTTTCTTAATATTGCAAATATTCTTCCTTTCTGCAATTTTCCATTCAATTTGTTACTTCTGACATATAATTCATAATTTAAAATCCAAGATCTATCTAGTGACAGTTTCTTTTCTAATTTCTCTCACTGCTTCTAAGTTTAGAAAATCATCCTTTTGGAAATTTAATACTGAATGACTTCAGGCAAAAAGATTAACTACTTATGTGTCAAACAGGTGAGAAGGGTCTAAAAATTCTTTTTAAAATGGTTAATCAATTACCATATCAGTTACTGATTAACCCTCCTCATCTCTAATTTATCCTTAACACGACAACTCAGAGTGAAGCTCCATGGCTTAAAAAACATGGGTTTTGGAAACAGGAAGGTTAAAGTTTGAATCCAGATTCTATAACTTAAAACAGGCCATGTGTTATTTAACCATTCCAAGGCTCAGTTACTTTATTTGTAGATCAAAACAAAAAATCTTAGGCTTTAAATAACTATAGTATGAAAGTTGGTAGAATCTGATTATTAAATAAATGCTATTATACTATATTATTACATAAAAGGATCTATTTCTGGATTTTTAAAAATAGAACACCTATTGAATGCTTTTTAAATTTTGTTTATTTTGATTTTTATTTAAATTCATTTCATTTTGCCAAACTACATGGCTTGCGGGACCTCAGTTCCCTAACCAGAGATTGAACCCAGGTCATGGCCATGAAATCCCTGAATCCTAACCACGAGGCCACCAGGTCACTCCCCATTTCTGGATTTACTGTCTCATTAAAATATTATTTTACCCTTCTACCTGTACCATACTATCTTTATGATTGCAGCTTTGCTTTATTTTGCTAACCAGTCCTAAATCATTAATCCTTACTCAAATTTTTCATTCCTAAATTAATCCTTTCAGTTTAACTGTCAAGCTCCAAAAGAGTGTATTTATATTTTAACTGTCATTCAATTAAATTAATAGAGAATCAGTATCACTGCAATAGTCAAATTTAGCCTTCTAAGAAAACAGAATTATATCTTTTTCCTCCCTGTGTGCCATTCTTTCAGTATTTCAGAATTTACTAAGCAAATCAGTGTTTACCCTATTCAAAGTAATTGACATGACAACAGTGACAAACCTTGCTTGTTTACCTCCTCCAATTTAAACAGTAAAGAATATTTAGCTCAAACAATGCTAATGATTTACCTCTATTGGTGTTGTTTCAGGAATCTCTCTAAGAATCACAATGCAACGCTTATGACTTGGTCTCACTTTCTCACCCTTCTCATCAACTTGTACCATGGGAGAAGCTGAAATTAAAAAAAAATTTCATTCAAAAGTGAAAAACAGTGATATTATAATTCGATTAAAAAACTATTCATTTCAATTTCCAACTAAATGAATCAGCAGAGGCTAACATCTTAAAAAAATTAAGTGGCAGATTCAAAGATTACAGTTACGATAAAATACCTTGAGATTGATACGCAAAGAACACCGCCCAATGTTATTCACTGAATAAATATTCAGAGTACTTGCTCTGTCACTTGGCACAGAGCTGGAGTTGAAAAGAAGCCTTCATAGAGTAGTCAGTAATTATTTCTCATAAGGTATTTCCCTATATACAATTACTGAATTCAAGTAAAATCAATGTACCCACACTAGCCAAACACTCTGGTAAGTGTAACAAGCTTTGACATGTGAAGAAATTCTTCTTCAAGTCTGAGAAGCACTTAAACCAAGAATTATATAGAAATCATTACAAACTTTCTGTGATTTTAACATATTTACTCTTACTTACTACTACAGAGACCCAGAAGCCATCTTTTTTTCTTCTTTTGCCTTCATCTAGATTTATTTTATGTCTTTGGTTAAATATTGAAAACCAACTAACAGGCTATTCTTTTAACAGTGGCATTCTTTAAATTCCAGAAAAATATTTAATGTCAATTGTTAATATGAGTTCTAGTCATTAACTATATTAAATTTTGTTGAAAATAAAATACAATCTTTATACCACTAAACGCAATGGTTATTGTAGGTAACTAATGAAGTTACTATTTACAGAGACTTTGCCCAGAAAACCTCCATTGCCCATTAGGTGAGACCTACTGATGCAGACCTCTGTCTATCTCTCTCCATCATTTAAAAAAGCCAATTTAAAAAACTTTCCAATTAAATCTTTGAAGTGTTGTCCCTTTGATGGATACTTTTAGTCCTAAAAAACAAACTGGTGGTGGTGGTTTAGTCGCTGTGTCTGACTCTTGGGACGCTATGGACTGTAGACCACCAGGCTCTTCTGTCCATGGGATTTTCCAGGCAAGAATACTGGAGTGGGCTGCCATTTCCTTCCCAGGCAGAAGCCATCTTTTAATGCTGCTTTTGAGTAATACTGAATAACGGTAGTGCCACAAGCCAAAACTTTTATTTGTAGTACTGTCAAAGGATAATATTCCACACCTCCCTGCACAGGCAAGTAGAGAGAATAAAAGCAGTTGTTAAGGAAGAAGGCTTCTTTATAAATCCTAGGTTTCAGCCCTTGGAGGTAGGAGATTCTGTCTCTTGGCCAATTCTTTAAATGTTGACAAGACTGGGTCATTTTAAGAAATTATCTTTCCAAGTGACCAGAGATTTAATAAATATAATTATTCCTCTGAGAATGGAAATCCCTCCTCCTATGTAAAACTATTATTGGACTTTCTGTATTTAACTTTTAAACATCGTAAACAAATTTCATATAAAAGTGAAGGTCTGTCTTTACTCAAGTAGTTAACAAAACCCATACAAGACAGGTTACCAAGAAATGCTGATGTAAGACACAATTACCACCAAAAATTCTTAAACCTCAATCTAAAAATATAAACTCTTTACCAAACTTTAGAGCAGCATTAGTTAAACTGCAGGTCGCAACTCTCTAACAGGCTGTGAAAACAAATTCAGAATAAAGGAAATGAACTCATTTCAAGCATTCAGTACTAATCTACATAATTAACATTTCAGTTCTGTGTATGCGGTGTGTATATTAGGTTGTGCCATGAAGCTTACTTCTTACTGTTGTTCAAGAAACACATTGCTTTAGAGGGTGGGGTAACAATACATAAAGTGTTTTAACAGCCAAAAAACCCTGAGGTTTAATTGCTTATACTTGAGTAAATGGGTATCAAGATGAACAACCAAGGTACAATGACCAACCAATGATATAGATATGTATCAGTCAATAAAAACAGAAAAATTATTAGCACAGAATAGCAAAAAATATAGAGTTAAAAACAATTTCCTATATGATCAGAAATCAGAAGAATATTTAATCTTTGATTTTAAAAGTAAAGTAAAAGGTATGATTTACATACATCTCAAAACTTCAAGAATTAGGTCAGGGTCTGTGGTCAGTTTTTTAATTTCTTCCATGTTAGCAACTGTCCAAATTGGGATGAACTGATCACTGTCCATTTGAGATATCAGGTAAAGATCCTTTGACAAATTTTCTCTGAAAGGAATAAGAGAAGTACAGTCTTATAAAACAAACAAACTTTAAAAAGCACCTAAAGAAAAGAGACACCTTATTTACTTTTATCATTATATCTAGGAAAACATTATGCTATCAGAAATAACAAGGTAAACTATGAAAATACATAATATGCAACAGATACATTTTAACAACTTCTGGCAAGTTTCTGGATCCCTAAATACAATAGTTTTGGGCCCAATAGTTTTGAACAAGTGAGTTTATCAAATTATACTGATATGGAAAAAGGTGTATCACAAAATATTACATACAGTTTTGTTCCATCATACTTTATCATAGAACATGTATATGGAGAATATAGTGTAAACCATGAGTTGGATCATGAGGGATTTTAAATTTTTTAATGTTTTTCATTTTTAATAGGTAATTTTACTTTTAAATTTAAATAATAAAGCTAAAATAACAAATTTAAATCATTTTAAATTAAGACAAAAGATTCTGTCTCACACATTTTTAAAAAAGGAAGACACTCTATCTTACACATAAAATCCTGTTTAACAACAAACTGAAGGAGAATCAAATTAATGTCTTATAATTTACATCAAACCTTTGAAACAGTATGGTTATAGATAGCTAGAAATCTTTGCTTAAAAATCGTCTTAATGACCACCCTATTTAAAACTAAAACTATCCAAGCAGTCCTGTTTCAACTCCTCCCTTGCTTACTCAGCTCTACTTTTATCCAACGCACTTATCATCCAACACACTTCTAAGCTGCTTATTACATTTGTTTTGTCTCCCCAGTCAGAATACAGGTTCCACAAAGTACCTTTGTCATTCAATATGGGTTACAAAGCCTTGTGCTATGCTTAATTGCTCAGTGGTGTCTTTGTGCCCCCATGAACTGGAGCCTGCCAGGCTCCTCTGTCTACGGGGATTCTCCAGGGCAGAATACTGGAGTGAGTAGCCTTTCCCTTCTCCAGGGGATCTTCCCAATCCAGGGATCGAACCCAGGTCTTTCACATTGCAGGCAAATTCTTTACCATCAGGGCCACCAGGGAAGCCCAAGAATACTGGAGTGGGTAGCCTATCCCTTCTCCAGGGGATCTTCCTGACCCACAAATTGAACTGGGGTCTCCTGCATTGCAGGCAGATTCTTTACCAGCTGAGCTAGCAAGGAAGCCCACTCTTTGCAATTGTATGGACTGCAGCCCACCAGGCTCCTCTGTCCAGGGGGATTCTCCAGCCAAGAATACTGGAAAGGGTTGGCATACCCTCCTCCAGGGGATCTTCCCAACCCAGGGATCGAACCTGTGTCTCTTATGTCTCCCACATTGGCATTCAGGATCTTTCATCACTAGCGACACCTGGGAAGACTTAGTGCCTGGCAAAGAGTAGGGTCAAGGCCTTTACATTCCAATTATACTAAAATTGGACTTCCCTGGTGGTACAGTGGATAAGAATCTGCTTGCCCATGCAGGGGGACATGGGTTTGAACCCTGGTTTGCAAAGATACCACATGCTGTGGAGCAACTAAGCCCATGCAACCACAACTACTAAGCCTGAGTGCTGTCACTACTAAAGCCTGTGCTCCCAGAGCCTGTGCTTCGCAACAAGAGAAGCCACCACAATGGCAAAGCCATGCACTGCAACGAAGAGTAGCCCCCACCTGCCACAACTAGAGAAAGTCCATGTGCAGCAACAAAGACACACACAAACCAAAATAATCAAATAAACATTAAAATTTTTATTAATAAATATATAAATAAAATCATTTTAATTTATTTACTATTTAATAAAATTAATAAATTAAAAAATTATACTAAAATAGAGTATTAATTACTTTAAGGTTATTACTGTCAACAAATAGTGGTTATTTGTCTTGGGGGGAAAAAGAATACAGAGGATAACAGTGACAAATTCACTTCAGCACAAAAGAAAGGACATTAGAACATACTGTCTTATTCCTTAAGAACCTGAAAACAAGACTACTGTAAACATGAATACAACTAAAAGACTGTAGTATAAATCGACTGAGACTTTCAGCAGGTCTATTCTTAAAAAACAGAATGGCATACCCTTAAAGAAACCGTACCTTGTCAGAAGTTAAGTCAAATTAATAGATATATATAACATCTAGGATTACGACTAATATCTAACATTGTTCAGTCACTCAGTGTCTGACTCTTTGCGACCCCATGAACTGCAGCACTCCAGGCTTCCCTGTCCTTCACTATCTCCCGGAATTTGCTCAAACTCATGGCCACTAAGTCAGTGATGCCATCCAACCATCTCATCCTCTGTCACCCCCTTCTCCTCTTGCCCTCAATCTTTCCCAGCATCAGCGTCTTTTCCAATGAGTCGGCTCTTCAGATCAGGTGGCCAAAGTATTGGAGCTTTAGCACCAGTCCTTCCAATCAATGTTCAGTGTTGATTTCCTTTAGGATAGACTGGTTTGATCTCCTTGCTGTCCAAGGGATTCTCAAGAGTCTTCTTCAGCACCAGTTTGAAAGCATCAATTCTTCGCTGCTCAGCCTTCTTTATGGTCCCACTCTCACATACGTACATGACTACTGGAAAACCCATAGCTTTTTAGGACCACTGTCAGCAAAGTGATACCTCTGCTTTTTTTTTTTTAATTTTTTATTAGTTGGAGGCTAATTACTTCACAACATTGCAGTGGGTTTTGTCATACATTGACATGAATCAGCCATTGAGTTACATGTATTCCCCATCCCGATCCCCCCTCCCACCTCCCTCTCCACCCGATTCCTCTGGGTCTTCCCAGTGCACCAGGCCCGAGCACTTGTCTCATGCATCCCACCTGGGCTGGGGATCTGTTTCACCATAGATAGTATACATGCTGTTCTTTTGAAATATCCCACCCTCACATTCTCCCACAGAGTTCAAAAGTCTGTTCTGTATTTCTGTGTCTCTTTTTCTGTTTTGCATATAGGGTTATCGTTACCATCTTTCTAAATTCCATATATATGTGTTAGTATGCTGTAATGTTCTTTATCTTTCTGGCTTACTTCACTCTGTATAAGGGGCTCCAGTTTCATCCATCTCATTAGGACTGGTTCAAATGAATTCTTTTTAACGGCTGAGTAATATTCCCATGGTGTATATGTACCACAGCTTCCTTATCCATTCATCTGCTGATGGGCATCTAGGTTGCTTCCATGTCCTGGCTATTATAAACAGTGCTGCGATGAACATTGGGGTGCATGTGTCTCTTTCAGATCTGGTTTCCTCAGTGTGTATGCCCAGAAGTGGGATTGCTGGGTCATATGGCAGTTCTATTTCCAGTTTTTTTAAATCTCCACACTGTTTTCCCAGCGCGCTGTACTAGTTTGCATTCCCACCAACAGTGTAAGAGGGTTCCCTTTTCTCCACACCCTCTCCAGCATTTATTGCTTGTAGACTTTTGGATAGCAGCCATCCTGACTGGCGTGTAATGGTACCTCATTGTGGTTTTGATTTGCATTTCTCTAATAATGAGTGATGTTGAGCATCTTTTCATGTGTTTGTTAGCCATCTGTATGTCTTCTTTGGAGAAATGTCTGTTTAGTTCTTTGGCCCATTTTTTGATTGGGTCATTTGTTTTTCTGGAATTGAGCTGCAGGAGTTGCTTGTATATTTTTGAGATTAATCCTTTGTCTGTTTCTTCATTTGCTATTATTTTCTCCCAATCTGAGGGCTGTCTTTTCACCTTACTTATAGTTTCCTTTGTAGTGCAAAAGCTTTTAAGTTTCATTAGGTCCCATTTGTTTATTTTTGCTTTTATTTCCAATATTCTGGGAGGTGGGTCATAGAGGATCTTGCTGTGATTTATGTCGGAGAGTGTTTTGCCTATGTTCTCCTCTAGGAGTTTTATAGTTTCTGGTCTTACATTTAGATCTTTAATCCATTTTGAGTTTATTTTTGTGTATGGTGTTAGAAAGTGTTCTAGTTTCATTCTTTTACAAGTGGTTGACCAGTTTTCCCAGCACCACTTGTTAAAGAGGTTGTCTTTTTTCCATTGTATATCCTTGCCTCCTTTTGTCAAAGATAAGGTGTCCATAGGTTCGTGGATTTATCTCTGGGCTTTCTATTCTGTTCCATTGATCTATATTTCTGTCTTTGTGCCAGTACCATACTGTCTTGATGACTGTGGCTTTGTAGTAGAGTCTGAAGTCAGGCAGGTTGATTCCTCCAGTTCCATTCTTCTTTCTCAAGATTACTTTGGCTATTCGAGGTTTTTTGTATTTCCATACAAATTGTGAAATTATTTGTTCTAGTTCTGTGAAAAATACCATTGGTAGCTTGATAGGGATTGCATTGAATCTATAGATTGCTTTGGGTAGAATAGCCATTTTGACAATATTGATTCTTCCAATCCATGAACACGGTATGTTTCTCCATCTGTTTGTGTCCTCTTTGATTTCTTTCATCAGTGTTTTATAGTTTTCTATGTATAGGTCTTTTGTTTCTTTAGGTAGATATACTCCTAAGTATTTTATTCTTTTTGTTGCAATGGTGAATGGTATTGTTTCCTTAATTTCTCTTTCTGTTTTTTCATTGTTAGTATATAGGAATGCAAGGGATTTCTGTGTGTTAATTTTATATCCTGCAACTTTACTATATTCATTGATTAGCTCTAGTAATTTTCTGGTAGAATCTTTAGGGTTTTCTATGTAGAGGATCATGTCATCTGCAAACAGTGAGAGTTTCACTTCTTCTTTTCCTATCTGGATTCCTTTTACTTCTTTTTCTGCTCTGATTGCTGTGGCCAAAACTTCCAACACTATGTTGAATAGTAGTGGTGAGAGTGGGCACCCTTGTCTTGTTCCTGATTTCAGGGGAAATGCTTTCAATTTTTCACCATTGAGGGTGATGCTTGCTGTGGGTTTGTCATATATAGCTTTTATTATGTTGAGGTATGTTCCTTCTATTCCTGCTTTCTGGAGAGTTTTAATCATAAATGAGTGTTGAATTTTGTCAAAGGCTTTCTCTGCATCTATTGAGATAATCATATGGTTTTTATCTTTCAATTTGTTAATGTGGTGTATTACATTGATTGATTTGCAGATATTAAAGAGTCCTTGCATTCCTGGGATAAAGCCCACTTGGTCGTGGTGTATGATACCTCTGCTTTTTAATACACTATCTGGATTTGTCACAGCTTTTCTTCCAAGGAGCGAGGATCTTCTAATTTTGTGGCTACAGTCACCGTCTGCATTGATTTTGGAGCCCAAGAAGATGAAATCTGACACTGTTTCCACTTTCCCCCCCATCTATTTGCCATGAAGAGATAGGACCTAATACCTAATATGCTCATGACTAAATCTAATACGTCTCAGTGGCAAGTTTGCTGAGCTACAAATCTCAAATGCCCAGCCAGTTTGAACTGTTTCGTAGTTCTCAGTAGCATGTGGCAGATCATGATAAGCTACAGCTCATGCTGCAACAACTATAAAAGCTTGGACAGATTACCAAAAAGTCATGTTTTTGGTGATAAAGGAGAGCTATGGAAGCTACAAGGACAACATGAAATTCCAGGAAGATGATCTTTCTTTTCCGAGGGTATGTGCAGATCCTGGACCAGAAGGAAACTAGCAGATCTTTATCTCTGGCATTTGCACAGGGTTATGGTTAGGAGCCTCCAACACACACAGTTTTCCTCCATGTGACATTTATTGAGTTCAAAGGAGGAAGACAGGAGGCTGGGAGCCAGGCTGAAAAAGCAGAGCAGAATCTCTGTGGTCCTGTGGCAACCCCAGTGGAAGAAGGAACCTTGCATCAAACCTAAGACAGGTCTTCTTGATGAGACATCTGCCAGATTTTGAAGCTATACAGAGTAAGAGGCTAAAGAGCTCATCTCAAACTTCTGAACAACAGAACTAAATCTCCTTTGGTGTTTCAGGACTGAGCTAACAGAAAACTGTGTTTCCGAATCAAAAGCCTAAGAGGGTCATGCCAAAAGAACAGATAAATCAGAGGTAGATCAAGTTTATTTAAAATGGCTGCTCAGCCCTGACTCAGCTCAATTCCTGACCAGATTGAAGAAATCAATCTGCTCCTGCCAACCAAACGTTGTCTAGAGAGAGAAATTATGGCACTTGCAGCTTCTAGTTTCTTTTTATATGGTGTGGCCAGCATATGTAGTGTCCAAATTATAATCAAAATGCTTAAGACCTGAAAAAAGGCAGAAGCTATGGATAGAGAATTAAGAGGGAAAAAACTCAAGAAATATGGGCAAACAAATGATCCAGTTAGTAGGCAAAGATTTTAAAATAACTACCATAAGTATGTTACACAAAATGAATTGCCTCACAGGCACAAATGACTAGAGAAAAGCCACAGGTCTTTTATAAAACTAGGGCCTATACTAGACTACCAAGGCAAAGAATAAAAAGGAGAAGAAAAGGGAAATATTCAAGATGAAGAATCAATTAAGCTCAAGTCAATATGTATTATATATAAAGAAATAACAAGTCTAACAAAATCCAGGTTGCTAGCTTAAAAAATTGGTTTACTAGTCCTCCTCTGAAAAACAGAAGACATTACACTGCAAGCATATCCAACTTCTATCTCTTCTGGAAGGGGAAGTTCTATGTATTAAAATTTTATACTTCTAAGCTATAAATATACCTACATAATTCTGAATTCTTATCTGTAAATAAGACATCTTAAAATGGTTGCCTTTTCTAAGAAATAACTGGTAATATAAATTCTATACCCCTATAAATAAAGACAAAAAGAAAAATTTTATACTCATCTTTTCAAACAATCTTATAAGTCATCTTATTAAAAAACAACTCCATGATCAAATGTTGTAAGAGTAAACTACTACAACTATAATTAAGAGATAACTTAAGAACTCTAAAAATGAATATGATTATATGAAAAATATCCAAATGAAATTTCATTATTTTTCTACTGAGAATAGACCCTTTACATATCCAATTGGAGACTACATCTTTAAATCTAGTTAAGAAATATACTGAAGAATGATACCGATGCAAAAGTACTTGTGGTTTTACACTGTTGAACTTTGCCATTTGATATTGGAATACATTCTTAAATGTGGTTATGTTATACATCATTTTATTTTTTTTTTTGTTATACATCATTTTAATGCACATTTCTCGCTTTATATTTTCTTGCTAATGACTTATTATTTGCTGTGTATTTTATATTTATTTTAGATTATGGAAACGATGTTAGACAAAATGCAAACTGGAGAGATTTTCTTGGGTTCAAAATGGGTTGTAAAGCAGTGGAGACAACTCGCAACTTCAACAACCCATTTGGCCTAGGAATTGCCAATGAACGTACAGTGCAGCGGTGGTTCACGAAGTTTTGCAATGAAGAAGAGAGCCCTGAAGATGAGGAGGGCAATGGTCGGCCATCTGAAGTTGACAATGACTAACTGACAGCAATCATCGAAGCTGATCCTCTTACAACTACACAAGAAGTTGCCAAAGAACTCAACATCGACCATTTTACAGTTGTTCAGCACTTGAAGCAAATTGGAAAGGTGAAAAACCTCAGTAAGTGGGTGCCTCATGAGCTGACCAAAAATCAAAATAATCATCATTTTGAAGGGTCATCTTCTCTTACTATAGGCAACAATGAATCATTTCTTGATCAGACTGTGATGTGTGATGAAAAGTGGATTTTATATGACAACTGACGATCACCAGCTCAGTGGCTGGACCAAGAAGCAGCACCAAACTCGCACTAAATAAAAGTCATGACCACTGTTCCGTGGTCTGCTGCCAGTCTGACCCACTACAGCTTTCTGAACACTGGCGAAATCATTACATCTGAGAAATATGCTCAGTAAATCTGAGATGAACCAAAACTGCAAAACTCCTGCAGCCGGCACTAGTCAACAGAAAGGGCCCGATTCTTTTCCAAAACACCTGACTGCACATTGCACAACCAACCCTTAAAAAGTTGAATGAAAAAAAAAAAAAGAAAAAAAAAAGTTGAATGAAATGGGCTACAAAGTTTTGCCTCATCCACCATATTCACCTGATTCTCGCCAACCCACTACCACTTTTTCAAGCATCTAGACAACTTTTTGCAGGGAAAATGCTTCCACAACCAGCAGGAAGCAGAAAATGCTTTCCAAGAATTTGTCAAATCCTGAAGCACAAATTTTTACACTACAGGACTAAATAAACTTATTTCTCATTGGCAAAAATGTGTTGATTGTAATGGCTCCTATTTTGATTAATAAAGATCTGTTTGAGTCTTGTTATAATGATTTAAAATTCATGGTCTGAAACCATGATCAACCATGGTCAAACAATTACATTTGTATCAGTCTAATATTTCATTGGTATTTTACATATATTAATCAAACAATTCAAAAGAGGAGAATGTCAATTAAAAAATGATAGTGTACCGTGAGAAACAGAATTCTAATTGTTTCTTTAAACACTCTTTTAGTTCTTCTGTAGAAATTGCTGAGTTGCTTTCTCCTGATGGTAGAAAACGAGAGAGAGAAAGTTAACACCTAATTACCACAGGTAGTAAACTCTACATATTGTTCTTTTAAGAATAAGCCACAAAGTATGCACAAATTAAAATCACCAGAAAACTGTTTTTTTACTTTTTTAGAATTCAGATACACATGGTCTAATAAATTCTTTCAATTTATCTGTTCCTGTTTGTTTAGACAGATTTCATGTCAGTTTTAAAACTACGTATTTTATCAAGCAATTAACGAATCATCAGTAATACTAAAAGCACCTGAATATCATTTTGTAAAACACAGTCGTCAATACTTATTCCTTTAATGAAAACTCAAAGAATTAAAGTAACAGTAATCTAAATTTGAAGACAGGAACTACACAAAGTGGGGTATATGTATATGGCTCCACATTTGTATTACTGGTAGTAAACCTGATGTTAGTCACACTCCTTAAATTTCTCTCTCTCAGTAGACTTGTGGTACCCAAGGTGTATGTGTGTGGCGAGGGGAGATGGATTGGGAGTTTGGGGTTAGTAGATGCAAACCATTATATAAAGAATGGATAAACAAGGTCCCACTGTACAGCACAGGGAACTATATTCAATATTCTCTGATAAAACATAATGGAAAAGAATATAAAAAAGAACATATACGTATGTATGTATTTTGCTGTACAGCAGAAATTAGTAACATGGTAAATCAACTATACTTTAAGAAAAAAAAACCTACTTCTATCTTTTTATACTCTTTTCATTGCTTAATTTTAGAGCACTATATCTTCCTAGGAATATTTAAAGCACTCAAATGTCCAAAGGATTGGACCAATTCTCTAACAGCCCTCTATACTTTCTATTTAAACCCAGAACATGATTTTTCAGACTAAAGCCTGGAAAACCATCAGTTCTTATTAGATTCTTACAAAAAACACCACCTGCTAAAATCATATGATGTGTCCTCTTCTTTAAAAGCACTAATGATTAACTAGGCTAATTTCCTTTAAATACACAGATAATAGGATATATGTATACATACATTTTGTGCATGATTTTACCACTACTTTGTCTTATATGCAAGACTCAAAATGTCATTAGATATTAATTTCATTAAAAATAAAAAGCATTCTATTTCTATGTAGTACATGCAACCCTTCTAATACAAAATTCATCCACCAAAATGCTTAAGCTTCCAATGTCATTATAGCAAACCTTTAAAAATACAACTGGTTGCCACTTCACTTAAACCAACTCTATGTTCAAAATGTAGCCAGTGGTTACGTATTTTACAACATGAGGGAGTAAAACCTAATCAACCTTTCTTTTTATTTATTTATTTTTTCAACCTTTCATTATTATATGGAACTACCATCCCATTTCACTTGAGGAATTAACTTTCAAGCTGGCTGACCTGAAAAATCTAATGCAGGTATTTATAACAAACTAAGGACAAAGGTTTATAGACCTTGACTAATGTTCAGTTCAGTTCAGTCGCTCAGTCATGTCCGACTCTTTGCAACTCCATGGACTGCAGCACACGACACTTCCCTATCACCAACACCCGGAGCCTCCTCAAACTCATGTCCACTGAGTCGGTGATGCCATCCAACCATCTCATCCTCTGTCGTCCCCTTCTCCTCCTGCCTTCAGTCTTTCCCAGCACCAGGGTCTTTTCAAATGAGTCAGTTCTTGGCATCAGGTGGCAAAAGTATTGGAGTTTCAGCTTCAGCATCAGTCCTTCCAATCAATAGGACTGATTTCCTTCAGGATGAACTTGTTGGATCTCCTTGCTGTTCAAGGGACTCTCAAGAGTCTTCTCCAACACCACAGTTCAAAAGCATCAATTCTTTGGTGCTCAGCTTTGTTTATAATCCCAACTCTCACATACATACATGACTACTGGAAAAACCATGGCTTTGACTAGACAGATCTTTTTTGACAAAGTAATGTCTCTACTTTTTAATATGCTGTCTAGGTTGGTCATAACTTTTCTTCCAAGGAGCAAACGTCTTTTAATTTCATGGCTGCAGTCACCATCTGCAGTGATTCTGAAGCCCAAAAAGATAGTCTGTCACTGCTTCCCCATCTATTTGCCATGTAGTGACGGGACCGGATGCCATGATCTTAGTTTTCTGAATGTTCAGCTTTAAGCCAGCTTTTTCACTCTCCTCTTTCACTTTCATCAAGAGGCTCTTTAGTTCTTCTTCACTTTCTGCCATAAGGGTGGTGTCATCTGCATATCTGAGGTGATTGATATTTCTCCCAGCAATCTTGATTCCAGCTTGTGCTTCATCCAGTCCAGCATTTCTCATGATGTACTCTGCATCTAAGTTAAATAAGCAGGGTGACAATATACAGCCTTGACGTACTCCTTTCCCTATTTGGAACCAGTCTGTTGTTCCATGTCCAGTTCTAACTGTTGCTTCTTGACCTGCATACAGATTTTCAGGAGGCAGGTAAGGTGGTCTGGTATTCCCATCTCTTGATGAATTTTCTACAGTTTGCTGTGATCCACACAGGGCTTTGGCATAGTCAATAAAGCAGAAGTATATGTTTTTCTGGAACCCTCTTGCTTTTTTGATGATCCAACAGATGTTGGCAATTTGATCTCTGGTTCCTCTGCCTTTTCTAAATCCAGCTTGAACATTTGGAAGTTCACGGTTCATGTACTGTTGAAGTCTGGCTTGGAGAATTTTGAGCATTACTTTGCTAACGTGTGAGATGAGTGCAACTGTGGGATAGTTTGAGCATTCTTTGGCATTGCCTTTCTTTGGGATTGGAATAAAAACTGACCTTTTCCAGTCCTGTGGCAACTGCTGAGTTTTCCAAATTTGCTGACTAATGTTAGCAAATCAGTAAAGGAAATCAGTCTTGAATATTAATTGGAAGGACTGATGCTGAAGTTGAAGCTCTAATACTTTGTCCACTTGATGTGAAGAACTGACTCATTTGAAAAGACCCTGATGCTGGGAAAGACTGAAGGCAGGAGAAGAGGACAACAGAGGATGAGATGGTTGGACGGCATACTGACTCAATGGACATGAGTTTGAGCAGGCTCTAGGAGTTAGTGATAGACAGGGAAGCCTGGTGTGCTGCAGTTCATGGGGTCGCAAAGAGTCGGACATGACTGAGCACCTGAACTGAATGTAAGTAACTAAGCAGTGATAGAAATGCCTACTCCCTATTTCACTTATTTTCCAAAGAAACTGGAAATTAGAAAAACGAAGTTAGGTAATCAGGGTCTGTGGTCTATTTTTAGTTTCCTTTAAATTTCATCCATTTTAAATCCAAGCAACTACTAACCTATGCCAACAAATGAATGTGGAGGAAAAAAAAACCATTATCTCACAAGCTGAACTACAACAGAATTATGATTTAATACAACCCTTTTCTCAAAATTAATCCCATACACATACACAAACAACAACACATATATAATCTCAAAATTAATACCATTTAAAATGCATTTCTCCTTGACATAAGTTATGGGAAAATTGACAGAGCTTGCGCTGACAAATTCTGTCAAGTCCCACTAATAGACCAAGAAACCTGGACTCGAAAGACTGTAATTTAGGTCTCTTTTAACTATGTTGACTGTTTTTTCCTTTTATCGTTAACTTCACACTATCTTTTAATAAGATCTTTAAAAATATTTTTAAAATTACAATATTCATGTGTGACCATTTTATTGATAAAAATCACGTAATATTCTATTAATATAAACTTCTTTTGAAATAATAAAATAGACTGATCAATGCTACCATTTACTAGAACAATGATAAAGCAAAAACTGGAAGGGGGAAAAGACTAGAACACTGCATTCTCATTTTACCAATAAAATTATAAAGTTTACCAGAAACATCATATATTTGATAATTCAGATCTTCTGGCCCCAAAATCATTCCATCAGTTGATTCTTCAATGCCTGTAGTATTTCTTGGGGTTTCACAAGATGAATACATTACTTCATATTCCTTACACATATCATCTGCAAGTTCTCTATTACCTGTATTAAAGAAAACATACTGAAAGTAAATCGTAATTCTTTAAAATCCTATCTTTAGGTACTCTGGGCAACTGTCTTCTATAACAAGATTTCAAAGAATTCTATCAACTGGGAAAATGTCCATATGGTTTTAAATAAGAACTGTCTTTGACAGGACATAAGCTTGACCATTAGAAATAAGCTAAAATGATTAACAACAGGGGCTTTCCTGGTGGTCCAGTGGTTAATACTCTGCTCTCCCAATGCAGGGGGCTAAGGTTCAATCCCTGGTCAGGGAACTAGATCCCACATGCTGAAACTAAAGATCCCATATGTGGCAACAAAGACCCTGTGCAGCACCCCCCCAAAAAAAAGGATTAAAAATAGCTTAAGGACTTCCCTGGTGGTCCAGTGGTTAAGAATCTGCTTGCTAATGCAGGGAACATGGGTTCGATCCCTGGTCCAGAAAGATCCCACTCGCCTTATCTACTGAAACCTGCACACTCTAGAGCCCACAGGCAGCCAAACAAATAAATAAATTTTAAAAAATAGCCCAAACTTACACAGTACTATCTATGTATATGACAGCTTCACACACATTATTTACTTAATACTCAGAAAATTCAATGGCAAACTATTATTGCCAATGTTTTACAGATGAAGACAACAGGCATGGAAACGTTAAATCATCTGCCCAAGATCAAACAGTGAGTAAACAGCACTGTCAATGACGGTAGATCACAACTAACTTACAAATACCATATTATACATGGGTTAAATACTGAGCCCAAAGACACAGCTGCTCTCTGAAATTAGTGACAATCTACTCATACTGGATATAAATAAGAATGGTATGCAAATTACATGTTAAACATTTATAAATATATCTTATCAAATAATCAAAGGATGTACCCCAAAGTTCTGTAAACTGGTTGGTCAAATGTTTAACCAAACTGTGATGCATTCTGATGAAATATTTAGGACTTACCCTCAGGAAGAGATCCTGATGTAGCTGCTGTTTCATGCCAAGAGCTTTCAGTTCCATGAGCTACTGGCGTAGCGTCAGTATTTCCCGGAGGTATTTCTTGCCATACTTTGGCATTAGGATTTAAACCAGTTCCTTTAGATGTCACCTGCTAAATAATCATAGGATTCATTTGTAAATTTTAAAAGTTAGTGCATTAAAATTACAAATTTAGATTAAATAAACAATATTTTAAAGTTTTGAGCTCAACTTGAACTATAAACCTTTTAAGCAGATGAACTTGAAATGTTTATACGTAAAATTTAGCTACCTATACAATAAAAACATCTCCATAAAATACTATTAATATAGACATACTGCTTTACCCCAACCTACTTGCAAATATTATAGTTAAAACTATGCACATTATCTTGGCCATTTGCATTATCAAGAGCAATTTTTCAGAGTAAATTTTTATTGCCATCTAACTTGTGACAGAGACCTTCAAGTCTGAATGATTCTATAAGTGGAAACTTTTTTCCAAGTCAAACCCAGCATTTTGCCTTACATTAGAATGCACTATTCCATCTGTCCTTAAAGTGTATATTCTTAATGTCTAAAACAATTATTTAACATATTACCATCTAAAGTGATCATTTGCATACATCACCTAATCTCTATCACACACACAGAGCAGAAAATGGGCGAGGGATGACACAGAAGAGTATTCAAGAGGTAGAAGGAAAGGAAGCAGAACACACATATATATTTCTCTCATCACATTCAATCAAACAACAGGGTTGATCCTTTTCAAGTACACTAATGATCCTCTCCATAGAGTTCACTCCTTTTCCATAAAATTACTTCTGTCTTCTCAACTGTAGGCCCCTCTCCTGGATGACAAGTACCAGAAGGTACAGCAAGGAAGCTTTATGACCTGCAGATACCAGGGATTTGATTTTCATTAAAGAATAATTGGCACACACTGAGCCATTTATCAGGACATTGTCATAAATTCTGTCTACTTAAGAGTTCTTACAACTGACCTTGACTCATGGAGTTTAGGGAGAGGCAGGAAAAAGCCTTTAAGTATCACCAACACCAAAATACAGCCAAACAAAGCAGAACTCTGGATAGGAAGAATTGAAGAGCCTCAGAGAGAGCTGCTGAGAAGACTCAGCTTCTGACAGGCCTAACTGCACTTCCTGTAATTATGTACCATGAAATTCCCCTGTACCCTTGAACCTAATAAACTGATTTTTCACTTTGAGTGAGTTTCCATACTTTGCAACTAACATGGCTAACATAACTTGAATGTATGAACCAATGAAACATTGTTTAATTATACTCCACAGCTTGCATGGATCTTTGGATTCCTTTCACATAATCAACTGAAATCCAATCTGGAAAAAAGGAGAATACCCAGACAAAATGCCCTTTTTCATGTCAAGGTTCATTTGTATCTTGGGAACAGGGCTGGGCCTTGAAATGGTGGTGTTAGTGGACATTATTTTACTACTGACACTGTTTAGAACTGTATATAAACATCTGGCTTTTAGTCAACTTTATTATTTTAAAATTCTCTACAGACAATACACCCCCTTCCTGCATTCACCAGGGCAGTGGCCTCTCACCACTTGGCCTTTGGAGCAGAGGGGACTGAATGTGATTTGGGAATTTTAAGTATAGCTTAATTTCTGACTGATGGCAGAAAAGAACTGTGACGAGTTTGTGACAGCTACCCTTCCTGCCATGGGAATAACATTTAATTTTGTGTTAAGCATTTTGACAGAAGAAAATTTATTTATTAATACATACTAACCCTCTCTCCTTTTACTCAATTCTGAAAATACCAATTATGTCCCTACCCTCCAAAATGGCAAATAATAAAGACTATGGTTCTCAGAAAAATCAAACTCCTAAATCTTGATAAATACAATAAAAGAGTAAAAAATTCATTTCATGAGTAAAACCTGTACATGAAAAACATAGAGAAGCCATGTATCTACTAGAAATACCCTTAACTAATAGAAGGGCTGTGGCTTTAGTAAAGCAAAATAGGTAACAACTATAGATAACTACATGCAAAAGTTGAGGCTCTATAATCACATATTCAAAACCCAGCTTTAACATTAACAATTGTTAAAGGTATGTGGGGATTATTAAAGGATAATATTAAAGGATAATTATTAAAGGATAGTTGTTAAAGGATTGTGGGGATATTTCTTAACTCAATTTTCTCAACTATAAATTGAGGTAAGAATTCCTTATTTTAGAGACTTCCCTGGTGGTCCAATGGTTAAGAATCCACCATGCAATGCAGTGAACGGGGGTTCAATCCCTGATGGGGGAACTGGGATCCCACATGTCTTGGGGCAACTAAGCCTCGGGCCACAACTTGAGAGCCCACAAGCCACAACTAGAGAGTCTGAGTGCTGCAGTGAAAGATCTTGCATGACGCAGCTAAGACCCAATGCAGCCAAACAAACAAAGAGGTCCAAGGGGACTGCTTAAAAAAAAAAAAAAAATTCCTTATTTTAAAAAGTAAATATTAACAATGAAAAGCAATTGACACGTATAAATACTCCATATTCTTTTTTACAAAACATGTTGATTTTGAATAAAAGTTATTTGGCTGTCTCACCCTCAAAAGAATACTATGCAAACACTAATGCATTAATCAAAATAACTGTGAGGTATGGTCAAAGTTAACTATTTACATAAATGTAAACTATTACATTTACATAAATGTAAACTATTATGTCATAGAAAATTAGCTTTAAAGCAGCAAATACAAATCACAAGGAGAATGGTTGGCTACAGAATAACGCAAAACTGCAACAACAACAACAACCTGAAAATAAAGACTAGGAAAATAAAAGTAAAAAAACCTCACAAATGCACACAAATAGGAAAATAAGTACCATTTTATGCTTATTAGATTAGCACTTAAAAATAATTCTTACCTTGGCATAAAATTTTCAAACTCATTATTTTACTGAAGACTATAAAACGGTGCAACTTAGCTTCCCACATTCTAGTATTATTTATAAGAATAATAATTTATAAGAGCCAAGAAATGGAAATAACTCAAAGTCAAACAAAGGAGCAAAACAGGAAATTAAAACACACTCACTAGATGAGTTACACAACCACTGAAAGTTATAAAGAGGGAATCCCCTGGCAGTCTAATGGTCAGGACTTGGCATGTTTCGTTCACTGCCAGGGCCCAGGTTCAATCCTTGGTCAGGGAACTGACATCCCCCAAGCCATGTGGAGTGGTCAACCCACCCCCACCCAGAGCTTCCCTGGTGGTTCAGTGGTAAAGAATCTGCCTGCCAATGACGAAGACACAGGTCTGACCCCTGATCTGGGAAGATCCCACGCTGAGGAGCAACTAAGCCCGAGCGCCATGACTACTGAGCCTGTGCTCTCGAGCACGGGAGCTGCAACGACTGAGTCCACAAGCCCTGAAGCCAGTGCTCTGCAACAAGACAAGCACTGCAATGCAAAGCCGGGGCACTGCAACTAGAGACTAGCTCCCTCTTACCACAACTAAAGTCTGTGCGGCAATGAAAACTCAAGAACAGCCAAAAATAAATAAAATAAGTAATAAATAAATAACAAAGAAACACCTCAACAAAGCTGTAAAGATATACTACCACATTTATTAAATCTAAAGGGGGGTATTAATACATCACAAAAAAATTGCTATCAATTAAACCATGCCACGCCAAATATTGTACTGATGAATTATGAAAAATATAAAAATGGAAAGTGATTTCACACAATGGAATAGAAAAAACATCACCACAATAACAAAAGCAAACATGTTAAGCAATTCTCTGGGCTTGGAGCTATACCAAACACATCTATGAACTCACTGACTTCTTAAGACAATCCGTAAGTACTAATATTTCCCTCTTACATGTTATCCTATTATATGAGAAATAACATATCCAACTAAAGAGATACAGAGATTAAGTATGGAGTCTGTATTAACCTACAATGATCACAACTCACAGATTATTACAATTGTAAAAAATCACATAAACATGTGAACATGGGCTAGGAGGAAACATGATCTGCTACAATAACTAGATCAGGGCTATTTTTCCTCTACAAAGCATTTCATTAATATATCATTCATGGGATTTCTCTGGTGGTTAAGGCTCTGTGCTCCTAGTGAAGGGGTCTGAGTTCAGTCCCTGGTTGGGGAGCTAGATTCTACATGCCACAACTAAAGACCCCACATGCTGCAATGAGAATCAAAGATCCCAAGTGCCTCAACTAAGACCTGGAGCAAATAAATAATAATTTTTTTTTTTTAAATCAAAGCATTCATTAAAATGCTGCCTTGTTGATGTTTGACAGCAAACAACAAAATTCTGTAAAGCAATTATCCTTCAATTAATTAAAAAGTAATTTTAAAAAATGTTGCCTTAAGTCTGTCATAAAAAAACATGAAACTTAAAAAGGTTTATTACATCCATTAAGGATTTTTCAAATCAGAGCATAAATGTCAGTGGGGGATTCCCTGCTAGTACATGATCATCGAAGATAATTGTGTGCCCTTTGTGCCTGCATATATGTAATATATATTCAACGTTTATTTAAATTTCTATAAATTTTGACCAATTATCTTTGATCATCATTCTTTTTTTGCATTTCAGATGTTTCTTCTGCATCATTTTCCTTCTTTCCCAAGAACATCATTCAGAACTTTTTTTTTAAGTAAACTCTCCAGTTGTGGTTTCTCAAAAAATACATTTCTATCCTCTACTTTTGCTGTATACAGAAATCTCTCTAGGCACATAATTACTCTTCAGCACATTAAAGACCAGGAATCGAACCCAGGGCCCCTGTATTGGGAGCATGGAGTCTTAGCCACTGCCCCACTGCCTTGTTTGTACTACTGCTGATCAGAATCCAGTCACTAGTCTGTCATTCCTAATCTCTCTTTCAACTCTGGTGCTTTACCCTTGTCAATGGTGTTTTGCAATCATAAGCCTAAGTGTGGAATTCTTCATTATTCTACTTGGAGTTCACTGAACTCTTTGAAATCTGATGCATTTTTCATCAATTCTGTAAAATATTCATTCATTTACCTCTTCAAATTTGCTCTTCACCAACTTCTCTATTACTTCCTCTGGAATGCCAATAAAATATTCTATACCTTCTAATCCTGTATTCCACCTCTTTTTGTATCAATCTCTCTTTCTTTCTTATTTCCCACATCTTTGTCTTCCTGAGAAATTATATCCTGAGCAATTTGAGATCTTTCTTCCAGTTCACCAATTCTCTCTTCAGTTGTTTCTAAGATGCATTCAACTTCTACAGTAAGTCTCTAAGTTCTTTCTACATTTTCATTTCAGAAGTTCCTTTTGGTTCTTTCCTCAAATCTATCCAATCAATATTTTGTTTTTTGATCATCCTTTCAGCGTGTGTGTGCACTCAGTTGCTCAACTGTGTCCAATTCTTTGCAATCCCATGGACTATAGCTGTCTCCTCTATCCATGGAATTTTCCAGACAAGAATAATGGAGTGGGTGGCCATTTTCTCCTCCAATCCTTTCAGTACCTTCCTTCTTTCCTTGGCCATACCACCACAACCAGATTGAACCCGGGCCTGTTGCAGTGAAAGCTCAGAGTCCTAATCACTGGACCACCAGGGAATTTCCAGTAGCTTCCTTCTTTTAAACATTCTAATTATATAGTCTGTATCTGATAATTCCAGTATGTGTAATATCCAAAATCAAAGGGTTTGAGTTTCTGCTGAGATCTGTTTTTTTTTAATGCTAAACCATGTTCATTAAGACTTCCGTGTTTTATGATTTTGTTCCACACACTTGTTTTCTTTGAATCTTTATTTGTGGGAATTTTAATGGTTGTTTAAAATGTGCTCTTCAGGAGAGGATTTGTTTTCTTTCTGTTGGATGACTACACAGTAAGACTATCAATCTGGTATCACTTAAATTTTTCTTTAAAATCTATCTATCTGGTTGTGCTGGGTCTTAGTTGCACCAAGTGGAAGCTAGTCACCTGACCAGGGATCAAACCCAGGGCCCCTGTATTGGGATCATGGAGTCTTAGCCACTGGACCATGGGGGGAGTTCCCATGACTTAAAGTTTTCAATATGGGTTTTTGGAGAACAAGAAGTAGTGGGAATTTCAGCCCTACCTTGCATCAAAGAGGATTTGTGGTTAATATAAGACCCCTCTTTGCACCAACCCAGAGCCAAGACTAAAGCTGACCAGTTTTCTTTTTCTCTAATAGAGCTTGTTTTTTCCGTTAGGGTGCTGTGTGCTTCAGTGAAAGATCCTGTGTGGCACAGATAAGACCCAATGCAGCCAAACAAACTGGAAATGGTGATCCACTCCAGTACTCTTGCCTGGAGAATTCCACAGACGAGCCTGGTGGGCTACAGTCCACGGGGTTGTAGAGTCAAACACAACTGAGCACGCACGTCAGCATAACACAACCATGCCTGCAAGCTTGGGGTAGATAGGGTCAGGTGTAATTAAGTTTGAAGTTTCAGGGCTTCCCAGGTGGCGCTAGGGGTTCGTTCCCTAGTCCAGGAAGGTCCCACATGCCAAGGGGCAACTAAACCAATGCCCCACAACTACTGAGCCCATGCTCTAGAGCCTGAGAGCTGCAACTACCAAAGTCATTGCGATGAGAAGCCCTCGCACCACAACAAATAACAGGCCCCATTCACCACAACTAGAGAAAGCCTGTGTACAGCAACAAAGACTCAGAACAGCCTAAAATAAATAAATCTAAAAAAAAAGAGAGAGAAGAACAAAGTACTAATACTGGCACTTTAAAGCTAAACTGAAGAGGAATTCCAACAATTAAAAGTGTACTATGGTATAACAGACAAAAATTTACTCTACTCTGCCACCTAGTAATTATGCAGTCACTGATCTCAGCTTCCTTGTTTTAAAAAATGTAATGGCTGCTCTACCAAAACTCCTTATGTTTTTACAAACCCTGGACACCTGCCTTTGTCTTGGTCACTACTTCTCTTTCCTTCTTGTTATTTGTACATACTTCTAATTTGTTACCACTGTAATAGTTTATTAAGTGTTCTTTACAACAAGGCACTGGACTCAATCAAAAAAGGTAGCTGGGTCATCCTCTACTATTTCAGCTATTAAAATAAACCAGGCTGAGAGCAGACCTTCAACTGTCAATCTGAATGGAATAGTAGAGGCATAAGTGCAAAAAAAAAAAAAAGAAATTAATGTTTAGATACTGTATTTACCCTTCTGATGTGACAGAAAATCAGAGTTGATACAATCTTCCTTTTTTTCATATGCCTGTTTAAAATAGAAGTCTTTTATTGGAGTGCTTCTTGGCTTATGATTTCAGGGCTGACAAAGGCTTTCACAATAAACATCAAAACCAATAACAAAATGTCAAACCTAGCAAGGAAGCAAAAGCATCTTTGAAGTAGCACCAAAGATAAATAACCAAAGCAACATCTGAACTTAGTGATGTTAATTGACAACTGTTTCATACCATAATTAGCTCAGGGAAAAGAACAATCAATTTCCTAATAGTACCACCAGCTAGCCCCGACAGGACAGGTACACAGATAATTTTTAAAAACCTCTATGGAGGGCTTCCCTGGTGGCTCAGTGGTCAAGAATCCACCTACCAATGCAGGAGACACTGGTTTGATCCCTGATCTGGGAAGATTCCCCCGTGTCACAGAACAACTAAGCCTATATGCCACAACTACTGACCTGTGCTCTAGACTTCAAGAGGCACAACTTCTGAGCCCACATGCCACAGCTACTGAAGTTTGAGTGCCCTAGAGTCTGTGCTCTGCAACAAGAGGAGCCACCGAAAGAAGCAAATGCACCGCAAATACAGAGTAGTCCCCACTTACTGCAACTAGAGGAAAGCCCACGCAGCAACAAAGATCCAGCACAGCCATAAATAAATAAGTAAATAAACAAAAACTATATTAAAAATAATTCTATGAAACCTTCCTGACAGTTAAGACTGCATACTTCTTCCACAGCAAGCAGTATAGGTTCAATCTCTGGCCCAGGAACTAAGATCCCACATGCCCTGCAGCAAGGCCAAAACAAAGAAACAAAATCTCTAATTCCCTGGTAGTCCAGTAGGTGGAACTCCGTGCTTCCCCTGCAAGGGGCATGGGTTCAATGCCTAGTCAGGGAACTGGGATCTCACCAGTTGAATGGTGTGGCAAAAAAAAAAAAAACAAAAACAAAAACAAAAAACACCTCTAAGTAGCAATTTTATTTTTATTTTTTTAGGTAGCAATTTTAGAAAGCAAGTCATCTTTACATTTGCTCCTATGCAGAATGCGAACAGTGCATGCTTATTAGTATTCAGAATCCACTCTGGATAAATTAGACAGCAAAGTAAATAAAAGGTAGTGTCACTGTCACTGGAAAGGCTGAAAAATTAGATGCAAAGGTAATCTCACTCAAAATAATGTTGCTGAAGTGGCTTGATGAGGAAATCACTATCCATGCCACCATCAAGTGGTAAATGCCAAAAGTCAAATCCATCACAACTTTTATTATTACCAGTACCAATGTTACTTCTCCATCAGGAACTCAACCTTGCAACTATTAACTCTACTTAAAGCTGACCACCGCTACTGCCATTCCTGACTACAAAATGGAAGTTAAGAATAGAACCCTCATTTTCCTACACTGTATATATTTTCACCTGTATGTGTGGTCTGACTATCAGCTCTTAGTAACATGCCTGCATCCATCAAGGTATAAGGGAATCTTGGAATTTGAGTTTTGACTAGTACGGTCACTGGAGAGGCCTAACTCATTATGCAGACATTTCTACAAATATAGAAAGCTACTCAAGAGCTGGGAGACCCCAAATATGACAAAGAGACTAAGACTAATATTTAACATACAAGATATTAATATATTGTCCCATATATACTTATTTATAAATAAATATACAATATTGGGGAACTATGATTTTTTTAAACTTACCTTTTACTTACTGATGGGATGTACTAGTTCACTGAGCATTTAATAATCACTCAAAATAATTAACTAGATGCCTTTCAGCAATATACTACCGATAAATGTGATGTCTCCCTTGCTAATGGTGCCAAGAATAACCAAAGTGTGAGGTCTGTGGCATATAGACAGCAGTACACCTGGGCATATTTATATTTTTCACCAGCCTAGTTTAACAGTACACTTGAAAAGCCATTAATGTACACAAGAAGACATATAAGAATGTATATTGCAACACTGATCCCGTTAGTCAAAGACTGAAAACCACCTAAATGTCCACCTATAGACAAATGGTTAAATAAAACACAGTGTATTTCATAACACAGAACACTATAAGCAAAAAAAAAAAAAAGACAAGTCTACATACATCAATGTGAAAGTGCTTCAAGGCATATTGTTCCATGAAAAAATTCAAGGTGCAAAACAATAAGCATTTTTAAATTTATATTAACAAACACATAAAATCATTGTACAGATAAGCATATTGGTATGTAAAAACAGAAAAGGTCTGGAAGGTTACTATTAACTGCAAACTAGTTAAAGATCTGCCAAACACGGAAGATGTACTAAAACAAGCAGGAATAATCAATTGCAAAATGTGAATTTTAGGGAATTCCCTGGTGGTCCACTGGTTAGGACTGTGTGCTTCCACTGCAGGAGTGTGGGTTTGATCCCTGGTTGGGGATCCTGCATGCCACGCATCACAGTTTAAACAAAACAAAAAAAAAAATCTGCAACACCTACGTAAAGCAATCTGTCAATACTGATGTGAAAAACTTTTAAAACATTCACCATATGAGCTACCACAGTAAATGTTAGTCTAAGAGCTTCACACACAAGAATGTTCTTTATAGAATTACTCAACATAAAGAAAATTTGGAAAATGACAACGTCCATCAAAAAAACAAGTTGGTGTGCCTTTCTATAACAAATAATCTTTAAAATGACACAATAATGAACCCGACAAGTCAGTTTAACAAGAACAAAAACTTATTTTTCCATCTGAATTCTAGATAACCACCTTTGACTCATCTTTTGACTAAGGTTTAATAAAGAACTCCATAAAAATCCTTATCTCTCCCACAGAACTAGAAATAAGCCCGTGAGGCTACACAGTTATATAAAACATCTATTAAAGGATGTAAATTATCTAAGTGCATGCTGAAACTATCTGCCAACATACACATGTCAGCACACACATACTCACAAACCACCACAAAAATATTCAAATTGTCAGTGTGTAAAACTAACAGATCAACACTTCTATTTCTAAGCAATACATGTCATTACTGAATAAGCCAAAAGCAGTCTTCATGACTGACCCATTTTATGCTAGTTCCTATCTGGGAAAAGATAAAAAGGAAAGGAAAAAAAGGAAACATCAATTTCTTGGCAAAACGATACCCTCCGGTCAGAAGAGAGCAGTTTTAAGGTAACAGAACCAAGAGTTAGGAAAAAGTCACCATAAATATGGCAAAACCATCTCTGTGGTCATACACAGATTTGACCACATATGTTTGGTCAAAACATAGATTTGTTTTACTTACCTATTTACTATTAGAAACAGAAATCCCATGCCACTTAACCCTACAAATGCTGAAAAACAGAAATAAAGTAAATAGAATGATTAAACTCATTTGCCTTATGTCAGATCAATCATCGAGGTTTAATTTTTACATCTCCAATATTGAGAGGACCACAAAACTACATTAAAAAAAGAGAATTCCAGCAGTTACGAGTCTGTGCTTCCACAGCTAGGCGGATGGGTTCAATCGCTAGTAGGGGAACTAAGATCCTACAAGCTGCACAGGTGACCAAAAAAAAAAAAAAGACAAAACAAACACCTGTCATTTCATCCAGCATGAAACTTCAGAGTCCTACTAGAATAGGCTTAGGGCATTTTATAAAAAATAAAAATGAAAACTGGGAAATTTTCACCCTTCTCACAAGGAAGGACAGTGAGCATTTACGAAACACTGAATTCATCTTCATAACAACTACATTAAATTTTATCATCTACATTTTGCAGATACGGAAAAACTTACTTTACCTAAATGTAATCTACCCAGGGTTACATAGCTAATAGAGACAGAGCCAGAATTTGAACCTAAGCTGTCCAGAGAGTGCCACTACACTACAGTGGCTCTTAACCACTATACTACAGTGCCTCAGAGAAAACTTTAAGACAAATAGTTAACACTATTTAAGGACTATTGCAAATCTCCTTACCAAATCAAACAGTCCCTGGCCCAAAGGCTAGTTAAGAGTGGTAACAATACAGAAGAAATGGATACAGAAAAAGAGCTACCAGATAAGAACTAGAGTACTCAGGGCAGAAGTCAATTGAGCTCTGCAATGGTTTCTATCTTAGGGCCATGGTACAACTAACTTCCAGTTAGAAAAGAAAGAAAAATGGTAGTCTGTGCAATAAAATTTACCCCTTATAACAAAGCACTTATCCTAACTTGAATTATTTCGTCTGCAAGCTCCACAATGGCAGTGACCTCATCTATGGTTTACCCTTCTCTAGCACTCTGAACAGATCAACAATAAAATTTATATGCTATATGCGAGTTTCTTAAACTGTAGTGCTTATAAGAATCATCCGGGGACTTTTAAGAAAAAGGAAGATTCTGATTCAGCAGTTCAGAGATAGGGCAGAGAGTTTGTATTCTAACAAGTCCTGGGTAAAGAAGTTTGCTGAGGCTCACACTTTGAAGAGCAAGGGAACTGGACCACCCTAAGTCATATGCCAAGTTGTCAAAAATCAGGATTCACTTATTCCACACCCAGAAGAAAACCTTAAGTTTATTCATCAATAAAGCTATAACTGCTGGTCCTCCACTATTAGAGGAAAAGATAAGTTCCCTAAATTCTCACTACTTCAATCAGATGACAGATGATGACTGCTTTAAAAAAAAAAAAAAAATGAGGCTGCCATAGATTACCAGCTTAACTTTTGGAGTCATGGATTGCTCTAATATATAATCAAACAGACTACTTACAGAAAGTTCTACTGAGATTAATGCACCACCTTATTGTTAAAGATTAGGAACCCAACTGATAGGTATTTAGCATTTAAATAGTCATCAAAATAAAGAAGGCAATGCCAAAGAATGTTCAAACTACCACACAACTGCACTCATCTCACATGCTAGCAAAGCAATGCTCAAAAATTCTCCAAGCAAGGCTTCAACAGTACATAAATCAAGAACTTCCAGATGTTCAAGTTGGATTTAGGAAAGGCAGAGAAACCAGAGATCAAATTGCCAACATCCTCTGGATCATAGAAAAAGCAAAAGAATTCCAGAAAAACATTTACTTCTGCTTCAATGACTACGCTAAAGCCTTTGATTGTGTGAATCACAACAAACTGTGGGAAATTCTTCAAAAGACAGGAATACTAGACCACCTTACCTGCCTCCTGAGAAACCTGCATGCAGGTCAAGAAGCAACAGTTAGACCCGGACATGAAACAATGGACTGGTTCCAAATTGGGAAAGGAGTACATCAAGGCTGTACACTGTCACTCTGCTTATATAATTTATATGCAGAGTACATCATGAGAAACGCTGGACTGGATGAAGCACACAGTGGAATCAAGATTGCCAGGAGAAACACCAATAACCTCAGATAGGGAAAAGACACCACTCTTATGGCAGAAAGCAAAGAGGAACTAAAGAGCCTCTTGATGAAAGTGAAAGAGGAGAGTGAAAAAGCTGGCTTAAAACTCAACATTCAAAAAAGGAAGATCATGGCATCTGGTCCCATCACTTCATGGCAAATAGATGGGGAAACAATGGAAACAGTGACAGACTTTATTTTCTTGGACTCCAAAATCACTGCAGATGGTGACTGCAGCCATGAAATTAAAAGACGCTTGCTCCTTGGAAGAAAAGCTATGACCAACCTAGACAGCATATTAAATAAAGCAGAGACATTACTTTGCCAACAAAGGTCCGTCTAGTCAAAGCTATGGTTTTTCCAGTAGTCACGTATAGATGTGAGAGCTGGACCATAAAGAAGGCTGAGCGCCAAAGAATTGATGCCTTTGAACTGTGGTGTTGGAGAAGACTCTTGAGAGTCCCTTGGACTGCAAGGAGATCAAACCGGTCAATCCTAAAGGAAATTAGTCCTGAATATTCATTGGAAGGACTGATGCTGAAGCTGAAACTCCAATACTTTGGCTACCTCATGTGAAGAGCTGACTCACTGGAAAAGTCTTTCCCTGATGCTGGGAAAGATTGAAGGCAGGAGAAGGGAGAGATGACAGAAGATGAGATGATTGGATGGCATCACCAACTTAATGGACATGAGTTTGAGCAAGTTCCAGGAGATGGCAAAGGACAGGGAAGCCTGGCGTGCTGCAGTCCATGGGTCTGCAAAGAGTCAGACACAACCGAGCAACTGAACAACAACAAAATACCAAGTCATTTTACTTCAAATTGGTCATCTGATAAAGTCAACAGCTAATTATACAAATGAGCTCAAAAAAACCTCAAAACTCAAATACCAAAATAATCCTTTTCAAAAAAGGACAACTTTTAATTTCTAGTGTGTACAGTCAAGTGAGCAAACCATTTGTTATGGAAACTGAGATGAGACTTATCTTTCACAACTAATATGTGAAAGAAAACTCACATATATTTATTGTGTACCAGACACTAAGTGCTTTACATTGACTGTCAATCCTCTTAACAACTCTTTCAGACAGATAATAAGTACAAATATTATCTCATACTTTAACATTATCCTGAATTTACAGATAAGGAAACTGAGAAACATGTGTTAAACAACCTGCACAAGGTCATACTAGAAAGTTGCCTAACCTAAGCAGGCAGCCTGGCCCCAGAGTCCATGTTCTTAACCATTCTTTTATGCAATCTTTCATATAACTGTATCTTATCATTATTACTCAGTCACTGCCCTATTTTTTTTCCTTCCTCCAACTCAAAAGAATAACCCTATTTCCCTTAGCTAGCTCAACTGTAATTCTCAATGCCTTCAACAACAAATACTTTGATACCAACTTAGAACACTGTCTTGCCTTTTTAATGATATGGGGGAAAAAACTTGCCAACAAGCACACAGTGAGCCTCTAATATCTTCTGAAAAAAATTATCATACAAACCAAGACATTTTTGAGATTAAAATGGGACAGCTGTTCCAGAAAACAGGTGTACACTATGACTGTTCAGGTCAAAACGGGAGGTATGGCCGATTTTCCTTGTTTTGCAGTTTGTAGTATCCAGTGAAAACACTGCCCAACTCTACACTAGATAAACCCTTGATTACTTCTGACTTTCCCGTCCTGACACAGAAAATACTCTTCTCTTTCCTCAATAATATATAAACCAAACAAAACTTAATTCCACATCCTTGGCTCTCTGCCTATGCTCATACCATACTACTAGTAATATTCATCTAAAGTATTCCTCTGTCTTTAATTTGGAGCCAGTCATTAATACATAGAGAAAGATTTTCTAAACTAAAAATTGGTTCAAATGTCTTGACAAGGCAACGGACAAGAGACGAAGCATGAGTATTATGTGATATTCAAATTACTTTTCCTTACATTTACTTACACTTACACATTAGAAGGGTTTCCCTGGTGGCTCAGAGGTTAAAGCGTCTGCCTGCAATGCGGGAGACCGAGGTTCGATCCCTGGGTTGGGAAGATCCCCTGGAGAAGGAAATGGCAACCCACTCCAGTATTCTTGCCGGGAGAATCCCATGGAGGGAGAAGCCTGGTAGGCTACAGTTTACAGGGTCGCAAAGAGTCGGTCACGACTGAGTTACTTCACTTTCACTTTCAAAGTATAAAAACTTTAAGGTAATTAACTGCTTCGCCTTACCGAGAATCAGAGCAAATTAGTAACAAGCCTAGGATTAGGCAGAACTCAAAAGATACATGTGTCTCTTTTTTAATATAAATTTATTTATTTTAATTGGAGGCTAATTACTTTACAATATTGTAGTGGTTTTGCCATACATTGACATGAATCCGCCACAGGTTTACATGTGTTCTCCATCCTGAACCCCCCCTCCCACCTCCCTCCCCATCCCATCCCTTTTGGGTCATCCCAGTGCACCAGCCCCAAGCACCCTGTCTCATGCATCAAACCTGGACTGGCGATCCATTTCACACGTGATAATATACATGTTTCAATGCCACTCTCCCAAATCATCCCACCCTCGCCCTCTCCTTCAGGGTCCAAAAGACTGTTCTATACATCTGTGTCTCTTCTGCTGTCTCATATATAGGGTTATTGCTACCATCTTTCTAAATTCCATATATATGCATTAGTATACTGTATTGGCGTTTTTCTTTCTGGCTTACTTCACTCCGTATAATAGGCTCCAGTTTCATCCACCTCATTAGAACTGATTCAAATGTATTCTTTTTAATGGCTGAGTAATATTCCATTAAATCAGTGCTATCACACAGTAGTCTTTGCAATAAACAGTGCTACTATCATGTAGTTTTAATAAATTTCCCAGAAATATCTAATACATAAAAGTAAAAATTTCAGTCATTTGGAAGGCCATATCCTGGACAATTTACACAATGACACACTTGCTGTGATGATCAAATGATAATGTCTGTCAAGACTTTACCTAGACTATATTGCAAACAAGGTTTACTGTATCACATAAACACCATTAACACAACCTAAATAGTAGAAGAATCACTCTCAAACTACAGATAGGAAGTTGCTCAAAAAAAGCTGTCACTTGCCTCAGGTCATAGCTAACATTTGATCCCAGGATTCCAAACCAAAACCCTTACAAAAAATCACAGTTCGAAAGTTTAGAACAGAAACTGGAAACCTCCCTCAAGAATGAACTTTAAAGAAAACACAACTTAAGCAAAATGCAGAATATAGGAATGATAAATTAAAATGCTACAAGCACTATCAGAGCTGGAGTCATTTTTCATTTTCACTTAAGAATACTCTCGAAGTGGAAATTAAAAAATCTTTTTTAAGACTTCACAGTGACAGCGGCATTAGTTTCTCCATTTCCTCTACTTTCTGCTCCTCTGCAATACAGTCACAGACCCCATCTCTAACCACAGGGTCAAAACCTTTTTTTTTAAGCTCCTAGGTATGACACAGTGATAAAGAATCTGCCTGTCAATGCAGGAGATGCAGGTTTGATCCCTGAGTCAGAATGATCCTCTGGAGGAGGAAATGGCAACCCACTCCAGTATTCCTGCATGAAGAATTCCACAGACAAGAGGAACCTGGCAGGCTACAGTCCATGGGGTCACAAAGAGTCAGACACAACTGTGCCAATTGAGCACACGCGTGCACACATGCAAAGACCAAAATTATAGATTTTAAATATTCATGTCTAGTACTTAGGAACATTTCCATCAGCTGAAAAGTAATATGGAGCAGGGAGACAGCCTGAACAAATCCAACCGGATAGAAAATAGTTGAATAGCAATATTTCTAATTTCCAGTTTTTCACATGTAATTTGAAGCACCTTGAGGTACTTCTACATCTTTATATTCACTTCTGAGCATGCTATTCCACTTTTCACACTATGAAAATAGAAAATAATTTCTACTTCATTTTCAATCCATTACATCTGAAAGTATTTCTTTGAAAATGTCTATCCATTTAAAAATTCTGCATCCAGAATTTTCCAATAAATATTCCAAACTCAAATTGTTCAAAAACTTCTCAGCTATTTACTTATTTATTACTTCCTGGCAATCAGTTCACAATTTGTGTAGACATTTTCTTTTTTTCAGTCATTTTTGAAAAATCATTTTCAGTCGGTGATCTCTAATAACTTTTTATAAATACAAACCTATTTAAGCTAATGGGGAAAAACAGTACTGTACTGAGGGTAAAAGACACAAAACTATTCATAATTACTGCAACATAATATCAATTTTTATTATCAAGGCAAATATGTCACTTATTTCAGATTCTAAGGCTAATCTAAAATTTAAAATGTTATCACCTAAAAGAGGCAGAAAAATTTACAAGTCAGATAAGTTATTTTAAAAATTGTGTAAGGGACATCCCCTGGTGGTCCAATGGTTAAGAATCTGCCTGCCAACATAGCGGACACAGGCTCAATCCCTTGTGCAGCCACAACTACTGAACCTGTGAGCGCTACAGCCCATGCTCAACAGGAAAAAACACCACAATGAAAGTCCATGCAGCGCAACTAGAGAGTAGCCCCCACTCATCACAACTACAGAAAGCCTGCACAGCAATGAAGATACAGAAATAAATAAATAAAATACTTTTTAAAATTGTGTAAGATCTGGGGGAAGGGAGAACAGGGATTTACTGCTTAATGTGTACAGAGTTTCAGTCTTGCAAGATGAAGCTTCTGGATAGGGATGGTGGTAGTGGTTGCACAACAATGTAAATACTTGTAAGTTCTTAATACAACTGAACTGTATATTAAAAATGGTTAAGATGATACATTTTATGTATACTTTCCATAATTAAAATTATTTTTTAAAAATTACGTGAGAGTATTAAACATCCTTGAGTATTTATTTTTAGAGAAAAACTCAAACAGAGACAGAAATCCAATTAAAACATTGCCAAACAACTAGAGCAGACATAATTGGCTGGAAATATTGGAGGGGGGAAATGATCTGAATAAAATGTTAGCAAACTATAAAAATATGAAAATAACTGCAAACTGTCTCCTCAGTGCTCAAAAACTTAAGTAATTCAATAATCACCAGAAGAACACTGCACATTGCTGTTTCAAACTTTCAGAATTTTTGTAACCAAGTATGTTGGAGCAAGTTTGACAATTTGGTATATTATCCAAAAGTTTTTACCTCTACAACAAAGACAGACACTGTATGTGTCTACTTCAGGACAGAGGTGAGATAAAAACAATAAACTACTGAAGTCGGTATAGACCTTTGCAAGATCAAGTTTTTAAAAAGTTACATCTTAAGTATTATTTAAAATAGGATTCCTTGTCTGCCTATAGATTTCTGCAGTAAACTGCAATATGAGGAGGCCATGGCAACCCACTCCAGTATTCTTGCCTGGAGAATCCCTATGGACAGAGGAGCCTGTCAGGCTACAGTTCATAGCATCGCCCAAGAGTTGGACACGACTGAGCGACTAAGCACAGCACAGCACATACTGCAATTCAGAGTTCTAACTCCAGCTTCAATACTCACTAGCTGCATGATCTTGGGCAAGTTTCTTTAATTTTCTGTGACTTAGTTTATCTCTAAAATGGAGGTAATAATGCTACCTACTTCATAGGTAGGTTTGAGTTGATGTATATAAATGTATACATGCAGCAAGACTCAAGAGGCCTGACACACAGTAAGCACAATTTATGTGTACACCACTATTATTACAGTATTATCATTACTATCCTCTACCCCACTGATTCCAGTTATAAAATAATTAAGCCGGGGTCTCTCCAGAAAAATGCATGCAAATAAAAGACTTTGAACACAACTGCAGAGGACTCATCGATCCTATATTAGAGAACTCCTATTCAAAGCAACTTGGTTTGTAGTCAAGTGGTTATTAACGTCCTTGGACCTTTTCAGTAGTCATTAACCTATGAATCTCTTCTCAGAATATTTTTAAGTATATGAAAAATGCAGAACCACAAAATAAATTACAGTTACCAAAATATTTTAAAATGTCTACTTTAGACATTTACCTACAATAAATAGGTAATTATTTTTTTTTCCCTCAACCAAGTTCTGTGTTTGGGGACCCAGATTAGGAACCCTTGGGTCACTGGAGAGTAAGTGCAAAAATAAGTTTTGGAATCAGTGACTTGTGTTCTAGAAGTCAGACTTCAGACTTTAGTCCTCACATTATTTACACCTGAATGACCTTGGACATCAAACTCATTTAGAATAATTCCTACATCATGAGGTTACAGGCACTGAATATTAGTTAATAAAATGCCAAAAGGCCAGTGTGTTATATTTTACCGATTTTAATACCATGTAATTAGACCCAAATATTTAGTGCCATTGTTAATTTTCAGGAAAACTCATTATATGTAAAAACAAAAAAGTGAAACAACGACAAGAAACTAAAAGTCAAATATTGATTCACAAAGAAAATGATTAATGGAAATATTAGTTATATGTAACATTAAGTGAGAGTCAGGATTTGGCATCAGAATGACCTGTATCTAAATCCCAGCTCCACTATTTTAGGTTTACTAAGTTATTTAACCTCTCACCTCAGTTTTCTCATCTGTAGAACACTGCAATGTTGTTTTAGAAATAAGAGAAGTTCAGCTTAAGCTGTCAATAAATGGAGCTATTACTAAGGTTCACGTTTTAACAAAGCCAAAGCAATCAATTTGGAACTCAAGTTTGTTTTGGAATTCATCTTGATATGACTGGAACTTCACAGTTTTTTGCCGGGTAAAACACATACACTTAAAACCTGCAGCATTTGCTTGGCGTAACATTCCTAATACAAACTGGTGCTGTTTAAAATCATATCTGATTTCTTATTCTGCCCAAGGAAATCAACGAGGATTAGAAAAACCAAACAGACTCAATAACTTAAAATCTTTTCATGATGTACTTGGAATGTTCCAGTGAATGTTTATTATCAATGTTGAAATATTCTAAAAGGTAGCTTGCCTCTTTAAAATCCAATTATCAGCTACACCGTCGATTAAAAAAAAAACCGTAGAAGCCCGTATTTATGTCGGAATATTACGGACTAAGATTCTTCCCTTCGTCTGAAAGAAACCAGCCATAGACTGGCCCTGGTTCCCGACCCATTATACAACCTGTAAATTCCTTCTCTTATTGAAAAGATTCTTTTTATGGGCATAGTGAACAAGTGCCAAGTTGCGAAGTTGCAGCTTTGCTGGTTTGACGTTTTCACAATGCAAGAACAATACGATCTGGAATCTACTCAAAGCATTAGCCAGGCAGTCAGCTGATGCTCACTGCACACAAGAGAAAGACAGAAATAAGAGAAACCGAACCTTGTATTTATGTAAAACAGGTATCCACTACCTTGAAAACTAAAATAAGCCAACAACAGACGTTCCGGTTAAAGTAATAAAAGTGCTGCAGCCCATGGGGTCGCAAAAAGTCGGACACGACTCTGCGACTGAACAACAAATTGTTAAATAACAATGCAAAAAAAAAAAAGCTTTGCCCGAACTAGGTTTCGCTCGCTCTTGGAATTTTCCCTGTAAAAGGCTCTTATCGGTTCATAAAACCGGTCCCTCATCACGGAGTCGCTGCCTGAGTAACTTTTATAAAAGGTCAAAGCGGTGCCTTTCAAGGCTTCCAAATCCTACAGGCTTTCTCCTTCGTTCACAGTAACTCGCTTTCCACCCACAGAACGTTCCAGAGACGAAGGATGGGGACCAAACAAAATCTGGTGGGGGCTGCTAGAAAGAGGCTTTCAACTTTCTTTTCCAAACACTCAGACGGAATTTCACCTTCCTCCCTCGGTGGCCCCACATGTTGCTCGCCTGCTCCCAGAGGGCCGCGCGAGGCCTCGCTTCACCCGGAACGCGCCCACCTGATTACCCTTCTCTCCCCAGACTCCGCCCTCCGCCCCCCCACCCCCAGCTCGCCTCCTTTAGGAGGTCCATATGGGACGCTTTCCCCTTCCTCCGATCCTCACACCGCACAGACAAGCCTCGATTCTCCACCTCCGGTTCTCCCCCACCAAGGCACTCGCCCCCCCCTCCCCCGCCTCCCAAAGTGCGGCGAGCGCGCAGCGCGGAGCCGCGGGCCTGCACGGCCCAGGTGCTGTGTCAGCCTGTCTGCCGGCTCCGCGCCGTGTACGGCCTGGAAAGTCACATGGCGCTGGGACTGGCCGGCGCCTCCACACTCCAGCTCTCCTCAGAGCACGATGAGGTTCCCAAGTCCACTCACCTCCACGAAGAGCAACATGTCTTCCTCTGCTCGGCCCAATCGTTCTCGCCAACGCGACTCCAACTGGCTTACAGGCCCGAGCCCCAATCGCTAGGATAAGGACACTCGCCTGGCCCCTCCACCCGGCAGCGGACCCGGCTCCTCCCCCGCCGTCAGCCGCTGCGCCCTGACCCGCCCCGTCCCACCTCCCTTGAAACAGCAACTGTTTCCGGCTCTAGAGAACAATTGCTTCCGGGAGAAGAGAAAATCCTCGGCGCGCTCAACTTTTGCACTACCTTTTCCAGCCGCAGTTTGGACTGTACTATCATCTGACCTGGGGGTGGGGAGGATTGAATCTATCAGAGGAATGCACCATTCTGTGCCACGGGGGTGTGGAAAAATTTTACGGGCGCATTTTATCCCTGGCCCATCGGAGAGTTACCATGGTCATAGTAACTCCTTAGTTTCTCATGACCCAAGACCTAGATCTGATAAAAGGCCGAGACTGTGCAAAGTGTACTGAAAAACGGCCAGCCCTACCGAAAAGGCGGTGACTCGCAGAAAAAAAGGAGAGAAAGGAAAAAAAAAGCAGCAGTAATGGTAAACATATTAACAGCAACCCGTTCACATTAAAGGCCTGGCACTATTCTAACTATTATATGTGAATTAGTCTAAACAATTCAACGCGATAATACTGTTATCCCCATTTTACTGTTGAAGGAGCCCTCTAGGGCTTCCCTTGTGGCTCAGTTGGTAAAGAATCTGCCTGCAGTGCAGAGACCTGGGTTCAGTCCCGGGGTTGGGAAGATCACCCGGAGAAGGAAATGGCAACCCACTCCAGTATCCTTGTCTGGAAAATCTCATGGACAGAGGAGCCTGGTGGGCTACAGTACGTGGGGTCGCAAAAAGTCGGGCACGACTGAGCAGCTAACACTTAATGGGAGGGCGGGTTTCCCTAAGACACACATTCGAAGAACTTTGCCCCACGTTCTCTTGAATCAGGTACCCACATCTTTGCTCAGTATGCTGTTTGGTAATATTAATACTTTGTCTGGATAGCCTCTTCATTGATGTCCTGCCATCAATTCAAATGAAATACAATAAAAAAATTTTTAATTAATCTTTATAATTATCTATCAGATGATCCAAATTTTTTATCATCTTTAGCCACACTTACTAGGATTTATCCCTCCCTTAACAGTCTCACTTCTATATCTTAACTCAGACATTTGTTGTTTGAAATAATCATGTCTTGATTTTCAATATATTTTTTCTATTACATTATTTTAAAAAATCTTCCTAAATTGAAGGCTTCATTTTCACCAACTGCTATTATATCCAATGTAATCTCACTTGTGTGTATGCTCGCTAAATCGCTTCAGTTGTGTTGGCCTCTGTGTGACCCTATGGACCGTATCCCGCCAGGTTCCTCTGTCCATTGGATTTCCCAGGCAAGAATACTGGAGTGGGTTGCCATTTCTTTCTCCAGGGGATCTTCCCAACACAAAGATTGAATCCTGATCTCTTGCATTGCTGGCAGATTCTTTACAGTCTGAGCCACCAGGGAAGTAAATTCAAGATTACTTCACTTCAATTAAACCAGTTACTTTTCCCCTGAAATACAAACTCAGCACTCACCTCCAAAGCCATGGCTCAAGGTGTCTCCCCTATCTGGAATACCTTCATTTGTCAATCAACCTTCTCTCTCCATAAGGTTTTCCCAAAGACTCCGTTCCTCACAGATCTCTTCTTCATGTCCCTTGTTTAGCACTTGAATATTATATTCTAACTTAAATTATTTTTTCTTTTTTTGTTGTTTTCCAGTTTATTCACAGGTATCCTATCATATATTCTTCACAGTCTAGGATAATGGTAGCCACATAGTAGTATCTCAACACATGCTCGTCAACTTGAAGAGATTTTTTAAAATTTGTTTTAAAAAGCCTTCATTGCCAGTTGCTGATGAATTCCATGCTGCATAAAAAATATGAGGGAGAGAGAAAGCACAATAATACTAAATTAGTTTAGTTGACCAGCATGTAGGGTGCTTTGTGAATGCCTACTAGGGTAAGCAATGTAAAGGAATCAAGAGGAATTAAGTTATTAAAGGACCTCATAATCTAATAGTATTATCAACAAAGTAATTTAATAGATTAATTGATAATGTCAAGGAATATTGGGTAATGATTGACATTTTAGTGAAACCTCACATTTCTAAAAACAAATAATTCTCCTTAATCGTGGCCCTTTCAGAAAACATTATGAACTCCCTTGAATAAATAGACTTAATTGTGATTTATAGGAAAGGAGGGAGTGATATTTTATGGGGAGGGGGAGGAGGGTATAATCTTAACAATAAAAGAAAGTGCTCTGGACTTAGAGAAGTTTCCACAAGGAAAGGAGTTTTAATATTTATTTATCTACTTACTTACTTATATGGTTGCACTTGGTCTTAGTGGAGGCATGCGAACTCTTAGTAGCAGCATGTGGGATCTAGTTCCCCTGACCAGGGATCTAACCCGAGCCCCCTGCATTGGGAGCACAGAGTCTCAGCCACTGGACCACCAGGGAAGGAGTTTTAAACTGTAATGAATATCCAAATATTTTAGACAGTTTCCATGGAAGTACTGAAAAAGAGTATGCCAAACGTTAGATAAACCTAAAGTACAGGCACTTCCCTGGTGGTCCAGTGGTTAGGAATCCGCCTTCCAATGCAGGGGATACAGGTTCCATCCCTGATTGGAAATAGGATCCCACATGGCACAGGGCAACTAAGCCTGTAGGCTGCAACTATTGAAGCCTGTGTGCACTAGAGCCAGTGCTCTGCAACCAGAAGTCTGCATGCTGCATAGAAGAGCTAGCACAGCCAAAAACGGAAAAAAAGAAACCTAAAGTATAGCATCTGGTTTTGAGAAGTTCAACAACTAGTGGATAGAAACAAATAATAAATAGTTACATTTCAATAAGTACTATAATAGGAAGTTTACAAGGTATTTGGGACCAGAGGGGAGGGATAACTTAGACAAGGGGGTCTTAAAGAGAAGGGAAAATATTTATATATTGCTTGATACTTTTTAAAGACAATTACATTGTGATCCCCTGTATCCCTTTCTCCAAAGGACTGAAACAAATTGTTTAAATTTACAAGTTTTTCAACAAGCACTCATAAAGTACTCATAGTTCTCATAGAGTAATTGGTATACATCTACAATTTGTATAAAATCTAAAACCTACAAAATGATATTACATATTTTATGAACACAAACACCTGCAGTAAAACTATATAAACATAGACTAGACATAAATACATCAGATTTATGCTTCTTATGGCCCTAAATACATCAGATTTATGCTTGTTATTGCCCTCTGAAAATGGACAAAGGGGAAGGAAGGAATCTGGGGAGAATAACAAATGTTATCTCTAATGCTTTATTAAAAAAATATCTGAAGCAAATATGACAAAATGTTAATATCTCTTCATTCTAGCTGATAGTCACATGGCTATTTTTAATATTACTTTCTGTACTTTTTTGCACTTTTTTAAATTAAAAAATAATCTATATAGCCAACAAAACCATCTCTCCTTTAATTTCTCTGGTGTCCAAAATATTTTCACCTCCTCTACAAAGGAGCTGCCCAAAGTGATTTTTTTCAGTTATAAAGCAGCCTCTAAGCATACCCTTCAATTTCTCAGCCAACTATGGAACTTCAAAGCCTTCTTCAGTCAGGCTCCTTGAATAAATGAGCCACTAGGCAGTGCAAAGAGTGTGATCTTCATCCAAATACTATCTTCCAAGTTACTACAAGTCTAGGAAAAGTTGAGGGGCAGATGAGGAAGTTGTAATGCAATTATTCCATTACAAGCTTAAACATTCTTAAGCAAAACCTCAGGAAGAGAGAAGAATCAGGAGTTAAGATTGATATACTAGATCTTGAATTCTAACACCTAGACTTTAAGCTCTTTTAAGCAAGGCTATATTGTCTATTTCTTTTATAGTTCCTGTTGTCTATTCTTTCCTACCCACCCTCCCCCCTTTACCCACTACCATCACAGCATATAGAATGCCTAATTCTCTGCATACAGTAAGCACTCTCTAAGTATTTGAGTCAATGATAATGTCACAATGGGTCTGTTATGACATCACCAGGACTGGAACACTATGGGTAGGATCAGGGTACTCCACAATCTCTGGGAGCAAGAAAAGCCTCTTCTAGCTTCCTTGTGGATGGCTTCAAGGTGTTTGCCTATATTTTGTAAAAAATGAAGAAATAAAAGAAAATCACTCAACTATCCAAAACGTTTATCAAAATGTCAACTGAGACAAATGATGAAGATGAAGCAGAAAAAGAAACTTTGGATTTCACCAAAATGTACAAAACTGTTCTACAAAGATCAGAGGTTCCTAAGCTTGAGATTCCATTTGCAGTTCAGGATGTCTTCAGTAGGATTGAGCAAGCACAGGTCCAGCGAGCCAGAGAGGTAGGTAGTAAATGACAAGTTTATAGATTGCAGCTTTCTTTTTAAACTTACCATGAGCATATACTTTTCTTTTTTTCAAAGACTCACTTTGTTTTCATGATATTTGACTGAAATAACTCTGATTCTGGATCAGTCAGTATAGTTCAGTCACTCAGTCATGTCCCACTCTCTGCAACCCCATGAACCACAGCACACCAGGCCTCCCTGTCCATCATCAACTCCCGGAATTTACCCAAACTCATTTCCATTGAGTCAGTGATGCCATCCAACCATCTCATCCTCTGTCGTCCCCTTCTCCTCCTGCCTTCAATCTTCCCCAGCATCAGGGTCTTTTTCCAATAAGTCAGTTCTTGGCATCAGGTGGCCAAAGTATTGGAGTTTCAGCTTCAGCATCAGTCCTTCCAATGAACACCCAGGGGTGATTTCCTTTAGGATGGAGTGGTTGGATCTCCTTGCTATCCAAAGGACTCTCAAGAGTCTTCTCCAACACCACAGTTCAAAAGCATCAATTCTTCTGCACTCAGCTTTCTTTATAGTCCAACTCTCACATCCATACATGACCACTGGAAAAACCATAGCCTTGACTAGACAGACCTTTGTTGACAAAGAAATGTCTCTGCTTTTTAATAAGCTGTCTAGGTTGGTCATAACTTTCCTTCCAAGGAGTAAGCGTCTTTTAATTTCATGGCTGCAATCACCATCTGCAGTGATTTTGGAGCCCCCCAAAATAAAGTCAGGCACTGTTTCCACTGTTTCCCCATCTAATTGCTATGAAGTGATGGGACCAGATGCCATGATTTTAGTTTTCTGAATGTTTAGCTTTAAGCAAACTTTTTCACTCTCCTCTTTCACTTTCACCAAGAGGCTCTTTAGTTCTTCGCTTTCTGCCATAAGGGTGGTGTCATCTGCATATCTGAGGTGACTGATATTTCTCCCGGCAATCTTGATTCCAGCTTGTGCTTCCTCCAGCCCAGCGTTTCTCATTATGTACTCTGCATATAAGTTAAATAAGCAGGGTGACAATATACAGCCTTGACGTACTCCTTTCCCTATTTGGAACCAGTCTATTGTTTCATGTCCAATTCTAACTGTTGCTTCCTGACCTGCATACAGGTTTCTCAAGAGACAGGTCAGGTGGTCTGGTATTCCCATCTCTTTCAGAATTTTCCACAGTTTATTGTGATCCACACAGTCAAAGGGTTTGGCATAATCAATAAACCAGAAATAGATGTTTTCTGGAACTCTCTTGCTTTTTTGATGATCCAGCGGATGTTGGCCATTTAATCTCTGGTTCCTCTGCCTTTTCTAAAACCAGCTTGAACATCTGGAAGTTCTCGGTTCATGTATTGCTGAAGCCTGGCTTGAAGAATTTTGAGCGTTACCTTGCTAACATGTGAGATGAGTGCAATTGTGTGATAGTTTGAGCATTCTTTGGCATTGCCTTTCTTGGGATTGAAATGAAAACTGACGTTTTCCAGTCCTGTGGCCACTGCTGAGTTTTCCAAATTTGCTGGCATATTGAGTGCAGCACTTTCACAGCTTCATCTTTTAGGATTTGAAATAGCTCAGCTGGAATTCCATCACCTCCACTAGCTTTGTTATAATGATACTGCCTAAGGTCCACTTGACTTCACATTCCAGGATGTCTGGCTCTAGGTGAGTAATCACACCATTGTGATTATCTGGGTCATGAAGATCTAACAGAATGTGGTCCACTGGAGAAGGGAATGGCAAACCACTTCAGTATTCTTGCCTTGAGAACCCCATAAACAGTATGAAAAGGCAAATAGGACACTGAAAGATGAACTCCCCTGGTCGGTAGGTGCCTAATATGCTACTGGAGATCAGTGGAGAAATAACTCCAGAAAGAATGAAGGGATGAAGCCAAAGAAAACAACACCCGGTTGTGGATGTGACTGGTGATAGAAGCAAGGTCTGATGCTGTAAAAAGCAATATTTCATAGGAACCTGGAATGTTAGGTCCATGAATCAAGGCAAATTGAAGTGGTCAAACAGGAGATGGCAAGAGTGAATGTCGACATTCTAGGAATCAGCAAACTAAGATGGACTGGAGTGGGTGAATTTAACTCAGATGCCCATTATATCTACTACCGTGGGCAGGAATCCCTTAGAAGAAATAGAGTAGCCATCGTAGTCAACAAAAGAGTCTGAAATACAGTACTTGGTTGCAATCTCAAAAATGACAGAATGATCTCTGTTCATTTCCAAGGCAAACCATTCAATATCACGGTAATCCAAGTCTATCCCCCGACCAGTAACGCTGAAGAAGCTGAAGTTGAACGATTCTATGAAGACCTACAAGACCTTTTAGAACTAGCACCCCAAAAAGATGTCCTTTTCATTATAGGGGACTGGAATGCAAAAGTAGGAAGTCAAGAAACACCTGGAGTAACAGGCAAATTTGGCCTTGCAGTACAGAATGAAGGAGGGCAAAGGCTCATAGAGTTTTGCCAAGAGAACGCACTGATCATAGCAAACACCCTCTTCCAACAACACAAGAGAAGACTCTATACATGGACAGCACCAGATAGTCACCATCGAAATCAGATTGATTATATTCTTTGCAGCCAAAGATGGAGAAGCTCTATACAGTCAGCAAAAACGAGACCGGGAGCTAACTGTGGCTCAGATCATGAACTCCTTATTGCCAAATTCAGACTGAAATCGAAGAAAGCAGGGAAAACCACTAGACCATTCAGGTGTGACCTAAATCAAATCCCTTATGATTATACAGTGGAAGTGAGAAATAGATTTAAGGGACTAGATCTGATAGACAGAGTGCCTGATAAACTATGGACAGAGGTTCGTGACACTGTACAGGAGACAGGGATCAAGACCATCGCCAAGAAACAGAAATGCAAAAAAGCAAAATGGCTGTCTGAGGAGGCCTTACAAATAGCTGTGAAAAGAAGTGAAAAGCAAAGGAGAAAATGAAAGATATACCCATTTAAATGCAGAGTTCCAAAGAATTGCAAGGAGAGATAAGAAAGCCTTCCTCAGTGAGCAATGCAAAGAAATAGAGGAAAACAATAGATTAAGAAAGACTAGAGATCTCTTCAAGAAAATTAGAGATACCAAGGGAACGTTTCATGCAAAGATGGGCTCAATAAAGGACAGAAATGGTATGGACCTAACAGAAGCAGAAGATATTAAGAAGAGGTGGCAAGAATACACAGAAGAAGTGTACAAAAAAGATCTTCACGACCCAGATAATCATGATGGTGTGATCACTCACCTAGAGCCAGACTCTGGATAATAAGCTCCAATTCTTTTTTTTTTTTTAATGATTTATTTAGTCATTATTTTTGGTTGTGCTAGGTCTTCATTTCTGCATGCAGGCTCTCTCTCTAGTTGCAGCGGGAGGGGGCTACTCTTCATTTCAGCGCACAGATTTCTCATTTTGGTGGCCTTTCTTGTTGCAGAGCACAGGCTCTAGGTGCAGGGGCTTCAGGGTTTGCAGCACAAAGTTTCAGTAACTATGGCACAAGGGCACATTAGTTGCAGCTCCCTGCTCTAGAACTTGGGCTCAGTAATTGTGGCTTAGTTGCTCTGCAGCGTGTGGAATCTCCCAGACCAGGGATCAAACCCGTGTCCCTTGCATTGGCAGGTGGATTCTTGTCCACTGTATCACCAGGGAAGTCCCCACCAGCTCCAATTCTATATTAATCACTTTCAATTTCATATCAGAGTTAATCAAGCTTTTTAAGAAATGAATCACATGTGTTACTGAGTTATTGTGATAGAAAAATTAGTCTATAGCTAATATTGATATCTAATTTTAGTCAATAGCTTTCATTTGTTGTCTACTGATCTTTTATCAAATAGTTATTAACAAGAAGAAATGTGATTGACTTCTAGCTCCTTTTCTTTCCCCTGAACACTTCATAGAAGAGGGGTTTATTGGTCAAGATAAATCCAAAGACAGTGCATTTTTTCTTATGTGTTTTTCTAGGAGTTTTATACTCTTAGATTTTATATTTAGGTCTATGATCCATTTTGTCTTAATCTTTGTGTATCATATCAGATATGGATAGAAATTCTTTTTTAAAAACAATTATTCTAGCTCTGTTTGTTGAAAAGACTACTCTCTCCATTAAATTGCGTTTGCACCTTTTTGAAAATCAATTGACCATATATGTGTGAGTTAACAGAGTCTCCAGTCTGTTCTCTTGACTATTTAAGTATCTTTATGCCACTACCACAGTGTCTTGATTACTGAAGTTTCATAATTCTTGAAATCATAGAGTTTTAGTTCCTCAACTTTGTAGTTTTTCAGCTGTGCCCAGCTTCTCTCACATCTGCCTTTTAACTCTTGATCCTCTTCTTGGGCATTTCTCTCAATACTTAAACATTCGTAACCTAAAAATTGTCTTTGTTCACACTACTTTCTCCCTTGCTTTTCCATAGGAAATTTAGAATCAGTCTGTCAAATTCTATTGGGGGAAAAATGTCTACTGGTATTTTGACTGGGAATGTATTGAATTTGTATATCAATTTGGGGAGAATTGAAATCTTAACAATATTGACTCTTCTGACCCCTGATCATAGCATATCTCTCCATTTATTTAGGTCTAATTTTCCTCAGTAGTGAATGTTAAGCCAACCTTACGCTTTTGGAATAAACTATAAATCTTTGCATATAATTTGCTCTTCTGAAAAAAAAATAATAATTTGCTCTTCTTTTTTTCTAGTTTCTTTAAGGACAAGTTGAGGTCACTGATTTGACAACATTTGTTTTATTTTGTTTTGTTTTTAACTATGCTGAGTCTTCGTTGCTGTGCCAGGGCTTTCTCTAGTTGCAACAAGCAAGAGCTACTCTTCATTGCGGTGCACGGGCTTCTCACTGCAGTGGCTTCTGTTATTGCGGAGCACAGGTTTTAGTTACTTCAGCTTGTTAACATTTTTAGTGTTTTGTTCCATATATTTCCCCCTCTGCAAATGAAAATGCTGTGTTTTCATTTTCATTCAGTTTTATATAAGTTATAATTTCATTTTTTTCTTTGACCCATGTGTTATTTAGAAGAGTGTTATTTAGTTTCCAAATATTTGGAGACTTCTTGCTCTTATTTATTTCAAATTCAATTTCATTGGGGTCAGAGACCTTACTTCATATGATCTGAAATGTGAATTTTTTGAAATTTGTTTTATGGCTCAGAATATGGTCTATATTAGTAAATGTTATGTATGCCATTGAATACAATTTTCATCCTGTTATTGAAATAACAATTACCTCAAATCAGTTGATAGTATTGTTCAAGTCTTCTGTTGTTTTTTTCTCAACTTTATCACTTATTGAAAGAGGGATATAGAAATGTTTGGCTATAACTGTGCAATTTTCTATTTCTTCTGATAGTCTATCAAATTTCCCTCATGTACTTTAAATCTTTATTATTAGATCACTAAACATTTAGAATTGGTCTGTTTTCTCAATGAATTGGCTACTTTACTATCATGGAATGATCCTATTTATCTCTAGTAATATACTTTTTGGGCTTCTCTTGTAGCTCAGTTGGTAAAGAATCTTCCTGCAAGAGACCTGGATTCAATTCCTGGGTTGGGAAGATCCCCTGGAGAAGGAAATGGCAACCCACTCCAGTATTCTTGCCTGGGAAATCCCATGGACAGAGGAGCTTGACAGGCTACAGTCCCTGGGGTCTCAACTGTCAGACATGACTTAGCAACTAAACCACAACATACTTTTCTCTGTAACTTAAACAAACTTTGTTTGTTAGTAATTTAACACAAACTTTGTTTGTTATAGCCACTGTAGCTTTCCTTTGATGAGCATTACCATCCTTTGCCTTTTTACTTTCTTTCTTTTGGTCACACTGTGCAGCATGTTGGATCTTATTTCCCTAACCAGGGATCGAACTCATGTTCCCCTGTAGTAGAAGCATGGAGTCTTCTACCTGGACCTCCAAGAAGTCCTCCTTTCCCTCCTTCTATTCTTTTACTTTAAATATGTTTGGCTTACTATATTTAAAATAGGTTTCTTATATAGACTTTCATGGTGATACAGTGTATAGGAATCCACCTGCCAATGCAGGGGACATGGGTTCAGTCTGTGGTCCCAGTAGATCCAATGTGCCTCAGAGCAACTAAGCCCATGAGCCACAACTACTGAGCCAGTTTGCTATAACTACTGAAGCCTGTGCGCCTAGAACCTGTGCTCTGCAACAAGAGAAGCCGCTGCAATGAAAAGCCCCTGTACCATAACTAGAGAGAAGCCCCCACTTGCCGCAACTAGAGAAAGCCTGAGAGCAATGAAGACCCAGCACAACCAAAAATAAACAAATAAATAATTTAAAAAATAGGTTTCTTACAAGAAGCGTATAACTGAGTTTCTTTTTTATCCAACCTGACAATTTCTTCCTTTTAATTGGATATTTAGACCATTTATATTTAATACAACTATCTATGGTTAAGTTTAAATTTACCATCTTGCTATTTGTTTTGTTTGTCCCATATTTTTTGTTTGTTTCCTTTTATTATTTCTGATTTCTTTTAGAGTGAATATATTTTATGATTCCACTTCATTTCCTTTATTGGTTTACTAGCTATACTTTTACTTTTCGTTGGTTGCTTTGGGGTTCATAGTGTATGCATTTAGGTTATCACCATTTACCTTAAAGTGTATTACACCAATTTTGAGCAGGGTATAAACTTTACAGCAATATTCTACTTTTTTCCCCCTCCAGGCCTATGTGATTTTTATATCATACTTCTACATGTATTATAAACTTAATGTCTATTACTTTCCAATTATTTTTGTTTGAAACAAGTAGTTAACCTATTTTTAAATTTTTATTCTGATAAAATATACATAACAAAACTTGTGATTTTATCTATTTTTAATTATACAATTCATTGGCATTAAATACATTTACAATGTTATGTAACCATAAAATGAACCCTGAATATTCATTGGAAGGACTGATGCTGAAGTTGAAGTGCCAATATACTGGCCACCTGATGTGAAGAGCCAATTCATAGGAAAAGGCCCTGATGCTGGGAAAGATTGAGGGCAAGAGGAGAAAGGGGCAACAGAGGATGAGATGGTTGGGTGGCATCATTAACTCAATGGACATGAGTTTGAGCAAACTCCAGGAGATAGTGAAGGACAGGGAAGCCTGGCATGAAGTTTCATCACCCCAAACAGAAACTCTGACCCATTAAACAATAACTACCAATTCCCCTTTTCCCCCATACCCTAGCAACAGCCATTTTTCTTTCTGTCTCTTTGAATTTGCCTACTCTAGACACCTTATGTAAGTGAAATCATAAAGTATTTGTCCTTTTGTGCCTGATTTATTTCATTTAGCGTGTCTTCAGAGTTCATCTCTGTTGTAGCATTTGTTAGAATTTTTTTCTTTTTAAAGCTAAATAATATTCCACTGTATGTATATATCACATTTTAGGCACATGAGTTGCTTCCACCTCTCTGCTATTGTGAATAATGTTGCTATGAATAAAGAAGTACAAAAATCTGCTTAAGTGCCTGCTGTCAATTCTTTGTATACTCAGGAGTAGAATTGCTGCATCATATGGTAATTTTATTTTTCATTTATTGAGGAACTGTAGTGCCAGCTAACTGATGAAAATTAAACCAAGAATCTCATTCTCTGACTTGCGGAATTGCAGTACAAGTTGAGCTCCCAGTGTCACTAGGTGGCTCATGTTAGAGTGAAAACATTGAAAAGGACTGGGATCCTGAAAACTGGAATGGGGATGTATGCAAAGGCTTTGTTAAAGCTTGGAATGCTGAAAGCTCTAAGTAATGATGAGTTTTCTTTGCCAGAGAAGCTGCCTCTTTACCCAACATCAGTGAGAATGGCTGCTCCACCCTGTCTCAGAGGATTAACCCTGTATTGCCTGAGGAAACTACAATGACCTCTCCTGAGGCAGTTGTACCAAGCAAGATGAGGCTGCTTCCTCAGAAACCACTCCCACAACATCTCTTTGTTTCTAGAACTGTAACTAGATTAAAATCCAGTAGGAAGTGCACTACACTCCAAAAGAACTACTTGAATTTTCTAGTTTTTACAGATGGAAGTCCAGGGAATATGTATGGGAATGGATGTTGAAGGTGTGGGATAGTGACAGAAGAAACATAAAGTTGGAGCTTTCCTGTGGTTTTGGAGAAGGAAATGGCAACCCACTCCAGCATTCTTGTCTAGAGAATCCCATAGAAAACGGAGCCTGGCAGGCCATGGTCCAAGGGGTCTCAGAAAGTTGGGCACAACTGAGTGACTAAGCACGCACACACACACACTGGTGGCTTAGTGATAAAGAATATGCCTGCCAATGTAGGAGACGCCAGTTCGATCCCTGGGCTGAGAAGATTCTACATACTGCAAGTGACTAAGCCTGAGAGCCACAATTATTGAGCCTGTGCTCTAGAGCTGGGGAACTGCAACTACTGAGACCTCAGCCTCAACTATTGAAGCCTGAGTACCCTACAGCCTGTCTCAGCAACAAGAGAAGACACTGCCATGAGAAGCCTGAACAATGCAACTAGGGTGTAGCCCCCACTTGCCACAACTAGAGAAAAGTCCTTACAGCAACGAAGACACAGCACAGCCAATAAATAAATTTTTTAAAATTATATATATATTAAAAAACATAAAGTTGGATCAGGCTAACTGATGTAGACTCACTAAAGCAAGATTTAGTATTTAACGTTGCAGCTTGGTGAGTTAGAAAAGGCTCTAACAATTTGGTTGGTTGGTTCGCTGAAACATGGACCAAAAAGTTACTCCCACAGTGAATAAGTTAGAAATGCCAGACTTGTCTTGGTTTAATGTAGAGAAGAATTAGAAGGATTAGAGAGACTGGAATGTTAAGGTGGGTTTAAGATCTATTCATCCACCCTGGGAGAATCCAGAACACATACCTTTCATCATAAGTGTGAGAAATAACTTTATAAGAGGAGCCTTGGCATCCTTGGAGAACTCTGTGATCACTCTTCTCTGTAGGCCAGATCTTATAGTGGAATTTGAAAATCTAAAAACATTGGGAGTAATTGGATCCTGAGGTGGCAAGGGTCAAGTGGGGGCATACAACCACGAAAGGCTGAGTGGGCATGGTTACCATAATGCACAGCAGAGTCCAGTCAGACACCAATCAGAATAGCATGACTTATGAAGAGCTATGGCATTGGCTAGTTGATTGTAGTATTTCTACTAAAAGTAAAATTGGGCTTCCCTGATGACTCAGCTGGTAAAGAATTCACCTGCAATTCGAGAGACCTGGGTTGGATCCCTGGGTTGGGAAGATCCCCTGGAGAAGGGAACGGTTACCCACTCCAATATTCTGGCCTGGAGAATTCCATGGACTCTATAGTCCATGGGGTTGCAAAGAGTTGGATACGACTGATTGACTTTCACTTACTAAACTCTTACTTGATCTGCATAAGTGGAAAATTTCTAGGTCAAGTGAACCAAAGTCTAATCCTAATCATAACAACAGAGAGTTATGGCTCCTCAATCAATTCTCAGACTTAAGCCAGTTTACAGACCCAGAACTCCCTGAATGAAGGAGTGGATGGGTTCCTTTGAGGAAGGACACAGTCAGAAATTCATGCTATTAATCCTTCTCCAAGTCTTCTTCAAAGAGACCTGGCCTTTTACTAGGATGACTGTGTATTGGAGAATAGGAAATAATGAAACCTTTTGGGGACTTCTGGATACTGGCTCTGAACTGATACTAATTCTAGGAGATCAAGAGTATCATTGTGATCTACCAGAGTGTAGGCACTTATGGAAGTCATGTGATCAGTAGAGTTTTAGCTCAGGTCTATGTCAGTGGGCCAGCTGGGTCCCTGAACCCATCCTGTGGCTATTTTGCCAGTTCTGGAATACATAAAAGGAAAAGACATACTCAGCAACTGGCAGAATCCCCACATTGGTTCTCTGACTGTGGGGTGAGGGCTATTACAGTGGGAAAGGCCAGGTGGAAGTCATTAGAACTGCCTTTACCTAGGAAGGTAGAAAACTGAAAACAATACTGCATTTCTAGAGGAATGGCAGAAATAAATGCCATCATCAGGGAGAGATGCAGGAGTGGTAATTCCCACCACATCTTCATTCAACTTGCCTATCTGGCCTGTGCAGAAGACAGATGGACCTTCGAGAATGACAGTGGATCATTGTAAAATTAACCAGCTGGTGACCTCACTTGAACATCTGGAAGTTCACGGTTCATGTATTGCTGAAGCCTGGTTTGGAGAATTTTGAGCATTACTTTACTAGCGTGTGAGATGAGTGCAATTGGGCAGTAGTTTGAACATTCTTTAGCATTTCCTTTCTTTGGGATTGGAATGAAAACTGACCTTTTCCAGTCCTGTGGCCACTGCTAAGTTTTCCAAATTTGTTGACATATTGAGTGCAGCACTTTCATAGATCATCTTTTAGGATTTGAAATAGCTCAACTGGAATTCCATCACCTTCACTAGCTTTGTTTGTAGTGATGCTTCCTAAGGCCCACTGTTCAAGCTGGTTTTAGAAAAGGCAGAGGAAACAGAGATCAAATTGCCAACATTCACTGGATCATCAAAAAAGCAAGAGAGTTCCAGAAAAACAACTATTTCTGCTTTATTGACTATGCCAAAGCCTTTGACTGTGTGGACCACCATAAACTGTAGAAAATTCTGAAAGAGATGGGAATACCAGACCACCTGACTTGCCTCTTGAGAAAACTGTATGCAGGTCAGGAAGCAACAGTTAGAACTGGACATGAAATAACAGACTGGTTCCAAATAGGAAAAGGAGTACGTCAAGGCTGTATATTGTCACCCTGCTTATTTAACTTATATGCAGAGTATATCATGAGAAACGCTGGGCTGAAGGAAGCACAAGCTGGAATCAAGATTGTCAGGAGAAATATCAATAACCTCAGATATGCAGATGACACCACCCTCATGGCAGAAAGCGAAGAAGAACTGAAGAGCCTCTTGATGAAAGTGAAAGAGGAGAGTGAAAAAGTTGGCTTAAAGCTCAACATTCAGAAAACTAAGATCATGGCATCTGGTCCCATCACTTCATGGCAATTAGATGGGGAAACAGTGGAATCAGTGGCTGACTTTATCTTGGGGGGCTCCAAAATCACTGCAGATGGTGATTGCAGCCATGAAATTAAAAGACACTTACTCCTTGGAAGGAAAGTTATGACCAACCCAGACAGCATATTAAAAAGCAGAGACATTACTTTGTCAACAAAGGTCCGTCTAGTCAAGCCTATGGTTTTTCCAGTGGTCATGTATGGATGTGAGAGTTGGACTATAAACAAAGCTGAGCACAGAAGAATTGATGCCTTCGAACTGTGGTGTTGGAGAAGAGTCTTGAGAGTCCCTTGGACTGCAAGGAGATCCAATCAGTCCATCCTAAAGGAGATCAGTCCTGGGTGTTCATTGGAAGGACTGATGCTGAAGCTGAAACTCCAATACTTTGGCCACCTGAGTGAAGAGCTGACTCATTGGAAAAGACCCTGATGCTGGGAAAGATTGAAGGCAGGAGGAGAAGGGGACGACAGAGGATGAGATGGTTGGATGGTATCACCAACTCATGGTGATGGGTTTGGGTGGACTCCAGGAGTTGGTGATAGACAGGGAGGTGTGGTGTGCTGCGGTTCATGGGGTCGCAAAGAGTCAGACACGGCTGAGTGACTGAAGTAAACTGAACTGACCTCAATTGCAGCTGATGTACCAGATGTGGTTTCATTGCTTAAGCAAATTATCATACCTTCTGGTAGCTGGTATGCAGCTACTGATCCGGCATGTGGCTTTTCTCCATACCTATCAATATGAACCACCAGAATCAGTTTTCTTTCAGTTGGCAAGGTGAGCAGTACACTTTTTGTGGTCTACCTCAGGGACATATCAACTCTTCATGCTTAGTTGCTCAGTCATGTCTGACTCTTTGTGACCCTTTGGAATATAGCCCTCCAGGCTCCTCTGTCCATGGTATTTTTCAGGCAAGATTACTGGAGTGGGTTGTTTCCTTCTCCATCAACTCTCCATTTTGGTAGAATTCACCAGTGAAGCCATCTGGTCTAGGGCTTTTCTTTGTTGTGAGGTTTTTTATTACTGTTTTGTTCTCTGTCCTAATTATGGGTCTATTCAGATTTTATGTTTCTTTGTTATTCAGTTTTCATATGTTTTGTGTTTTCAGGAATTTTTCCATTTTATCTAGGTTACCAATTTGGTTGTTCATTTTTTTTTAGAAAAAAATTTTACTTGAAGTATAGTTGATGTATAATATTTTATAAGTTGTGGGTGTACAGTATAGTGATTCACAGTTATTTTTCACCAACCCACCCATCACCCATTCACTCATCCATCCATCTACCCACCGGCCCATTCATTCATCCACCCACCTATCCACCCAGCTATTCTGTGATTCACAATTTTTAAAGGGACTCCATTTATAGTTATTATAAAATATTGACTATATTCCCTATGTTATACAATATATCCTTGTAACTTATTTTATACCTAATAGTTTGTAGCTTTTAATCCCCTACCCCTATATTGCTCCTGGCCACTTCCCTGTCCCCACAGGTAACCACTACTTTGTTCTTTATAACTGGGAATCTGCTTCTATTTTGTTATATTCACTAGTTTGTTGTATTTTTTAGATTCCACATAGAAGTAACATCATACAGTATTTGTCTTTCTCTGTCTGACTTATTTCCCTTTGAAAAGATCCAAGTCCATTCATGTCACTTCAAGTGGCAAGTTTTCATTCTTTTTTACGACTGAGTAGTATTCTGTGGTATATGTGTGTGTACGTCTTCATTTTTTAAATTATTTATTTATTTTTGGTAGTGCTGGGCCTTTGCTGATGTGCATGGGCTTTCTCTAGTTGTAAGAAGCACGGGCAGACTACTCTTCCTTGCAGTGTACAGGCTTCTCATTGTGGTGGCTTCTCTTGCAGAGCACAGGCTGAAGGTGCACAGGCTTCAGTAGTGGTAGCTGTGCTGGCTTAAGTTGCCCAGGGCATGTGGAATCTTCTCAGACCAGGGATCGAACCCTTGTCCTCTGCATTGGCAGGTGGATTCTTATCCACTGTACCACCAGGGAAGTCCTGTACATCTTCTTTGTCCATTCATCTGGAATGGACCCTTGCTGCTGTTGCTACTGCTAAGTCGCTTCAGTCGAGTCCGACTCTGTGCGACCCCATAGACGGCAGCCCACCAGGCTCCCCCGTCCCTGGGATTCTCCAGGCAAGAACACCGGAGTGGATTGCCATTTCCTTCTCCAGTGCATGAAAGTGAAAAGTGAAAATGAAGTTGCTCAGTCATGTCCAACTCTTAGCGACCCCATGGACTGCCAACTACCAGGCTCCTCTGTCCATGGAATTTTCCAGGCAAGAGTACTGGAGTGGGGTGCCATTGCCTTCTCCAACTGTATCAATATCTTGGCTATTGTCAATAATGCTGCTATGATCCTTGGGGTGCAGACATCTTTTCAAATTTGTGTTTTTGTTAATCCTGTTTATTTCTGTAGAATCAGCAACAAAGTTCTCACATTGATTTCTGAATTTAGTAATTTGAGTAATCTCTTTTTTTCTTTGTCAGTCTAATTAAAAGTTTGTCAATTATGTTGATTCGGGCGGAAGGGTTATCTTTTTGTTTCATTGATTTTCTATATTCTTTATTTATGTCTGCTCTAATTTTTCTGATCCCTCCTTCTGCTAACTGGGTTTAGTTTTTCTTTTTCTAGTTCCTTCAAGGCATAAAGTTAGGTTGTTGACTTGAGACCTTTTTCTCATGTTTATCTCTATAAATTTCCCTCTTAGCACTGCTTTTGTTACATCCCATAAGTTTTTGTATGTTGTGATTTCATTTTCATCTCTAAGTATTTTCTAATTTCCTTTGTAATTCTTCTTTGACTCCCTTGTTGTTTAAGAATGTGCTTCCCCATATTTGTGAATTTTCCAGTTTTCCTTTTGTGGTTGATTTATAACAATCTCATTGTGGTTGGAAAGATACCTTGTATAATATATACTTAAATATATTGAGTACTTCCCTGGTGGCACAGCAGATAAGAATCTACCTGCCAAGGCAGGGAACATGGTTTCAATCCCTGGTCCGGGAAGATTCCACATGCTGTGGAGCAACTAAGCCAATGTGCCACAACTACTTAGGCTGTATGCCACAACTGCTGAAGCTCACACACCCTACAGCCTGTGCTCCAAGACAAGAGAAGCCACCACAATGAGAAGCCCACACACCACAACGAAGAATAGCCCTGGCTCTCCGCAACTAGAGAAAGCCTGTGCAAAGCAATGAAGACCCAGCAGAGCCAAAAATAAATAAATAAATATATTGAGGTTTTGTGGCCTAGCCTAGAAATGGTCGATCATGGAGAAGGTACCACCTGCCATTGAGAAAATCATATATTGTTATTTTTCTTTTTTTTTTGTACTCTTGTTTGATGGAGTATTCTATATACATCTAGATGATTTATTGGTTGTTCAAGTCCTCTATTTCCTAACTTATTTTCTATCTAGTTGTTCTATCCATTATCAAAAGTGAAATCTTGCCTTATTTTTGTAGAACTATGTTTCTCCCTTCAAGTCTGTTAATTTTTGCTTCTTATATTTTGAGGATCTGTTATGAGGTGCATACATGTTTATAATTGTTATATCTTCTTGCTCTATTGAAACTTTCATTATAGTCTCTTGTAATCTTTTTAAACTCTTTTACTTTGTATTGGGGTATAGCCAGTTAACAATGTTGTGATAGTTTCAGCTAAACACCAAAGGGACTCAGCCATACATATGCATGTATCCATTCTCCCCCATCTTGTAATCTTTTTTTAAAATTTAAAGTCTATTTTGTCTGATATTAATATAACTACCCACATTTTGGTTATTCAGTTCAGTCGTTCAGTCGTGTCCGACTCTTTGTAACCCCATGAACCGCAGCATGCCAGGCCTCCCTGTCCATCACCAACTCCCGGAGTCCACCCAAACCCATGTCCATTGTGTCGGTGATGCCATCTAACCAACTCATCCTCTGTCGTCCCCTTCTCTTCCTGCCCTCAATCTTTCCTGGCATCAGTGTCTTTTTTGGTTATTACTTACATGGATATCTTTTTCTATCCTTTCATGTTCAATCTCTTTGGGTCTTTAGATCTATAGTGAGTATCTTACAAAAGGCATGGATCATTGGCTTTTTAAAATTTACTCTGTTAATCCCTAACTTTTGATAAGATGGTTTAATCCACTTACATTTAAAGTAATTACTGATAAGGAGGGTTTAGCTTTTGCTATTTGTTTTCTATTTGTATTAAAACTTTTCCCCCTTCATTCCTTTCATTGTTGTCATCTTTTGTGTTTTATAAATTTTTTTTTTTTAGTGAAATGTTTTAATTACCTTCTCATTTCCTTTTGAGTATATACTATACTTATTTTCTTTGTGTTTATCATGGGAATTACACATAACATTATAAAGTTATACACTCTTAAATTGAATTTATACCAGTTAAACTTTAATAGCATACAACTCTGCCCCTATACTGCTCTGTCCCTACTGCTTTCAGTTTCTGATGTTACAAATCATGTCTTCCTACATCCTGTGTCCCAAAGAGTAACTGTTTTTTTTTTAATGCATTTATATTTTAAATCATGTAGATAATAATAAGGGTTCCCCTGGGGGTTCAGACGGTAAAGAATCTGCTGCAATGTGGGAGACTTGGGTTCAGTCCCTGGGTTGGGAAGATCCCTTGGAGAAAAGATTGGCTACCCACTCCAGTATTCTTGCCTGGAGAATTCCTTGGACAGAGGAGCCTGGCAGGCTACAGTCTATGGGGCCATAAAGAGTTGGACATGACTAAGCAACTTTCATTTTACTTCACTTCATTTCAGATAATAATAAATAATAAGCCAAAATTACATCAATACTAGCTTTTATAATTTCCCATGTATTTGTTTTTAGCAAAGATTTTTTATTTCTTCGTGCAGTTTTGATTACTTTCACTTCAACCTGAAGGACTCCCTTTAGCATACCTCATAAAACAGTTCTAGTGGTAATGTACTTCTTCAGCTATTATCTGATAATGTCTTAATTTCTTCCCCATGGTTTCTGTAATTTTTTTCCTTTTGACTGGGACATGTTTTCCTATTTATTTGCATGCTTTATGATATTTTTTATTGAAAATTGGACATCTGAATCTTACAATGTGATCAGTCTAGAAATAAGATTCTTTTTCTCTCCTAGGGTTGTTGCTTGTTTTTAGAGTTGTATGATATTTAGTATGTGCCAGGTATAATTTTTAGGTCCTTTCAGGTCTTTCCCGAACCTGAATCTTTTTATGGGCATGCTTGGTGACCTTCTGATGCTGAAGCTGAAACTCCAATACTTTGGCCACCTGATGCAAAGAACTGACTCATTGGAAAGACCCTGATGCCGGGAAAGATTGAAGGCAGGAGGAGAAGGGGATGACAGAGGATGAGATGGTTGGATGCTATAATCAACTCAATGGACACAAGTTTGAGCAAGCTCCAGGAGATGGTGAAGGACAGGGAAGCCTGATGTGCTGCAGTCCATGGGGTTGCAAAGGGTCGGACACAACTGAGTGACTGAACTGAACCTGGTAACCTTCTAAGTTCCCTTGAAAATACAATTGCATTCAATTTCCTAACCTTTAAATGTCTGGCTTCCAAAAGGAAAAAAAGGAAAAGTGAGGGAAAACTCCTGAAATTGCCTCTAAATCCCCTGAAAGCTGCTTCCACTCAGTGGAAGTTACAACAGTGGTAGCTGGCCTTCGTGTCTACACCTCTGTGATTTGAAATAACAATTCACAATCATAACAGATCTCTCATATTTGGAGTATAAGGTTCTTATTGCCCTCCCTGGCTCTTCTAAGCTGCTAGGAACATTTCTGTCACAGATGTGGAGGGTAAAAAATGAATAGCTGCTATCATGCCTTACAAATACCTGAGAAAAGAAGAGAAGCTAAAGAAGGAGAAAAGGAAAGATATCCATTTGAATGCAGAGTTCCAAAGAACACCAATTAGAGATAAGAAAGCTTTCCTCAGCGATTAATGCAAAGAAATAGAGGAAAACAATAGAATGGGAAAGACTAGAGATCTCATCAAGAAAATTAGAGATACCAAGGGAACATTTCATGCAAAGATGGGCTCAATAAAGGACAGAAATGGTATGGACCTGACAGAAGCAGAAGATATTAAGAAGAGGTGGCAAGAAGACACAGAAGAAGTATACAAAAAAGATCTTCATGACCCAAATAAACACAATGGTATGATCACCCACCTAGAGCCAGACATCCTGGAATGTGAAGTCAAGTGGGCCTTAGGAAGCATCACTACGAACAAAGCTAGCAGAGGTGATGGAATTCCAGTTGAGCTATTTCAAATCCTAAAAGATGATGCTGTGAAAGTGCTGCACTCAATATGCCAGCAAATCTGGAAAACTCAGCAGTGGCCACAGGACTGGAAAAGGTCTGTCTTCATTCCAATCCCAAAGAAAGGCAATGCCAAAGAATGTTCAAACTACCACACAATTGCACTCATCTCACATGTTAGCAAGGTAATGCTCAAAATTCTCCAAGCCAGGCTTTAACAGTACATGAACCATGAACTTCCAGATGTTCAAGCTGGATTCAGAAATGGCAGAGGAACTAGAGATCAAATTGCCAACATCTATTGGATCATTGAAAAAGCCAGAGAGTTCCAGAAAAACATCTACTTCTGCTTTATTGACAATGCCAAAGCCTTTGACTGTGTGGATCACAACAAACTGGAAAGTTCTGAAAGAGATGGGAATACTAGACCACCTGACCTGCCTCCTGAGAAACCTGTATGCAGGTCAGGAAGCAACAGTTAGAACTGGACATGAAACAACAGACTGATTCCAAATCAGGAAAGGAGTATGTCAAGGCTGTATATTGTCACCCTGCTTATTTAACTTATATGCAGAGTACATCATGCATAATGCCAGGCTGGATGAAGCACAAGCTGGAATCAAGATTGCCAGGAGAAATATCAATAACCTCAGATATGCAGATGATACCAATCCTTATGGCAAAAAGCAAAGGAGAACTAAAGAGCCTCTTGATGAAAGTGAAAGAGGAGAGTGAAAAAGTTGGCTTAAAACTCAGCATTCAGAAAATTAAGATCATGGCATCCAGTCCCATCACTTCATGGCAAATAGAAGGAGAAACAGTGGAAACAGTGACAGACTTTATTTTGGGGGGTTCCAAAATCACTGTAGATGGTGACTGCAACCATGAAATTAAAAGACGCTTGCTCTTTGGAAGAAAAGTTATGACCAACCTAGACAGCATATTAAAAAGCAGAGACATTACTTTGCCAACAAAGGTCCCTCTAGTCAAAGCTATGATTTTTCCAGTAGTCATGTATGTATGTATGTCATGTATGTATGTGAGAGTTGGACTATAAAGAAAGCTGAGTGCAGAAGAATTGATGCTTTTGAACTGTGGTGTTGGAGAAGACTCTTGAGAGTCCCTTGGACTGCAAGGAGATCCAACCAGTCCACTCTAAAGGAAATCATCCCTGAATATTCATTGGAAGCACTGATGTTGAAGCTGAAACTCCAATACTTTGGCCACCTGATGCGAAGAACTGACTCATTTGAAAAGACCTTGATGCTGGGAAAGATTGAAGGCAGGAGGAGAAGGAGATGACAGACAATGAGATGGTAGGGTGGCATCGCTGACTTGGTGGACATGAGTTTGAGCAAGCTCTGGGAGTTGGTGAAGGACAAGGAAAACTGGAGTGCTGCAGGCCGTGGAGTCACAAAGAGTCGGACATGACTGAGTGACAGAACTGTTATGCTAAAGGCTTCAGTTGAATGAAATTGGTAGGGCTAGTGGTAAAAAACCTGCCTGCCAATGCAGGTAGATGTAAGAGATGTGGGTTTGATCCCTGGGTTGGGAAAATACCCTGAAGGAGGGCATGGCAACCCACTCCAGAATTCTTACCTAGAGAATCCCATGGACAGAGGAGCCTGGTGGGCTATGGTCCATAGGGTCACAAAGAGTCGGACACTAGTGAAGTGACTTAGGACACACTCACCAAGAATTTACTGGTCAAGATTTCCTTTGACATATGGAAACCATTGAATAGACGCCAGAATTTCAAGACAGTTAAATCAGATAGATTCTGCCAAAACAGCTTTGCCTAGTTGGACTGATAGATTCTTCATGCTTTCTGCTCAGCCATTTCCCTGGTATCACCCCTCTTGCCTGATATTTTTTTTTTGAACTTTTTTTTTAAAGACCAGTTCTGGGTCTTGCTGCACATAGGCTTTGTCAAGTTGCTACCAGTGGGGTCTACTCCTTGTTGTGACACGTGGGCTTCTCATTGCAGTGTCTTCTCTTGTTGCAGAGCATAGGCTCTAGGTGCGCGGCCTGCAGCTGTTGCAGCACGTGGGCTCAGTAGTTGCGTTGTGCAGGCTCTAGGGGAAGACGCAGTAGTTGTGGAGCAGGGGCTTAGTTGCTCTGAAACACGTGAAGTCTTCCCAGACCAGGGATTGAACCTGTGTCCCCTGCACCACCAGGGAAGTCCCTTGTCTGTTACTTTTCAATCAAGTATCAGATATTATAAATTTTATCTTATTAGGTGTTGGGTATTTTTTTTCTAATCCTATAAATATTCTGAACTTTGAGAACTTAGTTAAGTTATGCAGAAGTATTAATAGCTTGAGCCTTTTTAACCTTCCTTTTGTGCATTCTTATGGGAGGAAAAGAAATAGCAGCATTTTGTTGTTGTCTGTCACTCCGTCCTGTCTGACTCTTTGCAAACCCATGGTCTGCAGCCTGCCAGGCTTCCTTGTCCTTCACCATCCCCCAGAGTGTGCTCAAACTTATGTCCATTGAGTTGATGATGCCATCCAACCATCTCATCCTCTGTCACCCCCTTTTCCTCCTGCCTTCAATCTTTCCCAGCTGTTATGCCCGATGTCCGAATCCCCGAGCGGGAAGAGAGAGAAGGCTTCCAAGACAATGCAACTCGCAAAAAAGGGAAGTTTATTACTGTCTCGAGCCAGGGCTTTCTGCCACAAACATCACAGTGGTGCAGGGTCAGAAAGCACCGAGCTCAAGCTTGTTACACAAATTTATAAGATATGCAAAAGCGGTTAGTAGCTGGCTTAAGAGGATTGGTTACATGTTTGCAAAGCAATTCTATTGGTACAGATTTTCGCGGGCTTTTCAGCTCTCCCTTTGTTCTTACTGGGCGCATATTGATTGGCTGGCTCCAGGTTACCTGATGGGGGTAGGGAATCTTACCATTTCGGGGGAAGCTAAAACTTAGGTCCAGGCCGCCCGTCACGGTATTAACCCTGGCAGCCTCACACCAGCATCAGGGTCTTTTCCAATCAGTTGGCTCTTCAAATCAAGTGACCAAAGTATTGGAGCTTCAGCTTTAGCATCAGTCTTTCCAATGAATATTCAGGGTTGATTTCCTTTAGGATTGACTGGTTTGATCTTGCTATCTAAGGGACCCTTAAGAGTCTTTTCCACACATGCCTCTGACCATTCCTCAGGTTTCTTTTCTTCAGCCTCCACATTACATTCCAGCACCTCGGAGCTCTGTGTTTCTCAGGCAAGAATACTGTAGTGAGTTGTCGTTTCCTTCTCCAGGGGATCTTCCCAGCCCAGGGATGGAACCTGCCTCTCTTTCATTGGCAGGCAGATTCTTAACTACTGAGCCACCTGGGAAGCCTGCAACAACATTTAATCTCTCACAATTTAAAGGTCAGAAATTCTAGAGGTCTGAAATCTGCAAATCCCTGGGCTGACTGTCAGCAGGGCTATACTCTCTCTAGACTCTGAGAATCCATTCCTTGTGTCTTGCAGTTTCTTGTAGCTGCTGTCATTCCTTGGCTGTGGCCACATCACTCCAATCTCCAGCTTTCAATCTCTCTCTGCTCCATCTTCGCATTGAACCTTCTCCTATATGTCTAAATATTGCCCCTTCTGCCTCCATTTTATAAGGACACACGTGACCTTGCAATAGGGTTCTCCTAGATAATCCAGGATAATCTCTCCACTCCACGATCATAAATTTAATCACACCTGCAAGACCCTTTTTTCATATAAGGTAACATTTACACATTCCAGAAAGGGAGTAAGACACTGTGGGACCCTCCCTGGTACAAATCCTTTCCATATCCCCAGTTTCTTATTTGCAGGAAAAAAGGCTTCAGCCTCCTTGACCTTCCCTGTGTTCCAAAGGGCAGATTCAAATAGTTGCTAATCAGGGAAGGGAGGGAATTTAGAAACAAAGGAGGAGCAGTCTAGGCACAACAGTGCAGCCTGGGGGCAGGTCAGGTTCCTCCTCAAGAAATATTCATAATAATCCTTCTGCAGGCAGTAAGGCCTCTGCCCAGGTGGAGGGTGGTAACTTAAGGCTGAGCACAAGATTCCTAGAGTACTGCCCTGTTATCATACCACCAAACAATCAGAAGTCACACACACTGCAGCCCTCACCCCCAATTTTGCCTATAAAAACTTCTCCCCCCAAACCATTGGAGAGTTATGGGTTTCTGAGCAGGAGCCACCCTTTCTCCCTGCTTGACCCTGCAGTAAACCTTTTTCTGTTCCAACATTTCCATTTGTTTGGCCTCACTGTGTGTTGGGCAGGTGAACTTGTGTTTGCTAACAATATTTTTGCAGGAGGGTCATCATTCAGTTTACTATAGTGTTAAAAGCATAGAGACTAAAATTCAGGATAGTATTTATCTTTGGACATTGGGAAAGCGATGCAGTTGATATTGGGAACACAGGAAACTTTAAGGATTTTCTCTTTCTTCAGCTGGAGAATAGATGCATGCATGCATGCTAAGTTGTTTCAGTTGTGTACAACTCTTTTCGACCCTCTGGACTGTAGCCTATCAGGCTCCTCTGTCCATGGGATTCTCCAGGTAAGAATACTGGAGTGGGTTGCCATATGTTCATTTTGTTGTTGTAGGAAGGAAGACCCCTTCCAGCACCCTGAGAGTGGCTCTTGTCTAACACTCAGAGACGAACTGTTTGAGGAGATGCATGTGCTGACAAAGCAAGTGGCTTTATTGGAAAGGGCACCCCAGCGGAGAGCACCAGGGTAGGGGAACCCAGGAGAACTGCTCTGCTTTGTGGCTGACAGTCTCAGGTTTTATGGTGATGGCGTTAGCTTCTGGGTTGTCTTTGGCCAATCATTCTGACTCAGGGTCCTTCTTGTTTGTTCACAAATTGCTCAGCCAAGACGGATGCCAGCGAGAAGGATTCTGGGAGGTAGCAGTACAGGTGGTGTCTCCTTTTGACCTTTTTTGAACCTTTCTGGTTGGTGGTGGCTTGTTGGTTCCATGTTCCTTACCAGGATCTTCTGTCCTAAAACAATTCACACTAATGGTGCTTGGCCAGGGTGGGCAGTTTCAGTCAGTGTGCTTTCCCTAGCACTGCTATTGTTATTATCTGCCTCTCAGATTCTATCCTGCTCTGGGTTATGGTGCTTTCTCTACCCATCTTCTTACTTTGACCCTTTCACCCCTGTGGCACATGTTTCTAACATGTCTGTCTGGTGACAGATGCCAGGCTCTTCTGTCCTCCACCATCTCCTGGAGTTTGCTCAAATTCAAGTCCATTGAGTTGGTGATGCTATCTAACCATCTCATCCTCTGCTGCTCCCTTCTCCTTTTGCCTTCAATATTTCCCAGCGTCAGGGTCTTTTTCTCTTCACATTAGGTGGACAAAGTATTGGAGCTTCAGCTTCAGCATCAGTTTTTCCAGTGAAGAAGGGTGTGGCACATAGTAAGCACTTAATAACCTGGTAGCACTTAAAGTGTTTACCATGTTATGTATGGTATAAATTTATCTATAGATTATCTCATTTAATCCCCAGAATGATTCAACAGGGATAGGTATTACTATTAATCTTATTTCATGGATGAGGAAACTGACAATATTTGAGGCTGGCCTAAAGGTCATGGTTGTTACACATAGTGGGTCCTGGAGTCAAATCCAAGTATTCTGTGATTCTACTGCCTTTTAAAAAAATTAAGGTAAAATTCACCCTTTTTGGTGTACTATTTGAGAACTCTGACAAAGACATATAGATGTGTAATCACCACCAAAATTCAGATTGAAAACAGTTCTAACTCCTTGAAAAATCCCCTTACACCCTTCCGTGGCCACCCTTTTCCTGGCTGATAGCCTCCTGAAACCATTAGTCTTCTGTGCTTATAGTTTTCCTTTCCTGAATGCCATACAAATGGAATCATACCCTATGTCACTTGAATCTACCACTAGTTGAAAGATACTTGAGTTGTTTCTAGTTTGGAGCAATTATGAATAAAGTCACTATAAACATTCTATGTATGAATTCTTTTATAAACATAAGTTTTCATCTCTTGACTAAATACCTAGAAATGGTATTGCTAGGTCCTGTGGTAGCATACATTTATAGGAAATTCCCAAACTGTTATCTTAAATGGCTTTACTATTTTGCATTCCCATCAGAAAACTGTAAGAGTTCCAGTTGCTCTTCATCCTTGTCTGTACTTAGTATTGTCACCATTTATTTAGATCTTCTTGATTTCTTTCATCAATGGTTTTGTAATTTTCAATGTATAATTTTCTTGTTAGATTTGTAAATATTTCTTTTTTTTTTCTTATTTCATGTTTTTAGTACAATTGCAGATGATAGTTTTATTAAATTTCAAATTCTAATTGTTTATTGCTAGTGTATAGAAGTATGATTTTGATTTTTATATACTGGCAGCTTTTTAAAAATATATTCCTTTGGGAATTTTTACACAGTTTTTTGTTTAATTTTTGGTTTATTTTTGGTTTTGTTTGATGTGTGAATGGAAACCTTTTTATTTCTCCTTTTCCAATCAATATTCTTTTATTTCCTTTTTTTACCTTTTTGCATTGGGTAGGACCTTGATAAAAGATTGAATAAAAAGGAATCCTTACAGCAATTTAGGCTTTCACCATTAAGTATAATGCTAGCTGTAAATTTTTTGTAAATGTTCATCAGCTTGGGGAAGTAATCCTTATTCCTAATTTGTTATAGAATAAAAACAAATCATGAATGAATGTTGAGTTTTGTCACCTGCTTTCTCTGCATCTATTGAGAGATCATATGCTTCTTCTTCGTCTGTTGATATGGTTATTTACACTTATTAATTTTCCAGTTTTGAAACAGCCTCATGTTCTAATAATAAACCCCACTTGTTCATACTGTTTTATTTTTAGTACATTGTTTGATCTAATTTCTAATATTTTGTTAAGCATTTTTGTGACTGTGTTGATAAAGAATATTGATATAGTTTATTTTTTTATGTCTTTATCAGGTGTTGGCATCAGGATAATACTGGCCTCAAAGAATAAGTTGGGAAATGTTTTTCCCACTTCAGATTTCTGGAAGAATTTATGAGCAACTGGTTAGCTTGCAGTGTACTCTTCATCACTTGACCTAGCAAACTCTGTCCCAGTTCTCCTGTATATCTGACAAATTATTTGTTGCAACTGGATCTTCTGTTTCTTATTGCAACATTTTCAGCACCTAACATCTGATTACTCCTTTTATATATGAAAACATTTTTGTCTAATTTTAATTGTGGTAGAATACACATAACATAAATTTTACCATCTTAATCATTTTTAAATATACAGTTCAGTACTACTAAGTATAATCACATTGTCATGCAATAAACATCCAGAACTTTTTCACTTTTTTTTTTTTTGCAGCACTGCACAGCCCTTGCAGTGAGAGAGTGGAGTCCTAACCACTGGACCACTGGGGAATTTCCTCAGAGCTTTTTCATCTTCCAATACCCTATTTCCTTCTTCCCTCTAACCTTTGGAAACCACCATTTTACTTATTTTTGTAAATTCAACTAGTCTAGATGCCTCATATTAGTGAAATCATACAGTATTTTTTTAAAATGTAGACCATTTTTAAAGTCTTTATTGAATTTATTATAATACTTCTGTTTTTTTATGTTTCCGGTTTTTGGCTGAGAGGCATGTGGGATCTTAGCTCTCCAATCAGGGATGGAACCCATACCCTCCGCACTGGAAGGAGAAATCATAACCACTGGACCACCTAGAAAGTCCCCAGTATTTGTTTTTTATGACTGATTTGTTTCACTTAGCTTAATGTCTTTTTTTGGGGGGGAGGGGTTGCTGTGCTGGGTCTTCATTTTGATGACCACACTTCTCTAGTTGTGGTGCACAGGCTTAATTGCCCCAAGACATGTTCAATCTTAGTTCCTTGAACAGGGATCAAACCCACTTTACCTGCATTTGAAGGCAGATTATTTTTTAAACTTTTATTTGCATTCATTTTTTGCAGCATTTATTCCTGGGCCATAAGTTTTTGTTTCTTCAGTTTTGAAGGCAGATTCTTTTTTTTTTTTTTGAAGACAGATTCTTAACCACTGAACTACCAGGGAAGTCCCAACTTAGCTTAATGTCTTATAGTTTAACCACATGTGTGCTCAGATGCTCAGTTATGTCTGACTCTTTGCGACTATATGGACTGTAGCCTGCCAGGCTCCTCTGTCCATGGAATCTACTGTTTCAGAATTCCTTTCCTTTTTAAGGCTGAATAATGTTTCAATGTAAATATAGTCTACATTTTGTTATCCATTCAGCTGTCAATGCACACTTGGGTTGCTTCTATCTCTTGGCTATTGTGTGTAATACTATTATGAACATAGGTGTATGACTATCTGTTAGGGTGCCTGTTTTCAGTTATTTTGGGTATATACTCAGAAGTAGAATTGCTGGATCATATGGTAATTCTATTTTAATATTTTGGGGAGCTGCAAATGCAGTTTTCATTGTGGCTGCACTATTTTAGATTCCCACAAATAGTGCACAGGAGTTTCAATTTTCACATCCTTACCAATATTTGTTACTTTCTATTTTTTGCTTGTTCATTTGTTTTTCATAGTAGCCACCTAAATGGGTATGAAGTGATCTCATTGTGGTTTTGATTTGCATTTATCTAATGATTAGTGGCTTAAAGCTCAACATACAGAAAACTAAGATAATGGCATCCAGTCCCGTCACTTCATGGGAAATAGATGGGGAAACATTGGAAACAGTGTCAGACTTTATTTTTGGGGGCTCCAAAATCACTGCAGATGGTGGTGATTGCAGCCATGAAATTAAAAGATGCTTACTCCTTAAAAGGAAAGTTATGACCAACCTAGATAGCGTATTCAAAAGCAGAGACATTACTTTGCCAACAAAGGTCCGTCTAGTCAAGGCTACAGTTTTTCCAGTGGTCATATATGTATGTGAGAATTGGACTATAAAGAAAGCTGAGCACCAAAGAATTGATGCTTTCGAACTGTGGTTTTGGAGAAAACTCTTGAGCGTCCCTTGACTGCAAGGAGATCCAACCAGTCCATCCTAAAGGAGATCAGTCCTGGGTGTTCATTGGAAGGACTGATGCTAAAGCTGAAACTCCAGCTAAAGCTGAAACTTTGGCCACCTCATGTGAAGAGTTGACTCATTGGAAAAGACCCTGATGCTGGGAGGGATTGGGGGCAGGAGGAGAAGGGGATGACAGAGGATAAGATGGCTGGATGGCATCACCAACTCAATGGGCATGGGTTTGTGTGGACTCCGGGAGTTGGTGATGGACAGGGAGGCCTGGTGTGCTGCGGTTCATGGGGTCGCAAAGAGTTGGACATGACTGAGCGACTGAACTGAACTGAATGATTAGTGATATTGAACTTTTATTCATATGTTTGTTGGCCATTGATGCTGTTGTTGTTCAGTTGCTAAGTTTTGTCCAACTCTTTGCGACCCCACGGACTGCAGCACGCCAGCCTTCTCTGTCCTTCACTATCTCCTGGAGTTTACTCCAACTCATATACTTTAAGTTGGTGATGCCATCCAACCATTTCATCCTCTGTTGCCCCCTTCTCCTCTTGCCCTCAATCTTTCCCAACACCAGGGTCTTTTCTAATAAGTCGACTCTTCACAACAGGTGGCCAAAGTATTGGAGCTTCAGCTTCAGCATCAGAACTTCCAATGAATATTCAGGGTTAATTTCCTTTAGGATTGACTGGTTTGATCTCTTGGCTGTCCAAGGGACCCTCAAGAGTCTTCTCCAGCACCACAGTTCAAAAACATCAATTCTTCAGCACTCAGCCTTCTTTATGGTTCAACTCTCACATCCAAACATGACTACTGAAGAAACCATAGCTTTGCCTATACGGCCCTTTGTCAGCAAAGTAATGTCTCTGTTTTTTAATATGCTGTCTAGGTTTGTCATAGCTTTTCTTCCAAGGACCAAGGGTCTTCATTTCGTGGCCACTATACATCTTTTTTGAATGTCTATTCAAGTTCTTTTCCCATTTATGAATTGGGTTATTTACTTATTTGATGTTGAGTTGTAAGAATTCTTTATATATTGTAGTATTAACCCTTCATTAGATATATGATTTGCATACTTTTTCCCCACTCCATAGGTTGTCTTTTTACTCTGTTAATTGTGTTCTTTGATGCAGAAAAGTTTTAAATCTTGATTTGCTGGCTCAGTGGTAAAGCATCCGCCTGCAATGCAGAGATGTGGGTTCATTCCTTGGGTTGGGAAGATCCCCTGGAGAAGGAAATGGCAATCCACTCCAATATTCTTGCCTGGAAAATTCCATGGACAGAGGTGCCTGGCAGGCTACAGTCCATGGGGTGGCAGAAGAGTTGGACAGGACTTAGCGACTAAACAATCTATTTTCACTTTTGTTGCCTGTACTTTTGGTACCAAATTCAATGTCATGAAGCTTTTCTCTCTATGTTTTCTGTTTTATAGTTTTAGGTCTTATGCTTAGGTTTTTTTTTTCATTTTAAGTTAATATTTGTATATGGTATAAGACAAGAGTCCTACTTCATTCTTGCGTGGGGGTATCCAGTTTTCCCAACATCATTTGTTGACAGATTGTCCCCTCCCATTGAAAAACCTTGACACTCTTGTCAAAAATTATTTGACCAGGGACTTCCCTAGTGGTCCAATGGCTAAGACTCCACACTCCCAATACAGGGGATCAGGGTTCAATCCCTGGTCAGGGAACTAGATCCCACATTCCCCAACTGAGAGTCCGAGTTCCACAACTAAAGATCGCCCATGCTGCAGAAGATCCAAGTTTCCAAGTGCCACAACTAAGACCCAGCACAGCCAAATAAATTTTTTTTTAAGTTAAAAAAAATTATTTAACCATATGAGTGAAAGTTTGTTTCTGGGCTTTGTATTTTATATGTCTCTTATAATTAAAATATGCCATTTAACTACTGTAAATTTACAATAATAATTGAAAGTGAGACATATGAGATCTCCAGCTTCATTCTTCAAGACTGTTTTGGGTATTTGGGGTTCCTTGAGATTCCACATGAATCCTAAAGATGTACTTCTATTTCTGCAAAAAATATCATTGAGGTTTTGCTAAGGAGTGCACTATCTGTAGATTCGTTCAATAGTATTAATGTTTTAACATTATCTTTCACCTCCTTGGTTGTTTATTATGAATAATTTTATTATTTTGATGCTACTGTAAGTAGAATTGCTTTCTTAATTTCCTTTTCAGATTTTAAAAAAGTTTTTATTTGAAATTTTATTAAAAAAAAACTTATTTATTTTGGCTGTGCTGGGTCTTCGCTGCTGCATGCGGACTTTCTCTAGTTGTGATGCACAGGCTTCTCATTGCAGTGGCCTTTCTTGTTTGGAGCACAGGCTCTAGGGTCCATGGTCTCAAGTAGTTGGGATGCTAGCGCTTAGTTGCCCTGCGGCATGTGGAATCTTCCCAAGCCAGGGATCAAACCTGTGTCCCCTGTGTTGGCAGGCAGATTCTTAACCACTGAACCACCAGGGAAGTCTACAATTGATTTTTTAAGTTCAATTTATTTCAACTAAACTAAAAAATAAAAATTAGTTCACCCGCTTTTCACACCATCCCTACCCCCACCTCTGGTAACAACCAAATTCTTCTCTGTAGCTATGAACTTGGTTTTATTTTAGATTTCACATGTAAGAAAGATCATATGGTATTTCTCTTCCTCTGACTTATTTCTCTTAGTGTAATGCCCTCAAAGTCCATCCATGTTGTTGCAAATGGAAAACCTTTATCTTTTTCTACAGATGAATAATATTTCATTGTATATTTGTGTAGGTGTATATATACACACATTTGTCTGTTCATTATTGATGGATGCTTGGATCATTTCCATATTTTGGCTATTGTAAATAATGCTACAGTGAACATGGGAGTACATATTTGTTTTCTAATTACTATTTTTGTTTTCTATAGATAAATACCCAAAAGTGGAATTCCTGGATCATATTGTAGTTCTATTTTTAATTTTTTGAGGAACCTCCATTGTTTTCCATAGTTATTGTTATTCAGTCACTAAGTCATGTCTGACTGTTTGTCACCCCATGGCTCCTCTGTCCTCCACTATCTCCCAGAGTTTTCTCAAACTCATTTCCATTGAGTTGGTGATGCTATCTAGCCATCTCATCTCCTGCTGCCCCCTTCTTTTGCCTTCAATCTTTCCCGGCATCAGGGTCTCCAGGGAATCAGCTCTTAGCATCAGGTGGCCAAAGTATTGGAGCTTCAGCTTTTTTTTCCCATAGTGGCTGCACCAACTTACATTCCCACCAACAATGCATGAGGATTTCCTTTTCTCCACATCCTTGCGAACATTAACAAGTGTTGTTGTTTCCAATCTTTTTGATAACAGTCATCTAACAGATGTGTGGTACATTTCGTGATTTGCATTTTCCTGATGGTTAATGACAGTAATTACTTTACGTACCCATTGAACATCTATATGTCTTTGTTGGAAAAATGTCTATGTAGATCTTCTGTCCATGTTTCAATCAGATTCTTTGGGTTTTTGCTATTGAGTTGTATCGAGTTCTTTATATATTTTGAATATTACCCCCTTATCAGACATATGGTTTGCAAATATTTTCCCCCACTCTGTAGGTTGCTTTTTCATTTTGTTGGTGGTTTCCTTTGCTGTGAAGACACTATTTAGTTTGATGCAGTCCTACTTGTTTATTTTTGCTTTTGTTACCTTTGCTATTGGTGTGAAATCCAAAAAATTATCACCAAGAGCAATGCCAAGGAGATTACTGCCTATGTGTTTTCTTCAGGAATTTTTATAGTTTGAGGTCTTACATTCAAGTTATTCATCCATTTTGAGTTAATTTTTAGGCATGGTGTAAGATAGCAATCCCTAGTTTCTTTCTTCTGTATGTGGCTGCCCAGTTTTTACAGCACCATGTATTGAAAAGACTGTCCTTTCCCCAGTGTATATTCTTGGCTCCTTTTTTGTAAATTTACCGTATGTGTGTATGGGTTTATTTTCCGTTGATCTGTGGGTCTGTTTTTATGCCAATATCATATTGTTTTAAGTTCTATAACTTTGTACTATTGTTTGAAATCAAGGAGCTCCAGCTTTGTTCTTCTTTCCCAGTATTGCTTTAGCTACTCAGAGTCTCTTACGATTCCATACAAATTTTACGGCTTTTTGTTCTATTTCTATAAAAAATGTTATTGGAATTTTGAAAACGATTGCTTTCAATGTGTAGACTGCTTTGGGTGGTATGAACATTTTAATTCTTAGGAGAATTAACAATATTAATTCTTCACTTCTTTCATTTATGTCTTTCATTTCCAATATATAGGTCTTTCACCTCAATTAAATTTATTGCCAGGTATTTTTTTGGATGCAATTGTAAATGGGATCATTTTCTTAATTTCTCTTTCTGATAGTTCATTATTAGTATATAAAAATTAAACATATCTATTTATTTATTAGGCTGCATCAAGTCTTAGTTTTGCAGGATCTTCGTTGTGCCATGTGGAATCTTTTGTTGTAGTGCATGGACTTTCTAGTTGTGGCATGTGGGCTGCAGAGCGTGCAGGCTCAGTAACTGTGGGCCATAGGCTAGGTTGCTCAGTGTCATGTGGGATCTTAGCTCCCTGACCAGTGATCAAATGCATGTCCTTGCATTGCAAGGTGGATTCTCAACTACTGTACCATCGGGGAAGTCCCAGAAAATTAAACATGTTTTTTTATGTGTGTGATTTGCATATGTGTGTGTGTGTGTGTGTGTGATTTTGTATCCTGCAACTTTGCTGAATTTATTTATTTCTCCTAACAGGTATGGGGTGTGTGTGTGTGTGTGTGTGTGTGTGTGTGTGTGTGAGCTTTAGAGTTTTCAACATATAAGATCATATCATCTACAAACAAATATTTTTTTTTTCTTTTCCAATTTTGATTTTTTCAAATTTATTTTTCTCCCGAATTACTCTGGCTAGGACTTCCAGTAATATGTTGAATAGAACAGATGAGAGTTGGGATCCTTTACTTGTTCCTAATCTTAAAGGAATAACTTTCAGATTTTCACCTTTCACTATGATGTTAGCTGTGGGCTTGTCAATATATGACATTTATTATATTGACATTTATTATATTATATTTTCCCTTTACACCTGCTTTGCTGAGAGCTTTCATCATGAAAGGGTGTTGACTTTTGTCACATGCTTTTTCTGTATCAGTTGAGATGATCATATGATTTTCCCTTCATTTTGTTAATTTGGTGTATTTCATTCATTGATTTTCACATGTTGAACCATTTTTGTATCCCTGGAATAAATCCCACGTGATTGCGGTATATAATACTATTAATATGGTGCTAATTCTATTTAGCATTTTGTTGAGGATTTTTGCAACAAAATTTATAGAGATGTTGATCTGTAGTGGGTTTTTTTTTCTTTTTGCAATATCTTTTTTTTTAGTATATGTGCTGCCGAAGCGAGCACTTTTTGCAATATCTTTATCCATCTTGATATGAGGGTAATTCTGGCCACAAAGAATGAATTGAAAAGAGTTCTTTTTCCATTCTGTGGGAGAATATATGAGAAGTTGGTAATACTTTTTCCTTAATCACCATGTTATGTGTTAGTTGGTAATGTTATTCTTCATCACTTGGCTTATCAAACTTTGTCTCTGCTCTCCTGTATTTCTGACTTAATTTACTGCAACTGCATTCTCTATTTATGACTGCAGTAATTCTAGCACCTAACGTTTGATTACACTTTTGGCATGGCGATTTGGCTTGCAAAATCCAAATCTCACTGCTATTGTAAGGAGTGTAGAGGAAGTTAGGTTTATCTGAAGTCAAATTGAGAAAGTAATTGATAAATTTGGGAAAGATGGAGCAGTTGTTCTCCATCTATCAGATTTACTGTGCCCTTTTAAAATATTTTTAACTTTCCTTTTGTTCCTCTGAAGTGAACTTCCTAGATAAAATATCTACTCTCATACTTTAAAAAATTAATATATGAAGGTAAATAAAAGTGCTAAATTTAATAACATGCATTTCAATGTGTAAATTCTAAGTCAAACTTCACTAGAAGACATTACAAAGATGTAGCAGAGGCTTGCATCTTTATGCAGTATTAAAATAAATATGACAGCTATGAATATAGGCTGAAACAAATGCAGGTTTATTGCAGTGACAATACATACTATTAACAATAGTGCATTGCTGGTTGGTACTGTGGTGAACATTTTATTGGTGAATGGTGAAATTTTATTGGAGAAATCCTAAAGAACATTTTCCTTTGATTTGCATAATATTTGCATTCCTGGAAATTTCAGTAAGCAATTAAACTTGGTAAGAACTTACTTTTCATTTATACTTTAAAAAGAGTAAGTTTCTAGGCTCAGATAATTATAAACAAATTTTATGTAACCTATGTGAATATCCCATTGGATAGTGAAAATTTATGCAGGATGAGCCAATTGTTAAATATGTGTACTGTCCATTGCACATAGGGTGGGCTGGCACAACTTAGCACCCTTTACTAAGTACAATGTCTTCCCTTCCATTCATTGTTACAACCAAAAGTGCTTCTTTTCTTTGGCAGATATTATGACCTTTTTTTTTTTAAGCTTATATATTTATCTTTATTTTTTGGCTATGGCGGGTCTTCGTTGCTATGCATGGGCTTTCTCTAGTTGCGGTGGTGGGATGGGGGTTCTACTCTCTGTTGCAGTGTGTGGGCTTCTCATTGCAGTGGCTTCTCTTCTCGTGGGGCATGGGCTCCAGGCGTGCAGGCTTCAGTAGTTGCAGCACATAGGTTCTGTAATTGCAACTCGGGGGCTCTAGAGTAGTGGCTCAGCAGAAGGCTCGAGGGCTTAGTTGCTCTGCAGCATGTGTGATCTTCTGGGACCAGGGATTGCACTGGTGTCTCTTGTATTGCAATGCAGATTCTTAACCACTGAACCACCAGGGAAGTTTACCTCTCTCTCTCTTTTTTTTTTTTTTGGCTGCCCTGGGTCTTTGTTGCTTTATGTGGGCTTTCTCCAGTTGTGTCAGCGGGGTCTACTCTTGGTTGCAGTGCTAAGGCTTCTCTTGCGGCCAAGCACGGGCTCTAGGAGCACGGGCTTCAGTGATTGTAGAACCCGGGCTCAGTAGTTGCAGTTCCAGGGCTCTGGAGTAGGGGCTCAGTAGCTGTGGTGCACGAGGTTAGTTGATCTGCTGCATGTGGACTCTTCCTGGACCCAACATCAAACCCATGTCCCCTGCATAAGGAGGCAGATTCCTATCCACTGTACCACCAGGAAGTCCCATAAATTTCTAAATGCCATATATGAGGCAGTAATTACCCCCATTGAGAACTACTAGGATAAAGTGATGAACAGAAGAAATTTACTGATAGATTCTTGAGGAGGGGAAATAATGAAATAAAAGTCATGTTGTGGAATATTCCAATAGCTGCTTTCCAGGTGTAAGGGTTAATTTTTTAAAAAGTAACTTCCTTTAATTAGTTTGTTTATAGCAGGCACAGTCTATAAGGCATTTCACACATGCTACATGTTTCAGATCAACCGTGAACTTAGCATCTCCATTATTTTACAGATGAATCATGATTGTAGAAAATAATTTTTTAAAGAGTTATCTTTTTTTTTTTTAAAGAGTTATCTTTTTAAAAATAATTTTTATTTATTTTTTGGCTGTTCTGGGTCTTCGTTGCTGTGAGGGCTTTTTCCAGTTGCAGCAAAAGGAGGGCTATTCTCTAGTTTGAGGCTTCTCATTGAGGTGGCTTCTCTTGTGGAGCATGGGCTCTACAGAGAGGGAACTTCAGTAGTTGTGGTGTATGGGCTTACTGCCCTATGGCATGTGGAATATTCCCAGACCAGGGATCAAACCCATGTCCCCTACATTGGCAGGCAGATTCTTAACCACTGGATCACCAGGGAAGTCCACTAAAAGTCATTTTAAGGAGGAAGTTAGAGTTAGAATCCAGATATAGTTTCAAACCAAATATTCTTTTCATTATATCATAGAAATTCTAGGATGAAGGCAGAGAAAAAAAAATTAAGAGGAAAATCTTAGACTTATAGAAAAATTAGAATTAAAAAGCCTTTGATTAGAGAGCTTTATAGTACTATCACTGACATTCTAGGAAGAAAGCTGATTAAATCTTATTGTCAAACAGGATTTATTATTATAATCCCCCTTCTTATTCTTTTAGCATCTTAATATGCAGCTGACAGACATAATGCAAAATGTGAAGCGTATAATAGATCGCTATACTATGTATGAGAATATGCATGCTGGAAGGAAAATATCCCTTACAGAACATAAGAAACAGAAAGGAAGTTTGCTGGAGAAAATAACTGCTTGTGCTAAGACTGCTGAAATTAAAAACAAGACTCTTGCCTACATTCTGGCCTGGTTGGAAGAATGGAGTAAGTTTCCAGAAGTGATTTAAAGTTAATGAAAAACCTACAGAACAGAATTATAAGAAATATTGAAGGATTAGAAGGCTAAAGAAGGAAAGGCTAAGATGGTTAAACAGTTGCTCTCTGTTTCAGGAAGAATAAAATAAGGAAAACAAGTTTGCTCACTTAGCATGCTCCTGCCCACTGTCTCAATGCTTCCTAGTCCCTTGCCTGGAACATTTTCTACCAGGTAGCCACATGGTTCATTCTCTGCTTACACCTCACTTTAAAATGAGGTGTTCTCTGACCATCCCCATTCTCTACACCCTGGCACTGACTGTTATTCTTTACAATTCTTTATTTTTGTCTATAGCTTTTCTTATCATCTGGCATACTTTATAACTAATAATTAATATTTTTCAAAAGTTTTGTTTGTTTCCTTTCCCTAAAATACAAATAGTAATAAAGTCAGGGAATTTGTTTTATTCAGTGCTGTGTCTTCAGCATCTAGAACAATATATGACAGAGGAGACTCTAGTTGAGTGAAAGAATGAATAAACTAAGAATACAAAAAAGAGAAATTTCGTTTAGTTACAAGAAATCTCATATAACAGGGGTTATGAAGTACTAGAAAACTTACCAAGGGAGTTAATTGGGGTTTTAATCCCCAGTATTAAGGCATATATTCACATTTTAGATCTTTATCCCTGATATCAGGGAATTAAACCAATTAGACACATTTTAACTATATTTTAAGCATATTTTCATGCCCAAGATTTACTATTCAGTCTTCTATTCCAAGTCTTTTCTTTTTTCATTTCTTCACAAAGAAAAGCCTCAGAATAGAAATAAGTATAAGATATCTGTATTTCCCAATACTACAAAATTGAGTAGTTAGGCAATATTGTAAGCCTATATGGTTATAATTATTTTTCTGCACAAAAGTAATTTTTTTTACTCTCTTCAAGATGTCACTTTGTCTGAGATTACTGCAATTGATATTGACGAACACCATCACTGTTTAGCACAAATGGAGATGTTACCAGAAACGTTCAAAGCTATTGAGAACAATATCAAGATACTAAGCAGAATTAGTATGTATTTGCTTGAAGAAAAGAAGAAACAAAAGAAAAAAACAGGTAACAGTGCTCTAAGACATTGGATATAGATATTACTTTTTCTAAAAAACAGCTTTATTGAGGTATAATTTATATACCATAAAGTTTACCCACAATAGTTGTATAATTCAATGGCTTTTAATATACTTAGAGTTGTGCAACTATCACCACAGTCTAACTTTAGAACATTTTATGATCCACAAAATATCCCTCAGGCCCATTTGCAGTCAATTCCCATTCTTACCTTCAGCCCCAGACAATCAATAATCTATTTTCTGTCTCAATAAATTTGTGTTTCTTGGATATTTCATAAAATGGAATCATATTTCACATAGTCCTTTATGTCTGGTTTCTCTCATTTAGCATAATGTTTTTGAGGTTCAGCTGTGTTACAGAATGTATTATAGTTTCTTCCTTTCTAGTGCCAATTGTACACCATTGTTTGCATATACCAAACCTTGTTTATCCATTTACCAATTCATTTCCATTGCTCCCACTTTTTCATTTTTTTGAATAATGCCACTATGAATGCACATGTATGTTTTTGTATGAACATAAATTTTCATTTCTTTTTGGAGATACCTAGGAGCAGAATTTCTATGTCATTTATTTATCTATTGCTGGTAAACATATATTTAACTTTTAAAGAAATTATTAGCTGACTTCCCAAGTGACAACACCATTTCAGTTTTCATCAGCAATGTATTAGGGTTCCACGTACTTCACATTTTCAACAACACTAGTTATTGTCTTTTTTTTTTTTTTTAGTATAATTGCTTTACAATGTTGTGTTAGTTTCTACTCTTTTTTATTATGGCTTTCCTGATAGGTGTGAAGTGGTTTCTCATTGTGGCTTTAATTTGCATTTCCCTGACTAATGATGTTGAGTACTTTTTCATGTGCTTATTGGTTATTCCTATATCTTCTCTGATGAAATATCTATTCAAATACTTACCCATTTTCATTATTGAGTTTTAAGAGCTCCTTAGATATTCTGGATACAAGTCCTTTTTCCGAAAAATAATTTGCAAATATTTTCTCCCAGTCTGTGGCTTGTCTTTTCATTTTCTTAATGGTGCTTTGAAGCCCAAAAGTGTTTAATTTTGATGAAGTTCCATCAGTTTATCTTTTTTTTTTTCTTATATGGATCATGGTTGTAGTGTTGCATTAAGAACCTTTATCAGTCAGGGTTCAACTCTGAAAACAGAACCAAATGGAGATTATATTTTATCTATCCATCTATCTAGCACACTGCAATTTGGAACATACTTTGTATTATTTTAATCCTTTTAAATGTAGTGGGACTTGTTTTATAGCCTAGCATATGACCTATTCTGTAAAGCATTCCATGTGTTGTTGAAAAGAATATACACTACATTGTTGTCAGGTAGAGTGTTTTACAGTTTGTTTATATTGTTGTTCTAGTCATATATATATATATATATATATATATATATATTCACTGATTTTCTATCTAGATCTATCCATTGAGAGTGGGATATTGAATTTTGCAACTATTATTGTTATTTCTCTTTAATTCTGTCAGTTATCTGCTTCTTGTATTTTAAGACTCGGTTGTTAGGTACACATATGATTATAACTGTGGAGCTTCCTGATGAACGGATGATTTTATTTTTATAAAACGTCCTTTGTTGTCACTAGATCCATTTCCTTTTCTTTGCCTTAAAGTCTATTTTGTTTGATATTTGTATAGTCTCTCTAGGTCCCCTGTGGTTATTGTTCAGTTCAGATATTTAGTCGTGTCCGACTCTTTGAAACCCTATGGACTACAGCACACCAGGCTTCCCTGCCCATCACCAACTCCTGGAGCTTGCTCAAACTCATGTCCTTTGAGTTGGTGATGCCATCCAACCATCTCATCCTCTGTTGTCACCCCTTCTCCTCCTGCCTTCAATCTTTTGCAGCAACAGGGTCTTTTCTAAAGAGTCAGTTCTTTGCATCAGGTGGCCAAAGTACTGGAGCTTCAACTCCAGCATCAGTCCTTCCAATGAATATTCAGGACTGATTTCCTTTAGGATGGACTGGTTTGGTCTCCTTGCAATCCAAGGGACTCTCAAGAGTCTTCTCCAACACCATAGTTCAAAAGCATCAATTCTTCAGTGTTCAGGTTTCTTTTGGTTCAACTCTCACATCTATACATGACTACAGAAAAACCATAGCTTTGACTAGATGGACCTTTGTCAGTAAAGTAAGGTCTCTGCTTTTTAAAATGCTGTCTAGGTTTGCCATAGCTTTCCTTCCAAGGAGCAAGCATCATTTAATTTCATGACTGCAGCCACCATCTGCAGTGATTTTGGAACCTGAGAAAATAAAATCTGGCACTGTTTATAAATTGTTTACCCATCTATTTGCCATGAAGTGATGGGACCAGATGCCATGACCTTCATTTTTGAAGACTGAGTTTTAAGCCAGCTTTTTCACTCTCCTCTTTCATTTTCATCAAGAGGCTCTTTAGTTCCTCTTAGCTTTCTGCCGTAAGGGTGGTGTCATCTGCATATCTGAGGTTATTGATATTTCTCCCGGCAATCTTGATTCCACCTTGTGCTTCATCCAGCCCAGCATTTCATATGATTTACTCATCATATGAAGTATGATGATCATATTACAGAATGGTCTCTGTTTGTTTCCAAGGCAAACTGTTCAATATCACATTAATCCAAGTTTATGCCCTGACCAATAATGCTGAAGAAGCTGAAACTGAACAGTCCTATGAAGACCTACAAGATCTTCTAGAGCTAACACCCAAAAAAGATGTCCTTTTCATTATCAGGGACTAGAATACAAAAGTATTCTAGTAAAGGGAGTCTAGTAAAGGGAGTCAAGAAATACCTGGAGTAGCAGGCAAATTTGGCCTTGGAGTACAAAATTAAGCAGGGCAAAGGCTAACAGAGTTCTGTCAAGAGAACACACTGGTCATAGAAAATACCGTCTTCCAACAGCACAAGAGAAGACTCTACACATGGACATCACCAGCTGGTCAATAATGAAATCAGACTGATTATATTCTCTGCAGCCAAAGATGCAGAAGTTCTATACAACCAGCAAAAACAAGACAAGGAGCTGACTGTGGCACAGACCATGAACTCCTTATAGACAAATTCAGAGTTAAATTGAAGAAAGTAGGGGGAAACCACTTGACGATTCAGGTATTACCTAAATCAAGTCCCTTATGACTATACAGTAGAAGTGACAACGAGATTCAAGGGATTAGAACTGCTAGACAGGGTGCCTGAAAAACTATGAACAGAGGTTCGTAACATTGTACAGGAGGCAGGGATCAAGACTATCCCCAAGGAAAAGAAACGCAAAAAGGCAAAATGATTGTCTGAGGAGGCCTTACAAATAGCTGTCAATAGAAGAGAAGCCAAAGTGAAAGGAGAAAAGGAAAGATGTACCCATTTGAATGCAGAGTCCCAAAGAATAGCAAGGAGAGATAAGAAAGCCTTCCTCAGTGAGCAATGCAAAGAAATAGAGGAAAACAATAGAATGGGAAAGACTAGAGATCTCTTCAAGAAAATTAGAGATACCAAGGGAACATTTCATGCAAAGATGGGCACAATAAAGGACAGAAATGGTATGGACCTAACAGAAGCAGAAGATATTAAGAAGAGGTGGCAGGAATACACAGAAGGACTATACAAAAAAGATCTTCATGACCCAGATAATCACGATGGTGTGATCACCCACCTAGAGCCAGACATCCTGGAATACGAAGTCAAGTGGGCCTTAGGAAGCATCAATACGAACAAAGCTAGGGGAGGTGATGGAATTCCAGTTGAGCTATTTCAAATCCTAAAAGATGATGCTGTGAAAGTACTGCACTCAATATGCCAGCAAATTTGGAAAACTCAGCAGTGGCCACAGGACTGGAAAAGGTCAGTTTTCACTCCAATCCCAAAGAAAGGAAATGCCAAAGAATGCTCAAACTACCGTACAATTGTACTCATCTCACATACTAGTAAAATAATGCTCAAAATTCTCCAAGCCAGGCTTCAACAGTACAAGAACCATGAACTTCCAGATGTTCAAGCTGGATTTAGAAAAGGCAGAGGAACCAGAGATCAAATTGCCAACATCAAATTGGATCATCGAAAAAGCAAGAGAGCTCCAGTTAAATATCTACTTCTGCTTTATTGACTATGCTAAAGACTTTGACTGTGTGGACCACAGCAAACTCTGGAAAATTCTGAAAGAAATGGGAATACCAGACCACCATACCTGCCTCTTGAGAAATCTGTATGCGGGTCAGGAAGCAACAGTTAGAACTGGAAATAGAACAACAGATTGGTTCCAAATCAGGAAAGGAGTGCGTCAAGGCTGTATATTGTCATCCTGCTAATTTAACTTATATGAGGAGGACATCATGAGAAATGCTAGACTGGATGAAGCACAAGCTGGAATCAAGACTGCTGAGAGAAATATCAATAACCTCAGACATGCAGATGACACCATCCTTATGGCAGAAAGTGAAGAAGAACTAAAGAGTCTCTTAATGAAAGTGAAAGAAGAGAGTGAAAAAGTTGGCTTAAAGCTCAACGTTCAGAAAACTAAGATCAGGGCATCCAGTCCCATCACTTCATGGCAAATAAATGGGGAAACAGTGTAAATAGTGACACTGTTTTTGGGGGCTCCAAAATCACTGCAGATGGTGACTGCAGCCATGAAATTAAAAGACACCTGCTCCTTGGAAGAAAAGTTATGACCAACCTAGACAGCATATTAAAAAGCAGAGACATTACTTTGCCAACAAAGGTCCATCTAGACAAAGCTATGGTTTTTCCAGTAGTCGTGTATGGATGTGAGAGTTGGACTATAAAGAAAGTTGAGTGCCAAAGAATGATGCTTTTGAACTGTGGTGTTGGAGAAGACTCTTGAGAGTCCCTTGGACTGCAAGTAGAACAATCCAGTTCATTCTAAAGGAAATCAGTCCTGAATATTCATTGGAAGGACTGATGCTGAAGCTGACACTCCAATACTTTGGCCACCTGATGCGAAGAGCTGACTCATTTGAAAAGACCCTGATACTGGGAAAGATTGAAAGCAGGAGGAGAAGGTGACAACAGAGGACATTATGGTTGGATGGCATCACCGACTTGATGGACATGAGTTTGAGCAAACTCCGGGAACTGGTGACAGACAGGGAGGCCTGGCATGCTGCAGTCCATGGGGTCACAAAGAGTCAGACACAACTGAGTGACTCAACTGAACTGAACTGAACTCTGCATATGAGTTAAATAAATAGGGTGACATTATACAGTCTTGACATACTCCTTTCTCAATTTGGAACCAGTCCATTGTTCCATGTCTGGTTCTAGCTGTTGCTTCTTGACCTTCATAGAGATTTCTCAGGAGGCTAGTAAGATGGTCTGGAATTCCCAACTCTTGAAGAATTTCCCAGTTTGTTGTGATCCACACATTCAAAGGGTTTGGAAGTCAGTGAAGCAGAAATAGATGTTTTCCTGGAATTTTCTTGCTTTTTCAATGATCCAACAGATGTTGGCAATTTGATCTTTGGTCCCTTTTCCTTTTCAAAATCCAGCTTGAACATCTGGAAGTTCTTGGTTCACATACTCTTGAAGCCTAGTTTGGAGAATTTGAGCATTACTTTGCGAGAGTGTAAGATGAGTGCAACTGTGCAGTAGTTTGAACATTCTTTGGCATTTCCTTTCTTTGGGATTGGAGTGAAAACCGACCTTTTCCAATCCTGTGGCCATTGCTGAGCTTTCCAAATTTGCTGGCATATTGCGTGCAGCACTTTCACAGCATTATCTTTAGGATTTGAAATAGCTCAGCTGGAATTCCATCACCTCCGCTAACTTTGTTCATAGTGATGCTTCCTAAGGCCCACTTGACTTCACATTCCAAGGTATATGGCTCTAGGTGAGTGATCACACCATCTTGGTTATCTGAGTCATTAAGATCTTTTTTTGTATAGTTCTTCTGTGTATTCTTGCCACCTCTTCTTAATATCTTCTGCTTCTGTCAGGTCCATACCATTTCTGTCCTTTATTGTGCCCATCTTTGCATGAAATGTTCCCTTGGTATCTCTAATTTTCTTGAAGAGATCTCTAGTCTTTCCCTTCCATTGTTTTCTTCTGTTTCTTTGCACTGACCACTTAGGAAGACTTTCTTATCTCTCTTATTCTTTGGAACTCTGTGTTCAGATGGATATATCTTTCCTCTTCTCCTTTCCCTTTCATTCTCTTCTTTTCTCAGCTATTTATAAGGCCTCCTCAGGCAACTATTTTGCCTTCTTGCATTTCTTTTTCTTGGGGATGGTTTTGATCAGCACCTCCCGTACAATATTATGAACCTTCATACATAGTTCTTCAGGCACTCTGTCTATTGGATCTAATCCCTTAAATCTATTTGTCACATCCACTGTATATAATCATAAATATTTGATTTAGGTCACATCTGTATTTTCTAGTGATTTTTTTCTCTACTTTCTTCAATTTAAGTCTGAATTTTGCAATTATGAGTTCATGATCTGAGCCATAGTGAGATCCCAGTCTTGTCTTTGCTGACTGTATGGAGCTTCTCCATCTTTGGCTGCAAAGAACATAATCAATCTGATTTCTTTATTGACCATCTGGTGATGTCCATGTGTAGAGTAGTCTCTTTTGTTTTTGGGAGAGGGTGTTTGCTGTGACCAGTGTGCTCTCTTGGCAAAACTCTGTTAGCCCTTGCCCTGTTTCATTTTGTACTCCAAGGCCAAATTTACCTGTTACTTCAGGTATCTCTTGACTTCCTACTTTTGCATTCCAGTCCCCTATAATAATAGGACATCTTTTCTTGGTGTTAGTTCTAGAAGGTCTTGTAGGTCTTCATAGAACCGTTCAACTTCAGCTTCTTCGGCAATAGTGGTTGGTGTATAGACTTGGATTACTGTGATACTGAATGATTTGCTTTGGAAACAGAGATCATTCTGTCATTTTTGAGATTGCACCCAATTACTGTGTTTATTGTTAGTATAATTGAATATAACATGTGTTGCTTATATTTGGATCTTTTGGGTTTTTTTTTTTTAAATATAATCTGACAATCTCTCACTTTTAGCTCAGTTCAGTTCAGTCGCTCAGTCATGTCTGACTCTGCGAACCCATGGACTGCAGTATGACAGGGTTCCCTGTCTATCACCAACTCCCGGAGTTTACTCAAACTCATGTCCATTGAGTTGGTGATGCCACCAACCATCTCATCCTCTGTTGTCTCCTTTTCCTCCCACCCTCAATCTTTTCAGCACCAGGGTCTTTTCAAATGAGTCAGTTCTTCACATCAGGTGGCCAAAGTATTGGAGTTTCAGCTTTAGCATCAGTCCTTCCAATGAATATTCAGGACTGATTTCCTTTAGGATTGACTGGTTGGATGTCTGCTGTCCAAGAAACTCTCAAGAGTCTTCTCCAGCACTGCAGTTGAAAAGCATCAATTCTTTGGCACTCAGCTTTCTTTATAATCCAACTCTAGACTTTTAGCTGATGTGTTTAATTAATTCACTTTTAATGTAATTATTGATATGGCTTGATATATACCTGCTATTTTTCTCGTGTATCTTTTTTTTCCTTCTATTCTTTTCTTGCCTCTGTCTTAAATAGGTATTTTCTAATGTACCTTTTAATTCCACTTTTTCTTACATTTTCTTAGTGGTAATTATAGGAATTGCAGTATACATCTTAAATTACCACAATCTTTTCCAGATTGGTACTAACTTAATTCCAGCAAAATATAGAATCTTTGCTCCAATAATTCCACCCTCTTCGTCTCCTTTGTGCTTTGCCATGTATCAGTTCAGTTCAGTTCAGTCACTCAGTCGTGTCCGACTCTTTGTGACCCCATGAACCACAGCACGCCAGGCCTCCCTGTCCATCACCAACTCCCGGAGTCTACCCAAACCCATGTCCATCAAGTCGGTGATGCCATCCAGCCATCTGATCCTCTGTCGTCCCCTTCTCATCCTGCCCCCAATCATTCCCAGCATCAGGGTCTTTTCCAATGAGTCAACTCTTCGCATGAGGTGGCCAAAGTGTTGGAGTTTCAGCTTCAGCATCAGTCCTTCCAATGAACACCCAGGACTGATCTCCTTTAGGATGGACTGGTTGGATCTCCTTGCAGTCCAAGGGACTTTAAAGAGTCTTCTCCAACACCACAGTTCAAAAGCATCAATTCTTTGGCAGTCAGCTTTGTTTATAGTCCAACTCTCACATCCATATGTGACTACTGGAAAAACCATAGCCTTGACTAGCTGGACCTTTGTGAACAAAGTAATGTCTCTGCTTTTAAATATGCTATCCAGGTTGGTCATAACTTTCCTTCCAAGGAGTAATCATCTTGTAATTTCATGGCTGCAATCACCATCTGCAATGATTTTGGAGTCCCCCAAAATAAAGTCTGACACTGTTTCCACTGCTTCCCCATCTATTTCCCATGAAGTGATGGGACCAGATGCCATGATCTTAGTTTTCTGAATGTTGAGCTTTAAGCCAACTTTTTCTCTCTCCTCTTCCACTTTCATCAAGAGGCTTTTTAGTTCCTCTTCACTTTTGCCATAAGGGTGGTGTCATCCGCATATCTGAGTTTATTGATATTTCTCCTGGCAATCTTGATTCCAGCTTGTGCTTCTTCCAGTCCAGCGTTTCTCATGATGTACTCTGCGTATAAGTTAAATAAGCAGGGTGACAATGTATACTACATATTTAAGCCCAACAGTAAAAATATAGCTTTATAATTACTGTTTTATATGATTGTCTTTTAATTAACTAAGAGAGGAAAAAGAAAAAAAATTTTCGCTGTATTTTTATTTACCTACATATACTAGTGCTCTTTATTTCTTTGTGTGAAAATGCAAAATGTCAAAATGAAAAAAGAATGAAAAAAAAAGTGACAGATTTTGTTTTCTTGGGCTCCAAAATCACAGCAGATGGTGACTGCACACCACAAAATTAAAAGATGTTTTCTCCTCGGAAACAAAGCTATGACAAACCTAGACAGCATATTAAAAAGCAGAGACATCACTTTGCTGACAAAGGTCTGCCTAGTCAAAGCTATGATTTTTTCAGTAGTCACGTACAGATGTGAGAGCTGGATTACAAAGAAGGTTGAGTGCCGAGGAATTGATGCTTTCGAATTATGGTGCTGGAGAAGACTGTTTAGAGTCCCTTGGACTGCAAATCAAACCAGCAAATCCTAAAGGAAATCAGTCCTGAATATTTGTTGGAAGTTCTGATTTTGAAGCTGAAGCCCCAATACTTTGGCCACCTGATAAGAAGAGCCAATTCACTGGAAAAGACCCTGACACTGGGAAAGATTGACGGCAGGTGGAGAAGGGGGTGACAGAGGATGAGGTGGTTGGTGGCATCATCGACCCTATGAACATGAGTCTGAGCAAATTCCAGGAGATAGTGAAGGACAGGGAAGCCTGGTGTGCTGTGGTTCGTGGACTGGCAGAGTCAGACAGACTTAGCGACTGAACAACAGCATGAGAGTTGTACATGCGTGTACTTTGGAAAGAGTGTTATTCCAGGGAATGATGTATTACCTTCGTAATATAGCATCAAGTTTCATAGCTATTTTTGAAGAAGAATTTTGCTGGCTACGAAATTCTTGGAAAGAAATGGCAACCCACTCCAGTAATCTTGCCTGGAGAATTCCGTAGACAAAAGAGCCTGGGCTACAATCCAAGGGGTCGCAAAGAGTCAGACACTACTGAGCGACTAACACACACACATGTTATTCTTTTGGCACTTTGAATATATCATTCCCTGACTTCTGCCTCCATTGTTTCCAGTAAGAAGTAACCTACTAAATTTTCTGTGGTTCCTCTGTTCTAACTGAGTCTCCTTTGATTGTTGAGTCATTTTTCTCTTTTTGCTTTAAAGATTCTTATTTTGTCTGGCTTTCAACAGTTTGACTATGATGTTCCAGGTATGGCTTTTTTTGTGTTTATCCCACTTAGAATTTGCTGAGCTTTTGAATGTGTAGATTAATGTTTTTCCACAAATTTGGGATCATTTGTTCATTATTTCTTCAAATATATTTTTAAAGTATTTTTATTTATTTATATATTTTTAAAATTTGACTGTGGTGGGTCTTAGTTGTAGCACATGGGATCTTCAATCTTCACTGGGGCATGGGGATTCTTTAGTTGTAGCATATAAACTCTTAGTTGCAGAATGTGGGATCTTGTTCCCTGACAAGGGATCAAACCCAGGTCCCTTGCATTGGGAGAATGGAGTCTTAGCCACTGGACCACAGAGAAGTCCTTTCTTTAGATATTTTAAATGTCCCTCTCTCTTCTTCTGGGACCTCTATTGCTTGTACACTGGTATGCTTGATGGTATCCCACAAATCTCTGAGCCTTTGTTCGTTTTTCTTTATTGCTTTTTCCTCCCTGTTCGTCAGATTAGACAGTCTCTAGTAATCTAGCATTAGGATTGCTGGTTATTTTCTTCTATCAGCTCACGTATGCTGTTGAGCCCTTTTGGTGAATTTTTCATTTCTGGTATTGTACAATTCAACTGCAGTTTTTCCACTTGGTTTTCTTTTTTTTAAGTTGTTTTTTTTTTTTAATGTGGACAATTTTTAAAGTCTTTATAGAATCTGATGCAGTATTGCTTCTATTGTTTTACATTCTAGTTTTTTGACCTCAAGGCTTCTGGGATCTTAGTTCCCTGATCAGGGATCAAACCCACCAGAGGAGTCTTAACCACTGGACTGCCAGGGAAACTCCGGTTTTTATTTTTAAGCCTGAATTTTAAGGGTTACTTTTGGTTCAGCATAGCTTAGTGGTCAGTCAATGATCAGTCAATCATCAGTTAATCCAGATTAATCTAGTAAGGCTTATACTCTTTGCTAATGAATCTGTTTATGGGTTAAAGATATGGGTTAAAATATTATAACAGGATTGTTATAATATTGCATTGCTCCAGATCAAATCAACCCCCTCAGGCAGCAGAGTTGTCAGTCTTCACAGCCTGTTTCACTCTGGTAGAACTACCAGGCCATAGGGCTGGGGAGTTGGAGATGGAAGCAGCTACAAGCTAAAACATCACAGCAAATTTTTCTTGAACTAATTCTTCTCAATTTGTTGTATGCCTCTGGTCAGTTTCCAAAGTCCTAAAATGGTTGTTTTTGGCAAATTTGCTCAGCTTTTTTCTTACTCTTTTGGGAAAAATTTGCTGAGTTTCTCATTCAGCCATTTTGAAAATCCCTTCAAATGTTTGCCTTCTATTTTTTGTGATCCTTCTGAAAGAACTAAGGTTAGCTTTGACTCAGAAAAGGGAAAAAAGAAAGACAGGAACCCATTAAAGAAAATGGAAAGCATCAAGCATTATCAAAACCAAAGGAAAATTTTGACTGTGGTATTCACCCTAATCTAATCTCAAAATTGTAACCTAAAGTAAGTTAAGGTCACAGCTGAGTTCTTCTCCTAAACTCTGGAAGAAGAACTTCTAGATAATTGTGGAGAAAGCATCATTCTTTTGAAAATAATGCTGTTTATTTTGGGGCCAAACTTCCCTAATGAAACTTCACCCTATATCTATCTGTTAATTTAGGCTAAATTCCTTAGTCTGCTTCCCTTGTAGCTCAGTCGGCAAAGAATCTGCCTGCAGTGCAGGAGACCTGGGTTCAATCCCTGGGTTGGGAAGATCCCCTGGAGAAGGAAATGGCAACCCACTCCAGTATCCTTGCCTGGAAAATCTCATGGACAGAGGAGCCTGGTGGGCTGCAGTCCATGGGGTCGCAAAGAGTCGGGCACGACTGAGCGACTAACACTTACACTTAGACTTAGATTAGAGCACAGCACAAAAGGAGAAATGCAACCTCATTGATGTTTTATGTTTTTTTTTCTTCTAGCATCTAGAGGTTCTCTATGGAAATCATGGAAAGAAAGAGTTATAAAGCGACCTGCAACAGCTCATGCTTTAAGACCAGATCAGATGATTAGTGATCAATTTGCCACCGAAAAAAAGGTGTCAGAAATCCAAGATATGCTTCAGGAACTCATAGGTACTTCAATGTTCAATAAACTGGAAAACAATGCTATTAAATATATATCATCAACAACAGTAAACCTTTCTAAAGCTTTGAGTACACTAAATGATGAAGTGAAAGCTATTAACCTCCATACTTCTGATATATATGCAAATGAGACAGTTGAAAGAGAACAAGAGATTTCCCTGAAGATAATACAAGATCTCAGTGAAAGAAATGAAATGCTTCAGCAAAAACTTCAAGAAGCAGAAGAAAAATATGAACGCCTTATTCGATCCAAAGTTTTAGAGCACCAAGCATTGCCCACATCAACACTGAAAGTGTTACCTGAGCCTTCTCCACAATCAGCCATTAGCCAAGCTGACACAGAAGAAAATTTAGACAGTATTTTGGCCAAAGAATTTGAAAACATGGTAGATGAGGCCCCCCAAAAAGGGACCAAAGCCTTGGGGATCAAGTGGGACTCATCTCATTTATATGCAGCCCAAGGTGAAACTACTGAAGATTTAACTGGTGAGCAGAAAAAGTCTTCTGGAGAGATCACTGAAGATAAGATATCAGTGAAGAAAGGTGGTGCCTTTCAGAAAAATGGGGCTGACGAGTTTCAGTCACAGAAAAAAAAGCATACAAAAGGCCTGTCTGTTCAGGAGACCTCTGAATCAAATGTGAATGATGATAAAGGTAAACAGAAAGTCACAGGGACCAAACCTGATCACCACTTAGAATTACAAGCACTGGATAAGAAGAGAAAAGAAACAAAATCCTTTCCTGAAGGCAAATCAAAGTCACTCACTGAATCAAAAAATCAACATTTTCCTTCTGATTTCCCTTCTGACAAGAGCCAAGGTGGTAAAAGTGGAACAAGTGGTATACTGGAACAACTCAGGGAGGCTAAATCTGAATATTCACAGAGTAAAAGTCAAATTTCTTCAGAGAATAAAGAGGAGCTCACCACTGAGTCACTGAACAAAGATGGCAGAAATGAGATGAGCAGCCAACCAGAGCCATCCAGTTTGAGCCAACTTGATTATTCCTCTGAAAAAATAAAAGGAAAGAAACACCATATCTCTCCAGGAAGCACTACAAGAAAAGAAGAAAAATCTGAAGAGAAAGATATGTCAGTCTTCACAAAGAAATTCAAGTCTCTTACACTTGCTAAATCAGGTATCCCAGATGGCGAAAGTGAACAGAGTAACCTAGAAGAAGTTCAGAAAGCCATAGTGTCATTCCTTAAAGAGAAAACTGATAACATAGGAAAGCCCTTAGATAAAAAGACTGAGTCAAAAAAAGAGTTATTATTAAGAAGATCAGAAGTTGAGAAATTAGGAATCATAAAGGCAAAAATGGAGGAATATTTCCAAAAAGTGGCTGAAACTGTGACAAAAATCTTAAGAAAATACAAAGATACAAAAAATGAAGGACGAATTAGAGAGAAACCTTTGAAACAAAAAGAGGCAGTCTCATTTATGCCAGAATGGCATTCTCAGGAAATAACTAGTGCAAAGTCAGAAATTAGCACCTTAATTTCACAGGAGAGGCTTGACCCACTAACTGACAATTTAATACAAATGATCTTGACCGAACTAGAAAGTGAAAGGAACGTTCCAGAAGCCTCAACAGTAGGGACAGATTATAAACAGAAGGAAAAACAAGAGCTAGAAGAAAGGAGGTTTGAGATGATAAATAAGAATTTGGAGAAGGAAGGGGCATGGCTCCCAATGAAGGAGGGAAAGCAAGGGCAACAGAAGCAGAAACAGTGGCAGGAAGAAGAGGTATGGAAGGAACAGCAAAAACACAATATACAAAAGCAGATCGAGTCAGATGAGAAGCAAAAGCAAAGGGAAGAGGAGAAAGAAGGGTATCAGAAGTCAAAGCAGCAGCAGTTGGAAGCATGGGAACAAAAAATGAAACAACAAGGTGTGCCTTTGGAGAAGGAGAAAGGACAGCAGATGATGCAGGTTCAGAGGGAAGTGAGACATCTGGAGCAAGAAAGCAGTTTGGAGAGAGAGGAGGAGAAGCAGAAGGCAAGGAGAAAGGTAGGGGACTATGAAAGTCAGAAGGAAAAAACAGCAAAGAAGATGAAGACATCTGAACAGCTAGAACAGGTGCTCAGTCAGACTTCGGTCCCATTGTTTCACAGGTGGGAGAGTACACAGAAAGACATACCGCAGATACACCAACGAAAAGATTTCACTGGGAATCTTAAGAAATTAGGGGATCTGGCTGAAGGAAAGCATCCCACTCCAATCACTACTCCCATCTCCACACAATCTTCCTCACGTGGATCCTCTTCTGTTTCTGGAGCATCTCTTGCAAAGTCCATCACTCTTACCTCTAGGCTTGCCCAAGCAATGGAAATTGACCTCACTTCTGAAGAGGCCGAGGCACTGGAAATCACGGACTCCTTTAATCAGGTTCAGGGGCTGAGGGAAACTACTCCTAAGATGTCTCAGGATTTGGGGATGGCTCTTAGCACAGAGCAGGCCCAGGCTCTGGGGATTCCTGTTACCCCTCAGCAAGTTCAAGCTCAGGGCATCACGCTTACCCATCAGCAGGTCAAGGCCTTGGGAGTCACTCTCACCCCTGAACAAGCTCAGGCACCAGCATTCACCCTCACCCCTCAGCAGGCCCAGGCACTGGGGATCATTCTCACCCCTGAACAAGCTCAGGCACCAGGGATCACTCTCACCCCTCAGCAGGTTCTGGCACTGGGGATTCCTGTCACCCCTCAGCAGATACAGGAAGTGGGAGTTTCTCTCACCCCTCAGCAGGCCCAGGCACTGGAAACCATTCTCACCCCTGAACAAGCTCAGGAACCAGGGATCACTCCCACCCCTCAGCAGGTTCAGGAACTGGGGATTCCTGTCACCCCTCAGCAAGCTCAAGCTCAGGGCATCACTCTTACCCCTCAGCAGGCCCAGGCATTGGGGATCATTCTCACCCCTGAACAAGCTCAGGCACCAGATATCACTCTTACCCCACAGCAGGCCCAGGCACTGGGGATTTCAGTTACCCCGCAGCATATCCCAGACATGGGGGCTTCTCTCACCCCTCAACAGGCTCAGGCTTTGGGGATTCCTATCACTCAGCAGGCTGAAGCTCAGGGCATCACTCTCACCCCTCAGCAGGCCCAGGCACTTGGGATCACTCTCACCCCTCAACAAGCTCAGGCACCAGGGATCACTCTCACCCCTCAGCAGGCCCAGGCACTTGGGATCACTCTCACCCCTCAACAAAGCTCAGGCACCAGGGACTCACTCAACCCCTCCAGGCCCGGCACTTGGGATCAACTCTGCACGCCGCTCAACAAGCTCAGGCACCAGGGATCACTCTCACCCCTCAGCAGGCCCAGGCACTTGGGATCACTCTCACCCCTCAACAAGCTCAGGCACCAGGGATCACTCTCACCCCTCAGCAGGCCCAGGCACTTGGGATCACCCTCACCCCTGAACAAGCTCAGGCACCAGGGATCACTCCCACCCCTCAGCAGGCCCAGGCACTTGGGATCACCCTCACCCCTGAACAAGCTCAGGCACCAGGGATCACTCTCACCCCTCAGCAGGCCCAGGCACTTGGGATCACCCTCACCCCTCAACAAGCTCAGGCACCAGGGATCACTCTCACCCCTCAGCAGGCCCAGGCACTTGGGATCACTCTCACCCCTCAACAAGCTCAGGCACCAGGGATCACTCTCACCCCTCAGCAGGCCCAGGCACTTGGGATCACTCTCACCGCTCAACAAGCTCAGGCACCAGGGATCACTCTCACCCCTCAGCAGGCCCAGGCACTTGGGAATGACCCTCCACCCTCAACAAGCCTCAGGCACCAGGATTCACTCCACCCCTCACAGGCCGCAGGCACTTGGGATCACTCTCACCCTCAACTAAGCTCAGGCAACCAGGTGATCACTCTCCACCCCTCAGCAGCCCAGGACTTGGGAATCACTCTCACGCCTCAACAAGCTCAGGCACCCAGGGATCAACTCTCAACCCCTCAGCAGGCCCAAGGCACTTGGGATCAACTCTCAACCCTCAACAGCTCAGGCAGCCAGGGATCACTCTCACCCCTCAGCAGGCCCAGGCACTTGGGATCACTCTCACCCCTCAACAAGCTCAGGCACCAGGGATCACTCTCACCCCTCAGCAGGCCCAGGCACTTGGGATCACCTCTCACCCCTCAACAAGCTCAGGCACCAGGGATCACTCTCACCCCTCAGCAGGCCCAGGCACTTGGGATCACCCTCACCCAAACAAGCTCAGGCACCAGGATCACTCAACCCTCAGCAGGCCCAGGCACTTGGGATCACCCTCACCCCTCAACAAGCTCAGGCACCAGGGATCACTCTCACCCCTCAGCAGGCCCAGGCACTTGGGATCACTCTCACCCCTCAACAAGCTCAGGCACCAGGGATCACTCTCACCCCTCAGCAGGCCCAGGCACTTGGGATCACTCTCACCGCTCAACAAGCTCAGGCACCAGGGATCACTCTCACCCCTCAGCAGGCCCAGGCACTTGGGATCACTCTCACCCCTCAACAAGCTCAGGCATCAGGGATCACTCTCACAGTTCAGCAGGCCCGGGCACTGGGGATTCCTGTCACCCTGCAGCATATCCAGGAAGTGGGGGTTTCTTTCACTCCTCAACACACTCAGGCACTGGGGATTCCTATCACCCCTCAGCAGGCTGAAGCTCAGACTCTGACTCTCACCCCTCAGCAGACCCAGGATTTGGGAATCCCTGCCACCCCTCAGCAGGCCCAGGCTCAGGGCATCGTCTTCACCCCTCAGCAAGCCCAGGCATTGGGGATCCATGTGACCCCTGAACAGGCCCATGCCCTGGGTATCCATGTCACCTCTGAGCAGGCCCGTGCACTAGGGATCACTCTCACTCCTGATCAGGCCCAGGCACCTTGGGTGTCTCTTACTTCTCAGCAGGCCCAGGCACTGAGGATCCACATCACCCCTGAGCAGGTACAGGCTCAGGGCATCACTCTTACCCCTCAGCAGTTCCAGGCACTGAGAATCCCTGTCACCATTCCACAGGCTCGGGATTTGGGGGCCCCTTTCACTTTAGGACAGGCTCAAGCATTGGGGGTTTCTCTCTCTCGTGAACAGCTTGCAGAATTAGGGGTTCCTCTCACCTCAGATAAAGTGTATACCTTAGAATATCCCCACATCCCAGAACAAATCCAACCTTTGGACGCTCCTTTCACCCCAGGGGAGGCCTGGTCCGTGGGTATTACTGTTAGGTCTGTGCAGGACCCAACATCAACAACTCCTCTCATGAAGGAGCAGCCCTTACCACCCTGGGCTGGTCCTCCTTCAGAGCATACACTGAAAGCTGGGATCTCTTCCATTACTGATAAATCTGTCACAAAACATGCTCCTCACACTCCTAAGGCGTCCCCAGTATCATCTGCTGCTATTGCTGAGAAGTCCCTTGTATTTGAGGTGCCTTCTACTCCTATGCGTCTATCAAGGTTTCCTCTTAAACAAGCCCCCTCTGAGAAATTCTTGGGCATGAGGATTCCTTCAGACCCTGAGAAGCTCCTGGCACCACAGACTTCACCTTCCTCCAGACAGACCCTAGTGTCTAAGGATCTATCAACCTCTGTTCCGTTCCCAACACCAGTTCCCAGTCCAATATTTGAGCTTTCTCCCACTTCACAGCAGCCCCTTGAACCAAAGGCCCTTCTTAGTTCTGGGCGATTCTTCATATCTAGGGACTCTATGACTCCCCAGTCACCTTTGACATTGAAGCCCCTTCCTGACCCCAGACAGCCCCTTATATCTGGAGTCCCAGTCACCTCTGCACAGATTCCCAAAATCTGGGCTCCTCTCCCTTCTGGGAAGTGCTTGTTTCCTGGGACCTCTTCCATCCCTCAAGAGTTCTTGAAATCTGGACCCTTAACACTCTCTGAGCAGTTTCAGGCATCCCAGACCTTTGCCACTCGTAAATCTCCCCAGTTACAAGCCCCTTCTACCCTTAGGCAGCATCTGCCACAAAGGACCCTTCCTGGGCAAGCTTCCCCAGTATGGGTCTCTCCCACCCCTGGGCATCCCCTAACACTGTTGACTCCCTCAATCCCTGAAAAGCCACAGAAAGATTTGTCCTCTGCTGTTTCTAAGAAAAGGAAGGAAAGATTGTCAATTATTTCTTCTCTGAAATTGAAATCAGTATTGGTCCATCCCAGTGCTCCAAGTTTCAAGGTAATTCAAGCCCCTGACGCTTCTGAAGAAATCCAGATACCCGAAGATCCTTTTACCGTGGAACGATTTAGAATGTTTAAGTCCCATCTCACTGATTACAAGACACTAGTATCACAAGCCCCTCATGTTCATGAGAGGACCCTTCCTACTCTCATTAAGCCTGTAACGCCACTACCTTCTCTTATCACGACTCAACTACTCAAAACACGGCAGAGCTCACCTTCTGAATGGGACCAGAAATCCCCACTTCCCCCTATCAATATGCCCTGGGTGCTGACTTCAGTTTCAGATACCAAGCAACCCAAGATGATGGTGCCCACTTCCCATCCCCAAGAGCTCAAAGAACAGAACTATTTTGTTGATGTGGAAGCTCAGCGGAAGAACCTGATACTCTTAAAGCAGGCCACAAAAGCTGCTACACTCCCTTCACAGCTACACACAGAAGCTAGGAATCTCATAATTGAGACACTTCATACAGACAAAGTTCGGCTGGGATACTTATTCCGCAAGTACAATGCCTACAGACTGATCCAGCGGGCAAGGTAGATGTAAATATTATGTCTAGTTGTCTGGTTTAGTCCTGATTTCAAATATCCTCCCTCATTACCCTATCAGTATATATGTATTTGTCAGGTTGTTAAGTCAAGTCAGTCGTGTCTGACTCTGTGCGACCCCATAGATGTCAGGCCACCAGGCTCCCCCTTCCCTGGGATTCTCCAGGCAAGAACACTGGAGTGGGTTGCCATTTCCTTCTCCAATACAGCAAAGTGAAAAGTGAAAGTGAAGTCGCTCAGGCGTGTCCGACTCTTAGCGACCCCATGGACTGCAGCCTACCAGGCTCCTCTGTCCATGAGATTTTCCAGGCAAGAGTACTGGAGTGGGGTGCCATTGCCTTCTCTGATTTGTCAGGTTAGCTGTTCTAAAAGATTCTCTTATAGAAGGTTTGTAAGATGGAAGCATATTTAAGATAGCAAAAGGAGGTATATTTTTTAGAAATAAGAAATGTCATGTAACATCCATTTCACTCATATATATCTCTAGCAGAGATTCTAAAATATATTTTGAGGATCATGGTTGATCTCCAAAGTACCAACTTCAAAAGTTTAGAAACGCTTGCAGCTATTCTGAATTACTTTCATCTTGCATTCACTAGAAGACCTATGATTCTTTCTTTTAATTTACTTTTTACTGAAGTGAAGTTGGACAGAAGATCTATTAAAGTGAGAGATGGCAGGCAGGTTTATGTACTTCATGTTGCCATGGGAGCCTTGATGCTGGAGTGACCTACAGGAAACAGGTTCTAGTCTTGATTTTTAAAATTGAAATTAGCCTGCCATTCTTGGCCTTTGTGTTTGAGGTTGCCAACTTATTTTGGGGATTTAAGAAACATTTTTTTATTGTAGAAATTCCCCTTTTTAAAATAGTTAATTTATAATACTGTGTTACCTTATTTGGAGAACTTTTCTAACCTAAAATTACAATATGTCAAACTGAGATCTATGATAGAAAAGGCTATCATTAATTATAGGAACAATCTGTGTCATTTATTCAACAAATATTTATTGAATATGTACTATTTGGCAAGCATTGTTCTAGATGCTATGGATACAGCAGTGAATAAAACAAAGTACCCTGTTCTCATGATATTTACATTTTTGAGGACTGAATTCATTTGAAAACTAAGCACTGGAATAACAAGGTGTAAAAGAAAGACATTCAGTGTATCGACAGAAATTTTCATTTCAAAGCTGAAGTTACCTTAGAATTGTTGAAATATTTTCTGCTCTATAGTGTGTTTTTCTCTTCCCAGAATGAATGTTCCTAGTCTTTTAAATCTGTTTTTACATGTAAACACTTTCATCCAGTTGAGAATTTGAAGTAACATGTTTCTGGTCATTCTCCAGTTCCTTTATGTCTTTTTTCCTTTGTTATATTAAATTAAAATAAATAATTGCATTCACCTGGTGCAGTATTTTAAAAATACAAATAGAGTGAAAAGCCTCCTTAAGAGTCTTATTCTTGGCCATTAGGCCCCTCCTTTAGGGCTACCCAGGTATTCCACCCAGAGATACTTTCTACATATGTAGCAAAGTACATAGGCTCTTTTATCCCACTCTTTATACATTTAAAATTACAATGTTTGATTTTTTCATAACAAGCTAGAATTTAGGTATTAATATATAAAGAGTCTACTCATTCATTTTACAGATTTATAGTACTCCAAAGTCTAGATTTACCAGAATTTACTTAACCTCTAATGAGGTTAACATAACATTTATGCTGTTTTCAATATTTTGCGTTATAAAAAGTGTACTTCAATGAACAATCTTGTATATACATATGTATACCTGTATGTATGTTCCTAAAAGTAGAACTTCTAAATCAAGGGTAAACATTTTGTAATTGTGATAAATTTTTGTCAAATTGTTCTCCAAAGAGGTTGTAACAATTTATATATTGGTCAGCATTATAAAAGAGTATTTCCCCACAAATATTATCAACTTTTTTGTTCATTGTCAATGTAATAGATGAAATATGGCACTTCCATGCTTTCATTTGCATTACTTTTATTATAGGTTGAAGCTAACTCTTTTCACAGAGTTAAGAACCATGTGTATTTTATTTTCTGTGAAGATTCTATTCAAATACTTTGCCCATTTCTCAACTGGGTTATCAAGTTCCTTTTTAAAAAAATTAATTAATTTTTATTGGAGGCTAATTCCTTTACAATATTAAGGTGGTTTTTGCCATGTATCAACATGAATCAGCCATGGATGCACATGTATCCCCCCATCCTGAAGCCCCTTCCCGGCTCCCTCCCCACTCCTCCCTCTGGGTTGTCCCAGGACACCAGCTTTGAGTGTCCTGCTTAATGCATTGAACTTGCACTGGTCATCTATTATACATAGGGTAATAGACATGTTTCAGTGTTATAGTCCAAAAGTCTGTTCTTTACGTCTGTGTCTTTTTTGTTGTCTTACATATAGGAATGTTGTTATTGTCTTTATAAAGTCCATATATATGCGTTAATATTCTGTACTGGTTTCTCTTTCTGACTTACTTCACTCTGTATAATAGGCTCCAGTTTCATCCACCTCATTAGAACAGACTCAAATGTGTTCTTTTTTTACAGCTGAGTAAAATTCCATTGTGTATATGTACCACAACTTCCTTATCTATTTGTCTGCCGATGGACATCTAGGTTGCTTCCGTGTCCTAGCTATTGTAAACAGCGCAGCAATAAACATTGGGGTATATGTATCTCTTTCAATTCTGGTTTCCTTAGTGTGTATGCCCAGAAATGGGATTGCTGGGTCATATGGCAGTTCTATTTCCAGTTTTTTAAGGAATCTCCACACTGTTCTCCGTAGTGGCTGTACTAGTTTGTATTCCCACCAACAGTGTAAGAGGGTTTCCTTTTCTCCACACCCTCACCAGCATTTATTGTTTGTAGACTTTTTGATAGTAGCCATTCTGACTGGTGTGAGATGGTACCTCATTGTGGTTTTGATTTGCTTTTTTCTGATAATGAGTGATGTAGAGCATCTTTTCATGTGTTAATTAGCCATTTGTCTTCTTTGGACAGATGTCTGTTTAGCCCACTTTTTGATTGGGTCATTCAGTTTTCTGGTATTGAGCTGCATATGCTCCTTTAATATTTTGGAGATTAATTGTCAGTTGCTTCATTTGCTATTATTTTCTCCCATTCTGAAGGCTGTCTTTTCACCTTGCTTACAGTTTCCTTTGTTGTGCAAAAGCTTTTAAGTTTAGTTAGGTCCCAATTGTTTATTTTTGTTTTTATTTCTGTTGCTTTTTAAATTGATTTCAGGGACCTGTTCAAATATTCAGAAAATTAGCCACTTGTCTGTGATATAAACTACAAAACTTTCCCCACTTGTGTTTAGACTCTGCTTTTGGTGGGTTTTTCTTTCTAAATAAGTTATATTTTTATGTTTATATTCAGTTCAGTTCAGTTCAGTCGCTCAGTCGTGCCCGGCTCTTTACAACCCCATGAACCGCAGCACGCCAGGCCTCCCTGTCCGTCACCAACTCCCGGAGTTTACTCAAACTCTTGTTCATTGAGTCAGTGATGCCATCCAACCATCTCATCCTCTGTCATCCCCTTCTCCTCCTGCCTTCAATCTTTCCCAGCATCAGGGTCTTTTCAAATGAGTTGGTTCTTCGCATCAGGTGGCCAAAGTATTGGAGTTTCAGCTTCAGGATCAGTCCTTCCAATGAATATTCAGGACTGAATTCCTTTAGGATGGACTGGTTGGATCTCCTTGCTGTCCAAGGGACTCTCAAGAGTCTTCTCCAACACCACAGTTCAAAAGCATCAATTCTTTGGCACTCAGCTTTGTTTACAGTCCAACTCTCACATCCATATGTGACTACTGTAAAAACCATAGATCTTGACTAGACGGACCTTTGTTGACAAAGTAATGTCTCTGCTTTTTAATATGCTGTCTAGGTTGGTCATGACTTTCCTTCCAAGGAGTAAGTGTCTTTTAATTTCATGGCTGCAATCACCATCTGGAGTGATTGTGGAGCCCCCCAAAATAAAGTCAGCCACTGATTCCACTGTTTCCCCATCTATTTGCCATGAAGTGATGGGACCAGATGTCATGATATTAAGTTTTCTGAATGTTGAGCTTTAAGCCAACTTTTCACTCTCCTCTTTCACTTTCATCAAGAGGCTCTTTAGTTCTTCTTCACTTTCTGCCATAAGGGTGGTGTGTCATCTGCATGTCTGGGGTTATTGATATTTCTCCCAGCAATCTTGATTCCAGTTTATGCTTCCTCCAGCCCAGCATTTCTCACGATGTACTCTGCATATAAGTTAAATAAGCAGGGTGACAATATACAGCCTTGACGTACTCCTTTCCCTATTTGGAACCAGTCTGTTGTTCCATGTCCAGTTCTAACTGTTGCTTCCTGACCTGCATATAGGTTTCTCAGGAGGCAGGTCAGGTGGTCTGGTATTCCCATCTCTTTCAGAATTTTCCAGTTTATGGTGATCCACACAGTTAAAGGGTTTGGCATAGTCAATAAAGCAGAAATAGATGTTTTTCTGGAACTGTCTTGCTTTTTTAATGATCCAGCGAATGTTGGCAATTTGATCTCTGGTTCCACTGCCTTTTCTAAATCCAGCTTGAACATCTGGAAGTTCATGGTTCATGTACTGCTGAAGCCTGGCTTGGAGAATTTTGAGCATTACTTTACTAGCATGTGAGATGAGTGCAATTGTGTGGTAATTTGAACATTCTTTGGCATTTCCTTTCTTTGGGATTGGAATGAAAACTGACCTTTTCCAGTCCTGTGGCCACTGCTGAGTTTTCCAAATTTGCTGGCATATTGAGTGCAGCACTTTCACAGCATCATCTTTCAGGATTTGAAATAGCTCAACTGAAATTCCATCACTTCTGCTAGCTTTGTTCATAGTGATGCTTCCTAAAGCCCACTTGACTTCACATTCCAGGACGTCTGGCTCTAGGTGAGTGTCACACCATCGTGATTATCTGGGTCATGAAGATCTTTTTTGTATACTTCTTCTGTGTATTCTTGCCACCTCTTCTTAATATCTTCTGCTTCTGTCAGGTCCATACCATTTCTGTCCTTTACTGAGTCCATCTTTGCATGAAATGTTCCCTTGCTATCTCTAATTTTCTTGAAGAGATCTCCAGTCTTTCCCATTCTATTGTTTTCCTCTATTTCTCTGCATTGATCGCTGAGGAAGGCTTTCTCTTCTCTCCTTGAAATTCTTTGGAACTCTGCATTTAAATGGGTATACCTTTCCTTTTCTCCTTTGCTTTCGCTTTTCTTCTTTTTTTCCCCTCTCCCCTTACCCCTCGCTTCTCTTCTTTTCACAGCTATTTGTAAGGCCTCTTCAGACAGCCATTTTGCTTTTTTGAATCTCTTTTTCTTGGGGATGTTCTTGCTCCCTGTCTCCTGTACAATATCATGAACCTCTGTCCATAGTTCATCAGGCACTGTCTATCAGATCCAGTCCCTTAAATCTATTTCTCACTTCCACTGTATAATCATAAGGGATTTGATTTAGGTTATACCTGAATGATCTAGTGGTTTTTCCCACTTTCTTCAATTTAAGTCTGAATTTGGCAATAAGGAGTTCATGTTTATATATTTTTCAATAATGCTTTGTGCCTTAATTAAAAAAGCCCTTTCCACTCTGAGAAATATATATATAGTTTAAATTATTTTGAGATTTCTTTTAATACTTTAATAGTTGATTATTAGTTGTTTGGGGCTTCCCAGGTGGTGCAAGTACTTTCTTCAGTTTACATCTTAATTTTGCAATAAGGAGTTCATCATCTGAGCCACAGTCAGCTCCTGGTCTTGTTTTTGCTGACTATATACAGCTTCTCCATCTTTGGCTGCAAAGAATATAATCAATCTGATTTCAGTATTGACCATCTGGTGATGTTCACGTATAGGGTCTTCTCTTGTGGTGTTGCAAGAGGATGTTTGCTATGACGAGTGCGTTCTCTTGGCAAAACTCTGTTAGCCTTTGCCCTGCTTCATTTTGTAATCCAAGGCCAAATTTTCCTGTTACTCCAGGTATCTCTTGACTTCCTACTTTTGCATTCCATTCCCTTATGATGAAAAGAACATTTTTTGGGGAGTGTTAGTTCTAGAAGGTCTTGTAGGTCTTCATAGAACTGTTCAACTTCAGCTTCTTCAGCATTACTGGTTGGGGCATAGACTTGGATTACTGTTATTTGCTGTAGATTTATTTTTATGATGCTGAGTCTTTGTGATAGTTATTATTACTGTTTCCTAGTACTTGTCCATGAGATGTGAGCAGAATTAATGTGTGTCGTTTCTGTGCTAAGCTTGCCATTGTTAGTTTGAGACCCTCTAGAGTCTCCTGTGGAGAAGGCAATGGCACCCCACTCCAGTACTCTCTCCTGGAAAATCCCATGGATGGAGGAGCCTGGTAGGCTGCAGTCCATGGGGTCGCTAAGAGTCGGACACGACTGAGCGACTTAACTTTCCCTTTTCTCTTTCATGCACTGGAGAAGGAAATGGCAACCCACTCCAGTGTTGTTGCCTGGAGAATCCTAGGGTCGGGGGAGCCTGGTGGGCTGCTGTCTATGGGGTCGCACAGAGTCAGACACGACTGAAGTGACTTAGCAGCAGCAGCAGCAGAGTCTCCTTTTCCATTGGCATGATAAGCTATAGTGTTCAACGTGATGGCTATTCTGTTAGCCTGTGTTCCTGAAAGTATAAAATGAAGTTCTTTTCTGCAAAGCTATGATGGAATTTGTACTATGAGCAACAGATAAACTCTTGTTGTTTTTAGTCATTGAGATTTTTGGATTATTTGTTAAAACAGCAAAACCTAGCTTATCTTTACTAACATAGTCTTCCTAGTCAAGAAAATGACATACCTTTTTATCTGTTCAGGGTGTGTGTGTGTGTGTGTGTGTTCTGTTGGAGTGTTTTAAAGTTTTCATCTAGCTCTTGAATATTCTTCCATAAGTGTGTATCTTGGTAGTTTTTATTTTTGATGTTGTAAATGGACTCTCTCCTTCTATACCACCTTCTAACTGGTTGTTAGTGGTATAAAGGAAGGCTAGATTTCTCTATATCAATTTCATATGCAGCCATCTTACTGTATTCAAAAGCATGTGATAGTTTTTCAGTTCATATTCTTGAGTTTTCCAATTATATAATCATATCCCCTGTAAATAATCATGTTTTTACATCTAGATTTTCCAATTTTTAAATATCTCATTTCTGTCTCTTGACTGCCTGAATTGATTAGGACCTTAAGAACTATATTAAAAAATATTGGTGATGTGGCCACCAGCACCAGGCCATCTTTGTTCATTTGACTTACCCAGAGTAACAGCTAGTAGTGCCCTTCCATGGCCTCATGTTATTTTTTTCTAGGAAAAATTCACCTTCAAGAATGTTTAAAAGGATTGTTTATATTTATATTTTCCTTTCTAAAAAAGCTGCAAAACATCTTTAACCTTAATCAATTTCATTTTGAGGGGAGTTATTTTCTCCATTCCTTTGTAACTCAGAATGCCAAATGTAAGTCATTCTTTCACTGCTAATTACTAAAATGTAAATATGAATTGATTAAAAATATAATGGTGATAGAGGACATCATTCTAGTATCTGTCACTAAAAAACGCTGCCTTTTGGGTTGAAATACATTTTATCATATTAAAGAAGTATCCTTCAGCCCCTGTTTCATTATTTCTTTAAAATCAAGAGTGGATGTTGAATTTTGTTAAATTTATTAAATTACATTTTGTTAAATGTGATTTCAGCACTTCATTTTCATGGTTATTAGAGAAAATATTTTCTCCTAAGATTTAGTAATATGACTAATGTGTTAAACTATCATTGCATCCCTGGAATAAATCCTATTTGTATTCAGTTGGCAAAAAATTTGTTTGGGTTTTTCTGTAGCATATTACAGAAAAACCTGAATGAACATTTTGGCCAACCCAGTATCCTTCTTTGAATGTGTTACATTTGCTAATACTTTATTTAGGATTTTATTTTGTACTGATTTCCATTCAAAAGTTTGACTGGTGGTTTATTTATTTATTTATTTTTTGGTGCTTTCTTTGTCAAATTTTGGTATAATTTTAAGTTTGGCATCATTTTAAAAATGTGAAAACTTTCTTTTCTATGCTGTAGAACAATTTAATGATAAAATTAGCTGTTCTTTCTAAGTTTGACAGATTTTACCTATGCTACTATATGAACTTGGTACTTTTGTGGGGAGTTCTTTGACAATTTAATTTTTACATGGCAATTAAGTTTGTTTATAATTATTGAAGATTTTGAAGACCTAAGTGACATGATGTGACCTGTTTTGGTAAAATCATTTAAAAACTGAAATAGAAAGATCAACATTTCACAACAATATTTAATTTATACACTTATAACTTTAATCCCATCAAGGATCAATTCATTCATTTTTCAGTAAGCTCTTCTTTAATATTTAATATTATAATGATCAAATCACCAACAAGTCTAACAAAGAATTACATACTGACAGATGAACAATTCCATAATAAAAATGGCTAAGTTAAGAAGATTGTGACATTGTATTAGAAAGAAAATGTAAACTATAATAATATAAATTTTTTTTGAATAAAGAAATTTTTGTGGAACCTCTGTAAGTAAAGATTTCATATTTAAATACTAAAGTACTGTTTTAGAGTTATATTACCATATGATCAGTGTTAATATACCTGAGAAGCAATGATGGAGAGGATATAAAATTATACCATGTGCTGATAATGAAACATTTCATTTCCATACGTATTGAAGAAAGTTCTTAAAGATACTAAATGTGGTAGTGATAGATAGGATTTAACTTATCATTTAGTTCATCATCAACATTTTAAAAACATGACAGGGTGAGTTAGGCCCAGAGGGTGGAGGGTGGAAGGATACAAAAATGGATAAACCATATTCCTGCCTCAAGGGCACTCAAAGTCTCCTCAAAAACAATCACACAAACAGATGACTATATAGTATAAGGTGGAAAGAACAATGATGGTATATCACCAACTCTATACAGAAGACTGAGCAAACGCGAGAGTTAGGTGAAGCTTCTAGGTGTTCAGACTTTTGAACTATGTCTCAAAGACCTAGTAAGAGTCATTAAGGCAGCAAAGGCAGAGAGTCTAGCAGAACAAAGAAAGGAAGCAAGAAGCAAAGTGTGTGTATATGTGTGTGTGTGTGAAAAGAGTAATTGTTTCAAGGAATGATGAACTATATCCACATAAGATGGTGGCAAATTTAAATGATAAATGTTTTGTGTGTTCTGACTGCTTCACCAACTGGCCATTCCTCCATCTTTCTCCCTCTTCTTGGGCCTCTCTATCCCCTGAGACATAATAATAATGAAGTTAGGCCAATTAATAACCCTACAAAGGCCTCTAAGTGTTAAAGTGGAAGGAAGAGTCTCAAGTCTCTCACTTTTAAGTCAAAAGCTAGATTATGAATGAACTTAGCAAGCAAGGCAAGTTGAAAGCCAAGAAAGGCTGAAAGCTAGGCCTTTTGCACCAATTAGCTAAGTTGTGAATGCAAAGGAAAGTTCATGAAGGAAATCAAGAGTGCTACTCTAGTGAATCTTACAAATGATAAGAAAGAGTCTTATTGCTGATGTGAAGAAAATTTTAGTAGTATGGATAGAAGATCAAATCAGCCACAACATTCCCTTAATGGAAAGCCTAATCTAGACCAAGGCCCTAATTCTCTTCAATTCTGTGAAGGCTGAAAGAGGTGAGGAAGCTGCAGAAGAACGTTTAAGGCTAGCAGAGGTTGATTTATGATGTTTAAGAAAAGAAGCCGCTTCATTACATCAAATGCAAGGTGAAGCAGCAAGTGCTGATACAGAAACTGCAGCAAATTATCCAGATATAGTTAAAATAATGAAGGTAGCTACACTAAAAAAAACAGATTTTCAACGTATATAAAACAGTCTATATGGGAAGAATATGCCATCTAGGATTTTCATAGCTACAGAGGATTAGTCAATGCCTGATTTCAAGGCTTCAGAGCTTTAGACAGGCTGACTTCCTTGGTAGAGACTAATGCAGCTGGTGACTTTTATTTGAAGTCAATGATCATTAACCACTCCAAAAATCCTTTGGCTCTTCAGAATTATGCTAATTCCACTCTCCCTATGTTCTATCAATGAAACAACAAAGCTTAGATGACAGCACAACTGTTGACAACATGGTTTACTAAATATTTTAGGCCTACTGTTGAGACATTCTGCTCAGAAAAAAATAATATTACTTTTTAAAAAAGATTATTAAAATATTATTGCTCATTGACAATGCACCTGGTCACCCAAGAGCTCTATTGAAGATGCAGAATTATTTTATGATGTTTTCATGCCTGCCAACACAGTATTCACTCTGCAGCCCACGGATCAAGGAGTAATTCTGCCTTTCAAGACATTTAAGTCTTACTATACATTTCATAAGGTTATACAGTAGCTGCCATAGATAATGATTTCTTTGATGGATCTGGGCAAAGTCAATTGAAAACCTTCTGGAAAGCATTCACCTTTCTAGATGCCATTAAGGTCACTCATAGGATTTTCCTGGCAGTCCAGTGGTTAAAAATCCACCTTGCAACGCAGGGGATGCAGCTTTGATCCCTGGTCAAGGAACTAAGATTCCGCATGCTGCAGAGCAACTGAGCCTGCGTATCGCCACTATTGAGCCCACGTGTCACAATTAGAGAGTCCATGCACTGCAACAAAGATCCTGCCTGCTGCAACTAAGATTCGATGAAGCCAAAATAAATAAATATTTTGTTTAAAAGGTCATTCATGATTCATAGAAAGAAGGCAAAATATCAACATGAACAGGAGTTGAGAAGATAATTCCAGCCTTCATGGATGACTTTGAGGTGTTCAAGACTTCAGAGGAAGAAGTAACTGCAGATGTGGTGGAAATAGCAAGAGAACTAGAATTGAAAGTGGAGCCTAATGATATGACTGAATTGCTGCAATCTCATGATGAAACTTGAACAGATGAGGAGTTGCATTATGGATGAGTGAAGAAAGTGGTTTCCTGAGATGCAATCTATTTCTGATGAAGATGCTGACAAGGTTGCTGAAATAACAACAAAGGATGTACAATATTACATAAACTTCATTGATAAAGTAGTAGCAGGGTTTGAGAGGACTGACTCCAATTTTAAAAAGTTCTACTGTGGGTAAAATGCTATCAAATAGCATTGCACACGACAGAGAAATCATCCATAAAAGGACATGATATGGCAAACTTCATTGTTGTGTTATGTTAAGAAATCATCAGGGCTTCCCTGACAGCTCAGTGGTAAAGAATCCACCTGTCAATATAAGAAACATGGGTTTGATCCCTGATCCGGTAAGTCCCACATTCCTTGGAGCAACTAAGCTCATGCACCACAACTATTGAGCCTGTGCTCTAGGGTCTGGGAGCCGCAACTACTGAGCACACATGCTGCAACTACTGAAGGCTGCAAGCTCTAGAGCCCATGCTCAGGAACAAGAGAAGCCACTGCAATGAGAAAGCCATGCACCCTAACTGGAGAGTAGCCCCCTCTTGCTGCAACTAGAGAAAAGCCCACGCAGCAATGGAGACTCAACACGCCGTAAATAAATAAATAAAATTATTAAAAAAAAAAAAAAGAAATCACCAAAGCCACCCAAAACTTCAGCAGCTACTACCTAATCAGTCAGCAGTCATCAGTTCAGTTCAGTTCAGTCGCTCAGTCGTGTCCGACTCTTTGCGACCCCATGAATCACAGCACGCCAGGCCTCCCTGTCCATCACCAACTCCCGGAATCTACCCAAACCCATGCCCATCGAGTCAGTGATGCCATCCAGCCATCTCATCCTCTGTTGTCCCCTTCTCCTCTTGCCCCCAATCCCTCCCAGCATCAGAGTCTTTTCAAAGCAGTCATCAGCTCTGAGGCAAAACTCTACCAGCTCAGATGGTGGTTAGCACTCTTTAGCACTAAACTTTTTATTTATTAAAAACTGAAATATAGTTAATTCAAAATGTTGTGTTAATTGTAAAGTGATTCAGTTATACATATATATATATTTTTTTCAGATTCTTTTCCATTATAGGTTATTACAAGAAGCTGAGTATATTTTCCTGTGCTGTACAGGTCCTTGTTGTTTACCTGTTTCATGAATAGTAATGTGTGTAGTTCAGTTCAGTTCAGTCGCTCAGTCGTGTCCGACTCTTTGTGACCCCATGAACTGCAGCACTCCAGGCTTCCCTGTCCATCACCAACTCCCAGAGCTTACTCAAAGTCATATCCATTGCATTGGTTATGCCATCCAACCATCTCATCCTCTGTCATCTCCTTCTCCTCCCACATTCAATCTTTCCCAGCATCAGGGTCTTTTCAAATGAGTCAATTCTTCGCATCAGGTGGCCAAAGTATTGGAGTTTCAGCTTCAGCATCAGTCCTTTCAATGAATATTCAGGACAGAATTCCTTTAGGATGGACTGGTTGGATCTCCTTGCTGTCCAAGGGACTCTCAAGAGTCTTCTCCAACACTACAGTTCAAAAGCATCAATTCTTCGGTGCTCAGCTTTGTTTATAGTCCAACTTTCACATCCATACATGACTACTGGAAAAACCATAGCTTTGACTAGACGGACCTTTGTTGGCAAATGTGTGTATGTTAACGTATACATGTGTATATGTTAATCCCAAACTCCTAATTTATCTCCCCCACCCCCTGGTTACCCTTTTAGTAGCCATAAGTTTATTTTCTATGTCTGTGAGTCTATTTCTGCTTTGTAACTAAGTTTATTTGTATATTTTTTCTTTTTTTGGCCTTCTCTGACTAGGGGTCAAATCCATGCCCTTTGTAGTTGAAGCACAGAGTCCTAACCACTGGAATACCAGGAAATTCCCTGTATTATTTTTCTAGATTCTAAATATAAATGATATCATATGATATTTATCTCTCTCTGTCTTATTTCACTTAATATGATAATCTCTGCTGCTACTGCTGCTGCTGCTGCTGCTGCTAAGTCGCTTCAGTCGTGTCTGACTCTGTGCGACCCCATAGATGGCAGCCCACCAGGCTCCCCTGTCCCTGAGATTCTCCAGGCAAGAACACTGGAGTGTGTTGCCATTTCCTTCTCCAATGCATGAAAGTGAAAAGTGAAAGTGAAGTCGCTCAGTCATGTCCGACTCTTAGGGACCCCATGGACTGCAGTCTACCAGGCTCCTCTGTCCATGGGCGTTTCCAGGAAAGAGTAATGGAGTGGGGTGCCATTGCCTTCTCAGATGATAATCTCTAGGTCCATCCAAATGCTGCAAATGGCATTTAATTTTTTATGGCTGAGTAATATTCATATATATATATATATATATATATACACCACATCTTTATCCATTCATCTGTTGATGAATATTTAGGTTGCTTCCATATCTTGGTTACTGCAAATAGTGCTTCTATAAACACTGGGTGCATGTATCTTTTCAAATTAGAGTTTTCTCTGGATATATGCCCAGGAGTGGGATTGTAGGATCATGTGGTAACTCTATTTCTAGTTTTTTAAGAAAACTCCATACTGTTCTCCATAGTGCCTATACCAATTTACATTCCCATTGACAGTGTAGGAGGGTAGTAATAGTTTTATATCCAAATCTTAGTCATATCTTCTCTTTAATGTCAGGAAGAGCTTGGTTCAAGTTTCTAGTTCTGAATGTCTCTAAGATTTTAATGTGCTGACTCAAATTTGTAAAACTGATGATGTAATGATATATACTTCAAAGAATGATTGTGATGATTAAACGAAATAATATACTTTAAACTATTAAAATGTTTTAACATAAATTTTAAAATAGAAATAACATCTCCAGCACAATGATTGATGCATAGTTGATGCTCAGTAAATGTTAAAGCACCTTCCTTTGAATCATAATTTTATATCAAATTCTATAAAATATTTATTAGAATGAGGGCAGTATTTTATCAATATAAGTACAATTTGCTAAAAGAGTGAGAACAAACAGTAGGAAGAAATGAACAAAAATGTTTCTAGATAGAAAATTTTAAATAATGAGATACCTCTGTGGTTGCTATTTGACTGGGTGATTAGATATTGAATTATATTTTAAAACACATAAACAATAAAATCTCTAAGTTTGAAATAAAACTGCAAACTTTTCCAAGTTGGGACATATAATTTCAATAAGGAAAAACCACGGGAAAAGTCTAAAAGACTGTGAATAGGGAGAAAAACAGCAGGAAAGATTTGATGTGAAAAATAAAACTTATTGGGAAGATCTAATACATAGCATAGTGATTATAGTCAACAACACTGTATTTATAGGAACTTCCTTGGTGGTTCAGTGTTTAAGAATCCATCTTCCAATGCAGGGAACACAGGATCGATCCCTGGTCCAGGAACTAAGATTCCACTTGCAGAGGGGAAACTAAGCCAGTGCTCCACAACCAGAGAATCTCATGCACTGCAACCAAGAGCCCATGTACTGCAATGAAGACCCAATGCAGCAAAAAACAAAACAAAACAAAAAAACTATGTAAACTTCAAAGTTGCTAAGAGACTAGATCTTAATTTTTCTCATCACAGGAAAGAAATGATAATTACGTGACATGATAGAGGGATTAGCTAACACGACAGTGGTAATCATATTGCAGTATATAAATGTATCATCAAATCAACACATTATATACCTTAAACTTAGTTTAAATTTATATCTCAATTTTATATAAATATAAAATACCTCAATTATAAATATACACAGTCACTTATATCTCAAATACATATGAAATATGGTTATTAGAATGTTACCCAATTGCTTCATTGAGAACACCTTTATTTATAGGAATGGATGTGATAGGAATTTGGTAACGCATGGAGAAATGATACAGGAGATGCATGTGTATGATTACATGTGATTAAAAACGCATGTAATCTCAGGGAACTATGTTTAATATCTTGTAATAACCTACAATGGAAAAGAATCTGAAGGAGACTATGTAAATACATTTATAATATTTATACTATTTATACACATGTATATATACCACTTTGCTATAACACAACATTGTAGATCAATTATACTTCAATTTAAAAAAAACGGAAAAAAACACATGTAATAAAGATCATAGAAGTAGAAAAATAAAAATCATCCATGGGATATGAAAAAAAAACCCTAAGGCTATTGGAAAATTAATTTAAAATGAAATAATTCAGAAAGCTAGTATATTTAAGTATTAAATGATTCACATATGCAGTACATTCTAAGCTATTAATTATAACCCGTAAAGGAGACCTAAGAGTTATTCCCTTCCCCCCACTATCTCTATATGTATGGCATGTGTTGCACTAAGTCGCTTCAGTCACTTCTGGCCCGACTCTTCACGACCCGCCAGGCTCCTCTGTCCACGGGATTCTCTAGGCAAGAATACTGGAGTGGGTTGCCATGCCCTCCTCCAGAGGCTCTTCCCCACCCAGGGACGGAGCACGCGTCTCCTGCAGCTCCTGCTTGCAAGCAGATTCTTTACCACTGAGCCAGTAGGGAAGCTCCTCTATACACGAAAAGCACATTTACTCAGAAAAACATCTTCAGTGTGTTCCCATTGCCTACCTCCCCCTAAATCCAAACTCCACAACATGCCTTTTAAAGCCTTTCATAATCCAGCTGTTTCAGCCTTATCCCCCAATATGTATCCTTTCACGTATCTGCGGTCTAAAAAGTTCCACGCTATTCTCCACTCCCAAAATACAACTTTCATTGTCTTGCCTGTATTTACAGTAGTCCCTCAATCTGGAATTCTTCATCCCCCTTTTCTCATACTTTAGTGGCTGTAAGGTTTGCCTGAGATTTTGTTTAAAATACAGATCCTGAAGCCTACCACCAAGCATTTTTATTCAAAAGGTCTGGGGAGGTACCCTGGAATCTGCATATTCAACAAGTACCACCCTCCCTCCTCCCCACAAGATGAATCAGTCCACGTGATTAGGGTCACACTTTGAGAAATATTGGTATTGTGGAAAGAAAGATCTGGGTTTGCTTCCCAAATCTGTTATTAATTAATTATGTGACTCCTGAAAACTCGTTCAGATTCCTTTTCCTCTCCTGTAGAATGGGGATGGCAAAAAAAATATCTAGGTCCAAATGTTGTGGCACAAAACAGAGTACTACATCCTCCAGATCTTATTCAACATTTTCCTATGGAGCCTTCTTTATTCCTCTTGTTAGAATTAATTACGTTTTCCTTTTTGTTCAAACAGATCAACTGCTATTTAGCATTTATTTCATTCTCTCTCTGACACAGTTAATTTTTATGAGTCTTCTAACCTGGCTTGTAAGTGCTTTGAAGGCAAGGACACTTGTCTTTTTCAAGGTATTAAATACCTTCTATATGTCTTACATATATCACTACTAAAATATTACTGTATTTTAAGAGAAGGAAATGGCAACCCATTCCAGTACTCTTGCCTGGAAAATCCCATGGACGCATTTTCCATCCTGGTAGGCTACAGTCCATGGGGTCACAAAGAGTCGGACACGACTGAATGACTTCACTTTCTTTAAAAAATAATAAGCACTACTGTAACACTAAAAACTCTGTGAGGAGTTAAATGAAAATTTGACAGTCATATAGAGTTTTGAAAGTTTAGTCACATAGGGAACTAGGTTAAGGTCACATTAAGCAAGACTGCCACCCCTCTACCATCTCTACTTACTAAGGATGAGATGAGAATGGAAAGTAACTGAGGCCAGGTTTGCTGAGTTAGTGTCAGTAATTTTATCAACCTAATTCTTGTTCATTTTTCCAAGAAACAACATAATTAAACGATTACAAGCCATCCAGAATACTGGAAGAAGTTATGAGACCCAGAACCTCTACATAATGCTGAAGAGGATTGATGATTATCAAAAAAAGGTGATGCAGATCTGGACAGAGAAGCAGAATTCTCTAGAGCAGAAACGGAATCGGTGCCTAAGGAAAATGACGTACTTATTCAGCCAGGTAATCTGTTTTTTATTCCCTCTCCCCAATCTATTGTAAGAAAAGTGAAAGGGGCAGGTTTTGAAAATATTAATAACAGTTTCCTAGAGATACCATATATATTAGTTCCCTGTGCTACTGTTAATATAGTACAAATTTCATGGCTTAAAAACAATAGAAATGCATTCTCTTACGGTTTGGTTCCTTCCAGACGCTCTGAGAGAGAAATTTGTTCCAAGCTTCTCTTCTAGACTCTGGTGGCTATAGACAATCCTTGGCATTCCTTGGCTTGTCGGTGCATAACTCCAGTCTCTGCCTCTGTCTTTTCCATGGCCTTCTGTCTAGTGTGTTTTTTGTTCTATCCTATTATAAAGCCAATGTATCATTGGATTTAGGACCCATCTGATTAAACCAGCATGACCTCATCTTGAGATCCTTAATTATATCTATTGATGGTGGTGTTTAGTTGCTCAGTCGTGTCAACTCTTTTGCAACCCTATGGACTATAGCTTGCCAGGCTCCTCTGTCCATGGGATTTCCCAGGCAAGCATACTGGAGTGGGTTGCCATTTCCTACTCCAGGGGATCTACCCAACCCAGGGCTTGAACTTGCATCTCTTGCATCTCCTGCACTGGCCGGCAGATTCTTTACCACTGCACCACCTGGAAGCCTGTAAGAATGGGAGAGACTTCCAGAAATGCTCAGCTCCTTCCTAGTCAACCCACGCCTCCCAGCCTCTAGATATGAAACCTCTTGAAGTCATTGCTCTCCAACTGATTCTTGGTATTTACTTCTTTCCTCAAAACTATCAGAAAGCAAGTTTTAGTATCAAGCATTTACAAAAAAGGAGATAAGAGTTAATTAACTTGCTTACAGAGTACCAGGCACAGAAGATCCTGTTAAACTCTGACATTCACCCAATGTGAATGGGTGAATTCACTCTGATAACCATCAGTGTTGCTTTTGGAAGTGATAGTGACCTTCCAAAAGTTACAAAGCTGAGATTAGAGTTCTTTGCTCTGGAATTAAACGCTGCCCTTACTTTCTCCAGCATGCAGCTCTGGAATGTTTTTGGAGTTCTAGAAATATTTTCTATTTATACCTCATTCTGTTTTACTAAGTAATTAATTAATAAGATTAGCTTACTTGCTACTCTAGAAGGTACAGAGAAATTTCTCATTATAGACATATTGTGAATTTTTTAGAAGTTACTTTTTTTTTTGTCATGCCACACAGCCTGCAGGATATGTTTCCCAACCAGGCATTGAACCCAGGCCTGGAATGAAAGCCTAGAATTCTAACCACTAGTCCATCAGGGAACTCTCCAGAAATTACAAGCTACAATATATAAATATTAAAACTCTCTCACCTTAAACATGGATATTTTTGACAGTTCTGGGTTTGGAAAGTATGACCAATGTAGATGGAGTAAGGCAAGATGAACTGGCAATGTCATGAGCTGTCTAACAGGAATGACAATGTCTAGGGCATTTCAAAAGATGCATAAAGGTCTGGGTTCAGGAAAGCTAGAATCTAGATAATGAAGTAGGTATGAAGGTATTAAGAAAGGAGAGGGAAAAACAAAAGGAATGAAAGGGTAGAAATGCATAAATACCTTACACTGAATCAGAATCGTGGTCAAGTCATGTCCTACTCTTTGCGACCCTATGGACTGTAGCCCCACAGGCTCCTCCGTCCATGGGATTTTCCAGTCAAGAATACTGCCACTTCCTTCTTCAGGGGATTTTCCTGACCCAGGGATCGAACTCGGGTCTCCCACGCTGCAGGCAAGTTAACATATAGAAAGCATCTGACAGTCAGTGTTAGCTATCATTACATTTGCACAGTGCTTCTTCACAATTTGTGAAGTTTTCCAAACATATTATACAACTCTCACAACAACCTTGTATTATTATCCTTGTTTTAGAAATGAGAAGAAAGAGGTGCCAATAAAATTGGCAACTAACCCAAAGTCACAAAGCTAGGAAATGAGAGAACTAAAACTAGAACTTAAAGCAGGACCATGGTCTTTATATATTAATAACTGCCAACTCTGAAATTGTGTGTTGGAGGTGGGTACAGATTGAGGAGTGGTTGGAGGAAGGGAGAAAAGGCATGGAGAAAGAGAATTTGGAAGAGGAAATATGTCATAGTTTAGCTAGTGCCAGCTCAGAAGATCATCCTAAAGACTTTGGCCCTTTCTTTTCATGATTTCCTTTTTCTGATTTATTTACTTTTAGCTTCAAGAGACATATAAATTGAATCTCGATCAACCTATCCCTTTGGTCATTGAAAAAAAGCAAATACCTGCCTCTACCAAATCTGTTCAAAAGCCATGCCTAAAGCTACTGAAAGAAGACAAAAGGAAGTATAACATTCTCAATAAATTTAGGTGTGTGGTAGGAAAGACTTACATTAAACTTTCTTTGGATAATAAATGTAAATTAACGCTTTTTTTTTTTCTGCCCAAGAGATTCCCCTTCTCCACAATTATGATATGGTGCAGTGGATAATGGTGGTGCAAGTATTAATCTTCTTAGCTAGTCTGCAAAAGGCTTATTTCTACTTAAAAATTTAACATCTAGTTTTGAGTTCCTTTAAAAAAATGAAGTTGATTCTTTGTTAGTAAGAAACAAATTATTTCAATATACACAATGAAAAAACTTAGAAACATTTTCTTAAAGAAAAAAAGGTAGAAACTTTGGAAAAGATTGTTGTGGAGGTGGGGTAATAGCCTGAATATGGAATGTGTACTCCATGAAGCTAAGAAAGTTGTTTAAAATATATTAGTAGATGAAGTCATGGAAAGGCAACTTTCAGGAAAAAAAAAAAAAAAAGCTATTTTTGCAAATTCTGCTATTTTAACCCATCTCTCAGTTGAAGTGACCATAACTAAAGTTCCTCAGTGCCAGGGGGAGCTTTATAGGACAGGGTGGTGCTGAAGAGAAGGGAGGAGAATAGGAATTATATCTTGAATGGCTTTGGAGCTCAGGAGAGTTTGATGCTTAAGGAGTGCTCTCTGATTCTCTAGAAAAGACGACCAACTGCAAGCCATCTGGAATGCAGATCTATCCACTTCGAGTTACCCAATAACAGAGAAGACATCAATGCATTCACTCTGGGCCCAGCTGGGTGGGTACCCAGATATTCCTATGCTGCTTCAGTTAGATGTTCAGTCAGCCTTCATAAGATCTCTTACATGTATTCAGTCAAGGTAAGTTAAGCACTGGGAGAACTCTGATAATTGGGCCTTTGATCACATACCTTTTGTTTCCTTAACTTGACTTAGAGCACCAGGGAGTTACCAAAAGTAGGTTCTTGGTGTGACGTCAAACTCACACCAGTTATAAAAAAGTACCCATAAATTCAGCATTAGTCTTTTAGTGTTTCTTTTCATGGGCCTATTGGAATAATATAAACAAACAGACAGACAAAAAACAGTTATAATATGGCAAAACTTAATCTAACACTAGAAAGGTCCACTTTTGAATTCCACTTAGGGATTTATTATTGAAAATACCAGAAAGACCACTGTAAAATGCTTTTGCTCACTTCATGCTTCAGCAACATGACCTTAAATTCAATTGTCATATCTAGGCCCAATCTGAAGTAAATTCAGGGCTTATATCCCAGGATACACTGAAGACACTTGGAAACAATAGGTAAGGTGGTCATGTGGTTCCATGTTTCCAAATTCTATTAAACCAGATTTTAGCCTATCATTGGAAATCATTCCAATGGAACTTAAGAGTTTTAGAGTCTGCATTACTTCTTTCAGGAAAGAGAATTTAATGTTCTAAACTAAGAATTTAGAAGATTGAACTTTGTAACCTGAAAGAATTTGTGACAGCAGTTTCATTTATTCTGGTGAAATCCAAGTCCTGGGGTAAGAAGAAACAGCATTAACTCATAAATTTGTTTAGGTGGCAGATACCAATGGCTCAGACGGTAAAGCATCTGCCTACAATGCAGGAGACCCGGGTTCAATCCCTGGGTCAGGAAGATCCCCTGGAGAAGGAAATGGCAACCCACTCCAGTATTCTTGCCTGGAGAATCCCATAGATGGAGGATTCTGGTAGGCTACAGTCGTCCATGGGGTCGCAAAGAGTCAGGAACGACTGAGTGACCATGAAATAAGACACTTAAAATTTTACTATAATAAAGTAAAATAATAGCAAAAATATTATGTAATCTTGTTGCTGCTGTTCAGTCACTAAGTTGTGTCTGACTCTTTGCAACCTCACAGACTGTAGCACACCAGTCTCCTCTGTCCTTCTATTTCCTGGAGTTTGCTCAAATTCATGTTCACTGAGTTGGTGATGCTATCTAACCATCTCATCCTCTGGGCTTCCTCTACCTTTTGCCTTCAATCTTTCCCAGCATCAGGGTCTTTTCCAATGAGTTGGCTCTTTGCATCAGGTAGTCAAAGTATTAGAGCTTCAACTTCAGCGTCAGTCCTTCCAATGAATATTCAGGGTTGATCTCCTTTAAGATTGACTGGTTTGATTTCCTTGCAGTCCAAAGGACCCTCAAGAGTCTTCTCTAGCACTACAATTTGAAAGCATCAGTTCTTCGGTGCTCAGCCTTCTTTATGGTCCAACTTCACATCTATATATGATTATTGGAAAAATAATAGCTTTGACTATACACATCTTTGTTCGCAGTGATGTGTTTGCTTTTTTAATACACTGCACCTAGATTTGTCATAGCTTTCCTTCCAAGGAGCAAGTGTCTTTTAACTTCATGTCTGCAGTCACCATCCACAGTGATTTTGGGGCCCAAGTAAATAAAATCTGTCACTGTTTCCACTTTTTCTCCTTCTATTTACAATGAAGGGATGGAACCAGATGCCATGATCTTAGTTTTTTGAATGTTGAATTTCAAATAATCTTTTTTACTCTCCTCTTTCACCCACATCAAGAGGCTCTTTAGTTTTTCTTCACTTTCTGCCAGTAGAGGCGTATCATCTACGTATCTGAGATTGTTGATACTTCTCCTAGCAATCTTGATTCCAGTCTGTGAGTCATCCATCCCAGCATTTCACATGATCTACTCTGCATAACTCTGCATGTAAGTTAAATAAGCAAGGTGACAATATACACCCTTGTCATACTCTTCCCAATTTTGAACCAGCTCATTTCTCCATGTCCGGTTCTGTTATTTCTTGACCCACATACAGGTTTCTCAGAAGACAAGTAAGGTGGTCTGTTATTCCCATCTCTTTGGAAATTTTCCAGTTTGTTGTGATCCACACAGTCAAAGACTTTCATATAGTCAATGAAGCAGAAGCAAATGTTTTTCTGAAATTCTTTTGTTTTCTCTATGATCCAACGAACGTTAGTAATTTAATCACTGGTCCCTCTGTTTTTTCTAATCTCAGCTTGTACATCTGGAAGTTCTGGGTTCACGTCCTGCTGAAGCCTAGCTTGAAGTATTTTGAGCATAATCTTACTAGTATCTTGTAATTAACACTATCCTTGCACCTACCATGTATTGTAATTACCTTATTACTTACCTTCCCTGATTTTAGACATTATATTTTAGGGAGATTAGCTGCCTATTGTGTTCAACTGCTTCTGTTTTTGCTCTGCCTGCTTTACTTTCAAAAATATTTACTACTTACTATGTACTAGGTACTATAAATGAGGCACTGAGATACAACATGTGAGAAAGTTTCAAGAGACCATGGATGCCAGGCAGAAGGAACAATATTTGAAAAAATTCAGGACCAATAACATATTGTTTCTTTTACGTTGTCTCATAAATTTTTTAAATTAAAAATATATACAAACAGAAACCTCCCTATTCCCCCAGTACCCTTTCTTCCTGTTTCCAACAGGGGTGACTGGGATTAAAATTTCTCTTCCTGCCTTGATGTGTTATGTGATGCTTAGAGCTAGTGTCATCTTTGGCAACCCTGAGGTGATAACCACAGGACCAAAAAGACAATACACCAAGAATTACAGAGGAGGAAGATAAGTAAAACCCTATCTTTGATGACATTAAGTTACTGTAACAACCCTGAGTACACCTGCCTCTGGCTGTTTTTGTTAGGTGAGCAATGAATAACTTTTTAGTTTCAACCATCCTTAGTCAGGGATTCTGTTACTTACAGCTCAAAAACATTACTGACTTAATTAGTTTATATTTTTTCCCCCTGAGGAAAGCTTTTCCTAATCTTCCCTATTGCCATTATGTGCCATTTCCCCAAATTCCATAATATCCTAAGCTTATTACTCTATCATTGTATCTACCACAGGTATTATAATGATCTGTTTATGCAACTGTCTCTTTGTATCCCAAGAGGTCTGACATCTTGACCCATTAGAAATATTCAAAAAAGTTCAATGTTGAATGAATGAATAAATATATGTTTCTGTCTCCAAAGAGGTAACAATTAAAGTAGGGGATGATAAGATACTGATGAATTACAAAAGATAACAACTATCAAAAGTACAATTTTTTTAAAAAAGTTTTTATTTATTTATTTACTGGCCATGCTGCATGGTTTGTGGGATCTCAGTTCCCCCACCAGGAACTGAAACCAGGCCCCTAGCAGTGAAAGTGCTGAGTCCTAACCACTGGACCTCCAGGGAATTCCCAAAGGAACTGTTTTCAACAAAATATAATTTGAAATATTTTCATTAAAAATTTTCAAAAATATATAAGGCATAAGAAAGTATAACAAAGACGACAAATTACTTTTGACCTCTACCATTCAGGGATAATACTGCTGCTAACATTTTGCTATATAAACTTCTGTTTGAAAAGGAAAGTTGTATTATTCTATTAAGGTATAATTTTTTTTTTAACAAATGGGGTTAGAAGCTATTCGAAAATCACAATCTTCAGTTAGCAGCACACAGGCTCTAGGGAAAATGAAGCAAAAGAGTAAGCTAAGAAGAAAATATAAGTAACAATGGCATTTTTATTTGATTCATTTAAATGCAAGTGGTATTAGTACATATTTACCATACATTAGAGTAATACCTATTATAGTCCCAAATTTGAATTTATAAAAATAAAAAGCAACTTTAAGAACTTTATCACATTTGCCTAAGAATGGTTTATGCAATCTGATGAACACTTACTATGAGCGAATCCTAAAAACAAAAGCAAGACCTAGTTTAAGCCAAACTGTGTTATGTGAATGACTGAAGAGAATTTTATTCCAGGTAATGATTTCTGTTTTGGGTTTCTTTGTTTCCAGGAAATAATTTCTAACCACAGTATGGGATGGTAAGATTTTATGATTCCAACTAAATACTGATTATAAAACAGGGTTCACATTAAAAATAAAATTATAGCTTGCCTCAAGAACGTTAAATAAACCAGACTATCATTAATTAACTAAATAATTTCTATAAAAATATTTATTGAGGGCCTATCATTGCTAAGTACTAAGCAGGGGCCAGGGATGTTAGAATAAGTGAGACATAAGTTTCTATACTTTTGGGGTTTATATTCTAATGGAAGCTATAGAGAAGTAAATCAACAGTTGCAATACTGTATGATTAAGTGGTAAATGATGGTGGAAGTGCTAAATATTTTGGAAGTACAAAGAAGTATTCAACCCAGACAAAGATAAAGCTCTGTGATTAGGTCTCATCATCTTTTGGACAGCCTATACCTCTGGACTGTGAACTTTATCAATGCTTGCTAGTACCCTGACCCCTACCTCACCTTAGATGGGACAGGATGGCTAGAGTTGACTGGAGTTGGGTATTTCCTTCAAGCAGGTTAGGCCCTGATGAAACTCCAGCATGTTAAACTTTGGTAAATAGTTTCTCTTGAGGGTAGATTTGTTAAGAAGAATAGAATGGTCTGCTCTACTTCAGAATGGTTACCTTCCCCAGTCCCCTGGGGTAAATGGGATTTTTCTCCAGTCTTCACTGTCAGGACCTAGTAGAGTTTCTGGAGGTCGTTTTGACTAGGTCCCCTGGATTTCTTAACTCTCAGACTTCTTAATACTGAGCCTCCAACCATTCATCAGTTACAGTTTTAGGTTTTCTACCAGGCGCTGCTTCCTGCAGAAGTTTCTGCTCATGAGCTTCTGATTTAGTTAAGCTGTAATTCTCTATCATCTGTCTATCCAATTTGGGGGCAGTGGTTTTCCCTGTGACCTCACTTCTCCAAAGAATCAAAGAAGAGTTGCTGATTTTTCACTTTGTTCAACTTATTTGTTAAGACTGAGTAGTAACTTCTTGCATATATTTTTCAAAAAATTTCCATGCACTTACTTTTGGTTGCAAAAATGGACTCATATCAGACACATCTTTTAAGCTACTTTGTGTTTCACTTAACAGTAAATCTTTGAAATTTTTCTACATTAATATAGGCTTACAGCATCATTTTTATTGTTTACATGATATTTATTATATAGATCTATCATAATTTATTGAATGGTTCTTCCACTGATAGAAATTTGGATCTTTTTCAACATTGCAAACAATGCTGCAGGAAATATCCTTGTACAGGTTTGTATATTTATATGATGATTTCCTTATGAAAATTCCATAAAATAATTTTTTTCCAGTTACAAAGGTAATGAATGTTCATCATAAAAAAATCAGAAAATACAGACAAGTCCATGCCTAGAAATAACAACCATTGTCAATAATCAGGCCATGTTCTAACTTTAGGTCTAAGAATACTGTCTAATAAATATAAACTACTGCCAAGTCCTGCTCTTCCTGATTTATCCTGGGAGACATTTTGCCTTGTTAAGGTGACTTTTATATATATGAATTACATATTAATTTTACTAGTTTAACTTTGTGAGTTTTGGAGGCACTCAATTTCCCTATAAATCATCTATATTCCCACAAATGTGTTCAAGAGCAACTTGTAATAAGATTTTCTTGTCTTGTTTCCAGGTTTAAGAAGATTCCCAGGTGATTGTAAAATTAAATACAAGTATGGTTGAAAGTAAATTTCAACATTTCAGTAAAATGCCTGTTTTGCTCTCTTTCATATATATATACATTGCTTTGCCTATCCTATGCTTTTTATTTCTGCCTGTAGTTTTTCAGGCTAAACATCTTCATTTCCAGACTACTACCACTCAAGAAAGAATATCTTCTGCTCTAAATTGCTGGAAACACAAAGCTTCAACAAACACTAAGGTAGGCTGTTACAAAATGATCCCTGATGTAATGACAAAGTGGTACACTATACCTCCCATGCCAACCCAAGCCTAAATATACCTCAGAAATAAGAAATGAATGGGTAAAAAAAAGAAAATGAAAACGAAACCAGCAGAAATCCCTGGAGGGTCAGGAGATACTTACGATTTGATAAAGAAGGAAAATAGAAGCCCTGGACAGAGGACGGCCAGGCTTCCAACATGGAGAGTAGATTTGGGGAGAAATCCTGAGTTGGACTCTTTTCTATCCACCACTGCCCAGAGTAGATCACTACCTTTCCCATCAGCTCTTCTATAATACCAGAAAGTAGGTTCACAGGGGAACACTACTGGAAGGTTGGATTTAAAAAAAAAAAAAAAACAGTAAACTTCTGATTCAAGAAACAAGCATCTAAAGTTTTCCTCCTACCTTTCCTCGTAGGCTTTCTCTTTATCCAGAGGGCTAGACAAATACATCCTTAGAAAAGAACACAAAGAACTAAACAGACATTTCTCCAAAGAAGACATACAGATGGCTAACAAACACATGAAAAGATGCTCAACATCACTCATTATCAGAGAAATGCAAATCAAAACCACAATGAGGTACCATTACATGCCAGTCAGGATGGCTGCTATCCAAAAGTCTACAAGCAAGAAATGCTGGAGAGGGTGTGGAGAAAAGGGAACCCTCTTACACTGTTGGTGGGAATGCAAACTAGTACAGCCGCTATGGAAAACAGTGTGGAGATTTCTTAAAAAACTGGAAATAGAACTGCCATATGACCCAGCAATCCCCCTTCTGGGCATACACACTGAGGAAACCAGATCTGAAAGAGACACGTGCACCCCAATGTTCATCGCAGCACTGTTTATAATAGCCAGGACATGGAAGCAACCTAGATGGCCATCAGCAGATGAATGGATAAGGAAGCTGTGGTACATATACACCATGGAATATTACTCAGCCGTTAAAAAGAATTCATTTGAATCAGTCCTAATGAGATGGATGAAACTGGAGCCCCTTATACAGAGTGAAGTAAGCCAGAAAGATAAAGAACATTACAGCATACTAACACATATATATGGAATTTAGAAAGATGGTAATGATAACCCTATATGCAAAACAGAAAAGGAGACACAGATGTACAGAACAGACTTTTGGACTCTGTGGGAGAAGGCGAGGGTGGGATGTTTCGAGAGAACAGCATGTATATTATCTATAATGAAACAAATCACCAGCCCAGGTGGGATGCATGAGACAAGTGCTCGGGCCTGGTGCACTGGGAAGACCCAGAGGAATCGGGTGGAGAGGGAGGTGGGAGCGGGGATCGGGATGGGGAATACATGTAACTCAATGGCTGATTCATGTCAATGTATGACAAAACCCACTGCAATGTTGTGAAGTAACTAGCTTCCAACTAATAAAAATAATTGAAAAAAAAAAAGAAAAGAAAAGAACAAAGCCTGGGGTATAGAGAAGTTCACCAAGGGGCAAAGCCCTCTGATGAGAGCAATACACATAAGAATATTCAAAGTTGGACTGTCTCACTCACCGGGAGTGGTATACAAGCTAAAGCCTAGGTTTTGACACTTCCCACCTTGTTCTCCTTCCATTACCCACTGAGATAATGGATACTCATGAAAGAAAATGACCTCACAGGGGAAAGTACCTAGACAATTAGGAAGAAAATAACCTACTCAAGATGAAAGAATTACTAGAATACAAGCCAAATAAAGACCATAAAGAAGGCTGAGTTCTGAAGAATTAATGCTTTCGAACTGTGGTGCTGGAGAAGACTCTTGAGAGTCCCTTGGACAGCAAGGAGATCAAACCAGTTAGCCCTAAAGGAAGTTAACTCTGAATATTCATTGGAAGTTCTGATGCTGAAGCTGAAGCTCCAATACTTTGGCCACCTGATGTGAAGAGCCGACTCATTGGAAAAGACCCTGATGCTGGGAAAGATTGAGAGCAAGAGGAGAAGTGGGCAACAGAGGCTGAGATGGTTGGATGCCATCACTGACTCAATGGACATGAGTTTGAGCAAACTCAGGGAGACAGTGAAGGACAGGGAAGCCTGGCATGCTGCAGGTACGGGGTTGCAAAGAGTCAGACACAACTTAGCAACTGAACAACAACAATAAGCCAAATAAATGTTCCCAAGAGGATATTGATAATGAAGCAGAAACAAACATTTATGAAGAACCAAGTAGGATTACTGACTATTCAATGCATAATTGAAATAAACTCACTAGATGATATAAACAGCAAAATGGACATCACCCAAGATCAGTCAAGAAACTTTTCTAGAAGACATTGAGAAGAAATAAGAGATGAAAAAACACAAAAATTAGTAAATATGAGGCTAGAGAAACTTCCCTGGTAGACCAGTGGTTAAGAATCTGCCTTCCAATGCGGGGGATGAGGGTTCAATCCCTGGTCAGGGAACTAAGATCCCACATGTGACGCTGCAGCTAAGCCTGCGTGCTGCAACTAAGATCCTATGCAGCCAAATAAATAAATAAAAATAAATTTTAAAAAATGAATTTAGACATAGAAAAGACAGCATTTATATAATAGGAGTCCTAACAGGAGAGAAAAAAGTTATTGTAGGGAAGATTATTTTTTTTTTTAAGTGAGAACCTTCAAAGAAAGATTGATATTGGGAGGGTATATAGGGAGGATAAATCAGGCTGATATAGGAAAATTGAATATTTATTGATATTTTAATGAAATTTAAGAACTCCAAAGCAAAGAGAAAATTCTAAGCAAAGCAACTCACCCACAAAGTAAATGAATCAGAATGATGTCAGACTTCTCAGGAGCAACAGTAAGGACAGGAAAACAATAAATTTTTTTTTTAATATTTTTAAAATATTAAAAACAGAAACTTTGAAGCTAAGTTATATTCAACTAAGCTATCGCTTAAACATAAGGGTATAACAAATATATTCTCAGACCTTCAAGGTCTCATCAGATTGTCATTAAGACCCCTTTTAAAAGTATTCTTGAAGGAAGTAATCTATTGAATGAAAATTTTAGGAAATGCTATAAAATATAAGATAGTAAAAATGAGAAAATAATTGTGTAAAGCTTGTTGGTGTCTAAAAAACATAGTATATACATAAGCATTATACACACACACACATACCACATATAACAAAGTAGGGGGAGAGTGCAATATCCAGAGACAGGTAAGAGTGTATATTAAGATATTTGTCCTAGGAATTCCCTGGTGATCCAGTGGCTAAGATTCTGTGCTCCCAATGCAGGGGACCAGGGTTTGATCCCTGGTCAGGGAACTAGATCCCACATGCCGTAACTAAGAATCATGCATGGCACAATAAAGACCAAAGACCCTGCATGCCACAACTAAGAACTAGCACAGCCAAATACATAAATAAATAATTTTTAAAAAGTATCTGTACCATTAAGGGCGAAGGCACAGATAGGTGTTGATAAGTTTAGTAAGTTGGAAAAGATAAATACAAGTAAGAGTCTTAACAAGTTAAAGATAACCAATGGAAGAACAAATAGAAAATGTGTACTTTTCAAACTCATAGAAAAAACTGATTAATATAAGGAAATAAGCAAGAAAAAAAATGGAAGAAAATTTAAACTAGGAAGAAAGAAAATATTCAACATAAAGATAATTTATCAGTTTAATTTACCAAGAAAAGATAGAATGCTCAGATTTAATTTAAAAATAAGATCTAGCAATATAATGTCTATAAGAGTCACACTTAAAAGAAGGACAGGACAAAAGGAATCAAAAAAAGAACGGATATATGTGTAACTGACTCACTTTGCTGTAGAGCAAGAAACAGCACAACACTGTAGATCAACTAAACGCCATTAAAATTTTTAAAAAGGAGGACAGGACAAAGTTAAAACAAAGAGATAGAAAGAGACAAATATGTACACCCCACCCCAATATCCGCCAAGGCAAAGCAGACATATAATAACAGGCAAAAATAAATTCAAGGCAAGAAGCATAACTGGGGCAAAGGGAGATAGTAGATAAAGAATATAGAGAGAATATCATGCACCTATATTGTTAATAAAGATGATTATAACACTGTAACCTCAAAATATGCAAAGCAATAACTGACCCCTTGCTCTTTCCTGATAATACTGATAATACTTCCTCACTTGCAACCCACTCAAATGATGTCTATTTTATTTATTTACTTTAATTAATTAATTATTGTATATTTTTGGCTGTACTTGGTCTTTGTTGTTGCCCAGGCTTTCTCTAGTTTTGATGAGCAGTGGCTACTCTAGTTGCAGTGTTCCAGCTTCTCATTGAGGTGGCTTTTCTTGTTGTGGAGCACAGGCTCTAGGCGCTCTGGCTTAAGTAGCTGTGGCCCAGGGGGCTCAGTAATTGTGGCACATGAGCTCAGCTGACCCACAGCATGTGGAATCTTCCCAGACCATGGATTGAACCCACGTCCCCTGCATCAGCGGGTGAATTCTTAATTGGACCACCAGGGAAGTCCATCAAATGTTGTCTATTTTAACTCTCATCCCTCTTATTCACTTGGCCTAGAAATGAGATGGGGATCTTCCTCGCTCCTCAATGCTACTTTCAGATCATTCTCTCCTAGTTTCTAATAAGATTCAACTTTAAATCTCCTGTCATTAGACTGAATACCGTCCATTGTTCTCTCTGTTGAAATCTTTTACCTCTTCCTTACTCACTGTAACTTAATCCAGTACTTCTGTCACATGTATGTGTGTGTGTGTGTGTGTGTGTGTTGTGTGTGTGTGTTAGTTGCCCAATCATGTCCGACTCTTTGCGACTCCATGGACTGTAGCCCATCAGGTTCCTCTGTCCATGGGAATGTCCAGGCAAGAATACTGAAGTGGGTTGCCATTCTCTTCTTCAGGGGATTTTCCCAACCCAGGGATCGAACTCAGGTCTCCTGCATTGCAGGCAGACTCTACTGAATGAGCCGGAAGTCATCACCGGCAATTTCAATATTCATACAGCTCTTTCCAACACCTGGCCTCACAATTCTTTGATCTATTCTTCTTCAGAGATATAACCCTTGATCCATTAATCATAACCTTGACTTTATCATCACAAAAAAAGCAGGGTGGGGGGTGGGGGGAGGAAAACTGCAATCCTTCCATAGTCTCAGTTTCAAATAATTCATTCTCCAAACATCATCTCTTTCCAGCTTGCTCCTTCTAGTACCCCAACTCCAACAATCCTTTTGAACTCCACAGGGTCCTTTCCTTTATTGATTTAACTACCTGCTTACTGCCTCTCATCCCTTCATATCCTCACTTCCTTGGTAACCCAGCTAGAATTCAACAGTTGATAATTATACCCAGTTTCTGATATATGATCTAAACTTGAACTCACTTGTTTCTTTCTTGCTCTGAAATACTCCCTGGCTGATCACAGCTCAACTTAAATTCAGTTTTCTCTGTCTATCTCATAACTGCACTCTGGAAGCTGAATGTGGCTTCAGGAAAACGTTCAAACTTGCTGACTGATCTTACTTCAAATAATCATTAACCTCAAGTGGCCCATAATACTGCCTGGCAAATATACTCTATTTCTCTAATCCATTACTCTCACTGTCCTGGAAAAAATTCTGTATTTTCTCCTGTCCCTTCAGATCTCTGAGGCCTTCTCTTCCATCTTCCTTCTTTTGGATAGTCATGTAGCTCCTTACTGCACTGAGAAAATGGAAGTAATCATGATTAACTCAGATTATTAGCCACCTGTATGTACTTGCTCAGTTGTTGTCTGACTCCTTGCGACTCCATGGACTGTAGCACACCAGGTTTCTCTGTCCATGGGATTTTTTCAGGCAAGAATCCTGGAATGGGTTTCCTTTTCCTATTCTAGGGGATCTTCCTGACCCAGGGATTGAACCTGCATCTCCTGCATCTCCGGAGAAGGCAACGGCAACCCACTCCAGTACTCTTGCCTGGAAAATCCCATGGATGGAGGAGTCTGGTAGGCTGCAGTCCATGGGATCATGAAGAGTCGGACAAGACTGAGCGACTTCACTTTCACTTTTCACTTTCATGCATTGGAGAAGGAAATGGCAACCCACTCCAGTGTTCTTGCCTGGAGAATCCCAGGGACGTCGGAGCCTGGTGGGCTGCCATCTATGGGGTCGCACAGAGTCGGACACGACTGAAGCGACTCAGCAGCAGCAGCAGCAGCAGCTCCTAAGCTCCTGCCTCAGCAGGCAGATTCTCTACCACTGAGTCAGCTGGGAAGCCCCATTATTAGCCACCATATCTCCCTAATTATCTAAATTTGTACTTGTATAGTCTTCTTTCTCTCTTGTTATCTGTGGATGAACTTAACTGTATGCTGCCTATTTACTGCCAGCTTCTCTACTTGCACACTAGACCTCTTCTAGTCAAGGACATCAGTTCAATAATTCTCTCATTTCTCTCAGTACCACTGACTTTTTCCTCTCTAACATGATGTTAATTTTCTTAACATTTAACTTAAAAACAAACAGCTGTCTTAGATCCACCTCCTCTGCCAGTTATTGCTCCATTTCTCTCACCCTTTTCACAGAAAAATTCCTTTCAAAACCTGTGTAAACTCACTGTCTCAATTTCTTTTCTCTCTTGAACCCACTCTAATCAGGTCTTTGCCCCAGTTCCATCATCCAACTTACTCCTAGCAAGGTCGCCAACAACCTCCAGATTGTTAAGTTCAAAGGTCATTTTACTTGGCCTTACTCTTACTTGGCCTGTCAGCTACATTTGAAAGTGCCAATCACTCTTTTTCTTTGTAATCATCTTTTTCCACGTGGCTCTAGGACATCATGCTCTCCTGGTTTGCCTCCTATCTTTCTGGCTACTTCTACATCGTTTTGCTGGTTCCTCTTCATCTCTCTGATGGCAAAATGTTGGGATGGTTCAGAGTTTACTCTTTGGACCTCTTTTCCTGCATACACTTCCTTGATAGTTTCAGTCAGTCTTATGGTTTAAATACCATGTATATGCTGATGACTCCAAACTTATATCTCAGCTTTTATTTTGCTTCTGAACTTTGCCCCTGCATTCTAGTCCTGTATATCCAACTATCAACTTGATATTTTCACGTGGTTGAGCTCCTGATAGTCTGCCTATTCCTTAGACTTCGTCCCTGATACTTTTCACCTTGAACTTGTACCTTGAATATATCTATTTTGTTTCTGCATTTATTTATTTGATGTTTCTGTTCATATTAGCCTGAAACATCTACTTATATCTCCACCTTCAATTTTTCCATATTTTTTAAAATGTCTTTTATAAATAATATATTGCTAGACCTTAACTTATGTCCAGTCTAAGCTCCAATCTGAGTTTTTGTCTTATTTAACTGGTTAACATTCATTGTAACTTCAGTTATATTAGAACTTATTTTTGCTGTTTTATTTTAAAAAAGGAGTAAGATGAACAACTCCCTAATGAGTTAATCAGCAAAAAATATATGAATATTCAAATCACATAATAAAATCAAAGGAACCAGCTCCAAATACAGCAGCAATTGAAAAGAGTATTATGGTTAATTATAGACTAATACACTAAAAAACTTACTTGCAGTATATGACTTTGTAAAATTATAAAATGCCAAATTGGCAAAAGAAATTAAAATATAAACAAACCAAATACAAAAGTAATTAAGACCTTACTCCCTAGAAAAGAGCCTTAGGCTTACATGGTTTTAGAGTGAGTTTCTAAGACTTCAAGGGACCACTAATTCTTTTGTCAATTAAATTGCTCCAGGAAATAGGAAAAGAGGGAAAAAATTTATTCCAAAATCAGACAGACAGTACAAGAAAAGAGAATCATAATCTATGTCACAAATGAAAATAGATTTTAAAAAATAGATACAGATAAATATCATACAACTGAATTCAACAGTCAAGATGTTCTTCCAGGAAGGTAGCAGGTTAGTGGAAGCAACTCAGGTATATTAACCAGGGGAACAGGTACATAAAATAGGGTGGATGCAGATGAGAAGAAATGTATCAACAAAAGGAACAACCTAGTGCACACATAGTTCACAGACAGATATTAAACCATGAGAAGTGAAAAAAATGGAAGGATATTTGAAGCACAATATTATTTATGCATATTATTAATAAAAACAAATACACATTCTGGCATTCTATGACTCTTCCCATGTGCTGTGTTGTGCTTAGCAGCTCAGTCATGTCTGACCAACTCTTTTCGACCCCATGGACTGTAGCCCGCCAGTCTCCTCTGTCCACAGAGATTCTCCAGGCAAGAATACTGGAGTGGCTTGCCATGCCCTCATCCAGGGGATCTTCCTAACCCAGGGAATGAACCCAGGTCTCCCTCATTGCAGGTGGATTCTTTACCATCTGAGACCAGGAAACCCAAGAATACTGGGCGGGGTGGGTGGGGGGCGGTTAGCCTATCCCTTCTCTAGGGGGATCTTCCTGACCCAGGAATTGAACTGTGGTCTCTTGCATTGCAGGTGGGTTCTTTACCAGCTGAGCTACCAGGGAAACCCACAACTCTTCCCATGCCTCTTCCAAAAAACTGTAGGGAGCAAAAAGAAAAACAAATAAAAATTCCTACTACTGGGGCTTCCCTGGTGGCTCAGTGGTCAAGTATCTGCCTGCCAATGCAAGAGACATAGGTTCAACCCTGGATCTGGGAAGATCCCCCATGCCTCAGAGCTACTAAGCCT